>NC_086450.1:390201006-390807256 GCF_028390025.1 Pseudophryne corroboree
CGCATCACTTCGACATGACTGCATTTACTTGCAGGCATACAAGCAGAACAGGCCCTGTGTATGTGCATTGGCCAGCGGATCAGGAAAATGTGATTGAATCGCATCTTCAATCCAACTTGAATAATGCCCTATGGGGGTAATTCAGACCTGATCGTAGCAACAAATTTGTTAGCAGTTGGGCAAAACCATGTGCACTGCAGGGGGGCAGATGTAACACGTGCAGAGAGAGTTAGATTTGGGTGGGGTGTGTTCAAACTGAAATCTAAATTGCAGTGTAAAATAAAGCAGCCAGTATTTACCCTGCACAGAAACAAACTAACCCACCCAAATCTAACTCTTTACGGACATGCTGCAATAAAAAATATTCTGAAAAAAAGCAGCCATTGTGTTTGCTATGGATTTTTATTGTTGATAAAGGATCCTTTTTATGGTTTCACACTATGTTGGCCTATTGTTGCTTTTCATTTCAGAGTTTTCTATGAGGACCGCATGTCATCATTGGCCATCGATAAACTGGATGATAAGCTGTTTATTATTCAACCAATGTAGGTGCTAAATTGGTGATAAATTAGATGGTACTATGCTACAGTATGTGTGGATGTGTGGTGCTGACCTAGGTTATATGGTTGCACACCAATTTCTCAGATTTGCCTGCCAAGCAATTGGGTCTGATCCTTTGCTCGGGTTGAATGGGTAAGATTCCAATTTCAGTGAGAGGTGTGTGTGTAGTTACAGTTATAACGGTAAGGTGGACACTGTGATGTGGCATAATCTGAACTGCAGGGCATTATAATGTAGCATAATCTGACCCGCTGGGATGTAGTTATGTGACTGGCAGTCAGGAGACACTCACTATCCCGACCATTGGCATGCCGACCAATAGAGACTATTCCCACCAGTGGGTATCCACTACACCCATAGAGTGAAAACATCGACACAGAGCCCACAAAGGTGCTTTGTTATGCCCCCCCACGCCGGACATCTGAATGCCAGGATCCTGCCAACCTGCTCATTGTAATATGGCAAAATCCTGCATGCTCATTGTGATGTGGTATAATTTGAAGTGGAAGCACTGTTGTGTAGCATAAATTAACTGGGGGCACTGTAATGTGGCATAAATTGAATACTGTAGGTTGGCACTATAATGTGGTAGAATATAAACTGGAGACACTATAGTGTGGCCTAATATAAACAGGTTGCACTTTAATGTGGCATAATATGAACTGGGGACATTATATGTCATAATGTGTACTGGCAGCCCTACAATGTCATATAACATGATCTAGCGCAATACTATGATTCATAACATAAACTAGAGCACTAATATGGGGCACACATTAACTAGGGTACTACTATGGGGCACACATTAACTAGGGTACTACTATGGGGCACACATTAACTAGGGTACCACTATGGGGCACACATTAACTAGGGTACCACTATGGGGCACACATTAACTAGGGTACCACTATGGGGCACACATTAACTAGGGTACCACTATAGGGCACACATTAACTAGGGTACTACTATGGGGCACACATTAACTATGGTACCACTATGGGGCACACATTAACTAGGGTACTACTATGGTTTAGAAAATTAACAAACGCACTATTATGTGGATGAAAATTAACAAGTGCTTCTCTAGAAACGTTGGGACAGGAAGCCCTTTAAAATGATGCTATGGGGCCTGCAAAGTCCTGGCTATGCCCCTGTGCCTGGTGTACAGTATGTCTAGTCATCATCATCAGAAGCAGCGTGACCATGGTAAATATGTATTTCTACTAGTCTGCATGAGTCGCATTTGCATGAAGATGCCTTTATGGTATTGGGCCCATGTCACACAAGTAGGGCAGATGTATTAAGCCTGGAGAAGGCATAAAGAAGTGAAAAAGCGGTGATAAGTGCAAGGTGATAACGCACCAGCCAATCAGCTCATAACTGTAAATTTACATATTTACAAATTTACCTTGCACTTATCATGGCTTTATTACTTCTTTATGCCTTATCCAGGCTTAATACAGCTGCCCCAACTGTTCCTTCCCGTCCCCATATACCTTCCCGTTACATGGAAAAGCAAGTGAAAGATACACGCATGATTGCATTGACACATAGAATATGTGCCCGCTCACTTTGGGGCTGTGTATATTTTCACAGTTTGAGCTGTGCCCAGAGACGGAAGCTCTACTCAGCATGAGGTCCTCCATTCCTAGGAAATGTAACACGCTGCTGGAAATGTAGGACTTTAATAGCTGTGGACCTCTGGCATGGCTTACCCATACCCAACATTTCTAGCTTCCTCCCATTTAGCCAAACCTCTAAGGAGAACCCTTTAGGAACCGCTGACCTGGGACTTATTATACAATTGAATTAAGGATTCCTGTTCTAAACAGAGACAAGTAAAACATAAACTTTAAAGAAAATCTGTTAATAAATTACTGTACAATCCTGTACACGAGAGAGAGAATCAGACATACTGAACAGAAGTAAGAAAAGAGAGCACAGATGTTTCTTCAGTATGAGAACCCCTCCAGAGATCTCAAACCATAGAATATCCAGCCAGAGAGAGAAGCTGGAGAGACGGAACAGTTGTTATCTTTCAGCTATTACAGATCGCGCTCAGAGACAGGCATCCCCAATGAATTCAGCCACGGAAACATCTGAAGTTACATGGGACACAGATGAGGAATGTTTCTGAAATGCTTGTCAAATGCATGTTATCTTAGGTGTAAGGAGAAGCAATCTACTAAGCACCACTAAATCATTTAAATAACCTGCAGATTCGCAGAAGCTAGATTAGACCTTAATCTAAACCTGTATTGTAATTAGAGATGAGCGGTCTGAATTCCTTGGAATCCAGACCTCTCTGAACAGCAGGGATCCAAGTCCACTTGAGCCGCACCTCAGGTGTTCCTGCCAGACTGGGATCCCAAGTCGAGGCCGAACGTCATCCTTCCGGCATCGGATTCTCACAGGACTTGGATTCTATTTAAGGCACCGTGGCCAGGACTTGGCACCATTTCACACTAACGCACGCCTCTGAAAGCTGCACTGTACTGTACTCTGATGCAGTGGCTGTACTAAGACTCTGGTCTCACAGGTAGCTGTGACTGTTTATAGGGGGCATGCTGCTGAAAGCTGCGCTATACTCTGCTGTAAAGGCTGTAATAAGACTCAAGACTCACAAGTGGCTGTGACTGTATATAGGGACTGCACGCTGCTGAAAGCTGCGCTATAATCTGCTGTAGTGGCTGCACTGAGACTCACAAGTGGCTGTGCTGTATAAAGTGTATAGAGGGCACACTGCTGTATGCTATGCTGTACTCTGCTGTAAACTCTACTGGTTGATGCACTTTTCCCTTGTGCGCTTTATTCACGCATCTATAAGCTATGTGATCTGCACAGGTTGAACCAAGCTGCGTGTTTATAAATAAAATAAATACATATATGTATATATTGTTTGTACTGGTTGGTGCACTTTATTCACGTGCATCTGTAAGCCCTGTGATCCATGCAGTTTGAACCAAACTGCATGCTTAGAAATATAAAAAAAAAAATATATATATATATATATATATATACACACACACACACACACACACACAGTATCTCAGGGCTGCAACTGGGGGAAGGGGAGTCCCACAGTCTATCTCAGCCCAGAATGCATTACCACCCACGAGCAATCAATCCCATGCTGTGCGCACAGCAAGCCCAGCAGCATGAATCAGTCTGCTGGCAGGCACTCCATCACAGCCGTGGCCCCTGCACTGAGGATAGACAAACCAGGGATCCTGGCGTCTGTAAACATGGGACACCACAGCGGGCTAGTGCCATCCTGCGGGATAGTGGGTGAGTAAAGCAGCTTGAGGCGTATCCCTCCCCTTACCTTACTTCTGGTCACAGTGACAATTAATAGAAGTGCTGCTGTGCCTTAACACAGATACCACAAGCAAACACATGGTATGGAACCAGCACAATTACTTAGCTAATCAATAGTGACATTTTTCCTTATGTCTCCCTTTTACCAACTGCCGTTATACTCTGTGCTGCTGTCGATGTCATTCACGAGGCACCAAATTACTGCCTTGCTATAGGTGACAAAAACTCTAGTTTCGCTGTGTATATATCTATTGTTTGCACTGGTTGGTGTGCTTTGTTCATGTGCATCTATAAGCCCTGTGATCCACGCAGTTTGAACTGAACTGCAGATTCAAAAAAAAAAAATATATATATATATACAGTAGATCTATTATTTGCACTGTTCTGTGCACTGTATCCCAGTACGCTGTTGCAATGTTTCATAGATGTGCTATAAACTGCTCTGTGCTTCTGCCGGTGCTCAGTCGCTATGGGGTATATTAAATAAGAGTTGGATCCATTCCGACATGCAGAATGGAATGTATCCGACAACCCCTATTCAATGGATGGCCAAATCCGACTGTCGGACTTGGCCGTACACAGAATCCTGTCCTGCCGCTGCTGTCAGCGGCTGCGGATGCGCTGACAGCAGCGGCCAGGAGTGCAGATGGCGGCGGCCGTGAGCGGGACGGCGGCGGGGGTAAGCTGGGCAGCGAGGGGAGCATAGATCAGTGGCCGGAGCTGGCTGCGAGGGAACATGTCTGGGGCGGCAGGTGGAGGCGCTGCAGGGAAAGAGGTGCCTGCGGGCCAGAGAGGGAATAGAGATCGGCGGCCGGCGGGGGGAGCTGGCTGCGGGGGGACATGTCTGCGGTGGTGGGGAGAGGCGCTGCAGGGAGAGAGGTCTCTCCCTGCAGCGCCTCCCCCCGCCGCCGCAGACAACTCCCCCCGCCGGCCGCCGATCTCAGCTCTTCCAGCCGCCCACAGCACCGCTTGTCTCCTCCCCTCAATCCAACTTGTTTTCAAGTTGGATTGAGTTTGTCGGAAAGGACGCCAAAACCTGTTGGATTTGGCCCCATTTCTGACAGAAGCACGTGGATCGGCGGAATAGCTTGTTGGAAAAAATCAGCCCCTATTGAATAGGTCGGAACCCCTTCCAAACCTATTTCTGTCGGAAGCTGCCGTCTTTCCGACAAGATGGCAGCTTCCGACAGTTATTGAATACACCCCTTGGTAGCCATCCATCTTGCTGCAGCCTTCGGCCAATATCGGTGAAAATAATATTATGAGCTGTGAGGTGGTCAAAATTGACTGGAAAAGACAGGAAATGAATGTTTTTGAGGATAATAACACTCTAGGAAAAAAAAGGCCTAAACTATGTGATTTTAGTTTTTTTAGTCAATTAAAAAAAAAATGCAAATCCAAAGCCGGACGACAAATCAGAGCCAAATCCAAATCCAGCAAAAATGGTCCAGTGTATTTTCTTCAAAACATAGGGGTATATTTACTAAGATCCGTGTTTCTGCCGATTTCAGTCTAAACTCGAATGACATTGGCCGTACAAAATTACACCTTTTTAATTTTGTAATTGGTAATTTACTAAGATACCGTGTTTCTCCGATGTCGATATAATTTGTATTTCTGGTGTGTGTTTTTTGCCCGTATGTATTTGTGTCTGGCCGAACATGGATGTTTGGATGCATGATTCGTATTTTTCAAGTCTGGCAGTGCTTTCAGGACAGTGAGGCCGTGTTTTTACATTTACTTTCGATTTTGGAGGTGATGCGTGATTGGTTGTGTAGAATACAAGGTAGTGTCAAAGCGCAGCCATATAAATATGCCTCAAACCGTCCGCACCTTGTGGGTTTAGTTAGTGGAGAGGAGAGATATAGTGGTCTGAGGAGTTGGTGAGTGCAGTGTTGTTCTATATTCCGAGTTCTGATTGCTGTATTGTATTTGAAAGTTGTCTTGTTAGTTATTAGTTTGTCATATTTTTTGTCAGTGTTTTTTTAATTTATGTCTCTTGTCAGTGTGTGTGTGTGTGTGTGTGTGTGTGTGTGTGTGTGTGTGTGTGTGTGTGTTTGTCTTTATTTTTTAGTGTACTGTGTTGTGTGTCTTAACTATGTCTCATGCAGAGGTTAGTGAGGTGGAGGAGGTTAGTGAGGGAGGTGAGGTGGAGGAGGTTAGTGAGGTAGGTGAGGTGGAGGAGGTTAGTGAGGAGGGGGAGGGGGAGGAGGTGGCAGAGGATGCACCTGAGTTCTCTAGTGAGAGTTATGTGGCTCCGCAGCCACGCACCAGGACCAAGTCAGGGTGCAATGTTAAGTTTACTTTTGCTGAAAATGAGGCCCTGGTGCGGGTGATTATGAGGTACCATCAGCAGCTTTTTGGGCCAGAGGCTGCCAAGGTATCCTACCGTCTTTTTTATGTTGTCGTGAAACTGTGAATTAATATTCATGCTTTTCATGGGGTTGGATCCTGCACACTTTTTTTTTTTTTTTTTTGGGGGGGGGGGGGGGGGTATTTTGCCTTAAAATTATAACAACCATACTGTCATTTCATCTGCATTGTATGTTTTCAAATGCAAGAGTGTTTTGTTTTTTTGTTTTTGGCAATATATGGTTAGTTGCAGTATTTTTATGGAAAGTATGTGCACAGTTTTGGTAATGTATTTTACAAATACTAATGTATTGGTAATTCATACATGATTTTTTAATTCATGAGTAGAAGCATATATGTGTTGTTTTAATTTTTAGGAATTATATTAATTGCATCATATTCATTTGCTGTTCTAAAAAGTCACAATCAGCCTCTGGCCCAGTCTCCACTCCTGCTGATGCTGCTGCTGATGCTGGTAAGAACATTAGCATTGGGTGTGTTTTCACATCAATTAGTAAACAATATTAAAGGGTTGGGTTTTTTTAGGCCCATCCACACACATGTTGCCACCATGGAAATGCAGTCTGGGTGTTTCTTCACGGCCAGTACACATCACACCACCACGTTGACGCATGTCGGAGGTATCAGCCGCCCCAGCAATGCAACTCCTCGACAGTCCGCAGCCATTGTCACCACATTCGCCACACCTGCCTGGTGAGTAAAAAAACACAACAGAAAAATGTCACATACTTACCCACACACACTTAACCATAAGCCAAACATTGGGCAAAGTCTTCAAAGATGCCTTTTCTATTTAAGATGGATTATTTGGCATATCAACCAATAACATTCCACTCATCATTTATGTAACACCTCACAGTTCAAACATCATGGAAAGAACACCCATCTTTGTTAAATCGCCCCTTTGTAGTTTCACCGTTTAAGGCAGCAGCTTACTAACAAAGTGGTGATGTAAATAATGCTCTGCAAACAAACTCATCATTATGTTCTTCAATTACTTAAACTGAAATAATTGATGGGCATATGTTGTCCATAGCCAGCAAACAAAATAACAATTTTTTGGGGCAAATTATTGACCCAAAAACATAAATAAAAAACCAAAATGTGGTTAAAAACAACATCCACTAATTAATAATTTCAGTAACTTAAGATTTGTAGCTCGAGGTAACACAACACATTGGATATTCTTGATTAGATAATAAGCTAACACGTACACACAACTGGTCTCTCATTTCAGGGGATCCCATTCTTCAGCCAACTCCACCAGCCCAAGTGCCGAAACCTGACAATGGAGAGACATACACCTTACACCTCACACCAATACTACCGCCTGACCCAACCCGCACACATTTGTCTACTCCGGCCAGGCAAAGGACACCACAACCGGACATAGGGGGTCATTCCGAGTTGTTCGCTCGTTGCCGATTTTCGCAACAGAGCGATTAAGGCGAAAATGCGCGTGCGCATGGTACGCAGTGCGCATGCGCTAAGTATTTTAGCACAAAACTTAGTAGATTTACTCACGTCCGAATGAAGAATTTCCATCGTTGAAGTGATCGGAGTGTGATTGACAGGAAGTGGGTATTTCTGGGCGGAAACTGACCGTTTTCTGGGAGTGTGCGGAAAAATGCAGGCGTGCCAGGATAAAACGCGGGAGTGTCTGGAGAAACGGGGGAGTGGCTGGCCGAACGCAGGGCGTGTATGTGACGTCAAACCAGGAACGAAACGGGCTGAGCTGATCGCAGTGTAGGAGTAAGTCTCGAGCTACTCAGAAACTGCTAATAAATTTCTATTCGCAATTCTGCTAATCTTTCATTCGCAATTCTGCTAAGCTATGATACACTCCCAGAAGTCGGCGGCCTAGCGTGTGAAATGCTGCTAAAATCTGCTAGCGAGCGAACAACTCAGAATGACCGCCATAAGCCCGACCACACCACAACCACAGTCTCAGGAATAGGCTTTCTGGGACAGCTGGACCACACAGCAATCCAATAATTTAGAGTGCTTGCGTAGGCAAACACAATTAATCGCTAGTCTGGCCCATCACATACCAAGATTATGTAGAAGCAACACTAGACAAACCACAAGAGAGAGCATGGTCCGAATAATGGAAAGCCACATGACGGCCACTAGAGACTTGAATGTCACTCTTACTACCCTAACCCACCATCTCAGTCATCAATCAGAGCAAACAAGTACCAGCTCAACAGCCACAACCCCCTTAGTGTCCCCTGTAACCTCACCACCAAGACGTTCTGGCCGAACACGATCAGACACAAGTGGCAAAGGCCCATCCACATCCAGAGGAAGACCTGCAAGATAATTAAAAATAATCATGTGTTTTAATTGGAAATTGTTAATTGTATGCAACTAGCATTATACATGTTCTTGGCAAAATTAAGGCCACGGTTTATTATTTGCTTCTCAAAAACTAAAACCAAGGCAAAACAAAAAACGGTGTGTGCCAATTGTTTCTAGAATAAATAGAGTACAGTTGTTTAAGTAGTTAATATTCATGGTGACATTCAAGCAACATAGCTTACACATGCAGCAGTGGTTAAGTATTGATATAGAGAAGTTACATCAATTTTAAACTATTTCTTTAGGGAGATGCGAAAGCATGGGCAAATATACACAAATCAAGCACAATTCCACATACAATAGTGTGCTACTATAATGTTTTCACCAAATGTGCTTGCAATTTTTAACATTATAAAGGTAGACTGCACACCGACAAAAGTGTTATTTTGTTTAAAACCTTACAAAAACACAAGAAAACATAAACACTATCTTCAAAACCATACAGGGATATTATAACACTTACCTTACCAATTGGCCAGTAATGAGAGATGTGAAACAAGCCAGCCAAAAGCAGTTCTATTTGACATGTCTTCATTTCTACGAATCGAGGCCTTTTGCAGCCGAGTTGAGGGTATTTCCGACCGCATTCATAAATACGAATCCTTGGTAAATTACCGTGTTCTATTAAATAACTGCCGCATTTGACCATATTCATTCGTATTTGTGTAGATGGCCGTGAAAAAAAATACGAATGCCCCAAACACTGCCAAGTTTAATGTTTAGTAAATTACCGAGATGCCACTTAGCAAAAAAAAAAACTCGAATGGATTCAACTGAAATCGGGACCTTAGTAAATATACCCCATAGAATACAAATAAGCACAGGTAAATTACATGATATAAAATATGTAATTCCATTTAATAAATGAAGAAAATAAACTTTTGAAGGTTTTTTCAGTTAGCAAGATCCCTCGCTTACTCATAGCAAACCACTAGCTGGTTGTAAAAGTGTATCCTGTAGACCCCCCCAGAGGTTTAACTTTTAAATGGACGATTCTTACAAATAACAGCTACCTTCCTAAATCCCTGGTATCTGGCTAATGTAATATGCACAAAATGGGGCAAGGATTGCAAAACAATCCACACCTCATATAATGAAAGGAACCAAATGACTTTGTCTGAGGACATTTAGTTCTTATTGTTTGGTTGTTTTTTTTAAATAGATTTATTATTAGGAACACAAGATCAGAATTATTATTAGATACAAGATCAGAAAGGCTTAGCAAGTGTAGTTATCACAATATCGATAGCTATCTTACATCAAGGCATTTAGAAAGATAATGGAAAATGTTATGGGAAGGAATGGTTTGCAGGAAGAGGTGTACAGGACTGGGGTAGACAGGCAGAGGAGGAGGCACAGTGCTTTTATTTCAGAAGGTATAAAGGAAAGGGATGTTGAATTGATGCTTAACATAGCCCTGTTGAAATGCAGTCTGAGCAAATGAGTGTATATGCTACCAAAAATAAGTGAGTTTTAGGTAGAGATGAGCAGTTTGGATTCCTTAGAATCCGAGCCCGTCAGTACTTAAGATATCCTAAACAATCCAAGCTGCGGCTCAGCTCTTTCCACTAGATCCGGATTCCAAATCGAGGCAAAATGTCATCATCTCAAAACGTCGGATTCTCACGGGTTTTGGATTCGATATAAGGGGGCCATGGCCGGGACTCACTGCCATTTCTCTTCAGTCCAGGCATGCTGCGCTCTGCTCTGCTTTAAGTGGCTGTGTGATGTCCAGACTATGTCCAGATTCACTACAAGTGGCTGCACTGTGTCCATACGAGTGGCTGTGTCGTGTCCATTCATACAAGTGTGTGCTGTGTAAAGACTCCATATACTAGTGGTTGTGCTTCTTGTGTCCATCTAATGTGGCTGTGCTGTGTTCATTAAGTGGCTGTGCTGTGTCAATCCAGAAGTGGCTGCGCTGTGTCCATTAAGTGGCTGTTCACCGTCCATCTGCTCCAGTGCTGCCAACGTAGCTGTCTAGTGTGCATATTCTCCAGCGCTGACGACGCACCTGTCCAGTGTGTATCCTCTCCAGTGCTGCGGACACACCTATCTAGTGTCCATCCGTTCCAGTGCTGCCACACACCTGTCCAGTGTCCATATGCTCCAGTGCTGCCAACGCACCTGTCCAGTGTCCATCCACTCCAGTGCTGATGATGCACTTCTCCAGTGTCCATCTGCTCTAGTATTAAAAAAGTTAAAAAAGTAAAGAAAGTAATAAACAGTAAAAAAAGAAATACAAAAAAGCTGATTTTTTTTTCTTTTGTGCTGTACTCCACTGTGTATCTATAACTTGTACAAGTACTGTGACTACTGTGTATCCATAACATACAAGTATTGTGACTGCGCAGTGTGGCGACTTTCGGAAAAAAAAAGGTTCAAGTAAATAAATAATACTATTAAGCTCTAGTTTTTATACAATTGAGTGTGTTCATCAATATGGATCATGACAATCAGTCGAGAGAAGAGCAGGAGCAGTAAGCAAATACTAGCGCTGCAGCTGATGCAACAAGTCATGATGATTATACTAGTCCTTCAACCTCATCTAAGCCGATGCTCAAGGGCACACAGTGGAACAATCTTTCAATGGTGAGTGAGGTGCGAATGGATTTGCAGCTGTCCTCTGAGTGTTTTTTTACAGCTCGGTGTACACATGCAATCACACACTTGCACGGTGAATATACACTAACCCAGGGTGGCGACTATTTGAACGCAGCACAACAAATTTAGCACCCCAGTGATCAGGTCTGAATCACCCCCTCAGTCCATAACACTGCTTTACTGTTTTTCCTTAAAGATCTTTTCAACACTTAGTACCAGATCTCACTGATGAGGATTGTCTATGTGACAGAGCCCACAATGGCCACAATGACTTTTAAAAACAAGCCTTCTGCATCTCAGCCCCCTAGAGATGTCATAGTGCATCTTCGTTATTACAAGTCAAAGGAAAAAATACTGTCTTCCATCTGAGACTCATTTACCATCACATTTCAAGACATGCAGATACAAATATATCATGTCTGGGTCCCTCTACAATCCACAAACGCAGAGATCTTCAACCTATCATGAAGATCCTCCGTCAGCATCATGTCTGCTATAGGTGGGGATGCCCCTTTCTACTGCAAGTTTTGCTAATAACACTGTATACTCTGCGAAAACTTTGATTATTGACCAAGCTGGGCTTGATTCAGGATTCGCCACACACCACTCCTGAACCTGTCACTCCTAAACCTCAGCGACCTAAACCACCATTGGCTGAGTGGACAAGAGTGAGCCATCCTCAACACCGGGACACAGATCCTACATGATCTTCGTCTAATAGCGCTTCTGTTTCCCCTTTTTTGATCTGTTCGCAGGGTCAAATTCCTCAATGTGGCACCTGCCCGTCTTCAGTCTTCTTTGGACTGACTTTTTTGATTTCTTTTATAAATTTATACTGACCTTTAGTTGGTCTTCTATTCATGTTCTGTTTTACATGTTATATGTTGATTGTTCTACATTATATATATATATATATATATATGTTTTGATTTCATTATAAGTATGCTCCTATTGTATGTTGCTTAGATTTAATTCTACTTACACTATATCATGCGCTGCTTTCCCCCCTCCCTCCTTCCTTAACTCCCCCTTACACCTACTATTTTCCTTCCCAACCCACGCATTACCCTCTCCTCCCTCATATTCGCTGTCCCTTTTTCCTCCTGACTTTCCTATGTAACACATTACTCTTTCGCATTTTGTAAGGATTGTTACTGATACCTCGGTTATTCATGACTAGTTGGGACCAGGCTGTTCTGGTCATGTTGCTTGTTCATTTCAGCACCCCCATGCACCCTTTATTGTCAGTAATTAATATTTGTTTACTATTATATGTAGCAGTCATTATTTGAGACCCACGACTACAGGGTTATTGCCCTTTTGGGTATTCTCTATTCTTTTTTATTTTTTTTCTCTGCTCCCTATGGCATTTATATTTTCTCCCTTTCCTATTCTTTTTTCTATGGTGGATCTTCAGCACCCCTTTTGTTTTTCAGTTTGATTAATATTCTAGCAGCTTACCACTTACAATCCACCCCACTATGGCTATTAAATTAATCTCTATCAAGGTTAACGGACTCAACTCTCCTAAGAAACGCACCATGGCAATGGGTGCATGCCTTCCTTCCTTCAGGAGACCCATCTTACTGGCACCCACTCTCAACTCCGGGGTTAGCAGTTCTCCCAGACCTACTTTGCTTCTGCTAATTGTAAAAAAAAGGGGGTGTTGCAATATTATCCACTGCAACGTGCCATTTGTGCACTTTAAAACTATTACAGACCCAGATGGACATTCTCCCATAGTAATAGGTTCCCTCCGTACAGAAGTCCTTACACTTGTCTCAATATATGCACCTACCCAGGATCAGCCATCATTTTTCCAAGCTTTATCCAACTGCCTTCAGACAATGGCTCGGTGACACATAATTCTATGCAGGGATTTTAATACTGTGGTTGACCCATTGCTTGATAAATCTGTTCCTTCCCTTACTAGGAAAGATGATGCTCCATCTAAAGCCTCTACTGTTCTTACCTCTTCCCTTAAACAGCTGAAGATTTGTGATTCCTGGCGTGTTCGACACTCGTCTGCCCAAGATTATACTCATTCTTCAGCACCTCATCAACATTATTTCCGCATTGACAAGCCTTATACTTCCCAGTCCATTACCTCATTAGTTACAGATGCTGATATCACTCCATTTTCTTGGACTGACTATGCAGGCATTTTTTTTTATTTCTTTCAAACCTTCCCTGTAAATGGCATCTAGACGACATGCTCCTATTACACCCATCCACCCTTGATTATTTCAAAACTGCTCTCAGACATTATTTTAAAGAAAATAACACCCCGATATTGCTCCTAGGATCATATGGGAGGCTTATAAAGCCACTCTTCAAGGCTATATAATTGCCAAAACCTCCACAATGCGGAAGAAAACAACTCAAGAAAATCTATCTCTAGAAAATCAGATCTCAGAGCTTCACTTTTTAACCAAATTGATTTTCTTAAAGGACAATTAAATACCCTCCTCTCTCGCCGCGCAGCGGCTACCCTACAAAAACTAAGTCAAAAGTTCTATGATAAAGCTGACAAAATTGATTCTCTATTAGCTAATAAATTAAGGCGTAAAGAAGTCTTAGGCGCAATTGACAAACTGTATTCTAATAAACAGAGAAGTCTCACATATAATCCCAGAGTGATGGTCGAAGAATTTCAAGACTTTATAGCTCTCGCTATAATCTTCCGGATTCCTCTGTCTCTCCCGCTATGTCTGAGGAAGTACTTTCATACTTATTGAATACCAGTCTACCTTGTATATTGGAAGAGCACTTATCAGTCATAAATATGGATATTTCAGTAGAGGAGACCATTGCTGCCATTAAATCCCTACGATCCCCAGCGGCTCCTGGTCTCATCGGCTTTACAGCCCAATATTATAAGGTTTTTGTGAAGGAGCTTACCCCATCTTTCTTTCCTCTTTAATAACATATTAAATGATGCATTCTTCATGCCAATATCTGTGCAAGCTGGTATTGTGGTAATCCCAAAACCAGACAAAGATCCTACGCAGTGCGCTAATTATAGGCCAGTTTCGCTACTAAATGTGGACCTTTAAATCTACACTAAAATACTAGCGACACATTTAGCCCCTCTTCTTCCACACCTGGTTCACCGGGACCAAGTGGGTTTTATTCCAGGTCGCCAGGCATCCGACAATACTAGATGAGCCATATATTCAATTCACGCTATACACAAACAGAAATTACCCTCTTTAATCCTGGCACTGGACGCCAAGAAGGCATTTGACCGTATTTCTTGGTCCTTTGCTTTCAAGGTATTCGATAGGATGGGTTTTTCTAGCAAATATCTTCAAGGTATTCAAGCATTATACCAATCCTCTTCGGCCAAAGTCTTAGTTAATCGTCTCACCTTCTCTCCTTTCGGGATTGCCAATGGTACCGGACAGGGAAGTCCGCTTTCCCCCTTAATTTTTGCCTTAATTATGGAAGCCCTGGCAGCTAGGATTTGCAACAATATGAATATTGCTGGCATTAGGATAGGACAGTCCAAACAAAAAATTGCATTGTATGCTGATGACGTTTTGCTATCCTAGGACACCAATCTTTGCATCCTCTTCTCTCTAAAATCAATCTTTATTCCAAATTCTCAGGTTACAAAATTAAGACAAATAAAACCAAAGTCCTTGATTTCTACATTCCAGTGCTATCTAAAATGTCCCTGGAAGCCTCTTTTCCATTTAACTGGCATTAACTGAATCGCAAATATTTAGGTGTCTACTTAACGCACTGTAAAAGTTGACAATATTTATTTATTTTTTACTTTCTTTTTATTGAAGCATAATATCACTTTACAACGAGTGAACGTTTCTTTATAAACATAAGTTTACACACATTGTGAATAATTAGCCAATATAAAAGAAAACTAAACAGAACAATGTCAGTATATTTTGCATAGTGGTGTTTTTTAGAGATGAGCGCCTGAAATTTTTCGGGTTTTGTGTTTTGGTTTTGGGTTCGGTTCCGCGGCCGTGTTTTGGGTTCGACCGCGTTTTGGCAAAACCTCACCGAATTTTTTTTGTCGGATTCGGGTGTGTTTTGGATTCGGGTGTTTTTTTCAAAAAACCCTAAAAAACAGCTTAAATCATAGAATTTGGGGGTCATTTTGATCCCATATTATTATTAACCTCAAAAACCATAATTTCCACTCATTTTCAGTCTATTCTGAATACCTCACACCTCACAATATTATTTTTAGTCCTAAAATTTGCACCGAGGTCGCTGGATGACTAAGCTAAGCGACCCTAGTGGCCGACACAAACACCTGGCCCATCTAGGAGTGGCACTGCAGTGTCACGCAGGATGTCCCTTCCAAAAAACCCTCCCCAAACAGCACATGACGCAAAGAAAAAAAGAGGCGCAATGAGGTAGCTGTGTGAGTAAGATTAGCGACCCTAGTGGCCGACACAAACACCGGGCCCATTTAGGAGTGGCACTGCAGTGTCACGCAGGATGTCCCTTCCAAAAAACCCTCCCCAAACAGCACATGACGCAAAGAAAAAAAGAGGCACAATGAGGTAGCTGTGTGAGTAAGATTAGCGACCCTAGTGGCCGACACAAACACCGGGCCCATTTAGGAGTGGCACTGCAGTGTCACGCAGGATGTCCCTTCCAAAAAACCCTCCCCAATCAGCACATGACGCAAAGAAAAAAAGAGGCACAATGAGGTAGCTGTGTGAGTAAGATTAGCGACCCTAGTGGCCGACACAAACACCGGGCCCATTTAGGAGTGGCACTGCAGTGTCACGCAGGATGTCCCTTCCAAAAAACCCTCCCCAAACAGCACATGACGCAAAGAAAAAAAGAGGCGCGACGAGGTAGCTGACTGTGTGAGTAAGATAAGCGACCCTAGTGGCCGACACAAACACCGGGCCCATTTAGGAGTGGCACTGCAGTGTCACGCAGGATGTCCCTTCCAAAAAACCCTCCCCAATCAGCACATGACGCAAAGAAAAAAAGAGGCGCAATGAGGTAGCTGTGGGAGTAAGATTAGCGACCCTAGTGGCCGACACAAACACCGGGCCCATTTAGGAGTGGCACTGCAGTGCCACGCAGGATGTCCCTTCCAAAAAACCCTCCCCAATCAGCACATGACGCAAAGAAAAAAAGAGGCGCAATGAGGTAGCTGTGTGAGTAAGATTAGCGACCCTAGTGGCCGACACAAACACCGGGCCCATTTAGGAGTGGCACTGCAGTGTCACGCAGGATGTCCCTTCCAAAAAACCCTCCCCAATCAGCACATGACGCAAAGAAAAAAAGAGGCGCAATGAGGTAGCTGTGTGAGTAAGATTAGCGACCCTAGTGGCCGACACAAACACCGGGCCCATTTAGGAGTGGCACTGCAGTGTCACGCAGGATGTCCCTTCCAAAAAACCCTCCCCAATCAGCACATGACGCAAAGAAAAAAAGAGGCGCAATGAGGTAGCTGTGTGAGTAAGATTAGCGACCCTAGTGGCAGACACAAACACCGGGCCCATTTAGGAGTGGCACTGCAGTGTCACGCAGGATGTCCCTTCCAAAAAACCCTCCCCAATCAGCACATGACGCAAAGAAAAAAAGAGGCGCAATGAGGTAGCTGTGTGAGTAAGATTAGCGACCCTAGTGGCCGACACAAACACCTGGCCCATCTAGGAGTGGCACTGCAGTGTCACGCAGGATGGCCCTTCCAAAAAATACTCCCCAAACAGCACATGACGCAAAGAAAAAAAGAGGCGCAAGCTCTTCCCGTCCAGTGTTGGGAAGGTCAGGCATCGCAACCGACACAATTGGACTCTCCTTTGGGATTTGTGATTTCGAAGAACGCACAGTTCTTTGCTGTGCTTTTGCCGCAAGTCTTGTCTTTTTTCTAGCGAGAGGATGAGTGCTTCCATCCTCATGTGAAGCTGAACCACTAGCCATGAACATAGGCCAGGGCCTCAGCCGTTCCTTGCCACTCCGTGTGGTAAATGGCATATTGGCAAGTTTACGCTTCTCCTCCGACAATTTTATTTTAGGTTTTGGAGTCCTTTTTTTACTGATATTTGGTGTTTTGGATGTGACATGCTCTGTACTATGACATTGGGCATCGGCCTTGGCAGACGACGTTGCTGGCATTTCATCGTCTCGGCCATGACTAGTGGCAGCAGCTTCAGCACGAGGTGGAAGTGGATCTTGATCTTTCCCTAATTTTGGAACCTCAACATTTTTGTTCTCCATATTTTAATAGGCACAACTAAAAGGCACCTCAGGTAAACAATGGAGATGGATGGATACTAGTATACAATTATGGACGGACTGCCGAGTGCCGACACAGAGGTAGCCACAGCCGTGAACTACCGTACTGTACTGTGTCTGCTGCTAATATAGACTGGTTGATAAAGAGATGTCGTAGTATGTATGTATAAAGAAGAAAAAAAAAAAAACCACAGTTAGGTGGTATACAATTATGGACGGACTGCCGAGTGCCGACACAGAGGTAGCCACAGCCGTGAACTACCGTACTGTACTGTGTCTGCTGCTAATATAGACTGGTTGATAAAGAGATGTCGTAGTATGTATGTATAAAGAAGAAAGAAAAAAAAAACACGGTTAGGTGGTATACAATTATGGACGGACTGCCGAGTGCCGACACAGAGGTAGCCACAGCCGTGAACTACCGTACTGTACTGTGTCTGCTGCTAATATAGACTGGTTGATAAAGAGATGTCGTAGTATGTATGTATAAAGAAGAAAGAAAAAAAAACCACGGTTAGGTGGTATACAATTATGGACGGACTGCCGAGTGCCGACACAGAGGTAGCCACAGCCGTGAACTACCGTACTGTACTGTGTCTGCTGCTAATATAGACTGGTTGATAAAGAGATGTCGTAGTATGTACGTATAAAGAAGAAAGAAAAAAAAACCACGGTTAGGTGGTATACAATTATGGACGGACTGCCGAGTGCCGACACAGAGGTAGCCACAGCCGTGAACTACCGTACTGTACTGTGTCTGCTGCTAATATAGACTGGTTGATAAAGAGATGTCGTAGTATGTATGTATAAAGAAGAAAGAAAAAAAAACCACGGTTAGGTGGTATACAATTATGGACGGACTGCCGAGTGCCGACACAGAGGTAGCCACAGCCGTGAACTACCGTACTGTACTGTGTCTGCTGCTAATATAGACTGGTTGATAAAGAGATGTCGTAGTATGTACGTATAAAGAAGAAAGAAAAAAAAACCACGGTTAGGTGGTATACAATTATGGACGGACTGCCGAGTGCCGACACAGAGGTAGCCACAGCCATGAACTACCGTACTGTACTGTGTCTGCTGCTAATATAGACTGGTTGATAAAGAGATGTCGTAGTATGTATGTATAAAGAAGAAAGAAAAAAAAACCACGGTTAGGTGGTATACAATTATGGACGGACTGCCGAGTGCCGACACAGAGGTAGCCACAGCCGTGAACTACCGTACTGTACTGTGTCTGCTGCTAATATAGACTGGTTGATAAAGAGATGTCGTAGTATGTACGTATAAAGAAGAAAGAAAAAAAAACCACGGTTAGGTGGTATACAATTATGGACGGACTGCCGAGTGCCGACACAGAGGTAGCCACAGCCGTGAACTACCGTACTGTACTGTGTCTGCTGCTAATATAGACTGGTTGATAAAGAGATGTCGTAGTATGTATGTATAAAGAAGAAAGAAAAAAAAACCACGGTTAGGTGGTATACAATTATGGACGGACTGCCGAGTGCCGACACAGAGGTAGCCACAGCCGTGAACTACCGTACTGTACTGTGTCTGCTGCTAATATAGACTGGTTGATAAAGAGATGTCGTAGTATGTATGTATAAAGAAGAAAGAAAAAAAAACCACGGTTAGGTGGTATACAATTATGGACGGACTGCCGAGTGCCGACACAGAGGTAGCTACAGCCGTGAACTACCGTACTGTGTCTGCTGCGACTGGATGCTAAATAATGATATAAAAAATATATATATATCACTACTGCAGCCGGACAGGTATATATATTATATAATGACGGACCTGCTGGACACTGTCTGTCAGCAGAATGAGTTTTTTATAGAATAAAAAAAAAAACACCACACAAGTGAAGTCACACGACGAGTGTTTAACTTTTTCAGGCAATCACAATATAGTATACTACTAACTATACTGGTGGTCAGTGTGGTCAGGTCACTGGTCAGTCACACTGGCAGTGGCACTCCTGCAGCAAAAGTGTGCACTGTTTAATTTTAATATAATATGTACTCCTGGCTCCTGCTATAACCTATAACTGGCACTGCAGTGCTCCCCAGTCTCCCCCACAATTATAAGCTGTGTGAGCTGAGCACAGTCAGATATATAATATATACATAGATGATGCAGCACACTGGGCTGAGCAGTGCACACAGATATGGTATGTGACTGTCTTGTACTCCTGGCTCCTGCTATAACCTATAACTGGCACTGCAGTGCTCCCCAGTCTCCCCCACAATTATAAGCTGTGTGAGCTGAGCACAGTCAGATATATAATATATACATAGATGATGCAGCACACTGGGCTGAGCAGTGCACACAGATATGGTATGTGACTGAGTCACTGTGTGTATCGTTTTTTTCAGGCAGAGAACGGATATATTAAATAAAACTGCACTGTCTGGTGGTCACTGTGGTCAGTCACTAGTAAACTCTGCACTCTCTTCTACAGTACTCCTAAGCTCCAGTAAATCAGGTCAATCTCTCTCTCTCTCTCTCTCCTAATCTAAATCACTGTACTCCCTAACAGCTGCTCCCCGTCCCCAATCCTCCCCACAATTATAACTAAGTCACTCAGTCTTTACTCTTTTCTACTATAACGGAGAGGACGCCAGCCACGTCCTCTCCCTATCAATCTCAATGCACGTGTGAAAATGGCGGCGACGCGCGGCTCCTTATATAGAATCCGAGTCTCGCGATAGAATCCGAGCCTCGCGAGAATCCGACAGCGTCATGATGACGTTCGGGCGCGCTCGGGTTAACCGAGCAAGGCGGGAAGATCCGAGTCGCTCGGACCCGTGAAAAAAAACATGAAGTTCGTGCGGGTTCGGATTCAGAGAAACCGAACCCGCTCATCTCTAGTGTTTTTCTCAACAATATACTAGTTTAACTGGGTTTCACTTGCTAAAAGTAACAAAAAACAAAACATAGTATAAGAGAAATTGATTGAGTGATCGACCCAGATCCATTACCGCACACATCTCACCTCCACAAAGCGGAGACTCCACACCGCCACTACTCTGGTATCTAATTCCAGATTAATTATAAGGCTATAGGGGGATCTTGTTCATAAACACGTGTTTCATACCACATTGTGTTTCTAAAACATTTCCATACCTGTTCTTTCAGTGACCGGGGTAAAGTATCTATATAACTCTCCCACGTTTCAAAAAAATTTGCAGTAAATTTCTCTTTTTTCAGTGAAGCTTCCAGCTATTCCATCCTAAAAATATGAAGCATTTTTTCCAAAAACAATGAAAATGGCGGAGCTGTGGGTTGTATCCACTTCTGAAGAATACATTTTTTTGCTGCTGCAGATGTTATCAACAATTTTCTCACTCCCCGCGCTACACGGGTTCCTTCAGGTGTGATGCAAAATACCACCCATTCCGGCGTTAGGGGTAAGCAATTGACTAGGTGTTGATTCACATAGTTCCACACCTGGATCCAAAATCTCCTTACTATAGGGCATCCCCATAAACAATGTAATAGCTCTGCATTTTAAGAGCCACATCTTGGACACGTGTGATTCTCTATCATTCCCATTAGGTATCTACAATGGGGTGATAGATATGTTCTGTGCAATATATTTAAAAATAACTCAGTATAGGCTGCCGCTGGAACCAGTTTAGTGGCCAACTCAAATGCTTTTAGCAGCTGCTTGGTGCTCAAACTTCTGAACTGGTCTCTCCATTGCGCCACCCCAGTTTTCAGGGAATCATATTGTAAAGGCGTGTGGAGGAATTTATAATGTACTGAAATTGCTTTAAAATAAGGGTTCTCTGTCCTTAGTAGGTCATCTAAAGGGTTGTCATAATCCCTTGGTGATAGCACTCTGGAGAGGCCAGCAGATAGTGCTGAGCTTGCAGGTATGCTAAAGGAAAAGACCTCAGTATTGGGAATAGATCTACCGCTGGCTCAAATGTGAGTGGCTTTCTGTATTCGCAATTGACAAGCTGTCTTATGGAAAAAAATCCGTTTCTCTCCCATAATGTAAAGGGATAACTTGCATTCTCCTCTTGAAATCCTGGGTTACGGACTAGGGGCAAGAAAAGGGATATATGTAAATTCAAAGAACTTTTGTGGCGTAATATATGCCATACCTTACGAGATGACATTAGTAGTGGATTATTGCGAACCGAAATGGGTAATTCTTCATCACGCATATGTAAAAAGGAAGTTAAGTTATCGCCGTTTAAAAATTCCACCTCCAAGGCAGAGTTGGAATGTATACTTTTGCCAGTAAGCCAATCTCATAAATAATGCTAATGGGAAGTATGGCTATATTCAGAGATATTTGGTAAATGAATCCCTCTGTTAGACCTGTTCTGTTGAAGTTTTATCATACCTAGTCTCGCTCTTTTACCATTCCAGATAAATGTACGTATTATTTTCTCAATTTCCATTGTATCTTGCTTGGTCAAAAGTATTGGGAGAGATTGAATTGGGGAACAGGATCATTTTTACTAAATTTGCTCGACCCAGGTATGATAGTTTTAATGTCGCCATCTTTCGATATCCTCCTTCATACTACGTATTATTGATCTCAAATTTAAGGTATATAAATTATTTAAATTTTTTGGGAGCTGTATCCCTAAATAAGTAATAGTTTTGGTTGCCCAGTTGATAGGACTGTTCCTAAACCATGCTGGGCGTGCATATCCAGGTTTTATATAGAGTGCTATGGATGTTTGGAAGTTGGCCTCAAATCCTGACACTAATCCAAAATCTTTAATTCGCTCCATCAACGGTCCAAGTGTCCCCCTCTGTTCAAATATGAATAAGAGGACATCATCTGCAAAAGCTGATACCTTCACCACCTCTGCGCCGATCCGAATGCCCTTGAACTGGGACCAGTTCTGCAGAACTCTAAGCATTGGATCTAGAGCTAAGTTAAAAAGTAAAGGTGAAAGGGAACAACCCTGTCTTGTTCCTCTGGTCATTCTAATTTTCGCACTCATTGTCCCATTAACCAAGAGGGAGGTAGTGGGGAGTGTATAAAATAATTTTATCAAGGCTTGAAACTTTGACCCAAATCCCATCCTGTTTAATGTTGCATAAAGATAAGGCCAATACCCCATATTAAATGCTTTTGTGGCGTCGAGACTCAAAAGCATGTTTGATGTACGGGGTTGTAACTTAGCTGCCATTACTGCAGCCAGTGCTGCTCGTATACCTTTGATAGAGTGCCTTCCTTTGGTAAAGCCAAGTTGATGGTTTGTGAGCATGGAGGCCAGAAAAGTTTGGAGTCTGGCCACCATTATTTTAGCTAATATTTTCAAATCTACATTTAACAAAGTAATGGGACGATAAGAGGATGGATTTGGCGGGTCCTTATAAGGTTTTGGGATTAATGTGGTGAATGCATGATTAAAACTAGGTAAGTTGGGGGATTCTAGTTGGATACTTCAGTAAAGTGTATGGAGCGCTGGTATAATGTCATGATGTAGCAGTTTGTAATATTCTATTGAGTAACCATCGGGTCCCAGAGCTTTATTTAGATGCATTGTGGTTATTGTTTTTGCTATTTCTTCTTTAGTAATCGCACTTTCCAATGCCTCACGCTGCAAGGGCGTTATGCATGGTAAGTTTGCTTCATCCAGCAATTTTGACATTAAAGTTGGATCATGATGGGCTGCTGTGTAAAGTTGTTTATAGTAATCCTGGAAAATCTTAACAATGTCTGCTGTTTTAGTGTACAGAGTATGAATGAGTATCCCGTAAAGCAGCTATGTGGTGCCTTCGTTTAAAGCTCTTGATCATATTTGCCAATAGGGTGCCCGTTTTATTGCCCCATCAAAAATATTTTTGTTTTATATAATCAAGTTTTAGCTGGGCTTGGGCCGTTAAAAAACTTTCCAGCATTTGGCGTGACTCAATATATTTATTGCGCGTGCTATCATTGGGAGTGGAAATATAGTTTGCAAAGTTGGTCTGCAAGGTCTCTTGAAGTTCCTTATATTGGGTTTTAATTTCTTTGTTTCTATTAGCAACATAAGACATAATGTGACCCCTCATGACCACATTGGAAGTCTCCCAAAAGAAGACAGGGATGTCCCAGTGCTCCAGATTGTCATCTAAAAATTCCGCCCATTTTATTTGAATACATTTTTTAAATTGTTCAGAGTCATAAAGATACTCAGGAAATCGCCAGAAAAAAGGGAAAGAACCCATTGATTGAGTGCTGATTGTTACCGATTCTGGGGCATGGTCAGATATAGCAATGTCTCCTAAAGAAGTGGCTGCTGTGCCCTAGAGCAATTCCGCAGAGAGTAATATATAATCAATACGAGAAAGGGACCCATGGACTGCCAAATGGAATATTTAAGATTTGTCAGAGGTATTAAAAAGCCTCCAAGGATCTACTAATAAATGAATCGTCATTAGTTGAGAAATCTGATTCCAATGAGGAGCTGTTGTGTTCAAAGGTGTTGGAGATTTGTCCATATGAGGATTTGAAACTGTGTTAAAATCTCCCCCCAATATTAACTTGTGGTTAGTTCTGCTATTTAGAAGTTGGGATATTCCCTGGTAAAATGCCGGTTGCTCTGTATTGGGGGCATATATGTTTAATAATGTGAATTTGGGGACTTCCGGTGGGCGGAGCATCGTGATGGCCGCATTTTAATCTCAGCTCCGTTTCCCCTTTACAAAATCTAAACCCATCTTCCATTAAAACTGCCTATAAACAGGTAATAATCATATTGATTTATAAAGGAAGACCAGCCCTACACATCAAGCTGAATATTGGGGACGACGAGGCGGTATTTCCACCGGAATCCAGCTTGCAAAACTTGAGGCCTGTGGTGTGAGAAGCCGCCATTGCTGGCCTTGAACAAACCCCAGCACTGACTCTAATTCCCGAGGGACCTCGGAAGTACTGTCGGAGACATAAGGGACCCATCAGGCTTACCTCCCAACACCCAATTAAGTGTGAACCCGCCGCTGGGAGAGCGGAGATTGAAACCCCGCTAACTTACTGCGGGTGTCGGACGGATCTCGGGTAAGCTGTGCTCTGACCCGGCCCTCTGGGAACTATCGATTACCCGCCGGCGGTCTTCGGGGATCTGGATGGAGAGGGAGCTGCGACCTTACCTGCCGCTGTCGAGGACTTCGGAGGCGGCCCCCGGATGATACACGGCTCGTTGGTGTGAATTGCCGCTGGGTTCTGCCGCGCTGCCCTCCTGGGAACACTCCTGCTTTTCTTGTTGGCGCCTCGTTCCACACGGCTCTCGTTGGGGTCGGTGCTACTTACCCAGTACGTCAGGCGGGGAGGGACGCCGGTGTAGACACTGGGACACTGTGAAGTGCGGAGCTTGCTGCCGGGACCAAGATTTACTCCTGCAGTGGTGAGTACATTCATCAGGAACTGTGGAGCTGGGAGCTGAACATCCTGAACGGCTGTGACCCTGAGGAGGTGGATGAGGGATTGGTGCTGCCGGAGCAGATATCGGGACGTTGCTGCAGAACTTGATTTCTTACCTGCCTTCATTCTCTCTGAGAGACTTATGCTGTGACCCACGGGTTTTTTTTTTCGGACAGTGTTCCTGACAGCTTGTGGATCGGCTTGGGTTGGAGAGACTCTATGTGAAACACGCTGCTTTCCCTTCTTGGTAACCATGTCTTCTCATTCTCCCTGCTAATAACCCTTCCCTTCCCACCTCGTGTTCTCCCTCCTTTCTTTACCACTTTCCCCTCTCCTGATACCTTATCTGCTCTGCCCTTTCTTGTTGGGGGGAGGACAGTATCCCCTTGGAGAAACAGAAACTTCTCGGTGTATACGCTAATCAGGCAAGAGCCTTTCATACAGCCTGACTCTGACTTAATAACTTGTTATTTGCTGTGACTGCGGGGTTATTGAGGGTGCTTGCCTTCCTGCGGCAGGTAATGAGGAGAGAGTAGATTCCGCTCCTTTTATGTCGTCTAGTTAATTTCTCATAATTCACTGTTTTACAATTGTTATCACTTCAGGTGGTCCTGTATTAGCAGGCAAACAGTGCCATCTTGTGGCATCTGATTGTAGGGACCAGGAGTTTTCCATGCAACCTACCTTAAGTAAAAAAAGCCTGCTAATACCAGTGACGGTAGAGGTACTGTTTGTTACTGCTTTTTACTATTGCCCATATACTTCTGCATTTAATATAAAATTCATATACAGAATGTAATAGCCGGGGAAGACGAATCCTAGTCAAATCCTACAATATAGGTTTATGCTATAAGATTCCTTTACTATTGCCTATATATTTCTGTATTTAATGAAAAAATCATATACAAGGTGCAACAGCCAAAGTAGGTGAATCCTGGTCAAATTTCACGCTTTGTATAACATCCTTCACAGGGTTACTTCACTATTGCCTATATACTCCTGTATTTAGTGTGAGATTCACATGCAAAGTGTGATAGCTAAAGTAGGAGACTCCTAATCAAATCCTACATCTCAATAAGCATAACTTACTTTTTACAGACCAGTGGTTGAACCCAACCTTTATCCTTTGGAACCACCCCCACCCCCCCACCCCTTTTTTTTTTCTTTCTTTCTTTTTTCTTTTTTTTTTTTCTTCTCTTTTCTCTAGCTATGTAGTTGTCTCAAAGACTCCTATCCATAGGTGGTACAGAATCTCTAGCTAAACTGGTCATTGCCCCATAGTATGGATAAATTTGTAGATAAATATCCAACTGATACCATGGTCAGAAACGGGAAATCTCAGTCTAAAAATCCCTCTAATAGGGAAAAGGTGAATACACCCCAGCCCAGTCGCTCACCCCCCTCTACATCTCAAGATCTTTCTTCCTCCCCTGTGATACCTTCCCTTTCCGTGGAAGGCTCATTGCCTTTAAACCCAACCCTGGAAAAAAAGCTGGGTGCAATCCAAACGACTATAAATACGGTCCTGTCCCATTTAGAATCACATACCAAACGGTTAGTGGAGGTAGAACAACGTGTTAGTACGGCGGAAGATGCTATTGTATCTCTGCAAAATTCTGATGACTCCCACTTTCAACAAATAGCCTTCTTGACCTCAAAGATTGATGACCTTGAAAATAGAGATATGCAGAGCAATCTTAGATTTATAGGCATCCCAGAATCAATATCAGGTTCGGATCTTTTTGATTTATTAAGTGTTGACATAATTCAAATCCTCAATGTTCCTAGTACCTCGGGAACAGTGCTTATCGAAAGGGCGCATCGTATTGGCCCTGATAGAGGTCCCCCCTCATCCCAAATACGCCCTCGCCCTGTGATTGCCAAATTTCTTAATTTTAGAGATAAAGAAAACATACTCATGGCATACAGGAAAAGGCGCACTCTTGAAGTGCGGAACTTTAAAGTGCTGAAAGAATTCACCCCAAGTTGCAAACATTTATTCACTGAGAATGTTAAATTTGCCCTTCTGTACCCAGCTAAACTGCGGGTCTTCACTGATGGGAGAACCCTTCATTTTGACACTCCTGACCAAGCTAGAGATCACCTAAATATTCCGTTGCAAGGTTCCTCTAAAAATCCACCTCCAAATGGATGAGTTGATGGTTTACCATCTTGAATATTTACACTTTATCCTAATTTCCTAAGGGAAAAAAGGGAAAAAGAGAAAATTAGTAGCTTCCTACCTCTCTTGTGACGGAGGGGTTGACCTCCCATAGATAGACTGTTGGAATTATCATAATAATTACATGCTTACTATTGTTGTGATGTGTTACAATTTGTTTACGTATCATTTTTGGTACTCTTTCTTCTTTACTTCTTTTTCTTTTCTTCTTCTTCTTTCTTCTTTTCTCCTGGATCGCCTGTGGCCCCTCTCCACTCTCCCCTTGCAGTTATTATTCCTAATTGATATTCGGAACGCCGGTCTCACTCGCTGGGATGTGACGGGCACTCTAATCAAAGATACCCTATCTACAATCTCCATTGGTAAGTGTGGAACTGGATGACAACCCATACTGACTCTTCTACTTTAGCCCCCCAACTGACATCGAATGCTATCCGAATTTTGTCATGGAACGTAGCTGGGTTGAATTCCGCATGCAAGCGAAGAAGGGTATTGTCTCAGCTCAAACGATTAGCCCCTGATATTATTTTATTGCAGGAGACGCACTGGTTGCGTGGTCCCCATGCGACCCTTAAAGCAACATGGATTCAGGAATGTGTCTCAGCCTCCCTTGATAAAAAGAAACGCGGTGTGGCAATTTTACTTAGTAAACATCTTCAATATACCATTGATAATGTAGTAGCTGATAGGGAGGGGCGGTTTTTGTTGGTACATCTTACAGTCCACGGTGAGAAATTCACTATTTTAAATATCTATGCTCCTAACACACCTAGTTTGGCCTATTATAAAAAAACTATCAAATCTTCTTATGAAGCATGATACCCCTAATCTGATAATTGGCGGGGACTTTAATTGTTTACATAATCCTCTATTGGATCACTCAGCCTCTACCTCTCCTACCTCTTCAAACCGTGTGAACGGGGTTGACTTTCTCTGTTCCAACCATGATGTCGTTGATCAATGGAGACTACATAACCCTTCTTGCAAGGATTTCACGTTTCATTCTAAGGTCCATGATGTGTTTACCAGAATAGATTACATTTTGGTAGCGGATACGTTATTCCAACGAGTCTGCAATACCATAATAGACCCTATCATTATATCGGATCATGCCCCTATACTTTTCGACTTAACTAGGTCTACTCCCTTGCATTCCTCACGCCTTTGGCGCTTCCCTTCCTTCCTTTCCCAGAATGATGATTTTCAATTATATTTGAAAACTAAATGGAGGGAATATGTAGACGATAACTTAGAACATTGGAATGACCCTGTTCTATTTTGGGAGGCCTCAAAGGCAGTGATGAGAGGGCATGTGATTTCTTACATAGCTAAGCGCAACCGGACTCACAGGAAGACATTGCATTCTTTAAAAACAGACTGAAAGAAGCATACAGCCATTATTTACGATTTTCCACAGCGGATAATAAATCTAATTATCTACATCAAAAACAAATTATGGAATCTTTCCTTATGAAAGAGGCTCAAACCAAATTAGATTACTCTAAAAATACTTATTACCGCTGGGGGGGCAAGTCGGGGAAAGTTTTAGCTTACATGGCAAGTCGACAACGGAAGAAACAATTTATTATGAAAATTTTAGATCCAAACCTTAATGTAATGGCTGCCAAACCTGCTGACATTAACAACATATTCCATTCATATTTTACTTCTCTTTACGAGGAATCTTCAGTTGACCCCCTCTTATCAGACTTCTTTCTTAAAGAAGCCAATTTACCATACCTAACAGCTCAACAGAAAGAGGTCCTCTCTAGTGATATAACCGAGGAGGAGATTGGGTTTGCCATTGATAGCCTACATCTTAACAAATCACCGGGTCCTGACGGATTTAATGGAAACTACTATAAGATGCTAAGAGACGATATAATCCCCTCCCTGACTCATGTTTACAAACAGATTCAAGAGGGAAATCTTAAATATCCTACATTTAATGATTCTTATACTATACTATTATTGAAACCCAATAAAAATCCTGATTTAGTAGCCTCGTATAGACCCATTACTCTCCTGAATCAGGATTACAAAATTCTTTCCAAGATTCTGGCTACTCGCTTGCAAACAATCCTTCCTTCTCTCCTGACATCTCACCAAGCTGGTTTCACTCATGGCAGGAACATGGTTTGCAACGTTCGCTTGGCGGTGGCGGCTTTATATTCTTCAACAACTCAGGACCGTTCCAATAATATTTTGTTAAGTTTGGATGCCGAAAAGGCATTCGATAAAGTTTTATGGCCCCATTTATATGCTATACTACAACAACGAGGGTTTGATTCTTCCTTTATTAATTTAATTAAATATCTATATAGCTCCCCCAAGACGAAATTGTTAATTAATGGCCTTTTAGGTGATCCTATTCAATTGTTCAGGGGAACTCGACAGGGATGCCCTTTATCCCCCTTACTTTTCAATCTCGCATTAGATCCTTTGTTAAGAATTCTCCAATCCTGGCCCCTTTTCCGAGAAATGTCCTATGGCAATACAGAAATTAAGGTAGCTGCCTTTGCGGATGACATTCTTCTTTTTATTTCTAACCCACACGAATGTTTAATGCCCCTTCTTTCTAAATTAGAAGATTTTGGTACGATATCAGGGTTCACTATAAATCACTCTAAATCTACCATTATGGCCCTAAACGCTTCCTTTCGTAAAAGTACATTACAGGTTGGTAATTTGAAATGGGCAGATACTTATATCTCTTACTTAGGGATTCGCCTCCCTAGAAATATCTATGATTTATATACCATTAATATAAAAAGTACTATTGATACAGTCCTTAAAGAGTTGGATGACTGGCAGCATTTACGGTTATCTTACCTGGGAAGAGCAAACCTTATAAAGATGATTACCTTCCCGAAGCTGCTGTATCCTATTCAGGTTCTGCCACTTGTGTTTACCAAGACAGATCTTAAACGAATAGATGCGGCTTTCCGACAATTTATTTGGAAAAAAACAAAACCTCGCCTCAGTCTACGGTTGTTACAAAGAACTAAATCTGAGGGAGGTAATAATTTTCCAAATATGGAAATCTACAACTATGCTGCTGTATGTAGACATATTAAAGATTGGATTTCACATTCTGAATTATATTCCAATTATTTAGTAGAACAATCCTTCCTTACCAATATAGATTTGGTCTATTTTCTACATTTTCATAAATCTGACATCCCAACAGAAATATTGGACAACCCTCTCTTAATGTCAGCATGGTCAGTTTGGCATACGATCCGCAATAAATGGAGACTTAACGCTTCATACCCTTTGTTTCTTCCTTGGCTTGGCAATATGAACTTTCAACACGGTTTGGCTTCTGCTCACTTTACTCTATGGGCCCAACAGGGGCTTACTACAATTCGTCAGCTTACTGATGCAACCACAAAACATACTCTTACTTTTTCTCAGGCTCAATCTAAATTTTCCTTTTTACAAATCCACAATTTTGCCTTTATGCAAGCACAACACTATGTCTCCAAAGTGACTTCTTATCTTTCTCCCGTGGACTGGGTGAACCAGTTGGATATCGCCTTTTAATCTTTATTTAACGCTAGAGGAGCTATCTCTATGTTTTATAAAATACTACGAACACCGTATTATGAAGGCCACTACGACACAGGCATTACTAGATGGCAGAGACACTTTCCTAATCTGAGTGAAGCAACCATTCTAAAAGCGCTTTTATATTTTAATCGTACCCTCCCAACTATTATGTACCAGGAAATTTTCTTTAAAATTTTCTATAGGGGATACATATCACCTTCTCGCTGTCAGTTGATGGGGTTGTCTCCCGATTCGGCATGTTCAAAGTGCAATCGACCAGAGGCTACTCTTTTTCACTGTTTATGGGATTGTACCCATATTAAAAAATTCTGGCTTCAAATAAAACAATTTGCTATTTCAGATTTGGTTAATTTTCTACCTTTATCCCCTGAATGGGCCATTTTTGGCATACTGACAACCACTTCTAGAATATCTCCAGGTTGTCGTAAGCTATTGTTAATTATATCAGCTGTGGCGAAAAAATGTATCTTACAGCAATGGATACATTCATCTCCTCCTTCCTTACAAATGTTTAAAGATAAACTTTTTCACGTGTTTAAAATGGATTGGATGGAGACTTCACTACATAAAGAACAACGCATTGAGAAATTTTTTGAGATATGGGAATCCTTTATTGATACTCTAAACATTTCAACAAAGACTCAGATTCATAATTGTTTTCGTACAACTTTATGGTATGAAACTGCAGTGTTTCTATCTGAACCCCCCATTCGATTGAGTTAACATCTCCCCCCCCCCCTTTTTTTTTTGTTTTGTTGTGGGGCTACAGGCGACCTCTTTCCTCTTCTCTTTTCTTTACATCATATGTCCTTTCTTTCTCCTTGGCCTGCTCTTCCATACCTTTCTCTTCTCTTCTTTTCTCCTCTCTCTTTATTCTCTCTTCTTGGAAGATTACTTTCTTCCTGATTGATAATACACCGTCTTGATACTTTATAGATTCTATAAATTGGATGGAACAATTTGTACTACAGTTATTTTCTAATATATTGGTTATTTACTCATTATTCCACTTACTGCTTTGATGGCATTATAACGAAAAATGTTTACATGGAAAATTGAAAATAAAAACATTTTTGAAAAAAAAATAATAATGTGAATTTAATGTCATGAATCTGTATGTCTAATAAAATATATCTACCTTCCGAGTCCTGAATAGTGTCTAATATGGTGTAGGGCAATTGTTGAGCAAAAAGTATTGCTACACCACGTGATTTGGAGTGATAAGATGCAGAAATGCATTCCCCTATCCAGCCTTCACGTAGAGCAGTGTCCTCTCCGAGCGTCCAGTGTGTTTCTTGAATGTAAACTATATCTGATTTCGATTTTTTTAAGGGATAAAGCTATCTTTTTTCGCTTGATTGAGGCGTTGAGACCACCCAAGTTCCAGGAAGTGATTTTGATAGTGCATGGTGATGATGTGTGTATGTTGTGTAGTAGATATTGGCGCTGTCATCCTATTCCAGTCTACAGAGGTGCCAAAATGGATCTAACTAAAACAGACCTGAGGCCATCCCTGTCCCAGCAAGCATGGGAAGCCTCAAAAATACTTGTCGTCAATGGATCCGGGTCAACCACATAAGAAACTCCAACATATAAGTAATCATACAAAAAGATTACATGCTGCAATGAATTTTCAAACCTTTTCCCATCCAAAATATATCTATGCCAATCCCTGATATGTGTCTCAGAGGTTGACCAGTTCGTTACAGTATATAACCAAGTAGCAAACAAAAAAACAATGACAATTTGAGAGCTAGTATAAATATATCTGTACATATTAGTTAATAGGGTTTACAGTCAGGAGAGCAAATTGTTTCAAAGTTATAGAGGTCATGAGAACTAATGATCTAGAGGAGGAGGTTACTGGTGATCGAGAAGGTGAGTTTCTGGACGGACTTCTTGGAAGAAGGTGAACCCGGTCCGCCTCTGGGGTGTCAAACACTAATGTCTGACCATTTTCTGTGATTCTCAGTTTGGCCAGGTACAATAATGCAAATCTCCTGTTGTTGTCAACCAGAAACTTACAAATTGGAGAAAATTCTTTTCGTTTCTGGGCCACCGCTACAGAGAAATCCTGAAAGATAAGGATTCGCCGTTCATCAACCACTAACTCACGTTGGCATTTGAAGGTTGACATAATTTTTTCCTTGGCACGGTAGTCCAGAAATTTTGCAAGCACTGGGCGAGGGCTACTATTAGGCCTGTCCCTTTCCTGGCCCACCCTGTGAACTCTTTCAATCTGTGGAGTTCCCAGATCGTTTGGAGGTCAAGGGCCTCTATTAGTGTTTTACCTAAGCATTCAAACAAGGCCAAACCTCTAATATGTTCTGGAATGCAGATAAAGCGAAGGTTATTATGCCTGTGGCGATTTTCTAAATCATCTACCTTTTCAACCAACGACTGGTAAGAAGCCTTATTTGAGGTACATGTTGTTTGTAAGGAGATTAAATTGTCCTCTACATCACTGATCCTTTGTTCCACTGTGTCTAGTCTGTTGGTATGATCAGACAAACTAGCCAACGCTGAATCCCGGGAAGCCTGCATTTTATCTAACCTTTTATCAATTTTTGGTACAAGTTGTTTGAATGTTTCCTCTATCTTAGGTAAGAACTGTTTGAATTTTTCATCGATTCTAGGCATTAGCGACTCAAATTTCTCCTCGATTCTGGGCATTATTTCTTTGAGGAGTGAGGTCGCTATGTCAGTACCAGATGAGGTAGGGCTTTCTTTTCTCATCTCCGATCTCTCTGGAGAAGGGACATCCTGTGATGAGGGTGGAGATGGGCCCGATTTTGGCTGTACTTTATTGGGTTTTACCATATTGCGGGCAGAAGATCTAGGTGGTAATGGTGGTAGTGATTTAGTCAGAAATTTGTCCATACACAGAATGGGTCACCTGGTTTCCTAAATATATTTCAATTCCCATATAAGTATTGCTCCTAGTTACAAACAATGCTCTCCTGAAATTTGTAAACAAAGTTACATAATTCCAGTCGTTTATCAAGAGTAGTTAATTATTATGACACATAATACAGTTAACCGTTTATGATATTATCAAATAAAGCAGTTATCACGTTATCTTCTAGACCAGGTCTGTCATAGCCTTAGAAATACTATTGGTGCATAATACGGTCAGAGCATTTTATGTACAGAACTAAAGGGGAGCATTACCCTGAAATGAGAAATTATATAGTATACTACACAAAAATAATATGGGCAAACAAGAACTATGCTAGTGAACCCTCAAAGAATGTGGCCCCCTTATTTAAAAAAAAAAAAAATTCCTTCCCCCCTCCTTAATTAATTGTAGAGTCAAGACCAGAGTCACCTGTAGCTGTACCAACCAGTACAGGATCACCCTGAGAAAAGGTTATAAGGACTAATCTGGACTGTCAGTTGTCTAGAATTGTGGTACTGTATCAAGAATAGATAAATGGGCAAGATCTGAGAGAAGCTATACCCAATTGAAGTACTCCGGTCTTCACAGTTGGGGGTCAAACCACACCAATAATTAATTGAAAACTCCCAGGAAAGGCCATTTGTAAGCGTAATGTGGTGAATAACTCCAAAAACTATTATTATATTGTTTTTATCGTTTTGTACAACCAATCCCCTAAAAGGTTTTCAGTACAAACTATTGTCTAAACAGCCCCTCGGTGGCAGTATTGATCCAGAGATTTATAGTATCAAAGCCTTATAACAATAGAATTGACAGAAGAGAAAATGGTGAACATGAGTGAATGATAAAGCTGTGCTGTGTGCGCAGGCATACAGGGGAGGGACCAATACAGTAGGAGATTCCTTAATATGCTAGCTGTGCTTGGTACCACCAAAGCAATGTTATGTGGTAAGACAGCTTAGTGGAAGCAAATGAACATAACTATAATGATATAGCAAGGGCTTACCACACAGTTGTCAGAGGTTGTCTTCTAGGAGATATAGTATAGAAGGAGGGAATTTCCCACATAAGGTTTGCAAGTCTTTTTGCCTTTTTGCAGATGACACAAAGGTATGCAACAGGGTAGACACACCAGGTGGGGTAAAACAAATGATTGAGGATCTAGGTAGACTAGAGGAATGGTCAAGAGTCTGGCAATTAGAGTTTAATGCCAAAAAATGCACTTGGGTCTCAAAAATCCTAAAGCTAAATACAGTATTAATGGCACTATACTGGAAACTACTGAGGAGGAAAGGGATCTAGGAGTCACTATTTCAGATGACTTAAAGGCAGGTAAGCAATGTAACAAGGCAATGAGGAAGGCTAGTCAGATGCTTGGCTGCATTGGGAGAGGAATCAGCAGCAGAAAGAAAGAAGTAATAATGCCACTGTATAGGTCATTGGTACGGCCTCATCTAGAATACTGTATTCAGTTCTGGAGGCCATATCTTCAAAAGGATATTAATACATTAGAAACTGTACAAAGGAGGGCAACTAAAATGGTGCATGGCCTACATCACAAAACATACCCAGAAAGACTAAGAAATCTCAATATGTATAGTTTAGAGCAGAGAAGGGAAAGGGGGGACATGATAGAAACTTTCAAATATATCAAGGGTTTTAACAAAGTCCAGGAGGGAAACATTCTCCAAATGAAGAGAAGCAATAGGACACGAGGACATGCACTGAGACTGAAGGGGGGGAGGTTCAGGGGAAATTTGCGGAAAAATTATTTCACAGAAAGGGTAGTGGACAAGTGGAATAGCCTCCCATCAGAGGTGGTAGAGGCTAAGACAGTAGAGCAATTTAAACATGCATGGGATAGACATAAGGATATCCTTACAAAGAAATAAGGATCAAATAAGGTTAGAGATAAAAATAATATTAAAAAAGAAAAAAAGGGGCAGACTAGATGGGCCAAGTGGTTCTTATCTGCCGACAAATTCTATGTTTCTATGTTTAAGTCCCTCAATTAATGTAACATAACGTCCCCAGGGAGCTAATATCTCTAAAAGCACACCAGTCCTCAACTAAGCACCCAGGAAAAGGAGGAATGGAGGCAGGCAGTGTTTTAATAATGAGCCCTCATAGGAGCGCATTAGGAGAAGAAGGAGAGGGGCACCTGTGAAGGGTGAGGCAATCTCGCAGCTGCTGACAGTACCTTAAGTAGAGGGTTCCAGGGAGAGATCAAGCAGCTCTGCCCTGTGTCCATAGTAGTAGAGAAATGGATATCCTAGTCAGCTGTAGTCACCAGCGGTATCCCGCCTAAGACATGAAGAAGTAGTAGCCACCCAATTACTGCATTCAGCAGGGATCCCGAGTGGTGTGGTGAATTGAGGCTTCAGTGACCCCGCTGAGAAGGTGCAATCAGGAGGTTGCGGAAGAAGAGACGGGGGAAGACCATACTCCGACAGCAGAGAGGTGACAAAGGTTTCTATGTGCCTGTCACAGGGGTCCTGGGAGGTGCGGGTAGGAGTGTGTGCGCAGAGCAGCGCTGTTGGCAGGGCGGGAACGGAGGCTCCAACAGTGTCCCTCTCAGACTATGAGGAAGCAGCGGTTCCCAATGTCATCTCTCAGCCGGGATTCCGAGTGCAGGCGGGTGATCCCAGGAGTAAGCACCCCTCTATCCATGTGTGGCGGGCTGAGGCTGTAGTGTCCACACCGCCTGACACCGTAAGGAGGTGAGCAGAAAGATTTATGTTCGGGACAGGTGGGATGCGGCAAGCTCTCCGCCGTCGGACTCCCAGAACATGCGGACAGGAGAGTATGGGGGGAGACCACAAGCCATCAGCAAGAGGTGACAATGGCCTCACCGAGTCCGCTGCTAGAGTCTTGGAAGGTGCATACGAGAGCACCTGCGCGGTCCAACACTGGCAGTAGAGTAGGAATGGAGGCTCCGGTGATCCCCACTGTAGTATTCAAGTATTCCGCCGATGACACCAATCCCAGGGAAGCAGGTCACCTCTTCAGCAACAGCGCTGCCCCGTCCAAGGTAGGTAGGGGACGCTACTTCAAGATCTGACTGGTCGCGGTGGGAAATCAGTCCGGGTGCAGTCGGAGGTACCTCGCCGCACACCCAATGGACACGATCTGGTGCTGTATTTGCCGCACTGCTTGTCAGGGGAAAGGTTAGGGGAGTTATCTCGCTTCAGAGCACTCTTTTCACCAGTCTACTTATGGAGTAGGGTAACTGGAGGAATCAGGCTCCGTTATCTTAGTCCCTAGAGTGGGTCTCCATAGGGTAGCATGCCACATTTTACTGGCAGCAGGATGGTGCTAGGTGTATTCGCGCTCTCAGGCCACAGGTTTGGCCGGACTCCGGGGAGAGTTAAATGTTGCTCCAGGTAGCAGACCAATGCCCCCAACAGGGTCCCTGCAGGTTCCTCTACTGCAGAGTATAGCAGGAATAATCCCCGAGTAGCAGTAACAGGGGTAAAAGCTGTATTGTTAAGGCACCAGATCCGGAGCAGTTCTAAAATGCGGCCATCTCGGATGTCCTGCCCACCTGAAGTCAAAGTTGACAATGTTTAAAAACAGTGCAATCATTAATGTAACCGGACGCAACTCTGCACCTCCGATGCTATGAATACGCAAGCTCAAACCTGTGAGCGTATGGACGCAACTCCGATGAGGAAAAGTGCACCACTTTTCCTTAAATAAACACGTTACAAGTGTACTGCGCTCCAACCCGCAAACATTTAATGAAGAGAAAAGGGGAAAACAGATACAGAATGCAGTAATAATTGATCAAACAATAAACACAAATATACAGAGAAATGCAAGTACAATATAATACATCAATAAGGATTTACAGGTAACAGACCAAATACATACGCAGGTGCCCCTTGATCCAGGCCACAGTCATCAGCAGATAACCGCGATGATTTGATAGGAGATATAATGCTTACTGTGGCCTGTCCTATATTTATAGAGGATTTTCAACCCCCACCGTGCAGTGGGGGATGCACTGCTACGATTGGTCAGTAAAGTACACAGTTTCAAATCTTGATAGTCCATTGGTTCCCTTCAAAGGTATTGTCTTCAGGAATGCGACAACTAGCTTCGGTGTACCTAATTACTTATTCATATTATGCTCACATATCTGATACCTGCTAATATCTTGCGAATGCCACATGCTACTGTCATTTTGATACCAGACATGGGGAGATAATATGTCCCTGTGTGTCTATAGGCGTTATTGCGCAATTGTCAATATTACACGTGTTTTATATATATATATATATATATATATATATATATAAACAGTGTGTTGGGTAGATGGTGCCTATGTGTGTATTATCTGTAAGTAAGAAATATTTGCTGTGTGTTACAGTATGATATTAACAAATGCATCTTCTACCGTAATGTGCACAGTAACTCGTTGTTACGGTCATTTGCGCCCTACCGTATTACCTATTGCATGCGTATTTGATGCATGCGTCATAGATGCGTCCATTAGTAAATGCCATCGTGTATTCGAAATATCGAAATATATAATTTGACTTTGACAGACCGCCCTTTGACAGTAACCAAAACTATGACATAAATTTCATAATTCATATTTCATAATACATATACACAACATTTGAGTAAGTACCTTAGAAGAAGAAGAATTGTAGATGGGAATATATCTATTATTGTACGCCTAGTGAGATAGGTAAAGTGTGTATGTATGGGTGTGTGTTTGAGGTGAATGCATCATTGTGCCATACTAAGTCCTAGTTCTACAAAAAGCTTCAAGGTCTGCAAAGTATTCATTTAGTCCTTTTCATCCCATATTAAGGGTTTGTAGATGTTCAAACAAACATACAGAGCTTTTTACATAATGGTGTAAGAAAAAAGGAAAATTACCCTAAGGTAATTCACTCCTGGCGCTTGATAGGGAGGCTCAACACAGCTGCTTAAACAAAAAGAGGGGTAGGTCAGGCCCCAAATAGAAACAGAAACAATAAATTATGTAGCGCTTATTGGTCACATATGAAAAGAGCAGATCATTACAATACACATATTTAATAGCATAGACAGTTCAGATAGTACAACAATACATATAATAAAACAAAACAAAAATTGTATAAAATTACTGCAATTTTTATTTAAAATTTTGATAAAAATTAACTGCATGTAATACTGCTCCCAACTGGAGAAATGTGAGGACCAGGAATGAAGCAAGTGACCTGTTCCTTAAATACAGTCCCCTTGAAAGTCTTGTGTGGACTTAAGTAGTTGACAACCGTGAATGATAGTTACCATCGATGTATTCAGGGCGTTTAAGCGGTCCAGCTTCCCGCAAGTGGCAGTCCCTTGATGAAAAAGTGCAAAAGATGGTCACGGTAGGGAAATCCCTTTAGCAAAGTCCAACAATGATGGTGGGGTAACTTGGTCCAGGTCGCTCGGTCCTCTGTTAATAAATGTTAATGGGAGTAGGTACGTGTAGCAGCAATCACCAATGCGTTTTGTTGCATTCTTGCAACTTTTTCAAGGTGTTATCGGTGCTGCTGTTAAGGGTTTATATACCATAACAATATGGCTGCTCATTTGCATGTGAAATGGAATCTGATCTGCTCAACTCATAGTGTAACCAAAAAAATAACAGACACCCAAACTCATATTAAGCCTTATGTTATTACACAATGCCCAATATATTGCATGTGTGGAAAAGGTAAATATACATCAAAAACCATTGTTTATATGATATGGTCACATGACCACTAATTGTAAAACAAAAATGTGTCCAAAGTAATACATGGATAAATACCTGGTACTCTCGGACTATATTCATAATAAGGGTACACGTGAGGATAAACTCCACATATTACTTCTAACCCTCCTATAGGGTCCCCGCCTCCTCCTTAATTAAATACAGGGTCCATCTGGACCGAAAGGCACGACCGGATCGCATCCCCTTGCGTCATCCGGCCGCGCCTGGGGCGCATCGAGAGCAATATTCATTCGGGGAGCACTAGAAAACAAATAGTTATATGACTCTCTTGTTGTCAATTGTTTTTCTTATATTTTCACCATACTGAGAATAACATACTGTTTGTATAATTAATACATTGAATAACATATATAATACATATGGTACCACTAGTTTGTTGGCAGAGCCAATTTCTAATAATTCTGCCAGTGTACCAGTATCCATATAACAAATGATTTGACCCACAGTAATTCTATGGTATTCAATTGGGAAATATCCTAATCCAAAAGTATAAAGATGTGGGTAAACATCTAAGAACCATATAGTATAAATTATTGTTATTAGGATTTGTACAAACCAAATGCCCAAGAAAGATGGAAAATGCAATCCATCGTATTAGTATACGTTAAAGGGGAAAAGAAGAAAGAACAAGAGGATTCGTTTTTCTTGAAGAGAGGGAAATTTTAGATGGGGATGTAAACAGAAGAACAAACAAATCACAACACTGTGTTGAGTTTAACCGCTTCATTTAGTCCTAATGGATAATATATAGTATTCAATTTAAACATCCAATATAGCTCCTGCTTACATAATGCTTTATAATGGTCACAACCTCTCTTTGTCACCTCAACATGTTCAATTGCTACCAGATGGAGAGAGCTAGGGTCACCACCGTGATGGTCCCTAAAATGTCTTGAAACACTATGTGTTGGCACTTTATTCATAATATTACGGCGGTGTTCCATAAATCGTACTTTTAAACTTCTTGTTGTGCATCCCACATAGTTCTGATTACAGCCACATTTCAAGAGGTAAACAATATATGTTGTGCAACAATTCATGAAACTGGTCAGCTCATATTCCTCTCCATCTTTGACATGTAAATGAGTAGTTCTTCTAGACATACTGTATATTTACAGGTGGTGCATCTAGTTGCTCCACACCAAAAGAAACCTCTAGGTTTGGATGGTAACCAGTTTAAACTTTGGATCTTATTCTCCTCTTGTGATTATACCTTCTTAATAAAGTTGGGAGCAAGTATAGTTTTTAGGGATCTACTTTTTTTGAAAATAAACTTTGGTCTCTCTGTTAATTGTCCTCTAAGTAGAGTGTCCTGGTGCAGAATCTTAAAATTCTTACATATAATTTTCTTAATCTGTGTACTTTCACTATTATATGTGGATATAAAAGCCATATTTTCTTGTTTAGTGATGATATCATTATTCCTTCCTATCTTTTTCACTCTATCAGGTCTGAGCAGATCATCTCTACTCAGATCTGAAACTTCTTTAATGGCTTTCTTCAAAGGTGAGCATGGGTAACTTCTCCTATTGAATATCTCCATCATTGAATCAGCTTGTTCCAAAAATTTGGAGTTTTCCGTACAATTGTGTCTTAGATGCAGGAATTGTCCCTTTGGGATATTCCTCTTCCAAGGGGGGTAATGAGCACTCTGGTAGTGCAGACAGGAGTTAGTGGCAACCTCCTTGTAATTGGAGGTGAATATTTTACCATCCCTGGCTTCAAGAGTCAAGTCCAGGAAGTTAATAGTAGAAGGGTGAAAAGAGTGAGTAAATTGTAAGTTAAAGTAATTAGAATTCAAACTAGAAACCAAGTGTTGTGCTGAAATCAAATCCCCATCCTAAATAATAAAAAGATCATCAATGTATCGGCCATAGAGGACCAGGTTCACGCCGAATTCCCCGCCCCACACATGGGTGTCCTCAAATAGGCCCATATATAGATTGGCGTAACTCGGCGCAAACCTGGTCCCCATGGCCATACCCATCACCTGTAAATAAGTGTCCATAAAGAGAAAATAGTTGTGCTATAAGATGTAAGAAATAGCATCACACAAAAATGTCCCGTGTCTCTCCGTGAGATCACCATCAGCTCTCAATCTCATTGCTATTGCATCACGACCCAAGTCATGTGGTATGATAGTGCAGCGACTTTGTAAATCTAAAGTCATAAAGGTGTATGTCTCTTTCCAAGAAAATTCCTGAATTAGTTGCAGAAAATGGGTGGTATCTTTGATGTGTGATCTCAAGGTAGAAACACGGAGCTGTAGAAAGAAATCTACATAAAAAGACAAATTCGATGAAAGAGAACCAATCCCAGAAATAATAGGACGCCCCGGTGGTGAACTAAGTGATTTGTGTATTTTAGGCAAGTGATAGTAAATGGATGTAGTGGAGTGCTTTATAAACAAAAAATTAAATTCCTCCCTGGAGGTGACTCCATCTGCCAGGGCATCGTCCAACATATGTTGTAATTCTCTTAAATATATAGATGTTGGATCCGATGTTAATGGTCTATAAAATGCAGTGTTACTCAGCTGTCTATTTGCCTCAACAATATAATCATTCCTATCCTGCACTACCAGACCACCCCCCTTGTATGCCTCCCAAAATATCAAGGAGGTTTCTTTAGTAAGGTCCCGTAAAGCCTTCTTTCCCACTTATTCAGATTAGTGGTGACTTTCTTATTTCTCGTTCTTTTTTGCTGACACAGATTTTTGAAATCATCCAGAGTAGTTATATAAAAGCACTCAACCATAGGGCTTTTATAAGTAAGGGGGTAGAACTCAGATTTGCGCCTAAACTCACTCCTGCTGACATCAAACACTTTAATATGAGCACAACAGATTCTAAAACCAGCGCCCCAACTCAACAGTGCAGCAACAGAAGCTATGGTGATCCCCACCACTAGATTGTTAGATCTTCAGAGCAGGGCCCTCTTTCCTCTTGTCTAAGCCCTCTTCTTGACACATTTCACTCAGTGACCATCTTTACCTGCTTTTTCTCCTGCTGGTAAAGGCTCATCTCTATCTATGGCCGCCAGCCCCAAGTAGTACAATGATTACTCCTTCGCTACTTACATCTAAGCTGTATTAAGTTTTGAGAATTGTGGTGCTCTTTGTTACCTGCACTCCATTTTTGTTATTTATTTACTGTTATGCTAAGTTTTGTCTCCCTGTACTGTCCTTTGTACGGCGCTGCGAAACACTTGTGGCGCCCTATAAATAAAATGTAATAATAATAATAATATAAACCTCAAGACAAATCCACAATGTAAGCAACTGTGCGCACCCTCTTGGGTATAATCAAGGAATATTCTGTATATAAATATGTGGAAATGTATACGTCACACAGCTCAGAAGACACTAGATCTTTTGTATGGAGAACTAGATTATTAAATGTCCGAATTCAATCCAATCCGAGGTAGGCTCAATGTCGGTTCTCTGTCCTATTTATTCAAATCCGTCTCTCTCCTGATGGAATAATACCTCCATATAGACCCAAAAATAGGAAGAGAAAAAGGGATATATAATGTAGTACAGTTTATTAATTTTTCCCCCAAAAAAGTGTTAAAAATGCAACAAAAATGCACATAAAGAATCCACCAATGATCAGGCAGAAAAGCGTACCGGATAAATAGGGGTGTCATACAATGCCCACCCAAACAAGCATGATAGTATCCCACGGGTACCTCCCGATTTTCTCAGGTGCCGTGTCCTTATCTGGATCTGCAGTATCCAAAAGGTTGACGTCCCGTTCTGCTACAGTCTCCCCAATCAGCTCACCAACGCGTTTCTGCTCCCTACTACACTATATATCCCTTTTTCTCTTCCTATTTTTGGGCCTATATGGAGGTATTATTCCATCAGGAGAGAGATGGATTTGAATAAATAGGACAGAGAACAGACATTGAGCCTACCTCGGATTGGATTGAATTCGGACATTTAATAATCTAGTTCTTCATACAAAAGAACTAGTATCTTCTGAGCTGTGTGACGTATAAATTTCCACATATTTATATACAGAATATTCCTTGATTATACCCAAGAGGGTGCGCACAGTTGCTTACTTTAATATGAGCATCCATCGTTGTACTGGAATTTTCATCCAATAGTTGTTTCAACATATTGAGGGCGGGATCATCACTTGAATCCAAAGTGATCGGAATTCCCTCCTCACTATGTCTCTGTAGATTTCGTTGTATGAAATATCGTTTTCTACAAAGAGTTCACACGAATATATTCAATTCGACGAACAGAGTGAAGATGTTAGGGGAGCTTGTCGGCACAAACTTAAGTCTTTTAGCCAAAAGGGACTGCTCACTAGTAGTGAGTTTCTTACTTGATAAGTTGATAATGTTGGTAATGTTCCTACTTTGATCTATTGGTCCCACCCCTTGGTTTGTCTTCTTTTTTCTCCCTCTGCACCCTCTATACATCTTGGTCTTCTTCTTTTTGGTGTTTTTATTCCCCAATCTGTTCTTGTAGGTGACCCATATATTCTGTCGTGTCTGGACTCTAAAAAAACCTCAGAGTTTTTATCATCCTGGTGGTAATCCTGTCTCTGTTCTCTGGGTCTTGACCCTAGATCAACCATATGGTTAATATCTGGTCGAGCTGAACGGTCTGTTTTTCCTTGATCTGATTTACTTGGATGATATGTTCGACTATCCCTTCTCCCTCGTTCTTGTTGATTAGGGTGAAGTCCCATGTTCTCTCTAAATCTCCATTCTTCATTAGCTGAAGTTTATCTAGAAGGTTGTGATTTTAGTCTATTCCTTTCCTTATTGTTATTTCCGTAAATCCTTACTCGCCCATTATTATAATCTCCTAAATCTCTCTGAAATTTTTTACATTTGTTTTCCACCACATTTTGTTCAAACTTTGTCATTCTGTCCATAACTGATTGATCCCTTTCTTTGTATTCTTTAGTATTACTATGAGATTCTATTTTGTTTTTCAAAGTTTCCATCTCGATCTCAATTTCCTTAACTTTCCAGTTTCTATATGTAACTACCAGTTACATTAGGTTCATAGAGCACTTAACAGCAGTACTGATAACACCTTGAAAAAGTTGCGTGGGAGCAGTATTACATGCAGTTATTTTTTATCAAAATGTAAAATTACAATTGTAGTAATTTGATTAAAAAAAATTGTTTTATTATATGTATTGTTGTTCTATCTGAACTGTCTATGCTATTAAATATGTGTATTGTAATGATCTGCTCTTCTCATATGTGACCAATAAGCGCTACATAATTTATTGTTTCTGTTTTTACAAAATGGCATTTCTAGCTGCCCTCATAATAAATGTGGAAGCACATTTACCTGATGATATATTTGGGGAGATGTATGTGTATGCCATTATGTGTGGCTGTTCCTGCATCGGCTATGTGTATTATTAACTGGAGATTACAGAAAAGAGGGTAAGATAACCAATATATACACTCAGCGGGTATATAAGGCCCATGGGTATGACGTGGGAGTGCATCCAACCTATAAAGCAGGGGTGGGGAACCTCAGGCCCGAGGGCCGTATAAGGCCCTCAAAGCCACTTGATCTGGCCCGGCCAGGCTCACCTAAATGAGAGGAGATGCCGAGCACCCGCTGAGATTTTACCACCAGCGGGCGCCCGGCTCCTCAGCTCCAGCTCCTGGCTCAGGCAGTGTACATGTGTGGCTGTGCGGTGCTATAGGAGAGACGTCATGACATCTCTCCCATAGTTTTGAGGAGAGGGAGGGCAGTGGTCTGGAATCAGGAGTAGGGCTGGTGAGCATTGTGTTTTTTTTTCTTTCTTTTAATGTGTGTGTGTAAGCGGCAATACTAGGGGGCATATTTAATGGGGCATATCTAATGGGGCATAACAACTGATGGTTCATATCTAATGGGCCAAAACAACTGACAGTGGGCATATCTAATGGGGTATAACAACTGACTGGGGGCAAATCTAATCGGGCATAACAACTGACTGGGGGCATAACAAGTGATTGGGGGCATAACTACTGACTGGGGGCAGGCTAATTTTTAAGTTGATAATTTTTGTATGGCCCCCGAAGGATTTTATAAATATCCAAATGGCCCTTGGTAGAAAAAAGGTTCCCCAACCCTGCTATAAAGGATGTTTAGGATGTCCAAATCCAGGTGTTGTTGAGACGATGATCAATGGCGCAGAGAGGGGGAAGAAAACAGTGCATACATATATTGGCATTTACATGGTATCCCTTATCTGATCACCATTTCCACTTCAGGGTTATAGACTAGGTCTTCTTCCACAGTACTGCTTCTGCTTAAGCTCATTAAATTTGTGCTAACATCTTCCAGTCTCTCACACCCACTTTTTCTCTGGTTTATCACCCGAACACATTTAATCACCAAACAGATAATAATGATAACACCACAGAGACACAGAAGCAGCTCCCCATAGGGAACAGAGTGAATCATTATCATGTCACACAAAATTCTGACAAAGAACCCTGTCCCCATTTCTTTGATTTGGGTATAACAAGTTTCTGGCTTTATGATTTTCATACAATAGTCTTCTACCACTTTGCCAACCATTATTGCTATACCCTCTCGTATACCTATACCTGTAGTGTTTTCCACTACTGATGATCCCTCTTACTGTTTCTGTATTGAGAGGCTCCCTATCAGTTCGATGTGAGTAGGTCATTGTCTGATTGTTCCATATTATCTCCCAATTTCCTGGTTTCTGGGAATTTGTGAAATCTAAACATATCAGGGATTTGTCTACATGGTACTGGTGAAGTCTTAGGGTAGGGGACTTAATTAAATTAAATTTTTTATCCACCGGTCTCCCCCCCATCAATTCAAGTACCTCAGATAACTTTAGTGGGTATGGGACTAAGCCTACATTATTTTGTCCTTGAGGTACCTGTGAGCACACCTAACATTCTGATTGGTTTAAGACCTTACCCACTAGTGAGTGGTAATCACTCAAGGGATATCTGTCAAATTCTGCCTTATTGCTTGACTGACATCTTTGGATGCACTCATCTTCAATTATAGGATCACAATACTTACAAATACAGTATTCCTCAGACAATAACCCCTTACATTGTCTCCGAACTCCGTACTCTCCAGACCGCTTACTCACTCCTGCTTTGAGCAAAGTATCAGACTGTGCCTGGGATTCTATCAAGTCATCACCATTTCCTGAAAAGCCTGTCCCAGGCCCCCACTCAATTCTTTGCGAACCTTCGCAGAAATAAACAGTCCTGAGAAACATAAAGGCAAAAAGGAAAAAATAGGAAAAGAAAAAAGTTGATTTCCGATGATCTTCCATCTCTCAACCAAAAATCCTGTGTGACCGCTTAATACACTCAGGGGGGGAAGAATGTCCACTGTTATCGCCTCTCAGTTCTCCCGGAATAGGTTTTTTAGTGATATCTCATCCGTTTCACTTCTTTCCCGAGCTTCTTCCGGGTTACTGGCTTTCTTGTAATGCGACGAATGGACCCAAGTCTCTCTACCTTCAATGAAGTGGTGCTGGTCAACAAAACTTGGTACGGTCCCTCCTAACTTCTATAAAACAGCCTGAGCGTAAAAATGTTTTAATCATCACATAGTCCCCGGGTTCAATATCATGGCAGTTTGAACTTGGCATATCTGGAATCAACAGTTTTAAGTTCTTTTGCTGTTCTCTCAAGTGCTTATTCATTTTTATGAGGTATTGAACTGTCACCTCATTGTGGCATTTCATATCATCCTGAGGGTCTAACATCACATGAGGTTGCCTTCCAAAAAGAATTTCAAAGGGTGATAAATTGAGAGGAGCCCTGGGAGTGGTCCTGATGCTATACAACACCAGTGGCAGTGCCTCTGGCCACAGTAGTCCAGTTTTAGTCATCACTTTGTTCAATTTGTTCTTGATAGTACTATTCCCTCTCTCCACTTTTTCACTGGCTATCAATCCCCAGGAGTTTGCACATGACCTGAAAGACTTCCCCCATGAAGTGGGTACCCCTATCAATTTCAATAATCCTAGGGATACCATATCTACATACAAATTCTTGCACTATCTTCTTGGCAGTGAAGACAGCAGTGTTAGAGGCAGCTGGGAATGCCTCTACCCAATTGGAAAACATATCAATAAAAACTAACACATATTTCAAATTTCTACAGGGTGGTAGCTGTATAAAGTCAATTTGTATTACCTGAAAAGGGCCGTCTGTAGGAGGGATATGGGATGGCTCTGTTGGTACTGCCTTACCAATGTTCTTCCTCAGGCAAGTAAGACATGACATGGCTTTCCTGCTCGCCTAAGAAGAGAATCCTGGTGCACTCCAGTAGGCTCCCACTAGTCTGCACATTCCTTGCCCAGGTGAGTCTGACCGTGTGCTGCTTCAGCTAGGCTGGGGAGATATGCTTTGGGAGCCACTGGCTTACCTGTCCATCTCTCCAGAGTCCGGATGACTCTTGACCCTGGGGGTCATTCCGAGTTGTTCGCTCGTTATTTTTCTCTCGCAACGGAGCGATTAGTCGCTATTGCGCATGCGCAATGTCTGCAATGCGACTGCGCCAAGTAAATTTGCTATGCAGTTAGGTTTTTTACTCACGGCATTACGAGGATTTTTCTTCGTTCTGGTGATCGTAATGTGATTGACAGGAAGTGGGTGTTTCTGGGCGGAAACTGGCCGTTTTATGGGAGTGTGTGAAAAAACGCTACAGTTTCTGGGAAAAACGCGGGAGTGGCTGGAGAAACGGAGGAGTGTCTGGGCGAACGCTGGGTGTGTTTGTGACGTCAAACCAGGAACGACAAGCACTGAACTGATCGCAGATGCCGAGTAAGTTTGGAGCTACTCAGAAACTGCTAAGAAGTGTCTATTCGCAGTTCTGCTAATCTTTCGTTCGCAATTTTGCTAAGCTAAGATTCACTCCCAGTAGGCGGCGGCTTAGCGTGTGCAAAGCTGCTAAAAGCAGCTTGCTTGCGAGCGAACAACTCGGAATGACCCCCCATATCCCTTCGCCTTCCAGACCGCCTTTTCCTGTGGAGAACACAAATTTTGCATTTCAATTAATTTCTGGGTGTTCAAAGGCGGCTCCAGGTATACTGTACACCTCTATAGGAGAAGGCAAACAGATACTGGCTGTCAGGGTGAAGTGGTACAGAAAAGAAAGCAGAACAGAGGTCAATTGTGGTAAAGTGGGTAGAATGAGGAGGAATTTGCATTAGGATGACAGCTGGATTAGGCACAACGGGGAATTGGCTCTCAACTACTTTGTTTACCCCTCCTAAATCCTGCGCTAGCCTGAAGCCCCTCCCCCCACTTTTCTTTACTGGAAAGATGTGACTATTGGCTGTGCTGGAAGTTCTGATTAGAATTCCCTGTTGGAGCAGAATTTCAATTACAGGATACACCCATAATTCCACTTCTGGCTTCAGGGGGTACTGTGGTAGTCTTGGAGCTGTCCTAACATCTTTTATTTTGTTTACTACGGGTGCTACATTCGCCATTAATCCAGCGTCCTGTCCATCTTTGGTCCAAAGGGAACCCAGTATTTGCAAGATTATTTCCTCTACCTGAGATTGATGCGAATCTAGAACAGGAGAATGAAACATTAGTCTTTGGGGAGTGTCCAACATGTCCTGTACTTCCTCAGCAAAGTTTCCTGGGGTGTCTACAAAATACACCATCAGGAGTACAATAAATCACACATCCCATTTGACAAAGCAAATCTCTTCCCAGTAAGTTAGTAGGGGCCGATGCAGCCAGGAGAAAAGAGTGTTTGGTGTGTAGCGGACCAATAGTAACCTCTGCCTGCTTAGTTAAAGGGTAATGTTGCACAGTTCCCATTACTCCCATTGCCAAAATAGTTTTCCCAGTCATTTTTTTTTTAAACCAAGTTAACCTAACTGGTTGTAGGATACAGGTGTGACCTTCTCCCTATGGACTTCCTGGGTCATGCCTCATAGCGTTAGTTGCTATGATGTGTGCAGGTATACTTGGAGATACTTTTGAGTCTCACCAGTCTCCTCTGGGGTGGGGGTGTCTATGTGCTCCCCTGTTAGGTGGGCGATGGTTACCCCTATATGAATCATAATCCCTTCTATGTGTGTCATAACTCCTAGTGTTCCTATGTCCTGGGCAGTCTCTGGAATAGTGCCCATCTCTCCCACATGTGTAGCATCTGATAGGTCTTTTACGTGGTTCCCAGTGTGTATTAATTTGTTTTGGTCTTGTTGTGGTGTTCTCTAATGCCTGGATACTTACCATCATTAGCTTCTCATTTTGTCTTTCTTTGTACTTACCTATGTTCCTATCGTGTTCTAGTGCAGATTTCCTGAGGACATTTACTGTTATCCAATGCCAGTTTGGTAAGGATGTTTGCACTCTTACTTTTAAACTTTCCTTTAGACCATCCATAAGCACTGAGACAGACAGCTCCCTATGGTGCGTGTTGTCTTTGATTTCAGTAATTACTGTGTATTTCAGATGTCGCTAGCTAACTTCTAGCAAAATAATTCATGTCTGTTTCATTGTCCTTTTGCTTTATGGAATAATTTTTTGCTCCAGTCCACTACTACTGGAAAGTATATTCCTAATTTGGTTGTTATATGGGTCACATTTAATTGGTTGCCGGCATCTGATAAGGTCTTATCTTCCTCCAATTGACAATCTTTGATTAATTTCAAACTATCAATGTAAGTGTTATGCACACCAGTGCCTGCAGGAAAGTACTAGTGTCAGAACTGTTATGCACTCCAGTGTCTGCAGGAATGTACTGGTGTTTGAACTGTTATGCAAAACAAATGGACTCACAGACAAACTGGGGAATATGACATAACGTACACAGAAGGTGATAGGGTAACAAAATACACACACAGTGAACAGAGAAGCCCAGAGGCTAAGGAACTGGGTATCTCCCTTGTATTAGAACTGCTCAGATGTAAAAAGCAAGATGTTGTGTTTTAATACGTAGAGAACCCGGAATGCTGTTGCTAAGGGCAACAGCAAAACCCTAAAGGGTTACCAACGGGTGTGGCAGTAAACTCCTTGGTCAGAGATGGAATGATAGACACAAGGAGAGCCTCCACAATCCTGATTCTCACTTGCAGTGCACAGGTTTAAGCTTACTGCCACTAAACTGACCCCTGACACCTAGCACAGTGAGACAGGATTAGACAGGCAAGTGTTAGAATACAGCCGCAAACTTGCTAAGTTCACAGAGTAATAACAGAACCCCAGCAAGCTAAACGACTGACTCCAGTCTTACTGCTAGGTCTGGATTGGCAGAGTGTAATACCAAATCCCCAGGCCTATTTGCAGTAAGCAACAAACAAATACAAAGCTACACAGTACTGGCTAACTTTCATGAACTGACTAACCAACAGAGATTCAGCAGCATCTGCTTACCCTGAAAAGAGGCCTTATAAAGCAGGTGCTGTCCACGCCCCACTCAGACCTCACAGACTGTGAGCACAAAAACCAGCACCGGATCCCCTGCCGTGCACAGAGCCTATAACCACTGCACAGCAAAAGACCCGAACCGGAGTATCAGCTGCGCTCAGGTTACTCCACTAGCACTTGTCTCCCGGTTGCCATGACGACGTGGCAGCACAGGGCAGGAGACCCTAACAGTAAGGAGGATACCTCAATACTACCCGCCAGTCTTTATTCATGGGTTCATGAGCATTGCCCAAGTCCCGGATGAATTTCTGACACCCGACTAAATCCTTTTTAGGTTCTGGAAACTCTCTCATAATCGACCTTTACTCAGCTCTGGTCCATGGGCAATGCATGGCGATATTTTTAATGGGAATTACACCTTGTCTGTCTGCTTTTCCGCTCGAGACAGCCAGAATACTTATGGGGTACATTCCTCTCACTGCATTACTTACCGATTCGATTACAGGAAGTACTGTTTCAGTGCTATGAACGGCCTCATACTCACCAATTTCACTGATCTCAGCCGTCTCCCCTGTTTGAGAGGCAACCCCTCCTCTTGCTTGTTGGGTTTGCCCCTCTTGAATCCTAATGTTAATCGCATGTGAGACGGCCGAGATCAGGATAGCTTCATCCACCTCTCTTGCTCCGTACCTTGGAACTTACTTAAGACAGGATATAAAATGCAAGGGTTAGTCTTATCACTTTTTGTATTGGCTGTTACCTTTCCCCCATCCAAATATTGTGGTGGTGGTGGTGGTGCAGTTGCCCCTATTGGTGTTATTATACTTGCAATTGCTGCATACCCCATTTCTCTCTGTGTTTCACCTTCATGCCGCCACAAATTTAAACAATCATTATGTCTTATCCTCAGTTTATGGGATTTTATAAGACATATTCCATTTTTTTACAGTATGTAATACCTCTGGGTCAAAACTACCAATAATAGGAAATTATGTTTTACCATTCTCATTCATACATATTCATTCACGAAAGCCAGTGTCTACCTACCATATTTCTGCATCATTAGATATCGCTGACCCTTTTGGCCCAATATTTCCCGCAACCTGAACCTGAGTTGCAACAACGGCCATTCCACGTGAACGTTTAGCTCCCATTGTGGCTTTCTGCAATTCTTAAAGGTTTCCCCGAGAAATGCCGGTGAGGGATTCCTGAGCTGCCCTCACACACTCCACCCAACTGAGGAACAACTAACAAACAAGTAAACAGTTAGCGTAACCAGTGGAGTCGCCTATGTCGGCCACTTGTTACTAGGACGCTGGAGATAGATTGTGCGTTACAGTGTCTCACACCAGCGGAGCCGTTTGGACGACTGGTCTGATTCTTTTGACCTGTTTCTTTCACTCCTTATCTCCCTCTTAGTAGAAGTTATAACTTAGAAGTTATGCGGCCTATACTCTCTGTTGTGAGAGGAAAACAGATTTCCTTACAGTATCTCACACCAGAGGAGCCGTTTGTATGACTGGTCTGGTTCTTTTGACCTGCTTTCTTTACACAAATCACATTTGCGTTTAATACACAATGCAAATGACAGTGTCTCACACCAGCGGAGTCATTTGCACAACTGGTATTTTGACCTGACACAATGTGGATTGACACACATACACGCAGTCCGGCTATAAAACACACAGGTACTTGTTATCTGTATGTCTTATGGCTATGGAGACGTTTGGTGAAGGTACGCCTCTCCTAACTCGGCCTATCAGTCCTTTGTATTGTCGGTAATCGTACCTTCTATGAATTGACCTTACCCGTAGGCTATACGCAAATCAATTTAATATACGGTATGAAGCCCGTATGCCGCTCGGTCTCTCGTCACCTCGGTATACCCTTTTCTGGGTTTACTCCACACACACTTTCCTTTCTACCCACACAAATTCACAATATTTTTCTGTACAGAAAAGAATCACTTCCCAAAACTGGTAATGTCCCAGAGGTCTTACTATACCCTAGCAAGATGTACGCTAGTAATGGCCCTTTTCAGGTTGGATTGTTATATTGTACCCTATAGACTTCACACTGATATACCGATTTCCCGTGACAATTTACACCATGCACTTCTTATACGCTTACTTAACTCTATTACTCAGTACAACTACTTGTGTACTTTTACTTAAAGCAAACTTATATCTGTTATTACTCAATTTAAACCGTGTTTCCTATAGCGTGCGTCAGAGGCTTGAACCGCAAAGGCGCTCCAAATATGGCATGACCACACAGCATATTTGAGCACTTACCAGAGTGTACTTTAGCACTCGCCAAAACATTCTTTAGCGCTCGCCAAAATGTACTTTAGCACTCGCCAAAATGTACTTTAGCACTCACCAAAGCGCACTTTAGCACTCACCAACGCATACTTTAGCACTCGCCAAAGCATACCTTAGCACTCACCAAAGCATACTTTAGCGCTCCCTGCAGGCACTGAGTGTCTTATTGTGAAAACACTCGCTGTTTGCAGATGAATCTCCGCTCAGCCGCATGTTAACTGAGACCAAGTTTTGATTACAGGCTTAAGATTTTACTATAGGAGAATATACGCACGGTTTTAAACTTTTAGCAAACAAACAATCCCACTTGAATTAAGCACTAAATGATTTGCATAAACCTGTGGCAACCATACAGCAACCCACAAAAGAGAGAAGACAATAGTAGATATTTAACACAGATAATACAGTAAAACTTATTAATTGAACCCAGTACAGATAGGAAAATAAATGTTCCTTATCGTCCCTGGATTCACTTTAGTTCTTTGCAAACTTACACAAAACAGCAGACGTGGTTTGTCAGCATTGGAAGAAATATAGAAAAAAAAATGAAACAAATTTGTTTACCCTAAATGACGTGTCCTCCACCCTTTGGTGACAAACCAAAGTCTGCCGCTGTTTCTGCGCAAAATCAGCAAAAATAAAAAGCCACAAAAGAGCCCCTAAACTGTAAAACTTGACAACATTTAAAACCAGTGCAATCGTTAATGTAACCGGACACAACTCTGCGTCAATTAGCGTACGGCACCTCCGGTGCTATGAATACGCAAGCTCAAACCTGTAAGCGTATGGACGCAACTCCGATGAGGAGAAGTGCGACACTTTACCTTAAATAAACACGAAATACCGACACCGGGATCCCGACACCCTTCAGAATCCCCACGCTGGAACTCCAAAAAGGACGGGAGACCAACACTTGAATCCCGGCAGGTGGCACTGGCATCCCGACCGTAAGTATACATGGCAGGTTAGGTTTTGGGGCTGGGAGAGGGGGAGGTTAGGTTTAGGCACCAGGCGGGGAAGTTAGGGTTAGGCACTCCTGGGGAGGGTTAGGGTCAGGCTGCGGGGGAGGGTAATTTAGGTTTAGGCAGCAGTGACAGGGAGTTAGGATTAGGCAACTCTGGGGGATGGCTAGGGCTAGGCACTAAGGGGTGAGGTTTGGGTTCATGTGGGCACAGTGGTGTAAGTCCAATCTAGATGCCGGAGGCAAAATAGACGATGGTGTGCCCCCCTACACCCCCCCCCTTCATTCACACACATCCACATATGCACAAGACCACACACAGCCACCTATACATACACAGCCACACACACACAGCCACATATACACACACACAATCTCATATACACAGACAGCCACATATGCATACATATGGACACATATACAGTGCACAGTCACATATACTCAGACAGTCACATACAGTATACACAGTCACATATACACAGACAGCCAGATACAGTATACACAGTCACATATACATGGACAGCCAGATACAGTAAACACACATATACGGTGCGGTGAGGTAAATGGCTCAGGAGGCACTGGTTAGTACCAGAGCCAGATTTCCACACAATATATGAGGCTCTGCCTCACCTGGCCGCATGTCATTGCATCCAATAGTACACGATGTGTATAGTGTGAGCAGTAGGGAGGCAGTGTGCATGGCGGGGTGGAACTGACATAAGATAGGGCAGTGAGTTGTGATGGGTTAGTGATCTGGGGGACCAGTAAGGTGTGAACAGGGCAGTGTGACTTGTGGGTGCAGTGAGGTGTTAGGAAAGCACTGTGAGCTGTGGAAGTGGGGATGTAAGTGAGATACATTATGAAGGGAACTGACAAGGAGAAAGCTAAGAAGGGGGTAATAAGAAGACTATGGAGTGGCAATCAGGGAGGTGAAAATAAGAGACATATAATTGTTGCTTTTTTTTTTAGAGGGGCCAGCAAAAAATGTTGTTCCTAGGGGTGGCCTGACCCCTAAATCTGCCTCTGACTGTGGGCATTATATGTATAAGCAGCACTACTACTGTATAAGTGGCACCACTACTGGGTGCAGTATGTGTATAAGTGGAACCACTACTGGGTGTGGTATGTGTACTAGTGGCACCACTACTGGGTGCGGTATGTGTACAAATGGCACCACTACTGGGTGCAGTATGTGTACAAGTGGCACCACTACTGGTGCAGTATGTGTATAAGTGGCACCACTACTGGGTGCGGTATGTGTACAAGCAGCACCACTACTGGGTGCTGTATGTGTGCAAGCGGCACCACTATTGGGTGCGGTATGTGTACAAGCGGCACCGCTACTGGGTGCGGTATGTGTGCAAGCGGCACCACTATTGGGTGCGGTATGTGTACAAGCGGCACCGCTACTGCGTGCTGTATGTGTGCAAGCGGCACTACTACTGGGTACAGTATGTGTATAAGCAGCACCGCTACTGGGTGCTGTATGGGGTGGTGTTCTGTATGCCGACTGACGGGATTCCGGCGCACAGTATACCGGCGCCGGGATCCCGACAGCCGGCATACGGACACTTATTCTCCCTCGTGGGGGTCCACGACCCCCCTGGAGGGAGAATAAAATAGTGTGGCGCGCGTAGCGTGGTGAGCGCAGCGAGCCCGCAAGGGGCTCATTTGCGCTCGCCACACTGTCGGTAAGCCGGCGGTCGGGCTCCCGGCGCTGGTATGCTGGTCGCCGGGAGCCCGACCGCCGGCATATCGTAGTGAACCCGCTGTATGTGTGCAAGCGGCACCACTATTGGGTGCGGTATGTGTATAAGCGGCACCACTACTGGGTGCGGTATGTGTAGAAGTGGCACCACTACTGGGTGCGCTGTGTGTATAAGCGGCACCACTGCTGGGTGCGGTGTGTGTATAGGCGGCACCACTACTGGGTGCGGTATGTGTATAAGCGGCACCAGTACTGGGTGCAGTATGTGTATAAGTGGCATCACTACTGGGAGCGGTATGTGTATAAGTGGCACCACTACTGGGTGCGGTATGTGTATAAGCTGCACTACTACTGGTTGCAGTATGTGTATAAACGGCACTACTACTGGTTGCAGTATGTGTATAAACGGCACTACTACTGGGTGCGGTATGTGTATAAGCGGCACCAATACTGGGTGCAGTATGTGTATAAGCGGCACTACAACTGGGTGCGGTATGTGTATAAGCGGCACTACTACTGGGTGCAGTATGTGTATAAGCGGCACTCCTACATGCGGGTAATGTGAATAACATTGTGCTACTTTATGGTGTAATTTGAAATGGTACTATTGTGTGACCACGACCCCTCCATTGTGAGACCACACCTCTTTTTTCAACACACGCTGTCCCTTTGTAAAATATGTATGGGCGCAAATTTATAGTTTGCAACGGCCCTGGCTGTAACATAACAAAATGTGGAAAAAGTGAAGCACTGTGAATAGTTTCCAGATACACTGTGTGTAGCCTATAGATTGTAAGCTTGCGAGCAGGTCCTTCCTACCTCTATGTTTGTCTGTTTTTACCCAGTTTTGTTCTATTACTGTCGTTCTAATTGTAAGGTGCAATGGAATATTCTGTGCTATAAAAGAAACCGGTAATAATAAGATTTTACTCACCAGTAAATCTATTTCTCGTAGTCCGTAGTGGATGCTGGGAACTCCGAAAGGACCATGGGGAATAGCAGCTCCGCAGGAGACTGGGCACAACTAAAGAAAACTTTTAGGTCACCTGGTGTGCACTGGCTCCTCCTACTATGACCCTCCTCCAAGCCTCAGTTAGGACACTGTGCCCGGACGAGCTGACATAATAAGGAAGGATTTTGAATCCCGGGTAAGACTCTTACCAGCCACACCAATCACACTGTATAACTCGTGATACAATACCCAGTTTAACAGTATGAAAACAACTGAGCCTCTCAACAGATGGCTCAACAATAACCCTTTAGTTAACTGTAACTATGTACAAGTATTGCAGACAATCCGCACTTGGGACGGGCGCCCAGCATCCACTACGGACTACGAGAAATAGATTTACCGGTGAGTAAAATCTTATTTTCTCTGACGTCCTAGTGGATGCTGGGAACTCCGAAAGGACCATGGGGATTATACCAAAGCTCCCAAACGGGCGGGAGAGTGCGGATGACTCTGCAGCACCGAATGAGAGAACTCAAGGTCCTCCTCAGCCAGGGTATCAAATCTGTAGAATTTTGCAAACGTGTTTGCCCCTGACCAAGTAGCAGCTCGGCAAAGTTGTAAAGCCGAGACCCCTCGGGCAGCCGCCCAAGATGAGCCCACCTTCCTTGTGGAATGGGCTTTTACTGATTTAGGATGCGGCAGTCCAGCCGCAGAATGCGCCTGCTGAATTGTGCTACAAATCCAGCGAGCAATAGTCTGCTTAGAAGCAGGAGCACCCAGCTTGTTGGGTGCATACAGGATAAATAGCGAGTCAGTTTTCCTGACTCCAGCCGTCCTGGAAACATAAATTTTCAAGGCCCTGACTACGTCCAGCAACTTGGAATCCTCCAAGTCCCTAGTAGCCGCAGGCACCACAATAGGTTGGTTCAAGTGAAAAGCTGATACCACCTTAGGGAGAAACTGAGGACGAGTCCTCAATTCTGCCCTATCCATATGGAAAATCAGATAAGGGCTTTTACATGACAAAGCCGCCAATTCTGACACACGCCTGGCCGAAGCCAAGGCCAATAACATGACCACTTTCCACGTGAGATATTTCAGATCCACGGTTTTAAGTGGCTCAAACCAATGTGATTTTAAGAAACTCAACACCACGTTGAGATCCCAAGGTGCCACTGGAGGCACAAACGGGGGCTGAATATGCAGCACTCCCTTCACAAACGTCTGAACTTCAGGCAATGAAGCCAGTTCTTTCTGGAAGAAAATCGACAGAGCCGAGATCTGTACCTTAATGGAGCCTAATTTCAGGCCCATAGTCACTCCTGCTTGTAGGAAATGCAGAAATCGACCTAGTTGAAATTCCTCTGTTGGGGCCTTTTTGGCCTCACACCAAGCAACATATTTCCGCCATATGCGGTGATAATGCTTTGCAGTTACATCTTTCCTGGCTTTAATCAGCGTAGGAATGACTTCCTCCGGAATGCCCTTTTCCTTCAGGATCCGGCGTTCAACCGCCATGCCGTCAAACGCAGCCGCGGGAAGTCTTGGAACAGACAGGGCCCCTGCTGCAGCAGGTCCTGTCTGAGCGGCAGAGGCCATGGGTCCTCTGAGATCATCTCTTGAAGTTCCGGGTACCACGCTCGTCTTGGCCAATCCGGAACCACGAGTATTGTTCTTACTCCTCGTTTTCTTATTATTCTCAGTACCCTTGGTATGAGAGGCAGAGGAGGGAACACATAAACTGACTGGTACACCCACAGTGTCACCAGAGCGTCCACAGCTATCGCCTGAGGGTCCCTTGACCTGGCGCAATATCTCTCTAGTTTTTTGTTTAGGCGGGACGCCATCATGTCCACTTGTGGACGTTCCCATCGATTTACAATCAGCGTGAAGACTTCTGGATGAAGTCCCCACTCTCCCGGGTGGAGGTCGTACCTGTTGAGAAAGTCTGCTTCCCAGTTGTCCACTCCCGGAATGAACACTGCTGACAGTGCTAGTATGTGATTTTCCGCCCATCGGAGAATCCTTGTGGCTTCTGCCATTGCCATCCTGCTTCTTGTGCCGCCCTGTCGATTTACATGGGCGACTGCCGTGATGTTGTCTGACTGGATCAGTACCGGCTGGTTTTGAAGCAGAGGCCTTGCCTAACTTAGGGCGTTGTAAATGGCCCTTAGTTCCAGAATATTTATGTGTAGGGAAGTCTCCTGACTCGACCATAGTCCTTGGAAGTTTCTTCCCTGTGTGACTGCCCCCCAGCCCCGAAGGCTGGCATCCGTGGTCACCAGGACCCAGTCCTGTATGCCGAATCTGCGGCCCTCTAGAAGATGGGCACTCTGCAGCCACCACAGTAGAGACACCCTGGTTCTTGGAGACAGGGTTATCAGGTGACGCATCTGAAGATGCGATCCGGACCACTGGTCCAACAGGTCCCACTGAAAGATTCTGGCATGGAACCTGCCGAAAGGAATTGCTTCGTAAGAAGCCACCATTTTTCCCAGGACCCGCGTGCAGTGATGCACCGATACCTGTTTCGGTTTCAGGAGGTCTCTGACTAGAGATGACAGCTCCTTGGCTTTCTCCTCCGGGAGAAACACTTTTTTCTGGACTGTGTCCAGGATCATACCCAGGAACAGTAGACGTGTCGTCGGAACCAGCTGTGATTTTGGAATATTCAGAATCCAACCGTGCTGGTGTAGCACCTCCTGAGATAGTGCTACTCCCACCAACAACTGCTCCTTGGACCTCGCCTTTATTAGGAGATCGTCCAAGTACGGGATAATTAAAACTCCCTTTCTTCGAAGGAGTATCATCATTTCCGCCATTACTTTGGTAAACACCCTCGGTGCCGTGGAGAGTCCGAACGGCAGCGTCTGGAATTGGTAATGGCAATCCTGTACCACAAATCTGAGGTACTCCTGGTGAGGATAGTAAATGGGGACATGCAGGTAAGCATCCTTGATGTCCAGGGATACCATGTAATCCCCCTCGTCCAGGCTTGCAATAACCGCCCTGAGCGATTCCATCTTGAACTTGAATTTTTTTATGTATGTGTTCAAGGATTTCAAATTTAAAATGGGTCTCACCGAACCGTCCGGTTTCGGTACCACAAACAGTGTGGAATAGTAACCCCGTCCTTGTTGAAGTAGGGGCACCTTGACTATCACCTGCTGGGAGTACAGCTTGTGAATTGCCTCTAGCACAGCCTCCCTGCCTGAGGGAGTTGTCGGCAAGGCAGATTTTAGGAACCGGTGGGGTGGAGACGCCTCGAATTCCAGTTTGTACCCTTGAGATACTATTTGAAGGATCCAGGGATCCACCTGTGAGCGAGCCCACTGATCGCTGAAAATTTTGAGGCGGCCCCCCACCGTACCTGGCTCCGCCTGTGGAGCCCCACCGTCATGCGGCGGACTTGGAAGAAGCGGGGGAGGACTTTTGCTCCTGGGAACCTGCTGTTTGTTGCAGCCTTTTTCCCCTACCTCTGCCTCTGGACAGAAAGGACCCGCCTTTTCCACGCCTGTTTTTCTGAGTCCGAAAGGACTGTACCTGATAAAACGGCGCCTTTTTAGGCTGTGAGGGAACATGGGGTAAAAATGCTGACTTCCCAGCAGTTGCTGTGGAAACTAGGTCCGAGAGACCATCCCCGAATAACTCCTCACCCTTATAAGGCAAAACTTCCATGTGCCTTTTTGAATCTGCATCCCCTGTCCACTGGCGAGTCCATAAGCCTCTCCTAGCAGAAATGGACAGTGCACTTATTTTAGATGCCAGCCGGCAGATCTCCCTCTGTGCATCTCTCATGTATAAGACTGAGTCTTTTATATGCTCTATGGTTAGCAGAATAGTGTCCCTGTCTAGGGTGTCAATATTTTCTGACAGGGAATCTGACCACGCAGCGGCAGCACTGCACATCCATGCTGACGCAATAGCAGGTCTAAGTATAATGCCTGAGTGTGTATATTAGAGATGAGCGGGTTCGGTTTCTTTGAATCAGAACCCGCACGAACTTCACTTTTTTTTTCACGGGTCCGAGCGACTCGGATCTTCCCGCCTTGCTCGGTTAACCCGAGCGCGCCCGAACGTCATCATGACGCTGTCGGATTCTCGCGAGACTCGGATTCTATATAAGGAGCCGCGCGTCGCCGCCATTTTCACACGTGCATTGAGATTGATAGGGAGAGGACGTGGCTGGCGTCCTCTCCATTTAGATTAGATTTAGAAGAGAGAGAGAGAGAGAGATTGCTGTGATACTGTAGATTAGAAGAGAGTGCAGAGTGCAGACAGAGTTTAGTGACTGACGACCACAGTGACCAGTGACCACCAGAGACAGTGCAGTTGTTTGTTTTATTTAATATATCCGTTCTCTGCCTGAAAAAAACGATACACAGTCACACAGTGACTCAGTCTGTGTGCACTGCTCAGCCCAGTGTGCTGCACATCAATGTATTGTATATAAAGCTTATAATTGTGGGGGAGACTGGGGAGCACTGCAGGTTGTTATAGCAGGAGCCAGGAGTACATGATAAATAATATTATATTAAAATTAAACAGTGCACACTTTTGCTGCAGGAGTGCCACTGCCAGTGTGACTAGTGGTGACCAGTGCCTGACCACCAGTATATTAGTAGTATTGTATACTATCTCTTTATCAACCAGTCTATATTAGCAGCAGACACAGTACAGTGCGGTAGTTCACGGCTGTGGCTACCTCTGTGTCGGCACTCGGCAGGCAGTCCGTCCATCCATAATTGTATTATATACCACCTAACCGTGGTTTTTTTTTTCTTTCTTTATACCGTCGTCATAGTCATACTAGTTGTTACGAGTATACTACTATCTCTTTATCAACCAGTGTACAGTGCGGTAGTTCACGGCTGTGGCTACCTCTGTGTCGGAACTCGGCAGGCAGTCCGTCCATCCATAATTGTATTATAATATATACCACCTAACCGTGGTTTTTTTTTCGTTCTTTATACCGTCGTCATACTAGTTGTTACGAGTATACTACTATCTCTTTATCAACCAGTGTACAGTGCGGTAGTTCACGGCTGTGGCTACCTCTGTGTCGGAACTCGGCAGGCAGTCCGTCCATCCATAATTGTATTATAATATATACCACCTAACCGTGGTTTTTTTTTTCGTTCTTTATACCGTCGTCATACTAGTTGTTACGAGTATACTACTATCTCTTTATCAACCAGTGTACAGTGCGGTAGTTCACGGCTGTGGCTACCTCTGTGTCGGCACTCGGCAGGCAGTCCGTCCAACCATAATTGTATTATATACCACCTAACCGTGGTTTTTTTTTCATTCTTTATACCGTCGTCATACTAGTTGTTACGAGTATACTACTATCTCTTTATCAACCAGTGTACAGTGCGGTAGTTCACGGCTGTGGCTACCTCTGTGTCGGCACTCGGCAGGCAGTCCGTCCAACCATAATTGTATTATATACCACCTAACCGTGGTTTTTTTTTCATTCTTTATACCGTCGTCATACTAGTTGTTACGAGTATACTACTATCTCTTTATCAACCAGTGTACAGTGCGGTAGTTCACGGCTGTGGCTACCTCTGTGTCGGCACTCGGCAGCCCGTCCATAATTGTATATACCAGTGACCTAACCGTGGTTTTTTTTTCTTTCTTTATACATACATACTAGTTACGAGTATACTATCTCTTTATCAACCAGTCTATATATTAGCAGCAGACACAGTACAGTGCGGTAGTTCACGGCTGTGGCTACCTCTGTGTCGGCACTCGGCAGCCCGTCCATAATTGTATATACCACCTAACCGTGGTTTTTTTTTCTTTCTTTATACATACATACTAGTTACGAGTATACTATCTCTTTATCAACCAGTCTATATATTAGCAGCAGACACAGTACAGTGCGGTAGTTCACGGCTGTGGCTACCTCTGTGTCGGCACTCCGCAGCCCGTCCATAATTGTATATACCAGTGACCTAACCGTGGTTTTTTTTTCTTTCTTTATACATACATACTAGTTACGAGTATACTATCTCTTTATCAACCAGTCTATATATTAGCAGCAGACACAGTACAGTGCGGTAGTTCACGGCTGTGGCTACCTCTGTGTCGGCACTCGGCAGCCCGTCCATAATTGTATATACCAGTGACCTAACCGTGGTTTTTTTTTCTTTCTTTATACATACATACTAGTTACGAGTATACGATCTCTTTATCAACCAGTCTATATATTAGCAGCAGACACAGTACAGTGCGGTAGTTCACGGCTGTGGCTACCTCTGTGTCGGCACTCGGCAGCCCGTCCATAATTGTATATACCAGTGACCTAACCGTGGTTTTTTTTTCTTTCTTTATACATACATACTAGTTACGAGTATACTATCTCTTTATCAACCAGTCTATATATTAGCAGCAGACACAGTACAGTGCGGTAGTTCACGGCTGTGGCTACCTCTGTGTCGGCACTCGGCAGCCCGTCCATAATTGTATACTAGTATCCAATCCATCCATCTGCATTGTTTACCTGAGGTGCCTTTTAGTTGTGCCTATTAAAATATGGAGAACAAAAATGTTGAGGTTCCAAAATTAGGGAAAGATCAAGATCCACTTCCACCTCGTGCTGAAGCTGCTGCCACTAGTCATGGCCGAGACGATGAAATGCCAGCAACGTCGTCTGCCAAGGCCGATGCCCAATGGCATAGTACAGAGCATGTCAAAACCAAAACACCAAATATCAGTAAAAAAAGGACTCCAAAACCTAAAATAAAATTGTCGGAGGAGAAGCGTAAACTTGCCAATATGCCATTTACCACACGGAGTGGCAAGGAACGGCTGAGGCCCTGGCCTATGTTCATGGCTAGTGGTTCAGCTTCACATGAGGATGGAAGCACTCAGCCTCTCGCTAGAAAACTGAAAAGACTCAAGCTGGCAAAAGCACCGCAAAGAACTGTGCGTTCTTTGAAATCCCAAATCCACAAGGAGAGTCCAATTGTGTCGGTTGCGATGCCTGACCTTCCCAACACTGGACGTGAAGAGCATGCGCCTTCCACCATTTGCACGCCCCCTGCAAGTGCTGGAAGGAGCACCCGCAGTCCAGTTCCTGATAGTCAGATTGAAGATGTCAGTGTTGAAGTACACCAGGATGAGGAGGATATGGGTGTTGCTGGCGCTGGGGAGGAAATTGACCAGGAGGATTCTGATGGTGAGGTGGTTTGTTTAAGTCAGGCACCCGGGGAGACACCTGTTGTCCGTGGGAGGAATATGGCCGTTGACATGCCAGGTGAAAATACAAAAAAAATCAGCTCTTCGGTGTGGAGGTATTTCACCAGAAATGCGGACAACAGGTGTCAAGCCGTGTGTTCCCTTTGTCAAGCTGTAATAAGTAGGGGTAAGGACGTTAACCACCTCGGAACATCCTCCCTTATACGTCACCTGCAGCGCATTCATAATAAGTCAGTGACAAGTTCAAAAACTTTGGGTGACAGCGGAAGCAGTCCACTGACCAGTAAATCCCTTCCTCTTGTAACCAAGCTCACGCAAACCACCCCACCAACTCCCTCAGTGTCAATTTCCTCCTTCCCCAGGAATGCCAATAGTCCTGCAGGCCATGTCACTGGCAAGTCTGACGAGTCCTCTCCTGCCTGGGATTCCTCCGATGCATCCTTGCGTGTAACGCCTACTGCTGCTGGCGCTGCTGTTGTTGCCGCTGGGAGTCGATGGTCATCCCAGAGGGGAAGTCGTAAGCCCACTTGTACTACTTCCAGTAAGCAATTGACTGTTCAACAGTCCTTTGCGAGGAAGATGAAATATCACAGCAGTCATCCTACTGCAAAGCGGATAACTGAGTCCTTGACAACTATGTTGGTGTTAGACGTGCGTCCGGTATCTGCCGTTAGTTCACAGGGAACTAGACAATTTATTGAGGCAGTGTGCCCCCGTTACCAAATACCATCTAGGTTCCACTTCTCTAGGCAGGCGATACCGAGAATGTACACGGACGTCAGAAAAAGACTCACCAGTCTCCTAAAAAATGCAGTTGTACCCAATGTCCACTTAACCACGGACATGTGGACAAGTGGAGCAGGGCAGGGTCAGGACTATATGACTGTGACAGCCCACTGGGTAGATGTATGGACTCCCGCCGCAAGAACAGCAGCAGCGGCACCAGTAGCAGCATCTCGCAAACGCCAACTCTTTCCTAGGCAGGCTACGCTTTGTATCACCGCTTTCCAGAATACGCACACAGCTGAAAACCTCTTACGGCAACTGAGGAAGATCATCGCGGAATGGCTTACCCCAATTGGACTCTCCTGTGGATTTGTGGCATCGGACAACGCCAGCAATATTGTGTGTGCATTAAATATGGGCAAATTCCAGCACGTCCCATGTTTTGCACATACCTTGAATTTGGTGGTGCAGAATTTTTTAAAAAACGACAGGGGCGTGCAAGAGATGCTGTCGGTGGCCAGAAAAATTGCGGGACACTTTCGGCGTACAGGCACCACGTACAGAAGACTGGAGCACCACCAAAAACTACTGAACCTGCCCTGCCATCATCTGAAGCAAGAAGTGGTAACGAGGTGGAATTCAACCCTCTATATGCTTCAGAGGTTGGAGGAGCAGCAAAAGGCCATTCAAGCCTATACAATTGAGCACGATATAGGAGATGGAATGCACCTGTCTCAAGTGCAGTGGAGAATGATTTCAACGTTGTGCAAGGTTCTGATGCCCTTTGAACTTGCCACACGTGAAGTCAGTTCAGACACTGCCAGCCTGAGTCAGGTCATTCCCCTCATCAGGCTTTTGCAGAAGAAGCTGGAGGCATTGAAGAAGGAGCTAAAAGGGAGCGATTCCGCTAGGCATGTGGGACTTGTGGATGCAGCCCTTAATTCGCTTAACAAGGATTCACGGGTGGTCAATCTGTTGAAATCAGAGCACTACATTTTGGCCACCGTGCTCGATCCTAGATTTAAAGCCTACCTTGGATCTCTCTTTCCAGCAGACACAGGTCTGCTGGGGTTGAAAGACCTGCTGGTGACAAAATTGTCAAGTCAAGCGGAACGCGACCTGTCAACATCTCCTCCTTCACATTCTCCCGCAACTGGGGGTGCGAGGAAAAGGCTCAGAATTCCGAGCCCACCCGCTGGCGGTGATGCAGGGCAGTCTGGAGCGACTGCTGATGCTGACATCTGGTCCGGACTGAAGGACCTGACAACGATTACGGACATGTCGTCTACTGTCACTGCATATGATTCTCTCAACATTGATAGAATGGTGGAGGATTATATGAGTGACCGCATCCAAGTAGGCACGTCACACAGTCCGTACTTATACTGGCAGGAAAAAGAGGCAATTTGGAGGCCCTTGCACAAACTGGCTTTATTCTACCTAAGTTGCCCTCCCACAAGTGTGTACTCCGAAAGAGTGTTTAGTGCCGCCGCTCACCTTGTCAGCAATCGGCGTACGAGGTTACATCCAGAAAATGTGGAGAAGATGATGTTCATTAAAATGAATTATAATCAATTCCTCCGCGGAGACATTGACCAGCAGCAATTGCCTCCACAAAGTACACAGGGAGCTGAGATGGTGGATTCCAGTGGGGACGAATTGATAATCTGTGAGGAGGGGGATGTACACGGTGATATATCGGAGGGTGAAGATGAGGTGGACATCTTGCCTCTGTAGAGCCAGTTTGTGCAAGGAGAGATTAATTGCTTCTTTTTTGGGGGGGGTCCAAACCAACCCGTCATATCAGTCACAGTCGTGTGGCAGACCCTGTCACTGAAATGATGGGTTGGTTAAAGTGTGCATGTCCTGTTTTGTTTATACAACATAAGGGTGGGTGGGAGGGCCCAAGGATAATTCCATCTTGCACCTCTTTTTTCTTTTCTTTTTCTTTGCATCATGTGCTGATTGGGGAGGGTTTTTTGGAAGGGACATCCTGCGTGACACTGCAGTGCCACTCCTAAATGGGCCCGGTGTTTGTGTCGGCCACTAGGGTCGCTAATCTTACTCACACAGTCAGCTACCTCATTGCGCCTCTTTTTTTCTTTGCGTCATGTGCTGTTTGGGGAGGGTTTTTTGGAAGGGACATCCTGCGTGACACTGCAGTGCCACTCCTAGATGGGCCCGGTGTTTGTGTCGGCCACTAGGGTCGCTAATCTTACTCACACAGCTACCTCATTGCGCCTCTTTTTTTCTTTGCGTCATGTGCTGTTTGGGGAGGGTTTTTTGGAAGGGACATCCTGCGTGACACTGCAGTGCCACTCCTAGATGGGCCCGGTGTTTGTGTCGGCCACTAGGGTCGCTTATCTTACTCACACAGCGACCTCGGTGCAAATTTTAGGACTAAAAATAATATTGTGAGGTGTGAGGTATTCAGAATAGACTGAAAATGAGTGTAAATTATGGTTTTTGAGGTTAATAATACTTTGGGATCAAAATGACCCCCAAATTCTATGATTTAAGCTGAATCCAAAACACACCCGAATCCGACAAAAATAATTCGGTGAGGTTTTGCCAAAACGCGTTCGAACCCAAAACACGGCCGCGGAACCGAACCCAAAACCAAAACACAAAACCCGAAAAATTTCAGGCGCTCATCTCTAGTGTATATACAGACTTCAGGATAGCCTCCTGCTTTCTATCAGCAGGTTCCTTGAGGGCGGCCGTATCCGGAGACGGTAGTGCCACCTTTTTAGACAAACGTGTGAGTGCTTTATCCACCCTAGGTGGTGTCTCCCAACGTGACCTATCCTCTGGCGGGAAAGGGAACGCCATTAGTAACTTCTTAGAGATTACCAATCTTTTATCAGGGAAAGCCCACGCTTCTTCACACACTTCATTTAATTCTTCTGATGGGGGAAAGACTACGGGTAGTTTTTTCTCCCCAAACATAATACCCTTTTTAGTGGTACCTGGGTTTATATCAGAAATTTGTAACACCTCTTTCATTGCTTCAATCATGCAACGAATGGCCTTAGTGGACATTAGACTAGACTCATCGTCGTCGACACTGGTGTCAGTATCTGTGTCGACATCCGTGTCTGCCATCTGAGGTAGCGGGCGTTTTAGAGCCCCCGAAGGCCCTTGAGACACCTGGACAGGCACGAGCTGAGAAGCCGGCTGTCCCGCAATTGGCATGTCGTCAAATTTTTTGTGTAAGGAGTCGACGCGTGCATGCAATTCCTTCCATAAGTCCATCCACTCAGGTATCTGCCCCGCAGGGGGTGACATCCCTTCTATATGCATCTGCTCCGCCTCCACATCATTATCCTCATCAAACATGTCGACACAGCCGTACCGACACCGCACACACACAGGGAATGCTCTAACAGAGGACAGGACCCACAAAAGCCCTTTGGGTAGACAGAGTGAGAGTATGCCAGCACACACCAGAGCGCTATATAATGCAGGGACTAACTGAATTATGTCCCCTATAGCTGCTGTTATATATACTGCGCCTAAATTTAGTGCCCCCCCTCTCTTTTTTACCCTTTTCTGTAGTGTAGACTGCAGGGGAGAGCCAGGGAGCTTCCTTCCAGCGGAGCTGTGAGGGAGAAATGGCGCCAGTGTGCTGAAGGAGATAGCTCCGCCCCTTTTTCGTGGACTATTCTCCCGCTTTTTTCTGGATTCTGGCAGGGGTAATTATCACATATATAGCCTCTGGGGCTATATATTGTGGTATTTTTGCCAGCCAAGGTCTTTTTATTGCTGCTCAGGGCGCCCCCCCCTAGCGCCCTGCACCCTCAGTGACCGGAGTGTGAAGTGTGTATGAGGAGCAATGGCGCACAGCTGCAGTGCTGTGCGCTACCTTGGTGAAGACTGATGTCTTCTGCCGACGATTTTCCGGACCTCTTCTTACTTCTGGCTCTGTAAGGGGGACGGCGGCGCGGCTCCGGGACCGAACACCAAGGCCAGTTCCATGCGGTCGGTCCCTCTGGAGCTAATGGTGTCCAGTAGCCTAAGAAGCCCAAGCTAGCTGCAAGCAGGTAGGTTCGCTTCTTCTCCCCTTAGTCCCTTGCTGCAGTGAGCCTGTTGCCAGCAGGTCTCACTGTAAAATAAAAAACCTAAATATATACTTTCTTTCTAGAAGCTCAGGAGAGCCCCTAGTGTGCATCCAACCTCGGCCGGGCACAAAATCTAACTGAGGCTTGGAGGAGGGTTATAGTGGGAGGAGCCAGTGCACACCAGGTGACCTAAAAGCTTTCTTTAGTTGTGCCCAGTCTCCTGCGGAGCTGCTATTCCCCATGGTCCTTTCGGAGTTCCCAGCATCCACTAGGACGTCAGAGAAAAATATTTTCATGGTTGGTTGAAATTTTGGGGGCATTTCGGATGGTCTATTTTGAATAGATATTTTTATTTGTCATATGTAGCTCTATATTCAACATGGGTTGCATTTTGGGTGAGGGCATTGGTGACTGTCTTTCTAATCTATTGTCTTTTTGCCGCTAGGCCTCACCTCACAGAGAATATGGAATATACATTTGCCACTACCTACCACAATCAATCAATCAATAAATCAGTCAGTCAGTCAATCTGTTTTTGATTCTTCTTTTAATGTCTTTTTGCTTCTAGGCCTCACAGAGAAAAGTTAATTCAAATCAGTGTTTTCCCTAGTGGACCATACAGCTGCCAATGCCTACCACAATCAATCAATCTTTTTTTTTTATTCTTCTTTTAATGTCTACATAATTAATATAAGTGGGGTGATTGCCAGAATCCCAACACTGATCGGAAAGCCGGCTCCGGCATCCTGACTAGGATCGTTATCCAGGCGTTGGAATCACGACTACAGGGATCCTGAATGAACGATTGCCGGCCTGTCAGACAGATAAGCCGCAGGGGAAAGGGGGTTTGGGAGGTTAGGTTTAGGCTACGGGGATGGGGGTTTAGGCACTCCCGGGAAGGGTTAGGGTTAGTCTGCAGGGAGGAAGGGGTAGGTTTAGGCTGTAGGAAGGGGAGGTTAGGAATAGGCACCACCACAGAAGGTTAGGGTTAGGCTGCGGAGAGGGTAGGGTTAGGTTTAGGCTGCGTGGTGGGAGTGTTAGGGGGACATTGGGGGAAGGTAACTATACTTACCTGTTGGGATTCTCAACATCGGGATGCCGTATTCGGACCGTAAGCATCCCGACTGATGGCTTATCCATCCCAATCCACCCCATGCTGTGTCACCCACTAAACTGTGATAATTACCAGTTATCACATGCAGCCATCATACATTATACTGTGATATAATTAACTCATCCTACTGTCATAGCTTACATATGTTTTCTTCTACTATCTCATGAACTAAACGACTATTTGAAAATTAATGAAATCATGAATTTTACAGATTTAATTACACTAGGCTTAGTCTAGAGAGAATGCCAAAGTCAGAAAGCAATAACATCGAGCAGTCAGAGTTGAAAGCTTGGCATACCAACTCCACAGCCCTGGGTGTACCTTGGTACTTTTTACTAGGGTTAATGGAAGGTCTTACTGGATCACTCCATTACAACTGATGTTTAGGCGCAGTGGTGCAAGTGGGCGGGTACGGGTGGGTACGGCGTACCCGTAAGAATTTAGCCGTGGGTACGCCATACCCACACCGACGGGCCGCCGCTCCTCGCACCGCCGCTGATGTGAGGGAAGGAGAGCGCAGCCTGTGCCTCTCCTTCCCCTCAGTCTCCGGCGGGTGTCATAGTTTAATTCAGCGCCAATCCGTGAGCCAATCAGAGCTCGCGGTGCGAGCTCTGATTGGCTCACGGATCGGCGCTGAATTAAACTGTGAGACACCCGCCGAAGACTGAGGGGAAGGAGAGGCACAGGCTGCGCTCTCCTTCCCTCACACAGGACGGCAGCGGCCAGCGGCAGCGGTGAGCAGGGAAGGGGGGGGGCATGTTATACCTGGCACTGGGGGATATCTGGCACTGGGGGGGCATTTCTATCTGGCACTGGGGGATATCTGGCACTGGGGGGGCATTTCTATCTGGCACTGGGGGATATCTGGCACAGGGGGGCATATATACCTGGCACTGGGGGATATCTGGCACCGGGGGGCATATATACCTGGCACTGGGGGATATCTGGCACAGGGGGGCATGTATACCTGGCACTGGGGGATATCTGGCACAGGGGGGCATGTATACCTGGCACTGGGGGATATCTGGCACTGGGGGGGCATGTATACCTGGCACTGGGGGATATCTGGCACTGGGGGCATATCTGGCACTGTAGGGGCATTTCTGTATCTGGCACGGGGGGCAATGTATATCTGACACAGTGGGAGCATTTGTGTATCTGGCACTGTGGGGCAATGTGTATCTGGCACTGTGGGGCAATGTATATCTGGCACTGTGGGGCAACGTGTATCTGACACTGCGAGGCAATGTATATCTGGCACTCTGGGGGCATTTCTGTATCTGGCACTGTGGGGCAATGTGTATCTGGCACTGTTAGTCAATGTGTATCTGGCACCGTGGGGCAATGTATATCTGGCACTGTGGGGCAACGTGTATCTGGCACTATTGGGGTCATACGTGTATCTGCCCCTCCCCCATATGTGTATCACGCCCCCATTTTCATTGGACACGCCCCATGTGGCATTTGGCCACATCCATTTTTTTGCGCGCACGCCTTCGGCGCGCGCACACAGTACCCGTACAACATTTTTTCTACTTGCACCACTGTTTAGGCGTGAGTAATTGCAGAAGATACTGGACATAACATAAGGCCAGGAAGAGTCGAGAAGAGGTACATTCAATAAGAGAGCATAAAGAACCATGATGAAAAACATTGAATATTTTACATGAACTTTATATTTGTAGCTTTCTTTTCAATGCATCCCAATTGTTAGTGTGGATGAGAAACAACATTTGTTTTTCAATAGCATGAGCCTTTTAATGAATGAAATTCATGAATAATTCAAAAAGATGTAGAAATCTGTGCAGGGACTGACTTTTCACACGTAGGAAGTCATTTATAAACATTAAGGCTTGTGAGCTGCAGCACATATATACGTGCAATTCAGAACGCTCCTTAGCATGTTACAGCAGCTTTCAACTAAATAAAGCTTATTGAGGAAAGTGATGTATGGAGGACCGTCCAATGGTGGACTACTAAGGAGGTACATATGGCCTTACCCTACACACTGTATATATCACTTTATTAATAAAGAGATGTTGAGATGCAGGGTGTTTCTCATATCCTCAATGTATTTTTGGATTGGTACATACTGTAACTAAGAGATTATATTTAAAACACATGAAATGTATGGACCAATCTGAAAAGATAACAAAGGATTTAAAGAAACCTTTGCATCTCAAAACCTCATTCAACCTTAAAAAGTTATGTTAAAAGAAAAGCATTGAGTTATTTATTGACCATTAGTAATACCACCAGATGCCGGACAAGACACCTTAGCAGGACATTCTGAAAGGAAGAATATCTCAGGCAGCCATCTTGAAGAGCAAACAGTGCACATGGTATCTTTAAAGGGCAGTAAGCAATAACACACTGCAAGTTAGGTACTTTTTTATTTTTATTTTATTTTATTATTATTATTTTTATATATGGTACACATTGTCAAAGTCGAAAAATATTGTAATGCATATACCCTGCACTAACCCCATGCACATGCCCGCTGCGCGGGCACTCAGTCTGCCGTGCGTGCACATATCCGCAATTTGCGTAAAGTAGCTTTCCACGGCCATGCGCCTTAGCGCGTGGTATGGTAGAATTTGTGAACGCATAGAGGGTTATTAGAACATTAAATATTTAACCCAAATAGTGTACATTTTAGATATAGTTCCCCTACACCACATCAGTGAGTATCAGCAGTTTAAACAGTTCCAGGACTAAGGGATTTGCCTTTGCATGATAGGAAGGGTCAGACTCAGGTTAGAATGTGATGTCTAGTATCCAGCTGTAGGGTATTTTAAGAGTAACATTCTGGTGTTAGTTAGAGAAAGATCGCATGTTCCTGCGTATAGTTATGTACAGAAGTAGAATATAGATATTAACTGTATTTACTGTATATTATGTATGCGGCGGGAATCCAGTGGATACCACCCACAAGAGCAGTTAGAGAAAAACATCGCCCACCTTTTCAAATCAACCTATGACCTCTCCTGTAATATAGAGACGCACCTCTGTGTCCAATGGACAATGAGATTACAGTGACCATTGAATTGTGTATGTAAGTTGTGTATAAAAAGCCAGTTGTTACCTGGCCGGTCAGAAGACTCTGAACGCTATCTGTATGACGAGCGGAGGACCGGCCGGGTTGCGCTTGCGAACATTCTCACGTATGTACATTCTCTGTAGCCATTATTCTGTTTAGATTTATCTTGTTAGCCTGTAGTGTATAATTTGTACTGTTTACCTTTTTGGAATAATCACGGTGGCCTTAGAACCCTGTGGTTTCAACTACAAACCGGTGTTGTGTCCTCACTTTCCTGCAAGGGTTTAAAGTGTCTTTTAACTGTAAAAGGTTTATAAGTATTGATAAGGTGTACGCACTGCGGGTACTAGATACCGTCAGCGCTACTTAAGGTTTAAGGTATAACATCGTTGCAGTACTTTGCTGCCAAGGGTTTAAAGTGTAAATCATATCATTGCATTGTATCACTAACAAGGTTTAAAGGTTATCAATTGTGTGTGCGAGCGCTGTGCGTACTCTGTACACTCAGCGCGGCGTGTGTACGCCAAGTACGTACCACATACGGGACTCTGTACGCAAATAGCTGTTTTATCTGAATGAAAGTTCATTTTCTGTACAGAAAAACCAAAGAGTATATGAGTGAACGAGCGTGAGTGTGCAAACAATAAAGGTTTTGTGGACCCAGGGAATTCGGGATCCCGTAGGAGACCACACCAGGTGAGTGGACACTTGGTGGCGTGAGAGTGGCTTGCTCACGTTAACATTGATTAGAGTACAAAGGAGCAAGTAGTAGATAACAGCAGACCAAGAGGTCAGCGAAGTCAGAAAACCGCTGACAAAGTCAAGCAAAGCTCTGAATACCGCGGCCTAAGAGGTCAGCGGAGAATTGTGTAGAGAGCGCAACCCAGGTGGTTGGCGTAGAACCCATATAGGCCCGTTTTTAAACGCTCCGGCTGAGGTTTCGCAGCCTGAAAAACGATTCCATTGGTCGTACAGCGGATAAGTAACAGTTACCTATATGCTGTGCGATTGTACCGCACGTTAGTGGGTGCAATACTTAGCTCAATGTGATACCCTTTTACGACATTTGCGTAAAATCGCGGGATCATAGGCGCTAAGTGTAGCACACGCAACGTGATTTGTGTAACAATTTTTTTTATTTTAAGGGAGTTTCGCTGGTCACTCAGGAAATCTCCAACGACCAATATTTACTGGGAAAGGGTAAGTCACTCCCTTTTTTTCCAGTAAATAAAGGTTACACAGGGGCCCTAGGTTGGGTACGACCAGCGCTGACGACAGTGTTTAGGTGTATTGGCCAACGTGGGCGTGAGTGGGTGAGAGTATTTTGTTTTTTTGCAGGAATTAGCTGAGAAGGCAATACCTGCAAAAGATGGGGGCCAGTTGCTCAAGTAAGGGACGATCAACCAGGGTTCAGGTTGATATTCCGCGGCCCAAGGGGTCGGCGAGGTACATAATGTGTGAGAAATATGGATCACACGCAGAGGTTTTATGCAATGAATGGGAACGTATGACTGCGGAAGATAGGGAACCATTCCCTAGGGTAGGCAGTTTTAGTCCAGAGGTGTTGCAGAATTTAAGGAGAAGGATATGTCTAATAAAATCCAGAAAACAAAAGATTAGACATACAGATTGTTTACATTTATGGCAACAAGAGGGCGATATGCAGAGGGAACTAGCTCACGCAGTTGGTTCCAACCCTAGCAGGAAACTGATAGCAACTGCACCACCACCACCACCGTATATTACAGGAGAGAAAGTGGCTACAGACAATGGCATACTGATATATGATAAGAGTGAACTTAATAAATGTATTAATGCTAACCCGTGCAAGTTGTATCCCATCTTAAACTTCCCTCAGGACTGCGAGCAAGAAGATGAGCCCAGCACGATATCGGCACTCTCTCTAGCAGCCACCATACGAGACACCCAGGTGGGCACGGACCAACTAATAAGAGTAGTGAAGGCCCCTAGCGGAGGAGTAGGTGAGGTTGTGTCCACAGGTAAGTACGGTACAGTACATTATTCACATTGTAGAAGCAACTCAGAATGATGTAATTGAACTAAATCCTGTCAGGGTGATAGCAGTCCCCAATGGGAGGACTGACGCTCAGGGAGTCACTCCCGTCAGGAACATTGCTATGCATTGTCCTTGGTCCCGGACAGAATTGAGGACAATTATGTCTGAATTTACCGATCCCAGAAAGGATCTAACCGCATGTCAGAGGTTTGTTAGAGAATTAGGTAACGCCACCGAACCCACAAACAAAGATTGGCGAACAGTGCTACGGGCATGTTTACCCTCTAATATTGACCCTGCAAAATTCATTACTGATTGTAAATTAGACGCAGAAGTACCTCTCACTGATAAGTACACTCAGGAGAATGTACGACAGATCAATCTGCAATTAGGAGTATATTTCCCTACTGTTGTCAAATGGAATAACATCTTCTCCATAAGACAAAAAGAAGGTGAAACTGCTTCTGAATATTTCCATCGAGCACTGCAGGAAATGGCTAGATACACTGGGGTCGATGACATTAAGGAAAATGTACATCATAGAGAGGTAGCTGTGTCCGTATTAATGGACGGCTTAAAAGAAACGTTGAGAACCAGGGTACAAAAAACCACTCAACCTAACTGGAGAGGTATCTCGGTGGCTGCATTAAGAGAGTCCACTATCGAGCATGATCGGAACATCATTAAACACAGGGAGTCACAGGGGGATAAGCTGATGACAGTAAGTATAAAAGCCCTGACAACGAAGCCACATCAGCCAAAACCCCAGACCCCTGATGGTAAGTCGTATGTAGTAAAATGTTATAACTGCCAGAGGGAAGGACATTACGCACGGAACTGTAATTATAAAGACACACATAAGGTATACCGACCCCCTAGACCAGAACATGACCCACAGTATAACACACGTAATTGGGATCAGGGACTGCATAGGAGGAGTTATGAGCCACATGCAGGGGAAACCAGGAGGTACCCACCTAGGAGGGACTGGCAGACCTCTGGAAATTCTCAGCTACCCCCCTCACATATTGTAGCTGCCAGCGCGCTGCGGGAGGGTCACAACATACAATAGGGGTTAGGCCACACCTATAGTCTGCAGCCAGTGAAGTTAATTGCTAGCCTTGGTAGTGAACCTGAGGTTGCGGTTGATGTAGCTGGTAGATCACTACCTTTCCTTGTAGATACAGGGGCGGCCAGGTCAGTGTTAAATTCAACGGTAGGTATGAAAACCACGGGTAAAACAATTTCAGCAATGGGGGTAACAGGAATAGTGCAACACGACCCTTTAAGTAAACCAGCGGAGATTACGATAGGGCCTTTGCAAGCCAAGCATTCCTTTTTGCTAGCTGCATCGGCTCCGACTAATCTACTTGGGAGAGATTTATTGTGTAAAATGAGGTGTGTCATATATTGTACTCCTGAAGGTGTCTTCTTAGATATACCTGAGAATCACGTTCAGGAAGTGCAGGATATGCTAGACACCCCACAAAGGTTAATGTCACACTCTGCTGTTATAGACAAGTGTCCATCCAAGGTAGAGGAAATGATCTCCCAGATACCGGAATCCCTCTGGACCAAAGATGGACAAGACACTGGATTGATGGCAAATGTAGCTCCTGTAGTAGTGCAAGTAAAAGATGGTAGGATAGCTCCAAAAATCCCACAGTATCCTCTGAAGCCAGAGGTGGAATTAGGAGTGTACCCAGTCATAGAGCGCTTGCTACAACAGGGCATCGTAGATAGGACGTCCAGCACTGCCAATAGTCCCATCTTCCCTGTGAAAAAGAGTGGGGGGAGGGGTTACAGGCTAGTGCAGGATCTAAGGGGGATAAACAAAATAGTTGAGAGCCAATTCCCCGTAGTGCCAAATCCAGCTGTCATCCTCATGCAAATTCCCCCTACTGCAAAAATTTTCACTGTCATTGACCTCTGTTCTGCTTTCTTTTCGGCCCCTCTGCATCCTGACAGCCAATACTTGTTTGCATTTACATACAGGGGAGTACAGTACATCTGGACTCGCTTACCCCAAGGTTTCATTGACAGCCCAAGTATTGTCTCCCAGGCTTTGCATGACTGTTTACAATCCTTTCAACCTGAGAGCGGATCAGTATTAATACAGTATGTAGATGACTTACTGCTGTGTTCAGACTCACTCGAATCATCCTTGAAAGACACAAAACAGCTTCTGTTTCACCTTTCTAATACGGGACACAAGGTTTCAAAGGATAAGTTACAGTTGTGCCAGACCAAGGTAAAATATTTGGGACATTGCTTGACACAAGGACTTAGACACCTCACCGCTGATAGGATACAGGCGATTCGCGACATGACTCTGCCACAAACTCAGCAACAGATCCGCACTATCCTTGGAATGTGTGGGTACTGCCGAAACTGGATCCCAGGGTTCTCCATACTAGCTTTACCTTTGCAGGAAATGGTCTCCTCGAACAAACCAAATCGGATCTCTCACACAGATGAGTCCGAATTGGCATTTGAGAGACTTAAACAATGCCTATCACAGGGACCTGCATTAGGCATGCCAGATTATGGGAAACCTTTTGAATTGTACGGTACGGAAAGTGCTGGGTGCGCAGCAGGTGTTTTAACCCAGAGACATGGTGATGCCAGCAGGCCGGTAGCTTACTACAGTGCACAGTTGGACACCGTAGCACGGTCTCTCCCCACATGCTTGCGAAGTGTTGCAGCGATAGCTTTGCTAGTTAGTAAAAGCGAAGATATAGTGTTGGGACACAACCTGACCATCCATACACCTCATGCTGTGTCAGCCTTACTGAACTCTGCCCAAACCAGACATGTCTCATCTGCACGGTTTACAAGGTGGGAATTAGCACTAATGGCCCCTGTAAACATCACCATAAAAAGATGCAGCACACTAAATCCTGCAACTTATCTCCCGGGTGTGCCTGGACAGGCACAAAGGGTGGAGGATGAGAATGATGGTGAAGGAGGATTTAGTACAGACACTGACACACATGACTGTATGGAATATCTGAACCAAACTTTCACTGCAAGACCCGAGATTAGTGACAACCCACTGGAAGGCGTAGATTTTACTTTTTACACTGACGGTAGTTGCCACAGACAGACGGACTCGGGAGACTTGTGTACTGGATACGCAGTCGTAGATGACAGAGGTACCATAGAAGCTGAACCCCTGGGCCCACCGCACTCAGCACAAGTTGCTGAGCTGGTCACCCTAACCAGAGCGTGTGAATTGGCTAAGGGTAAGTCAGCCAATATATACACAGATTCTAGGTATGTCTTTAGAGTAGTGCATGATTTCGGGGCCCTATGGCGCCTCAGAAATTACATGACGGCAGCTGGCACACCTGTAGCGCATGCATCCCACATAAAAAGACTTCTAACAGCGATACAGGAACCTGACAGAGTGGCTGTTATCAAGTGCAAAGCCCACACTTACAGTCAAGACCCAGTGTCACTTGGTAACAGCCGGGCAGATGAAGCTGCTAAATCAGCAGCCAGCACCCCCATACAGACAGATATCACACAACTGATGGTATTCAATACCGTCAACACACAAAAATTAAGTGAAATGCAAAATTTGTGTTCTCCACAGGAAAAGGCAGTCTGGAGGTCAAAAGGGTATGGCCAGGAGTCCTCAGGACTCTGGACAGATGGACAGGGTAAGCCAGTAGCCCCCAGAGCATATCTTCCAAGCTTAGCTGAGGCAGCACACGGTCTGACTCATATGGGCAAAGAAGGTATGTGTAAGCTGGTGAGAGCCTACTGGTGTGCGCCAGGATTCTCTTCTCATGCGAGTAAGAGAGCAATGACATGTCTTATCTGCTTGAGGAAGAATATTGGAATGTCAATACCAACAGAACCATCCCATATCCCGCCAACAGACGGCCCTTTTCAGGTGATACAAATTGACTTCATACAGTTGCCACCCTGCAGAAATTTAAAATATGTGTTAGTTTGTATAGATGTGTTTTCAAATTGGGTAGAAGCATTCCCGGCTGCCACAAATACTGCTACGTTCACTGCAAAGAAAATTGTGCAGGAATTTGTGTGCAGATATGGTATCCCTAGAATAATTGAAAGTGATAGGGGTACCCATTTTACAGGTGAAGTCTTTCAGGTTATGTGCAAACTGATGGGAATTAATAGCAAGCTGCATACTCCGTACCGCCCACAGGCGAGTGCGAAGGTGGAAAGAGTAAACAGCACTATTAAGAACAAGTTGAGCAAAGTGATGGCTGAAACAGGATTGTTGTGGCCAGAAGCTTTGCCACTTGTATTGTACAGCATCAGAACCACTCCCAGGTCCCCCCTTAACCTATCACCCTTTGAGATACTTTTTGATCGACAACCCCATGTAATGATTGACCCCCAGGATGATTTGAAATGCAATAATGAGGTGACTGTAAAATACTTGGTTAAGATGAGCCAGCAGTTGAGGAATCAAAACAGAAACTTAAAGCTGGTGATTCCTGACCTACCAAACAGTAATTGTCATGACATTGAACCTGGGGATTATGTAATGATTCGAAATTTTCTACGCTCAGGTTGCCTTATTGACAGATGGGAAGGACCGTACCAAGTCTTACTAACCAGCACGACAGCACTAAAGGTTGCCGAGAGAGAGACTTGGGTCCACTCGTCCCACTGTAAGAAGGTCGCTGACCCAGAGAAAGCCCGTGACAAAGAACAGACTGCAGAGAACATCGTATCACTGGAGTGTCTGTTCCGGGAAGATTGAGGCGGCACCTGAGCAAGGAGAATAACAAGACCAGAGGCGGTTGTCGTACCAGCTTTCTTTTTTCTTTTTATTATTTTCTCCATCTCCCATTACCCTTCTTTCCTCCCCCTCCTTGTTTCCTTTCTCTCCCCCTTAACAAGATGGACTTACCCCAAGAGACTGCGTTCCGGGTTTTACTGTTGACCCTGTTGTTGACCAGAGCAGTCTGTTTCGGTGAGAGTACCAGAGAGGTCGAGAAAGGATCTGGAATGGGTTCTGATGACATGGACAGATTTGTAGAATTCCAAGAGCAACACATCCATCGAGCAAAGGCGAGTATCAGAAAACGATCTGGTAGTCAAGAAACTAGGAGACACTGTGAAGGGTTATTGGCTGAGGAAAATTGTATCTATAGAAATTGTGAAAACATAGTTGAGGACGGGTGCATCCAGAGATGTCAGTCCAGCCTTAATATCAACATGGACCGTCATCCATTGAGTGATTATCACTCATTAGTGGGTAAGGTTTTAAACCAAACAGAATGCTGGGTGTGCTCACAAGTACCTCAAGGTCAGAGCAAGTCAGGACTAGTACCGTATCCTTTAACAATAGATGAGGTACTTGAATTACGGGGTGGGAGACCGGTGGACAAGAAATGTAATATTTCTAAGCCCCCTAGTTTGAAGCTCCACCAATATCATGTGGATAGATCCTTAGTATGTTTCAACATTTCCAATTCCCGAAAGCCGGGAAATTGGGAAGTGACATGGAATAACCAAACCATGGCATTTTCACACAGAGCTGACAGAATGCCTGTAGACCCTGAACTTATACGCCAAATAGCCAACGGTGGAAGGTATTTTCGGTATAGGTACACTCTAGGAAGTAGGAACATGCGGGTTGGAGAAGTATCACCAGGGTACTGTGCGCATGTCATACAGCCTGATACGTGTACTGAACAGATGAGAGAGTTAGGGATAGGATTTTTCACTTGGAAGGTTTGCAATATGGTAATGTCATATTCTGTCCCATATGTTATCTCCGATGATGCATATTTCATATGTGGGAGGAAGGCGTATAAGTGGCTTGCCCCAAACTCAGAGGGATTGTGTTACATTGGAAGAGTGTTGCCAGAGGTTATGACCATAACCCATGATAAGATGAAAGACGTTCACCGCAGTGCTCAAGCTCCTTACACTCATACTCACTATGAACATATCGTTAAGAGACACCTTATAGATAGGACAGAGCACGCAGTCTCTGATTTGATCCACGAATCCACCGGGATTCAATTCCTACTCGCGTTAGACATCACCCGAACCGCCAGAGGAATTATAAATTATAGGTATATCCATGCGCTAGCGAACCTGATAGATAATATCACCGAGATGTATGATGACACCTTCAGGTATACAGGGAGGGAGTTGCAAGCTTACAAAACGGAACTGATCCAGCACAGGATAGTCCTCAATTATATCACAGCGGTGACAGGCGGGTACTGCGTCACTTTGGCAACTCAGTATGGTGTGAAGTGCTGCACGTATATTACAAACAGCACTGACGACCCAACCGAGGTCAAAGATCAAAAGATGGACGATATCTTGCAGTTGAAGTGGGAGTTCCGAAGGAGACACAACCGTACCCTTACTGCTGTGAGTAATGAACTGACCGGCTGGGTCTCATGGTTGAACCCACGCAATTGGTTCTCAGGTTTAGGAGAATGGGCTCAAAATGTTATCGTGAATGTAGGAAAGTTTCTCCTTTGTATCCTGGGAGTTGTCATAATGATTGGTTTGATATTTAGGTGTGTTCGAGTTTTAATGCGGCGCAAGCACGGTACCAAAGTGATGAGTTTAAGGAGCGGGGGCATTGTTACAACAACTGATTTAATTTATGACCCATCAATAGAGACAATGTTGTGATAAGACGTGATTCCACGGCCCGTTTCTTTCACCCGTTTCTCCTTTGTTTTCCCTTAGCAAAAATACACCCATCCAGAAAAGACTTTGATGAACACTCTCAGCAAAAATACACCCATCCAGAAAAGACTTTGATGAACACTCTCAGCAAAAATACAACAAAAGGGAGAGAAGAAGACTCTTTTGTGGGTGCACTCTTGTATGTTTAAGAGGTCTCAGAAGAGACAATAAGTAAAGATTATAAATGAATTTTTAAATATAACTTTTATTAACAATAATTGATAAAATAGTAGAGTTTACTGTCAAAAATTGGAGGTAGGGGTGGGGGGAAGGGTGGGGGGGAGTTGGGGAAAAGAAAGGGGGAACACAGAACGAATTAATTACAGTGTAAATACTGAATATTGTTCTGGAATGCCTGGGTGCGATAATAACAGCTGGAAACCCTGAAAATTGAAGCGTTTTTATTCTCTCATGAGCGATGATGAGGAGACAGATGGGATGATTAAAGATGGAATGAGCAAGATGAATCTGCTGTCAGTGTTAGACGCTGAGCAAAACCGTCCAGGAATTTCTACTAAACTGAGTATTCCTCGAGAGTCTCCCACTCGAGTACTGACCCAGCCCTACACTGCTTAGCTTCCAAGATCGGAAGGATTCGGGCGTTACCAGTGTGGTATGATAGTAGAAAAAATATTAGATATCGAGGGCTCGAGAATCACTGATGAGAGTTCACGAAAATGGAGAAATAAAAGAAAAGACAAGAGAATGAGTGGAGGAGGAAAATAGGGGATCTGCTGCCACCGTTAGACCGGGATAATTACCCCTGAATCAGTGGTGAGAGTCCTGAAGATAGTATAAAGTGAGGAAAAGGTAAAGATAGTATAAAGTGAGCAAAAATACACCCATCCAGAAAAGACTTTGATGAACACTCTCAGCAAAAATACACCCATCCGGACAAGACTTCGATCAACACCCAAGAATGATTGCACAAATGTTATGTGATTGTATTTGTGATACGTGTCTTATCTTCATCTCTACAACTTTCAGGTAGTGACACACATAGTCGACAGGTGATATTCACATACTAGCATTCACATGTGTTCCCCCTCCATGTATCATCAACTAAATGTGCACCCCATTTTGTTGGAACAAGAAGCTGAAAAGAGCTCGGTAGTGTTTGTTGGCCCACTTACAGACCCTTAATACGGGATAAGAAGGATTTAATGTATACTTCGCAATACCTCGAAGCTTATCTAGAACATGTACGGCACGATGATACATGCCCCTCAGACATGGATCTCATACATACATACATACATACATACATGCTTTTACTTTTTCACTAGGTCATACATTTCCCACCTACACCTCTCCTCCTACCATCCAACCATCTATGGATAATGTATTGTATATTTTTATCCGATCATCTGTAGATATTGTATTGTATATTTTTCTGTTTAATGTTTAGATAGTGGCAGCTATTGTTGACTTCCAAAGGGTGGACTGTCAAAGTCGAAAAATATTGTAATGCATATACCCTGCACTAACCCCATGCACATGCCCGCTGCGCGTGCACTCAGTCTGCCGTGCGTGCACATATCCGCAATTTGCGTAAAGTAGCTTTCCACGGCCATGCGCCTTAGCGCGTGGTATGCGCATTTACGGTAGAGTTTGTGAACGCATAGAGGGTTATTAGAACATTACATATTTAACCCAAATAGTGTACATTTTAGATATAGTTCCCCTACACCACATCAGCGAGTATCAACAGTTTAAACAGTTCCAGGACTAAGGGATTCGCCTTTGCATGATAGGACGGGTCAGACTCAGGTTAGAAGGTGATGTCTAGTATCCAGCTGTAGGGTATTTTAAGAGTAACATTCCGGTGTTAGTTAGAGAAAGATCGCATGTTCCTGCGTATAGTTATGTACAGAAGTAGAATATAGATATTAACTGTATTTACTGTATATTATGTATGCGGCGGGAATCCAGTGGATACCACCCACAAGAGCAGTTAGAGAAAGACATCGCCCCCCTTTTCAAATCAACCTATGACCTCTCCTGTAATATAGAGACGCACCTCTGTGTCCAATGGACAATGAGATTACAGTGACCATTGTATTGTGTATGTAAGTTGTGTATAAAAAGCCCGTTGTTACCTGGCCGGTCAGAAGACTCTGAACGCTATCTGTATGACGAGCGGAGGACCGGCCGGGTTGCGCTTGCGAACATTCTCACGTATGTACATTCTCTGTAGCCATTATTCTATTTAGATTTATCTTGTTAGCCAGTAGTGTATAATTTGTACTGTTTACCTTATTGGAATAATCCACGGTGGCCTTAGAACCCTGTGGTTTCAACTACAAACCGGTGTTGTGTCCTCACTTTCCTGCAAGGGTTTAAAGTGTCTTTTAACTGTAAAAGGTTTATAAGTATTGATAAGGTGTACGCACTGCGGGTACTAGATACCATCAGCGCTACTTAAGGTTTAAGGTATAACATTGTTGCAGTACTTTGCTGCCAAGGGTTTAAAGTGTAAATCATATCATTGCATTGTATCACTAACAAGGTTTAAAGGTTATCAGTTCTGTGTGCGAGCGCTGTGCGTACTCTGTACACTCAGCGCGGCGTGTGTACGCCAAGTATGTACCACGTACGGGACTCTGTACGCAAATAGCGTACAGAGTGCGTAGCACGTGTATTCAGTCTAGCGGCCATAGCGGCTCCACGGTAAAAGTGTATCTAGGGGTATAGCTTTGCGGTTTAAGATAATATCGACATTATCAACATTGAGGACCAGTTAGGATACAGCACCTCAGTTCAGGAAGGAAGGTTGATATAGTGGCTTTTGCATCCAGCACACTCTGAAATTAGTTACTTGTTTGTCCAGATGGTTTAATCCAAACTATTACAAGTTCTGATAGTTGATCGTAATGGGTTTATGAAAAAACCCACAAAGAAAAAAAAGCCACATGAAAAAAAAAACATATAGAGAAAAGGCCACAAGGAAATTGCATTATGAAAAATTATTTTTCCCGTGTGCAGTTTTCTTGTGGGCTTCTTGCATGTGCGTTCTTTTCTGGTTACCATTTTCTGATATATGATGAGCCTTTCTTTATGACATTTATGACAGTGTGGGGTATTTTGCATGTGGGTTTTTCTCTGGTTACCGATTGTAACACATGCAGCTGGTCCCAAGGATATTTCAAAATAAACCAATTAGTCAAATCCTAAAACTACAAAAGCACATCTTGTCCAGTGTGTTAAGAAAACTCCCATCAAGGAAGTTTATCAGTTGTGAAATTATAGATTTTTCTGTGTTTTCATCTTTGTATACTTATTTTGGGTAATAATTTAATAATCGTTTAAGTGGTATGCGTTTGGCATCTCGGCAGTATGAATGCCAATGATCATATGACCGACACCATAATCCCGATACCAGCACCAGAACAACAACCGCTGGAATGCCAAAGGTGAATATCGGGGTTAGGCACTAGGGTGGGTTAGGGTTAAGCACTATGGTGGTGGTTAGCCATAGCTGCCACCTCTCAAGAGTTAGTCCTAGCTGTCACCTCCTAAGGGTTAGTGTAGGGGGCAGGAGAGGGGTAAAATACTTACCCCAGTCCTGTGTCAGGATCCTCATTGTCTGGATGCCGTAGTAAGTCTTGTGACCCTCACAAAATGGCAAATGTTTAGTAGACAGTGATAGCGCTGAGGCTGTAAAGCTTTTTCCCCATCATTCTGTACATTCAAGCGGACTTACCTGTGTCAGGTATTGTCCTGCCTTCCAGGATAAGACAATGAGTGTTATGCATTAACCATGTTTTTTTTAACAAAAGATAGAATATAAAAATGTTGCCTAATTAAAATCAATATGCTCAGTACTACCATTTTTAGGAATAACTCCTGATACTCAAAATGGGACATCTACCAGAAATTAGCATTTGAATACTCAGAAAAGTCTGTTGCTGCTGCTGTTTGGCAGGTATGCTGTGAATAACTGAACTTCTTTAGCAACGTCAAGGTGGAAAAGCAACATGGGTTCCACTGACTTTTTCCATGGTTATCTGTGAAATGGTAATAAGAATGGAACATCTGAGTCTTTAACTGCTGATTTCAGGCAGAAGTCCTATTTTATGGTTCAGAAGATATACTGTACCAATATAGTCCAGTACCCAGTGTTATGATTCCAGCACTCTGGTCTGAGGTGGTCCTATTGCAAGGACCGGAGCACTGGAACGGAATGCTGGGGAAGGGAGCGGGAATAGAAAGTAGCCCCTGGCGCCCTAACTCCGTTGTCTCGCCCGTGTTGTCAGAAATCCCCTGCGAGACTATGGTTGCTTGAGCCCATGGCAGCCGCGTTTGAAGGGCGGATTATGTCTGCCCAACTCCGATGCCCCCTCAGGTCTTAATGGGAGACAAAGGGAAATCCGAGACAGGGTGATAACAAGGGGCCCTCTGACTAAACAACCAGGCCAGGGGCTACAAGCTAACTGACTAAACCTGAGGTATGTGCGGTAACCCGCCAGGGAAAAGGACAACCAAAATCCACTAGTCCGTACTCCTACCCAGCACCGCTGGATACCAGAGTGGATCTGTGGGAGCGGAATCCTCCGCAAAAGCTCCGAAACACAAATAATAAATGACAAATAATAAAGCGGCCCAAGCCGCAACACACGGCTACGCCGTGACTCACGAACACCACTGGATGTTCAAAAGGTGCTCAGTCAGGACTCCAGGAACAGATGACGACTTCCGAGTTCAGGACAACTGAGAACAGGAACGACCGGATACAGCAGGACTGGAAACACTCACAGCAAACAGATTCAGCATGCAGGAAGCTATTACCGGCGTCTGTGAGAAGCCCAGGAAGTGTATTTAACAGGGAGTCCTCCAATCAGCTGTTTGGAGGCTGATTGGATTAGATGCCATACAGCTGCCAAGCTGCATGGCCAGGAAAACAGATATCTATTAATTAAATTGAACCCAGCAACGGGGAAACGCAGTCCGTAAGTGGCGTCCCCGTTGCTAGGGTCCGTGCGGCTCCGTGCGCCCGGCGTCTAGCGTTGCCAGGGAGCCGGCGGCTGTACGCGCACGGCGTCCCTGGTTGCTAGGCGCCGGGCCGCACCGACGAGCGGACCCCGGCGCCTAACAGTACCCCCCCCTTGAGGAGGGGTCAAGGAACCCCTAAAGCCAGGTTTCCGAGGAAATTCCCGAAAAAATGCCCTCTTGAGCCTCGGGGCATGGAGATCCTTATCCAGGACCCAAGACCTTTCCTCTGGACCATAGCCTCTCCAGTGCACCAGAAAATAAAGCCGACCCCGGGACAATTTGGAATCGAGAACCTTCTCCACCAAGAACTCCTGATGACCCTGTACATCTACTGGTGATTTCCCCTGAGAGATCTTCCGAGGAAATCTACTGGAAGAAACGTATGGTTTCAACAAGGAGCAATGGAACGTATTTCCGATCCGGAGAGCTCTTGGTAAACGTAACCGGAAAGCAACTGGATTGATTTTTTTAATAATATGAAATGGTCCAATAAATTTGGGGCCCAATCTAGCTGAGGTTTGTCGAAGTTTAATGTTACGAGTCGACAACCATACCCTATCTCCCACCTTAAAAGTGCAAGGCCGCCGGAGCCTGTCAGAAAAAATTTTCTCTCGAAATGCCGCTTTTCTGAGAGCAAGGTGCACTTTTCTCCAAATGAGTCTGAGATGAGAGGTTAAGGTTAGCGAGGAGACAGAGGAATGTTGAAAAAAAGAATTAGCTCTGGGGTGAAAACCAAAAACTGAAAAGAATGGAGACACATTAGTGGAGGAATGACAAGAATTGTTGTAAGCAAACTCCGCCAAAGGAAGAAACTCGGACCAATCATTCTGGAGTTTGGCTGAGTACAAACGCAAATACTGTTTTAATGATTGATTAACTCGCTCGGTCTGCCCGTTGGATTGGGGATGGTAGCCGGACGTTAAAGACAATTTCATCTTTAATGAGGCACAAAAAGACTTCCAAAATTGTGCAATGAATTGTGGACCCCGATCAGAAACAATATCAGTGGGTAACCCATGAAGTCTGAAAACATGGCGGAGAAACAAAACTGCCAATTCCTGGGCAGATGGCAGTCGGGGAAGAGCAATGAAATGGGCCATCTTGCTAAAACGGTCCACTACCACCCATATGACTCGGAATCCGGCTGACAGAGGGAGGTCTACCACAAAATCCATGGAAATATGAGACCATGGCCTGAGAGGAACATTTAAGGGCATAAGTTGCCCGATGGGTAAGGAACGGGGAACTTTATGCTGTGCACAGACCTGACAAGAAAAAACAAACTCCTTAATGTCTTTAGAAAGACCAGGCCACCATACTGAGCGGGAGACTAATTCCAAAGTCTTAGAGGTCCCCGGATGCCCGGCAACTTTGCTATCATGAAACTCAGTCAAAACAGTAGCTCTCAAAAACTCAGGGACATAAAGACGACCAGCAGGAGTATTTCCAGGAGCTTGATGTTGAAGCTGCTTTAACTGGGTAAATAAATCTTGTGTGAGGCCTGCCCAAATGACTGAAGACGGAAGTATGGGAGTAACAGGACTGTTATTATGAACTGGAAGAAAACTGCGTGACAGGGCATCCGCCTTGGTATTCTTGGAACCTGGCCTGAAGGTGATAATAAACTTGAAACGAGTAAAAAATAAAGCCCAACGAGCCTGCCGGGCATTCAGCCGTTTAGCTGATTCGATGTACTGAAGATTTTTGTGGTCAGTCAATACTGAAATGGTATGTGTTGCTCCCTCAAGCCAATGCCTCCACTCCTCGAAAGCCCATTTAATAGCCAGTAACTCCCGGTTACCAACATCGTAGTTGGATTCAGCGGAAGAGAATTTCCTGGACATAAAGGCACAAGGATGTAATTCTAGAGAGTCCGGATCCTTCTGAGATAGGATAGCCCCCACTCCAACCTCCAAGGCATCAACCTCAACAATGAAGGGCAATTCTGGGTTGGGATGTCTGAGGACTGGGGCTGAGACAAAAGCTTGTTTCAAGGCCTGAAATGATAACTCAGCTTCACGTGACCAGTTGGTAGGATCCGCTCCCTTCCTAGTCAGTGCCACAATGGGAGCAACCAGGTCGGAAAAAGAATGAATAAATCTTCTATAATAATTCGCAAACCCTAAAAAGCGCTGAATTGCTTTTAAGTTGGTGGGTTGCGCCCAACTAAGGATGGCTTGGAGCTTCTTTGGTTCCATACAGAATCCCAGAGGGGAAATAATGTACCCTAAAAAGGATACCTCCGTGACATGAAACTCACACTTCTCCAGCTTGGCATAAAGGTGATTTTCACGTAATTTTTGAAGAACCTGACGCACCTGGGTAACATGTTGTTCTATAGAGTCAGAATAGATCAGGATATCGTCTAAGTAAACGACCACGAATCTTCCAAGAAAATCACGGAGCACATCGTTAATGAGATCCTGGAAAACTGCCGGAGCGTTAGACAAGCCGAACGGCATCACCAGATACTCGTAGTGACCCGACTGAGTACTGAACGCCGTTTTCCACTCATCTCCCGACTTGATTCGGATGAGGTTATACGCTCCCCTCAGGTCAATCTTAGAAAAAATAACAGCCGAACGCAGCTGATCAAAGAGGACAGAAATCAGCGGCAGAGGGTAAGTATTTTTAATTGAGATCTTATTCAGAGCTCTAAAGTCAATGCAAGGTCTGAGTGATCCATCTTTCTTCTCCACAAAGAAGAAGCCTGCACTTAAAGGGGATTTAGATGGCCTGATAAATCCTTTCCCTAGGCTCTCCTTAACATACTCATTCATGGCCGCAGTTTCTGGTCCGGACAATGCATATAACCTTCCCTTTGGCAATGTGGCACCAGGAATTAGCTCAATAGCACAATCATAAGGCCGATGGGGAGGCAGAATGTCCGCATTGCCCTTGGAAAATACATCAACAAAGTCCTGGTATTCCACGGGAATGGGTTCAGGAATGGCAGCAGCTATTCTGACGGGAAACGTAATACATTCCTTATTACAGATGGTACCCCATTGTGAGATCTCCCCCGACTGCCAATCAATGATGGGATTATGAAAGGCCAGCCAAGGGTGACCCAGAACCACTGGAACTGCTGGGCAATGGGTAAGGAAAAACTCAATCTTTTCGGAATGAAGAGCTCCTACCGTAAGTAGTACAGGGGGTGTACAGAGGGAAATAACCCCATTGGACAAGGGACTCCCATCTAAACCATGCATGGTGATACACCTACCCAAGGTTAACTGAGGAATACCTAAGGCCTTGGCCCACGTTAAGTCCATAAAGTTCCCTGCAGCTCCACTGTCAACAAAAGCCGACACCGAAGAACTGAGGCTGCCAAAGGAAACTTTAGCTGGGACTAACAGGGAGTTACTCGAGGAGATAAGCTGCAGACCAAAGTGAACCCCCTCACAATTCACTTGGTCGAGGCGTTTCCCGACTTGTTCGGACAATTACGGGCAAAATGTCCCTTACCCCCACAGTACAAACAAAGACCAGAGTTTTGCCTTCTGGCTCTTTCTTCTGGAGACAGCCTGGAGAGACCCATCTGCATGGGCTCCTCTATGTCTTCAGGAATGGAAAATACACAAGGAGTAGACCTGACAGGTGCTCCTTTTTCAGCCCTCCGCTCTCTGAGACGACGATCAATCTTAATAGAAAGCTCCATGAGTTTATCGAGCGTCTCAGGAGCGGGATACTGAAGGAGACTGTCTTTTATAGACTCAGATAAGCCGAGGCGAAACTGACTGCGCAGAGCTGGGTCATTCCAGCCACAGTCGTTCGACCAACGGCGAAACTCTGTACAATAAACCTCTGCAGGATCTCTACCTTGTCTGAGAGCGCGTAACTGACTCTCGGCGGATGCCTCCCTATCAGGGTCATCATACAAAAGCCCTAAAGACCCCAGAAAGGCGTCTACTGACAGCAATGCCGGATCCTCTGCTTTTAAACCAAAAGCCCAGGTCTGGGGATCCCCCTGGAGCAAAGAAATAATAATTCCGACCCGCTGAGATTCAGTACCTGAGGAGATTGGTCTTAAACGAAAATAAAGTTTACAGGACTCTTTAAAATTAAAAAAACTGCTTCCTATCACCAGAAAAACGGTCAGGCAAGTGCATTTTTGGTTCAGGGACTTCACCCGAAGGGAAAGATCCTGAACCATTTGAGTAAGTTCTTGAATCTGGCTAACTAGAAGCTGGCCAGGATTTGGCCCTAAACCAGTGGGATTCATGGGGCCGACAATTCTTACAAAACTGAATAAGGGAAAAAATCAAACCCTGTTTAATTTTAAGTTTTGGTTTGGCCGGTAATAATGTTATGATTCCAGCACTCTGGTCTGAGGTGGTCCTATTGCAAGGACCGGAGCACTGGAACGGAATGCTGGGGAAGGGAGCGGGAATAGAAAGTAGCCCCTGGCGCCCTAACTCCGTTGTCTCGCCCGTGTTGTCAGAAATCCCCTGCGAGACTATGGTTGCTTGAGCCCATGGCAGCCGCGTTTGAAGGGCGGATTATGTCTGCCCAACTCCGATGCCCCCTCAGGTCTTAATGGAAGACAAAGGGAAATCCGAGACAGGGTGATAACAAGGGGCCCTCTGACTAAACAACCAGGCCAGGGGCTACAAGCTAACTGACTAAACCTGAGGTATGTGCGGTAACCCGCCAGGGAAAAGGACAACCAAAATCCACTAGTCCGTACTCCTACCCAGCACCGCTGGATACCAGAGTGGATCTGTGGGAGCGGAATCCTCCGCAAAAGCTCCGAAACACAAATAATAAATGACAAATAATAAAGCGGCCCAAGCCGCAACACACGGCTACGCCGTGACTCACGAACACCACTGGATGTTCAAAAGGTGCTCAGTCAGGACTCCAGGAACAGATGACGACTTCCGAGTTCAGGACAACTGAGAACAGGAACGACCGGATACAGCAGGACTGGAAACACTCACAGCAAACAGATTCAGCATGCAGGAAGCTATTACCGGCGTCTGTGAGAAGCCCAGGAAGTGTATTTAACAGGGAGTCCTCCAATCAGCTGTTTGGAGGCTGATTGGATTAGATGCCATACAGCTGCCAAGCTGCATGGCCAGGAAAACAGATATCTATTAATTAAATTGAACCCAGCAACGGGGAAACGCAGTCCGTAAGTGGCGTCCCCGTTGCTAGGGTCCGTGCGGCTCCGTGCGCCCGGCGTCTAGCGTTGCCAGGGAGCCGGCGGCTGTACGCGCACGGCGTCCCTGGTTGCTAGGCGCCGGGCCGCACCGACGAGCGGACCCCGGCGCCTAACACCCAGCTTGAGGATTTTAATAAGGCATAATACTTTTTGCCTAATTATTAATTATAGTTAACACTTAACTGAACAACTTTGACAAAAACAACCACAATAAAAGACACTTATATATTGTGTACAAATAACATTTTCAGAATTTTGTTGTTGTTTGTAGTTACACCAACATACTGTACTTGACTGATCAGCATATGGTGCAGATGTTATCTGCATAAGGACTAGATGTCATCCGATTAGATCCAATTCTTGGTGTAATACTGTTTTTAAAAATATAGTTTTATTGTTTCTTTTAAGAAAATAATTTTGTTTAGGTTAATAGACACCAGAGGCGGATTGGCCATAGGGTTTACAGGGAAGATTCCCGGTGGGCCGACGCAACCGTGGGGCCTGTTTTGTTTGAGGACATGTGGTCCTTTTTATAGACATAATGAATAAGATGCAAAATAATTTGCATATATGAAAATTACTTTGCCACTTAGCCTGTGATTGCAGATGATCTAGTGTATGCTCTGTCTGCCTGCTTGGCTGACATATAAGATTGAGTGAATAGTGATTGGGATATGGTTGGTGTAATAAGCAAGAAAATATCTTTCTTAAGAATGATATAGTTTCCTAAATTCTGAAGGTGTATCATATAATGTGCTCATAATATTTAATTTTATTTTTAACTTCCCCCTTGATGCTGGACATGCCCACTATCTGGAAAGTCTTGGGGGGAGGGTGCTGCTGCCATGGCCCATGACTAGACCTTACACCTCTGGTGCTGCCCATGTGGGGTCACTAGTACAAATTTTTCCAGGGCCGCTTTTTGTTCCCAATCCGCCCCTGATAGACACATTTGTAAAGAATAAAGGTATGTACAGACATTTCCGATAAAGTACTGTAAACAATGTCGCTCATTTTGCCCTTCTGAGCGGCATCGTTTACAATATTAACTAGTGTATATATACTGCCCAATGACGAGCAATGCATTTGCATAATGCTCAGTGTGTACGCACTGCCGACAACCGCCCCGGCAGGGAAGGGAACACACTAGGCGACGTCGCTTATAGAGCACATCGCCTAGTGTGTACCCACCTTAACGCCACCCAAACCTAAAAAGAAGTAAAAAAAATTGTTGTGCTGCTCAAGGAGTAGGGTCAAAAAAATAAGAAACTTTTAATTACCTCTGATGTGCTGTGCAGAGGATCAGTCAGGATCTGCCACGGTCCTACTGTCTCTCACCTAAGAATGCCAAATTGATTTCTCACAAATGTTTAAAATGCCCGCTCTAATATATATTGTAAATGCCTGCACCTCTTATTACCATATCCCATGAATGTGCGCTATATATCGCAAAACACTGCATCCCATAAGAGAAAAACAATACACCCACACATTATCTGAGTTCCAAAGCTCAATGATGTATATATTTGTTATTAAAGAGGATATGGATTCAATATATATTACAAAGTACAGTATAGCTATAGTTACATGGTTACACTCACACAGTAAGCAGTTAAAACATATAGTTACATACAGTTACATGCCATTACATACAGTTTCAGTTACAGGCCAGCGATACAATTACCTTTCCCTCCAATGCATCTTATGTCTCCCTCTCTCTGTAAATAAATACAGGAACTGAACTGGCAGCAAGTCCATCATCCTCTGAGACCAAAAAGCCACTGAGCTCCTGTGTGATCAATAAGTGTTATCTAGTTTATGGGGGAGGGGTTCACGATGAGTCACCAGTTTCTTTGTATATGCTGAACAGGTTCAGCCTTGGGGGCGTCCAAAGGGGCTGGCCTGAGCTTCCTGTTTGGAATATCTATTGTTCTAATAAAAGTGATTTTAGCTTTCATACATTCAATCATAACTATCTGTCACAATGTCCTACAACTTAATAACAAGTATCAAATGAATCCACACATTAATCTGGTCGTTTCAATAGTAAACATGACTGGTCTATCTTGTTTCGTTCAAATAATACACATACATGACACCACTTCATTACATATAATTTAAAAATTACCATGATGTCCGACGCTTGATATTATTATAATCATGTACTGCATGAAATAAGTGTCGAATCCATCTCTGTGGCATGTCCTTGTAAATGCGTGTGTTACCATATTTTGCTGTGCTCGCTGCGTGTATTTGCAAGTATAGCGACTCATATGTGTGTAGTCTGTATGTTCGCTTTATGTAATATTTTTTTGACTTCAACAGTCCACCCTTTGGCAGTAGACAATTACTGCCATCAATTATTAACATAAGAAAAAAAAATATTTCATACCATAATCGGTGACCTAGACACAAGTATGTATGCATTTCGCAAATCAGACACTTGACTATATTTGGGGAAGACAGGGAGGAGGACGAGACATCCTCTATATGCACTCGGCGTTCACGGGACCACTGGTTGGATGTGGGACAACATTCAACCTATAGAGTATGCTGGGACAGTGCTTTGGCCTAAAATGTCTGATTTGCGACGAACATTTCACACATACATGTACCTCTGTCTTTGTACACTGATGTTTGGATTCGATTGAGGTTCTGCTGGGTAGATGAAGAAGACACAAACAAATCGTGACAGTGACATATAAAATTTTCATGATCTACATATTCCTATAATTTTCTGAACATTGTTTCCATTTCTGGAACGTATGCTAGGTCTGTTTAATCATTGAACAAGGGTTAGAAGTAGTGTCCTTCCTAAATAACATAAACCTTCGGAGTTCGGGGAGAGCCACTCATAAACCTTTCTTCCACATATATTAATGAGCTCTTTATCTGCAATGTGTGAATAGCCATTGTCTGATTGTTCCTGATTACCTCTGAACTCCATAACTACTAGAACTTTGATTTTTCTCTGATGTTAACAAACGGATCGTCTAATCCTGGGATCCTATAAGGAAATCACTCCTTCCTACAGAACCAGTTCCAGTCCCACACTCGACTCCTCATAAAAAAACCTCACAAAAATAGAATATCCTGAAAGAAAATGTTTGTCAGCGGGAAAGAGAGAATAGAGAAATAGAACAAAACAACTCTTGTTCATAACAAATCAATTACAATGACTGGTCTTTCTGCAGTCCTTTAGTACGCTCAGGTAGTGTTCAACAGTGCCACCTCTCAGTCTTCACGGAACAGAGTCTCTGGTGATACTTTTGCGATCTCTTTGCCTTGCTCTTTGAAAACACAGTTCACTTGGAACACACAATACAAGAATTATACACAAATTGCGCTTCAACACTGGATAAATGGAATACTTCAGACCAGTTTGTTTCCCAAAAATCTTAAAGTCTCTAATCGATGTCTCCAGGAATTTTCTCCAACAAGATAGTACATAGAGGAAGAAAAACAAAAGAAAATTTCCAATGTGTGGTAATTTCTTAAGATGTAACAGGAATCATACAGAGGGACTATGGGATATAGAGTTTCCCCTCCTTAGTGTCTTTGTAAGATGTTCTGGGACCACCCGGAAAGTGTGTCAGTCATAAACACAGAATGCTCACTTTCTTGCTTACTTCAACATACGTATGTGCACTCCTATAAAGGTATCTTTAGGATTTTCAAGAAAAACTTCACTCCAGAGGGTTCCTAATTTACCAGGTTATTCTCCGGCATATGGGACATGGGAGGAAAAGCAAAGAGAGAAAATCCAATGTGTAGTGGTTCTCTATAACCGTAAAAATGAGGGTATGGGGTATATATAGATAAGTACAGATAGATCCCTTTTCCTCTGTGTCGTTATATCATGTTAGGGGACCACCCAAACAAATGTGTGATAGATCACAAATACGAGATGCTTACTTTAAGGCTTACATAAAGTTAGGCCATTGTAAACATATAAAGGTATCTTTCAAACTGTTCGGCATAAATCATTTCTTAAAACTCTTGACATAACACGCTTGCACGTGGGCTTACTTGAAGTATGCAGGGTATGTTCACTTAGCGGTTTCTTTTAAAACGCATCCATAGTTAATCTCCACCAGAAAAAGCCATGTTTGTAATAAACAAACGGATTTTATTGAACAAAACATATGTACATTAAAACATGGGAACAAAGATCACCTTGCCTCGGCAGTTGTAAAATTCCCAATAGGGGTAAAGAAACATAAAAAGGGCCCAAATGTTCTTACCCAATCTGCTGGGAGCCTCAAAGACAAAGGATCACCAAGTTCTCACACAAAAAACATGCCACCAACGCGTTTCGTCTACTCTGGTCTTCCTCAGGGTGGTGGTGGGATCCCAGAGCAATCTATTTATCCTCTGATGGATCCCACCCCTTTTTAAATGCACAGTGGAGAAACTACAATAACTGTCTCAATTAGGGACATGTTATATGTCTCTATGTATAGTAAATCGGAAACAGTAACAGACCCTTATAAAAAAAACTACTGAATAAAACCTTTAAAAGCCATGTAAATTCATTAATTCCCCGTTAGTACGGGTTGGCATGGCAACCAAGTAAACGGCCAATCAGACGTTCTTCCTGGCTCTGTGCCGGAGGGAGCTATAGGACTTCCTGTGTGTGGAACGCACGTATCGGGCACGCGCGACGGACACAGGAAGTGGAGGCGATGTACCTACTCCCCCCTGCGTTCCATGCAGCCCGCGATCCCGGATACGTGGGCTCCACCTCCCCGGAAATGCTGCTATGATGAATACATTCTAAAAACAAGAAATATATGTGGAACAAAAACCTATTAAAAACTCCATTGGTATCACATAACTGTTAGCGGTTGTGGATATTAATAAACATACAATAAAAGTCCAAATACAAATAAAGCTAAAAATTAAAAATATAACCACATTTAAAATCCGATTGGATACTGAAATATTGAAACAGTGGGAATATATACTGAATATGAGTTCCGAATTTTGTATATTCAGACACTGAAAAAGTATATGTACTACACATTATCCGGATCCCTGGCAGGGGCCCCATGTATTAAACCTCCCTAAAATGGTAATAATTTGGAGGAATAATTAATTATGGACATAAAACATGAATATAATAGGGAACACATGATGTCTCAGGGTAACTGTGAGAAATTGAAAGGTACTGCTGCCTTTCATTAAAATACATACACCCCAATGTATTAAAGAAGCCTGATGGCCATACCCCTTTGTCCTCCAGACTGCCTCTTCCTGCAGGGAACACAAAAAAAAAATATTTTAATTTTCTATCGTGTGTTTGCAATGTAGAGTACCATGAGCATAACTCAAAAAAAAATGAAAAAGAAAATGTCAGGTTTGCCATTCACCAACAGGCATATCAGTGTCTATACAAAATTTCCCTTCACCAGTATTCCCATTCTCCACCCTTTGTGCATGACAAGGCACACTGCAGTAATACTGGTGTCATCGTGCTGTTGAGATATACTGGGTTTGGGCAGAACTCTGAAGGACCTAGGCATGTGGAGTTTGAACTGTACTTAGGTCCATGTATTGTACCACCCTGTGTGAATGCAAAAGATGAAGAGGAAACTGTAGAGAAACAGAATAGAGGTTGGTGACAGATGAGTTTGTAGAGGTGAAGAAGATTTTATAAAAATTTGACAACTGGATTGGGCACTACGGGGAAGTGATTCTCTACTTGGTCTATACCCCTAAAAAAAATTAGGTGTTTATCGTATCGCTATTGGGACTATTCCAGCCATCAATTCAGAGTCCTGTCCATCCTAAATTCATAGGGAACCCGGTATCTGTGAGATAATTTCTTCTACCTGTGATGGACATGAATCTAGAACAGTAGAATGCGACATTAGCCTTTGAGGGGTATCTAGTATATTTTGTACTTCTTAAGCATGGTTCTCAGGTATATCCAAGAAGACACCCTCAGGAGTACAATATATGACACACCGCATTTTACACACTAAGTCTCTGCCGAGTAGATTAGTCGGAGCCGATGCAGCCAGCAGAAAAGACTGTTTGGTTTGCAAAGGCCCTATCGTAATCTCTGCAGGTCTACTCAAAGGGTATTGTTGCATCGTTCCTGTTACTCCCATTGCCCGAATCTGTGTTTTCTATATGGCTCGTGATTCCTTACTATATGTCCCTTGGTCCCGTCTATGTGTTTAATAATGTGGCTTGTGTTTTCTGTCTAGGGGATCTATATTGACTATGTGTCCTACTACTCCTACAATCTCTGGCAAAATGCCCTTCCTTCCTACAAGTGTAACATATTATTGACCATTTGGGATCTGGGGTTTGGACTGATGGGTCTTTCGTGTATGTGCCAGTATACTTACCGTCCTCAACCTCTCCACCTGTTGTTCTCTGCGCCTAGCACTATTCTTGTGATGTTCAATAGCACACTATCTAAAATTAGCTACTGTGACCCCTTTCCAATTTTGCAAAGAAGTCTGCACCCTGACACTCAATGCCTTATTGAGCCCGTCCATTTGCACAGAGACAGCCACCTCCCATTTGCCGAATTAGTGTTTACCAGTGGTCTTATCCAGATGGAGAGTTTTCTATTACTGCAAGAGACAAAAACAAAAAAAAGTTTAACAAGCTTCTAGGTCATGCAAAGCATTTCATTCAATCCTTCTCATCCCGTATTAAGGGTCTGTACATGGTCCAACAAACATTTCCAAGCTCATCTTTACTAGGGGCATTACTAGGAATGAATACTTCTTATATGGTAACTGAAAGAAATACCCTGGGGTTACCTTGTCTCTGTCCGCTTTCCTACTGGCAAATACTAATGTGCGGACAGGTTTTTTCTCCATTTCTGACGTCACTTTCTTGATTTTTTTTTTTTAGTTTTATTTTTGTTTTGTTTTACTATATATGTACACAAATGATACCATACTTACCTGTTCCACTGGTCTCAGCCACTTCCCCCACAGGCTACTGCTCTTCTTTTGCCGGTTGGATACTCCTCTGGGTGCATGAGAAATGGCTGAAAACAATCAGGTCACCTTCTCCTCCTAAATAAAACTTCAACATTCATTAGTACATATATGGGTTACAGTCATATTTTTCATATTTTTATTATTTTCTATAGTTTGTATGCTGGCCGTAACTGCTTCCACATCTACATATGGCGGTGTACTTGCATTCTCTTTTTTTTTCCTTCCTACTTGTTTATCGTTGCTACAAGTTCAAACAGTTCTTATATTTCCATTCTTGTCTTATATGACTTTGGTTAAACATACCACCTGCAATACCTTAGGATCAAACTCACCAACCCCTCTTCCTGTCACAGGTTTAAACAATTTGTATGTCTGACCCTTTGTTTTCGGGATTTTATCAGACATATTCTTATCCTTAAGTTCTGCAATACCTCTGGTTCAAAGCTGTCCACCCTAGGGAATGGTACCCTATTTTTGTCAGTCATACATTCCCATTCAGACAAAAAGTCTTCAGCATGTGGACCATATTTCCCACACATAATACTTTTTCCTTAAAACTTCGCTGACCCCCTGGGCCGCGGCTCTTCAACCTGAACCCTGGTTAAACGTCCCTTACTTGAGCAACTGGCTCCCATAATTGTGGGCCTTTTTCCACAAATACCAAAATACTCAACATAAGGTGACGGTGAAAGTTCTCTGAGCGCTCTTCACCCACTCACCGCCCACGTTGGCCAGTACTACCATACACTGTCGATAGCGAAGGCAATGTACCCAACCTAGGGCCCTATCTGACCTATATTTACTGGAAGTTTTTAGGAATAACTTACCCTTTCCAGTAAAGGATCGGTCGTTGGAGATTTTCCTGAGAGAGACCAGCGAAAACTCCCTATGCACTTTATTATACACAAATCACGCTTGCGTATGCTCTATACAGCGCTAATGATACCGCGATTTTACGCAAAAGCTCGTAAAAAGGATATCACGTTGCGCTATATATCGCACCCACAAACGTGCGGTCCAATCTCACAGCATATAGGTACTTGTTACTTATCTGCCGTACGACCACTGGAATCGAATCACAAGCTGCGAAACCTCAGCCGGAGCGTATCAAAAAACTATATGGGTCACAACACAATTCACAATTCCCTACCATGCTCCAGTGTAAGTCTCCTCACAACTTACGTATTAAACCTTTTACTAACGTGAGTCAGCCGCCTCACGCCACCAAGCCTCCACTCACTCGGTGTACCACACGACGGAATCCCGAATTCCCTGGGTTCGAATATCCACTCACTCCTACGTTCGCTCACTCAAATACACTTTGGTTTTTCTGTACAGAAAATTTTAATTCATTCAGATAGGCAGCTTTACCCCAGAGGCAATACAGTTTTTAAACTAATTTTTTTTATACTAATCTGCTTTTGAAACCGGGCAGTTTTGTGCTATTGTAGCATGGCTACTCTCCCACCTTTAAACTAAACGAACTATTGTGTGGTTTTATTATGCGCACACAACCCTACGCAAGCTTGCGTAATTACGCAACCATGCGTACCTCTATGACATGTGTGCGGCCTTGTGCCACGTGCGCGTTTTTTTTTTTACGCTGTCCTCACGTTCCGTACCACGTGTACCACTGTGCGTACGCAATAAAACAAATCACACAACTTCTATAAATGTGAGCAATACTAACTATAATCGCTCACTTAACACAATACACAGTTTCTTTCTGTATAAACCTTTACAACCAGGCCAGACTGCGTTTGTGCTTTACACTTACTTCCTTAAACATTTATTTTAGTTTTAACTATATAGCAACAAATGTATCCGGTTTCATACAGATCTATAATGAATCAAGCAATAATCAATAATTTAAATGATATGATTCAGATTGGGTAGCTATCCTGCAGAACATACACTGATATAAACACACACATAATTATAATAATATTATATATATGTACCATTCACTGGTCTCCTATGAGACTCATTTACCCAGTCAGTGCTTCTAATTTGCATATCAAAGCTATGTGTTTTTGCCTGCCTGTAAAAGTGGTTTTCACTGCTAAGAAAAAGCAGTTACACAGGTTAATTAACATTTCAATGGCTATCCTAAACTAGCAAGCAGAGTTAACTAAATCCTAGAGGTAAAATAAAAAAAAACTTTGTTTATATCTGTGTGTAATTCTCACATCAAGTGTTCATCTATTAACTCTCACGAGGCCCAGCTGAAACTATTTGTAATTGACTATGGCATGGGTTAAATAAATGCATTGGTAACTCATAAATGGTGTTTGATGTGACCAAGGAAAGCTGATTATTCTGAGCAGTGAAAACCAGCCATTTAGATAATGACCTTCCCAAAATGGCCCCTGCTCCTCCCCCTTCCACATCCATGAGGGTTACACAAAATGGTGGACAGGCCATGTGGTTAGTCCAAAATGGAGGACAGAACACGCGGCTTCCTTTGTCACAAAGAAATCACACATCATACAAGCACCAGAAGTTATTTTAGGCCTGAGTTAAAAATAAAAAATTTATCAAGGCTATGCAGCAACTTTTAAATATACTTTTAAACCTACTTAAACAGATAAACAATCCAATCTGAATTAAACACAATATGACTTATTTGAACCTTGTTTTGCAACAATAAAAATACATTTAAGCATCTTAAATATTATGGGAAGCGCATTGTCCCTTGAATTTCATATCATTGGCTTACTGATACCACAACAATACACTAAAGTGGATGTTATTTTCATCAGCTTCGCAATGCGTCCATTGGAGCCGGTCAATTACAGCCGCATTTGTAATGTAGATTGCATCATTAAGACCCTGTTATCCCGTAAGAGCCCCCATCTAAGAATGCCAAATTGATTTCTCACAAATATTTAAAATGCCCGCTCTAATATATATTGTAAATGCCTGCACCTCTTATTACCATATCTCATGAATGTGCGCTATATATCGCAAAACACTGCATCCCATAAGAGAAAAACAATACACCCACACATTATCTGAGTTCCAAAGCTCATTGATTTATATATTTGTTATTAAAGAGGATATGGATTCAATATATATTACAAAGTACAGTATACCTATAGTTACATGGTTACACTCACACAGTAAGCAGTTAAAACATATAGTTACATACAGTTACATGCCATTACATACAGTTTCAGTTACAGGCCAGCGATACAATTACCATTCCCTCCAATGCATCTTATGTCTCCCTCTCTCTGTAAATAAATACAGGAACTGAACTGGCAGCAAGTCCATCATCCTCTGAGACCAAAAAGCCACTGAGCTCCTGTGTGATCAATAAGTGTTATCTAGTTTATGGGGGAGGGGTTCACGATGAGTCACCAGTTTCTTTGTATATGCTGAACAGGTTCAGCCTTGGGGGCATCCAAAGGGGCTGGCCTGAGCTTCCTGTTTAGAATATCTATTGTTCTAATAAAAGTGATTTTAGCTTTCATACATTCAATCATAACTATCTGTCACAATGTCCTACAACTTAATAACAAGTATCAAATGAATCCACACATTAATCTGGTTGTTTCAATAGTAAACATGACTGGTCTATCTTGTTTCATTCAAATAATACACATACATGACACCACTTCATTACATATAATTTTAAATCACCATGATGTCTGGAGCTTGATATTATTATAATCATGTACTGCATGAAATAAGTGTCGAATCCATCTCTGTGGCATGTCCGTGTAAATGCATGTGTTACCATATTTTGCTGTGCTCGCTGCGCGTATTTGCAAGTATAGCGACTCATATGTGTGTAGTCTGTATGTTATCTTTATGTAATTTTTTTGACTTTGACACACCTATTAAGTGGCTGTCAATGTCCCTCTCACGTACCTATCTAAAAATTAGGACGTTTATTCACAAGGGTGTATCACTAAAGTGGCAGGAGATTTGACTTTTACAGTTTTGCACAATGTCCACGTGCCTCTCCTTACCATCAGGGGCATAAGCAGGATTTCTGGAGGGGGGTTTCCGAATGTTTAATTTTAGAGCGATTGTCACCCACCCATGAAGGATGCATCATTAGCTTATAACAAGCTATAGTCTGCCCCAAACAAAGTGCAGTTTATGTAATACAGTGCTTCAGTCATATGCAGGCCCATTAATCATGGTAAGCCACTTACCAGATTCTCTCTCTGGTACCATGATCCACCGACACACACACACAGAAGGTAGAAGGTAAGAAAATGTGCTGACACCGGGCATATGCAGCAGCTCCATTCCACCGTTTATACTGCATATAGTAGCTGCTGGTCAGGCAGTGGGCAAGAGGGGTTTTGAGGCAACTGGAAACCCCCCCATCTGTGTTTGCCTGTGACCATGGTGCAGTTTTAGGTTATCTCCAACATATTTGCAAATCCTGAAAAAATAATAAAAAAAATTAAAAAAACATTAAGACTGTGGGAAGAACAGAATAAGAAACACATTCAATAATAAAATAGTAAATTAATAAGTTTCAAGTTCTACAGCATTTACTTACAAATACAAAACAGTGCTCTGAAACTGGATTCAGTATTTAGCATAAGACAGGTTTGCTTTAAGAACAATGCTTGAGAAGGGACCACTGTCGCTGAAGATCTGTAAATACACAGACACAATCTTGGGATTTGGGCTTTTGAGAACAAATGCAGTTTATCTGTCATTAAAATAACAATTATTCTGCTCTAGTGCTACTTTGTTCTAGATTCCTAAGGACAGCGTAGTATGTATTCAGCTGTCCAAGGGGAATATTGGCTAAAGTGTAAATATTTCAAGCGTGTGAGACACAGCTTCTGCATGAGTTATCAAGCACAGGAACCCTCTTTACATTCATCCCGCAAAGCAGAAGAGAATACACAGCGATGAAGCAACAGGTTACCTTAAAAGACAAGGGGGGTCATTCTGAGTTGATCGCTAGCTGCATTCGTTCGCTGTGCACCGATGAGGCAAAAAAAATGGCACTTCTGCAAATGCGGCGCAATGCGCATGCGCAATGTACTATTACAACGAATTATGTAGTTTCACACAAGGTCTAGCTAAGCTTTTCAGTCGCACTGCTGGCCGCAGAGTGATTGACATGAAGAAGGCGTTTCTGGGTGTCAACTCACCATTTTCAGGGAGTGTGCGGAAAAACGCAGGCGTGCCAGGGAAAACGCAGGCGTGGCTGGGAGAATACATCAGTTACAGAGGGAAAAGGGCCCTAATTTGCACACCTTAATTAGGTAGTGAGGTGCTACTCTGCTTGAGACTTAGTAAAGTGTACAGAGGGAAAAGGTAGCAGGTGCACTATCTCACACTATCTCAAACGCAGGCGTGGCTGGGAGAATGCAGGGCGTGTTTGTGATGTCAAAACAGGAACTGAACAGTCTGAAGTGATCGCAAGTGCTGAGTAGGTCTGAAGCTACTCAGAAACTGCACAAAATAATTTTGTAGCCGCTCTGCGATCCTTTGGTTCACGCTTTTGCTGAGCTAAAATACACTCCCAGTGGGCGGCGGCATAGCGTTTGCATGGCTGCTAAAAACTGCTAGCGAGCTAACAACTCGGAATGACCACTGTAAACGTTGATTTACATACAGGACTAAAAGCAACACTTTAAAAAAGACATTCAATACACTTTAAATGGAGCCGCTGCGGCTGCTGTAATCAATCCTTAGCCTACGTACTTTTTACACCAATAGCGTACAAAGCCCCATACCGTGTACGTACTTTGTGTACAAACACCGCGCTGGCCGTACAAAGTACACACAGTGCGTACACACCCAAAGAAACTCCATGAGCACTTAGCAGCTACACGTGTGACTGAAATACACTTATAACCTTAGCAGGGAAAGGAGACACGACACCAGATTGTATTTAAAATGCCAGGTTCCGACACACCAACATATAATTACTGAAAGGGGGTTACAATAACAATACAATACAATAGTAAAATGGCTACAGTCAATGGTACATACGTTTTAGTTTTGCCTGCGCTTCCCAGTCTGGTCCTCAGTCATCAAGGTAAATGACCTTCAGAGTCTGTGATAGTGACCTGGCCTGCAGCTGGCTTTTTATACAGTGGATCAAAACATAATACAATAGACACTGTGTGCTCTTCTTCCATTGGTTCGGGGGTGGGACATATCCTGTGCACTGGGGATTATTGGTCAGCTCAAGAGGTGGGCGATGGCTAAGACTTGAGATGTGATTTCTGTTTGCATCTGAGTTCCCGCCCCATGACCAGTTAAACCCATCACATTAATCATACATAAATTGGTATTATTAATAACGTAATGTTGCAATATATGATAATATTCTTATACCCACCAGATTAATGTTTACATGACTCTGAACAATATGATCCCACACATGATATGATTATCTATTTCCATCCTCAAGATATACATATATCCATATATATCTATATAAATATATCTATATATATATATATATATATATATATATATATATATATCTATATATATATATATATATATATATATACACATACTCACACACTCCTGCTATTACAATTTGTTAGGAATTATATATATATATATATATATCCAACACTTAGCTCCGGCACTCCAGACGTCCCTTCGGACCAACTTGCTGCTGTGCCTTCCTCCGGGGGGGTCACCCCAATGCACAATGTAGAATAACGAGGCGGCACTCAGAGACTTGCAAAAAAATCAAACGTGTATTTTGTGATGTCAACGTTTCGGGGACCACCTCCCCTTCGTCAGGGGAGGTGGTCCCCGAAACGTTGACATCACAAAATACACGTTTGATTTTTTTGCAAGTCTCTGAGTGCCGCCTCGTTATTCTACATTGTATATATATATATATATATATATATATATATATCTGTTAAAAAAGCATATATAGGGGGCGCTCCATAGTGCATAAAAGTATTTAATAAAAATAGACAGACGTACAGAATAAGATTAAACTCGTACCGCAAGGTAACCAGTGTGGGCTGGTTACCACATGATTTCACAATAATCTCCCGACAAAGGCTGGAACCAGAAGTCACCTAGTCCGTATTGGAATCCTCACCCCGCCGTTAGCTGCTGCCTTTTGAGGGCCGCGAGTAGGAACACATCAGCCGTGGACTTCGGGATTCAACAGCCCCAGCGAGTACATGCGTCAGTTAGCTCCGCCTTAACGCGTTTCGTCATCGACTTCGAAATCTTATTCTGTACGTCTGTCTATTTTTATTAAATACTTTTATGCACTATGGAGCGCCCCCTATATATGCTTTTTTAACAGATACATTACATCCGTGGGAATCGGATTGATCAAAGGGGAGCAGCGGTCCGTGAAAATTTGAAGGAGGACCTAGTGACTTTTTAAGCATTTATTTTTATGCACTTGATTTTACAAACACATTTGTGGTTTTTATTGTTCATTGATATCTCAAAGCAATAACCAGCGCTTACCCCTGTCTATATTTGTATATATATATATATATATATATATATATATATATACATATATATATCTCCAAGAGTTTAGACTATGAATGTTATTACCTCAGATTTCTAAATGTCTGGTTTGTAATTTTGTTAGCTATTGCTAATTGAGTTTCTCTTCAGTCAACCTAGGTTCCTGAAAATTGTCTTTCTTGTTTGTCCTGTCTTCATATAAGACAATGACAATCCAGTATTTATTGTCTTCGACAGATACTGGGCTACTCTAGAATAATAGGGGTAAACAAAGGTATTTGCCTTCTTCATAGGATTTCAAAGCTTTGTGTAAATAAGGCCATCTGGTACATTGTATTTGAGTCTCTGGGAGGATAATTTATGTGTGACCCATCTTCATGCTTATTAGAAGAGTGAGCAGACAGTGGGTGATTTATGCAATATGTAGATTAAATATATGATATGTCTTTGTGGCTTTTCCATGCGAGTACAAACTCTACCGTAATTACTCATACCACGCGCTAATACGCAGGAATGCGGGAGCGACCATAAGCAAATTGCGAATATGTGCATGCACAGCCGAATAAGTACGCGCACGGAGGCCATCTATGTGGTGTTTGCACGTGATGTGTGTACTGTAATATTTTCCGACTTCGACACCACCAATGGATGGAATATTTATATTGTGTCTTTACCAGGCTTGGACTGGACCACAGGGGTACAGGGGAAACCACCGGTGGGCCCCTCTGCCTGGGGGCCCCACCTCTTGCTCTAAGGATCAGGTTCCAGACTGTACACTTGAAATATACATTATACAAATGAAATCTTATACTGGGCTATGGTGTATTTTCGACATTGCATTGCTGTTATTAATCTGGTACCTTATCATGCATGCAGCAGCTGAATTTACTGTATATATTTATGAAGGGGCCCAGACATCGCACTCTCTTATGGTTAGTCAAACCAATGAGGTGGCAGGCAACACCCCCTCTGCAGACTGGCCACATCCCTAAATATGGGTCCCTACCACTGCATTCCCCCGGTGGGCCCTACATGCACCAGTCTGACACTGAACTTTACCATATGCTTTTGAAAGGTATTTAATGAAAACTCCTTCTGGCTGATTGTACGGTGCAGCTGCAGACAAGTCATATAGAGCACCTGGCTAATCAGCTTTATATAGGGAAGGAAGAAGCTCCCAGACTCAGAAAGACTGACATCATTATAAAACCAGCCAATTAGGACACAGCTGGAGTTAAGTTTAGATTTTAAAAAAGTACTGATTCTGAGCAGGGCCATCAACAGATCTAATAGTCAGATTGTGTAGCCTTAGAGCTATAGATTACCAAGACAAAGACTGTTTAGTGTGTATAAATTGTGTGCTGAGCGATCTAGCACAGACCACTCAGCACATATCTCTTTCCCCGCTCAGCACACATTGCGCCGAGTTGGAAGGACGGGGGGGCCGCTCATTTCACCCAGCGGTGAAATGAGCGATCTCACTAGATATGGCATGCATGCATGCGTGCATGCCAAATCTAGAGCCAGCGATAGCGATGCGTGGAGCCGCGCATCACTATCGCCTGCACCCTACACACGGAGAGATCCGTGCTGAAATTCTAAGCAATCTAGTCAGATTGCTTAGAATTTCAGTACATATCTCTCTGTGTGTACCCCCCTTTACAGTGCAGCCTTCATCATAAAGGTGTCAGTGTCACAAGTGGTGCATAGTTGCCGATCCTCCTGCATCCCATGGGAGACTCCATATTCACTGTGGAGTCTCCTGCTGTACTGCAAAGTTCAACAAAAACCAGGTATTCCCCACTGCCCCGTCAGGCAGAGCAAGACACGTTATATCAAGAGCGTGCCACGTGGTACCACTGGCATAATTATAATGGGTGTAGTGTGTGCGGTGCACACGGGCCCCCAGGATCCAGGGGGGCCCACACCACACACCCTGCACCCATTATTTTTAGTACTTACCCTCCGGAGTCCCACGGCACCATTATCCGCTGTTTCACCCATACGCAGTAGAAATAATACTTGGAAAATGTCTGCTGCGTCATCTTCTTGGAGATTTGTGCATGTGCTGTAGACTATGAGACAGCGCTAGGGTCCCCTAGGGACCATAGTGCCCAGAGCTAAAAGCTGCCGCTGACTAGAGAGGAGGGGGCCCAGACGGAGCTTGCACATGGGCCTCCTCCTCTCTAAAAATGCCCCGTGGGGTACTTTCTACCACCTACCATGATCACCCTGAAACTAGTTTTCGAAAGTAGGCAAGTATGAAGTGGTGTCATCGTGAAGTGCTTAGATTGTATGCTAAAAAGCATATTGGAAGTCAATGACGCACAGCAATGCTGGCCAGCAAATTTCATGGTGCTTTGAAATAGAGAAACCAGTGATGTCTCAGTTATCTGGTTTGTCACACGGTCTTAAAAATGGCTTTGACAAGAGCCACACTCAGCAGTGCAAATCCTAGATTTAGTGATAGATCACTACACCTGATGTCTGGACCAAGACTTTCATAGAGTGGTCCTGCAAAGTAATCTATAAAGATCAGAGGAACTCCCCTCAGCTGTGGTTAAGATTTGATCCTATACAGAAGATGTCTTATGCTGGGTATACATGCTACAATTATCTGCCAGCTCCACCCGATATCAGCGGATCGACCAGATAATTGCAGAGTGTATGTGGTCGACGGACCCAAAAATATTGATCAGTAGGGCATACCGCATCGTCTAGCATGACCCTCCAATGTGATATTTTCAAGTGTCATGATGGCTGCATCAGGCAGTGTATGCCCTACCGCGGCAGACCGACATATATTTCTCCTTTTCCTTCACATGGGAAGGAACGGGGAAATTTCTCCTCCCCGGGGGTGGTGCGCCGATATCACATGACATACTGTACACTGTGAGAGATCTCGGCAGGGTCATATAACATGCCTGTCAGTCTGACAGGCATTTTATCTGACCATGCATGCCCAGCATACGCCATGACTATTTCATTCCACGACAAGAACAGCGGGTGGTTACAGACTTCAAAGCTCGACCATGGAAAAGTGCCTGCAAGGGAAATAACTGGGCCAGCATATTCTGAGTGCCAAGGTGTGGGTTATTTGTAAGCCCAATGGGGCTAATTAAGAGTTGATCGCAGAAGCAAATTTGTTAGCAGTTGGTCAAAACCTTGGGGGTCATTCCGACCCGATCGCTCGCTGCAGTTTATCGCAGAGCAGTGATCGGGTCAGAACTGCACATGCACCGGCGCCGCAGTGCGCCGGCGCATGCCAGACGGACAAAGGCTGTTGTTGCCAAGTGATCGCCTCTGCCTGATTGACAGGCAGAGGTGGTCACTGGGCGGGAGGGGGCTGGACTGCGGCGTTAAGCCGCCATTTAGGGGGCGCGGTCCGACCAACGCAGGCGTAGCCGGACCGTTGGGGGGTCGGGCCGCAGCGGCTGCGTGACATCACACGCAGCCGCTGTGACCCGGGCAGCGAAGAGGTTCTCCCGGCCAGCCGCAGGAGCTGGGCTAGCCGGGAGTTACTCCTCAAATGCAAAAGCAACACTGTTGTGTGATGCTTTTGCATTTCTGCAGGAGATGGGGGCGGCACTGACATGCGGGACGGACTAGCCCTATGCTGGGCATCCCCCCGCATGTCTGAGTGCCTGATCGTAGCTGTGCTAAATTTATCACAGCTAAGATCAACTCGGAATGACCCCCCATGTGCACTGCAGGTGTTGCAGATATAACATTTGCAGAGAGAGTTAGATTTGGGTCGGTTATTTTGTTTCTGTGCAGGGCCCAATGTCCCCAGCTACTGGAGCCTGTGTACAGCAGCCTGCCTTTTGTTGATCCAGTTTTCCCTGCCTACTGTGCTATAAGCCTAATAGAGAACCCTCTGCTATGTTTTGTTGGCTTTAGAGCAGGATGTAAAAGTGGTGTTGGCCTTAGTGGACTCTGGAAGTAAACTCGCCATGGTCTACAGCACATTACTACCCGACTTTACAGTCCAAGGTTCAGGATCATTGTATACATGGAACCACTCAGATGTATGACAGGACAAACAGTAAAGGTACTGTTGGAGCTACCAAATTTTGGAAATATAGCAGCCAAACCTATGAGGGAAAGCTTCACGAGAAGAGGCATATGAGAGAGAGGCACATGGATGGAACACTGATGGCCACAGCAAGGCAAAAGCACTTTAACCTGATACTAGGACACTTCTCCCTGCAGGATTTGGACCAGCATAATTAATATACCTTAATAAATGCATTTAGATCTGTAACAGAGCCGGCCCTAACCAATATGATGCCCTAGGCAAGATTTTGGCTGGTGCCCCCTAGCACCGCCGCTAGTTCTGAAGGAGATGCCTGGCATGAGTCAGCTGGCAGCTCTGCTAACGTCGGGCGCCTTTTGTTTATGAAAATGCATCTTATTTGCATTACTATGTGGCTAGGATGCACAAGCAGCTTCTGCTGATTAAAATGATATGCAGCATGCCTATATACTGTGTACGACTGTGGCTGTATCTGCATACGAAATGCTACATTACAGTGATTTCCAGCAATACACGGCAACGTAGCATTTCTTATGCAGATACAGCCGCAGTCGCACACAGAATATAGGCATGCCGCATATCATTTTAATCAGCAGAAGCTGCTGGTGCCCCTAAGCATACCAAATGCCCTAGGCATTTGCCTAGTTTGCCTATACCTAAGGCCGGCTCTGATCTGTAATATATGATCATGGAGGAGATAATTCTTTCCACCATCCTAGCGATACAGTTTATTTTATGCCTTGCACTGATTTGTACCCTTCAAAAGGGAGGATAGATCAGTTTGTATTCCACAGATGCAGGATCTGCAAGTACTATGTGTGAGATAGCTTGGGGTTCTTGGGTAGATTCTACTGGCCTGGGGTCCATGTAAGAGATAGTGTATTGCTGATCTTGTCCAGTCTGCAGGGAAACCTGCTCTAGACCTATATATAGGACCACTTTGATACCCATATCTAGCATACATGCCGCTTTTCATTATGTTGGCAGGGACCTTGTAGAGACCTAAGGGAGAAAACTACAAAATGATAACGGTTGGGACTGCAGTTAGATAAATTAAAAAGAGCACAAGGGCTAATCAGCTTTGTATAGGTAAGGAAGAAGTTCTCAGGGACAGACATGTTGGAGGCAGCTAGGGCAGAGCCTTGCTCTCTGTCTGGAAACCATAAATGAAATTATCTCTCTCTCTCTCTCTCTCTCTCTCTGTATATATATATATATATATATATATATTATATATAAATATATATAGATACTGTATATTGTTGTGCATATTTTAGAGCACTTTAAATGTCTAACAGTACTTTTATAGGATTGAACGCTGGATTTATAGGATTTAATGTTGCGTGCATGGATGACATTTTGATTGCTCAAAGGAATACCATAATAGGACTCTGCAGATGAGCCTGATTTGTGTTTTACTAAGGTACATAGCCTGATTATAGAGCTTGAAATATAAGAGTTTGAGCTTACTATACTGTTGCATGTTATTCTACTCTCTGAAGTCTTCCACTTTCAGATTAAGTCTTTTGGGAATTCCATCTCTTGATTGAAGCATGTGGAATGTTTAGGAAACCATTTGTGATGAAAGATTTGAATCAGATAAGCCTGATATAACCTATCTTCTGGTATGAGCGATACACTACGTTTGGTTTATATTTTAGACATATATTTGTAAGCCTCGGTGGAGTTACAATCTACAGGTGTATTACCAGTGTCGGATTACCAAATAGGAAGTGTAGGCACCGGCCTATGGGCCCTGGCGCCTTTTAGGGGCCCATTACAACGGGTCAAAAAAATATTGATTTGATCTTGAAAGAGAATGACACTCAAGCTTTCTTACATTGTTTCCAATAGAGAGAAAACAGTGAATCAACTCAAAGAAACGAAAACTTTACATTAAAGACCCTATGGAGAAAACACTGTATTAATGTAATGTACCCATTAACAACTTAATGTACATAAACCATAGACATCAGATTCACATTACAGGTTCCAGATCGTAGACTGTTGGTTGGTAAAATTAAAAACGTATTAGGAGATAATTTGCAAGGGGGGGCCCCAAGATTTCGACTGCCTAGAGGCCTCCACAGGGTGTAATGCGGTACTGATTATTACCAACACCAAAACTAATTCTGAATGCCAACGTGAATTTCAAATATCTTAACTATGGATCTTTAATTTGTCTTCTGTGATTCTCAGATGGGATGGGATTATCTTTCAATCTTGTTACTATTAATCTGTTGCCCTCTGTCCTGTATTTAATAATGAGTGAGCTATGTACAGTAGGGGTGGAATGTGGTCCCATGGCTGCTGAATCAATAAGAGTAATTGAAGGCTTCAGTGCACTGTGTATAATGTCTATTTATAGAAAAGCCATCAGAGTAGAATTGTGAAGATGAAATGCATTTACTGTACATTACTGAGTACGTGTCATGATGAAGGATGACTGTGCAATGAAAACCACTTTACTACTCCAACCACCCTCCCAATTTTGTTAGTTTGGCTGTGAGGCATTGTACATATTGGTGTTAATTTTTGGAGTTTAACACAGATTCTTAAAGGTACATAAACCATCAATGACCTGGTCCTTTCCCTCTCTGGGAAACTCCATGACCTGATTATACCAGTTATGTGGGTGTAAGTGGAAAGACACATCAGAAGCCCTCCCTCTCCTGCTTTTCATAGACAGTAATTTTAACCATGTGCTGCTGAGGATGAGTGGGACTGTTCCTCAGCACTGCAGAGGTTCAAATGTGTGAGAAAACTTACCTAAAAGATCCCCCCTTATGGTTGATGTCATCACATTGGACCTGCAATGACATCATTAAGCCACTGCCTTCCAGAATAAACATTCAAATCCCAGGAAATAGGAAAAAACATTAAAAGTGTTCTATCTTCCCCATACTGGCAACCTACAGACTTAAGAGTATGTTTGTTTGGAAGAGGGAAGTCTCTTCTTCAAATTCTGTGATCCCTGAGAAGTTATTTTCTGTTAATCATGTGTGAATACTGCAAGATCAATGTTCTCTGCAGTATTCAAAAGCGTTAATCTGTGTAAAATACAAGGGAGTTCTATGGAAACGATCATTTGGTAGATAAAATACTGTGCTACAAGAAAGCTGTAGGAAATTTCTAACTCTCTGTTATAAGAGCACAAAGCACAAGATTTTGTTTATTCTTTTAAGCTAGCGTTGTTTTTCAATGCCACTGATCCTATGTGAATTTATACACCTTGAGCTAGCAGGCTTTCCTTTGCAGTCTTATGATTGTGTTATGGCTTTGTGACAAAAAAAATACATGGAGTAATGTGTAACTGTTTGTTTGGTTTGTTTTTGTATTAAAAAAAATGGCTGCAAATTTATATGACCTGCCATAGTGAGAACATAAAATCAAAGCATTTATGTATATGCTGTAGCAACACTAAACAGGTTTACAAACAAAAAAATAATAAGAAATAACATTAAACCTTACAGATAAAACATGGTGTCTAAGTGAAGAGACAAATTATTTGGCAGATCTAGATAATACTATTGTATGTAGTAAATCCTAGGAAAGGGCCATGGAGAACTTTACCTACCCAATTACAGAGATCCAGAACAAATTCTCTGGTAGTGTGACACTGGTAACACTGTCATAAGGTTCCAGGTCCAGAACCAATTGCTTACAGGGCCGGTGCAAGATTTCTCGGCACCCCTGGCAAAACTTCAGCCTATCCCCCTCCTCCCTCAGCCAATACCCCCTTTCCAGCCTCAGATGAAAGTGTCGAGGTAGCATCTTAGAAGTTCAACAGCAGTCGTCTGCATTAAGTTTACTAAGAGTTATCCTTAATTTTGTTATTGGCAAACTTAGGGCTGCCCCCCAGATCCTGGTGCCATAGACAGCTACCTAAAGCTGCCTAATGGTAGAGCCAGCCCGATTACTTGACCTATAATAGCCACCTTTCCCCTAAATCCAGATATGAACGGTAGTCAGATGCTGTCGGGACTTCTGCACAGATGGTAATGGCTTATCAAGTGTTACTGTGATTACCAAAGTATAAACAAGACACACAAATTAGGTCTAATACTGAAACAGAAGAGAAGCCAACGCCTAGCTTCAATATAAAGCAGGTGAAAATAAAAGTGAAACATCTGACATGTTTTAAAATGTCATATACAGGGAGAGAAAAGGCTGCACAAGCTCATATATATATTCGTAAGTGAGGTGTTATATAAAGTTTGAATGATAGATTTCCATACTACTAGTATTGTAAGGCTCTTGGGTCTTGCTGGTCAAAACCATGAATTAGAGGGTAGGAAAGGGTTGCTTAAAGCGTGGTTTGTCCAGGTGCACATTTGTGCCCTTAGTTAGACTTGTTCCTAATGCTAAATGAGATCCTCTACTGTACGTGTAGCTTTGATAAAGGGGTCTATCGGTTGTCATCGGCAACATCTCCACTGGCTCACTTTTCTACTCTTTTCACTGCTTCATGAATAGACCCCAAAGTGTCTAGACGTACAGTATACACCAGCCACTCATTGCTTCATGGATCGATTTATAATACTGTATTTATTATTCATTTTTAAACGTGATGCAATGTGCCGAGCAGGGTGTCCGGGCCTCTGCGCATGCGCAGTCATAGTGACAGCCATGCACAGGGGCCATTTCCGGTGGAGGGTTCCTATGGAACCCTGCTGGAACTACATCCCGCCATATGTAGCCCATAGGCTACAATGGGTTACCGCAATCAGGAAATTGTGGTAGCTGAAGGGGTCAATATCAGGAATGCGAATACATCGGGCAGGCTGCAGGTGGCAGTGGAGGGCAGGCTGCGGGCGGAAATGGAGGGATCGCAGCAGGTATCTCCGCTACCTGCTGCGATCCCTCCTTCATACATTTGGGGATACCTAGTATTTACTGTTAGCCCCTGAAAACAGGTGTTTTCGGGGACATAGCCGCAAATACTTTTTGATAAATGGGCCCCTATGACTGCTACTGACAGCATATTGTTTCATTATAAAGTCAGCATCTGGATCTTGTCTATAAGTATTTCTTAAACGAAGCAAGAAGAAAGAGAATATGCTCAAATGGAGGCATTTGATATCCACAAGTAACAGCCAATAGGTGTTGGAGTTGAGTTGAGCATATGGCAGTCTGTGTGTTTTTGAATTGAGCTCAGACAAGCACAGGCCATGCAGAGCCGCGCACAAATTAATTGCATCTATACTTATGAATGTCATAGCTGTGTTGTACAGGGGCACTCTGGGCACAGTGCAGTGAGGGCGTGATGGTGAAATTACGGGCTTTGCAGATCATCCTGTTTCCAGGTATAGCTTGTACAGCTAGGTGCGCACTGATGATGATGATGATGATGATGATGATGATGATGAATAGAAGCAAGCCAAGAGTACACATAGGGGCAGTGGCATCACAAGATGCATACAACTCTACAAACTCTATGGGTAAATATACACATTTGTCCTGTACAGGCACATACTGTATGTACACCCGATTTACGTCTGTTTTTTAAACTCAAACACCTTGGAGACATCTTGTGTTAAAATATGATAAGCAAAAAGAAGAATTTAACATACATGCAATCAATTCAGGAGCGGTTCTTGGTGCGGGCAAGCAGTGCCGGCACCCGGGGTGCTGCGGCCTGAGGGCGCGGCCGCAGTAACCCCGCAGGGACCGCCGCCTACCCGCACCCCGCTCCCCGGCTGCAGCAGACGCCGTGGGCTATGTGGGTGTCCGCTGCAGCCAGCTCCAGTGACAGACACTAGAGGTCATTATTGACCTCTAGTGTCTGTGCGGCGCTGCTATGGGAGAGACGTCATGACGTCTCTCCCATAGAGAGGAGCCGCGGGAGGCCAGATGGAGCAGCAGCAGCAGCGGTCGGGAAGCAGGAGCGGGGCAGTGGTAAGTATTGTTTTTTTATTTTTGTGTGTGTTTGTAAGCGGCTACTAAGGAGAACAGCGGCAGGGGGCACAACTACTGGGGGCAAAGCAACAGGGGGCACAGCAACAGAGGGCCCAACTACTGGGGCAAATCTACTGGGGGCATAGCTACAGGGGGCACAACTACTGGGGGCACAGCGACAGGGGCACAACTACAAGGGGCACAACTACTGGGGGCAAAGCAACAGGGGGCACAGCGATGGGGCACAACTACTGGGGCAAATCTACTGGGGGCATAGCTATAGGGGGCACAACTGTTTTGTTCATATGTTTGTAAATCCAGTCATAAGAATACAGAGACATGTGAGTTCACTGCTGTGCTGTTTATTCCCTCACCAACTCCAGACACACTGCACACTGGACCACCCACTTCCCAGCATCCCCCTGGTCCTAGGGACCATCACTGAAGATTCAGGCTTACACAGATTAGTAAGGGAGTGTCTACAAATATTAAGCATTCTAATACACTAACATCACAACAACTACTGGGGCAAATCTACTGGGGGCATAGCTACAGGGGGCAAATCTACTGGGGGCAAATCAACTGGGGGGCACAACTACTTGGGGCAAATCTGAGGGCACAGCTACTGGGGGCATAACTGTGGCCATGCCCCTCCCCTATGAAGCCATGCCCCTGTTTTTGCCGCTCGCCTCTGGCGTGCACTAACTTTTGCCGCAGGTGGGGGCAGTGGAAACTTTTGCACTGAGCGCCACAAGGTGTAGAACCGTCCCTGAATCAATTCTTCCTGCCTCTATTATAAGGAATGGTATTTCCTGGTTAACTGGCCCACAGGGGTACAGGGGAAACCCCCGGTGGGCCCCATTGCCTGCCCCCCCCCCCCCCCACCTCTTCCTCTAGGAATCAAGTTCAAGACTGTGCACTTGAAATATACATTATATATATACATAATACATATGTTACATTGTGCTGCACAGGACTATGGTGTATTCTCTACAGAATTGCTCTTATTAATCTGATACATTATCATGCATCCACTGGCAGGATTTACTATATATATTTATTAAGGGGCCCAGACCATGTTCTCTACAATGGTTAGTTAAGCCTTTGTGGCAACTGGCCACACCCCCTCTCGAGAGTGGTCACACCCCGAAATATGGGCCCCTAACAATATATCTCCTGGTGGTCTGTCATTTCTCAGTCCGACACTGATGGTATCAGAATACCAACGATCAGAATCCCGACAGCGGAATAATTATTTTACCCCTAACCGACCCCTCCCGCAGGCTGTTACTAAACCTTCACACACACACACACACACACCACCACCACCACAAACTCCTACAGCCTAACCCTCGCCCTAGTGCCTAACCCTAACCCCAGCAATTACCATCGGGTTCCATTGGGATTCCGCTGTCGGCATTCTGACTGTCAGATCCTGGCCACATCCCTGTAATAAAATGTAAGATATTAGACATCAATGTGTTCCTCTATTTTACCTCAATCACTAAGGGCCTGAATCTCAGTGGCACATAATACATAATAAAGTCACAATTCCGGCCTCCTCCAGTGATCAGAAATCCTGCATTTAAAAACAAGCATTGATTGTTTCTTACATTCTAACGTTGCTAAACTCCAAATGATGTTAAGACTGAAAATACACAAGTATTATAAATTAAAAATGTCATCATTAGACATAAAAAATTCACACAATCATCAATCCTATTATTGATTATTTAAACTACTCACTTTTTCAGAATTCCTATAAAATGATTGCTCTTAAAATTATATTTTAAGAGCCAATCATCATTACTCCTTCTGGAATATGAAGCCAACCACAAATCCTTATGTTATTTAATAAATACCTTCAAGTAATAGTATATAATTGTGTATGGTGTCTAGAGCAAGTACAAGGGACACCATACACTTGGGTGCCGCATAGTGATGCACAAATGGTTAGTGAGAATTAAAAGAAGACGCGCATTTTCACAACAAAATGAACTGGGGGGGGGCATTAATTTATAATGTTACATAATATAAACTGGGCACTTTAATGTGGCATAATATGAAGTGGAGGCACTATAGTGTGGCATAATATGAACTGGGGGCACCGCAATGTGGCATAATATGAAGTGGAGGCACTATAGTGTAGCATAATATGAACTGGGGGCACTGTATGTCATACTGTAAATTGGGGGACTGTGTGGCATAGTGTGTACTGGCAGCCCTACAATGTGACATAATGGGAACTAGGGCGCTACTATGGTCCGGTACATGAACGAGGGCACTATCAAGGAGTATAAAACTATCACCTGCTGCGGAGAGGTGTCTCTCTGTAAACATTGGAATAGGGGCCCCTTAAATTGTTGCTGTGGCGCCCACAAAGTTCTAACTATGCCCCTGCCAACTTATTCACCATAGCAACATACTACGTGTTAATGTTCTCACCCTCGCCATCTTCTTCATGAATGCCAAGCACACATGACTGCAGCACATGCACAAGGTGCCATATAGGGCTAGGTGTACAGGTACTATAAGTGGGAGTGCTCTACACTGTCCAGTTGGGCACCAGTTGCATAGCCTTTGGGGGCATGTACTAAGCAGTGATAAAAGTGGAGAAGTGAGCAAGTGAAGAAGTTGCCCATGGCAACCAATCAGCTGCTCTGTATATTTTTACAGAATGCAAATTATAAATGTTACGTTAATGCTGATTGGTTGCCATAGGCAACTTCTCCACTGGCTCACTTCTCCACTTTTATCACTGCTTAGTGCATGTCCACCTTAATCTGTTATTTTAAAATCAGTAGCAGTTAGGGACAGTGCAGATGTACCAAGTCTTGGAGAGTGATAAAGTGGACGGAGATAAACTACCAACCAACTAACTCCTAACTGTCATTTTTAGAACACAGCCTTTAACGTGACAGTTGGAAGCTGATTGCCTGGTACTTTCTCTCCACTTTATCACTCTCCAGGGCTTTGTACATCTGCCTCAGTGTTACTTTGATACATTACTAAAGCACACGGGAAGCGGTTAAAATATCACCAGTCGGGATTCCGACAGTCACAATACCGACACCGGAATCCTGACAGGGAGTGAAATGCTGCCGCCGGAATACCTGCAACACCGGCTATTCTTCCTCTGTGGGTGTCCATTACACCCATACACGGAGACTATAACTTGTGGCGAGCGCAGCATGGCGGGTAAGAACGCCAGAATACCGGCACTCACCCCGCAGTCGGCATTTGGCAGACGGGATCACGCTGTCGGGATCATGACAGCCGGCAAATTGTACGTATCCCAAGCACACTACTTTGCTGTAGCCCTATGTGATACAAAACAAGTGTAATGGAATGAATAATTTCATGTAAACTCTGCTACACTGCTCACATATTACAAGGAAATGGGGAAAGATGTCATTAACAACTTTACTCCCTGACTGTAGAGGTAACAATGCCTGCGAACTTATCCGTTCATTAACTGCAGTGCACTCGGTATCTTGGCCTGGACAGATGGTAGAGAAAAGAAAATCTTAAATTCATATTAAAATACCTAAAGCCGACGTAAATGCCATTAGCACTGGTGACTTCGGCCTCAAATTTTATTGAAATTAATCGTGAGCCTTTCAGTGTGAAGCGAAGTTCCATTTTACATGGAAAAATAAATTTCATTCTTTGCAATTAACCTAGACATTTTCTCCTGAAATGGACTAGGGAATATGGCAAGTTTAACATCTGACATAGAGTTAATGATCATAGATTTGATTATTAATGAATCACAACTGGGTTCTTTTCCTTTTGACACCATAAGTAGTAAAAATGTCTTGAAATTAAGAAGTTTTATTCTCTCAGGGTTATTCTACAAGCAATTTATTCCTTCTATGGAGCATTCATCCATGCAGGATTATAGGTTATGGAAACAGAAAATAAAGAGAATAATGGAAAATTCTGCTTTAGTCATTTGAGTCATATCTACAGTTATTTAATAAATTGACTTAGATACAGATCAAGGGAAAACTAAAATTAAAGTATCCTGGTTGGTTGGCGCACACCCACTGCTCTGCGCTGCTGGTCACATTAACATCCTCAGAGCGACCCAGCCTCTCCCACATACACTGTAGTTACATCTAGACATGGGGTGGTAGTCATGTGACCGCTGGTCGGCTGACCGACAGTCACATGACCTCCTCCGTGAGCCCGACGGCTCACTATCCCGATGGTCGGCATGCCGACCAACAGGGACTATTTCCACTCGTGGGTGTCCACGACACCCATAGAGTGGGAATAGAACCCGTGGCGACCGCAGGTCGCCACCGAGCCCGCAGCGTGGCGAGCGCAGCGAGCCCGCAAGGGGCTTGCTGCACTCGCCCCTCCCCGACGGGATCCCGGCATCGGTATGCTGCCGGGATCCCGGCGTCGGTAAGGTGACCGGCGGTCAGGAGACCGCCGGTCACCCGTACTACACCCCTAGACATGCACTAGTTGTCTGAGCTTTGGTAAATAATTCACTGCCCTGATTGGCTAAATGTTATTCCATGCTTACTCACTCACTTACTTACTCACTCACTTTGTGCAAGCATGCCCTGGCAGGGGTTACATACGTCGCCGGGATTCCGGTTGCCGGCATTGTTGGCTGTCGGAATTTCGGCGTCGGTTTCCTGAACGCCGGGATCCCGACAGCCGGCAATTTTAACTGCATCCCCTGGCAGCCATTAAAACTGTCATTGACAGGGCTTTCTGAGACCTGTAATTTGTCTGAAAAATTTTTTACTAACAAAACCAGATTATTAATCCCACAGCCAAGGGGTCTGGGATATGGTCTACATTACGGGTTGGGTAGGATATGTCGATAGTCATAATTCGACATTTCAGTGATTAAGTGTCAACATGTTTGAATGTCAGTGTATTGCTCTCAACGGCTTCAGCAACATTTTCCGGGTTCCAGCAGTCAGGTGATCATCACTTTCTGGTTAGGCCTCCGATCTTCCGGCGTATTTCTTCCATCCGTAACCCGACTACTTTTTGTGGTTATTTGTTTGATAAATCTGATGTTTTGTATTGTTACAATATAAAAAAAACACACTGGGTGGAAATTGAACTTTAACTGTGTTTTAGCGGTGGTTTGACACCTGGGGGTATATTTACTAAGCTCCCGATTTTGTCCGATTTGCTGTTTTTTCTTCAAAGTGTCATCTCGGGAATTTACTAAACTAAAATCTCGGCAGTGATGAGGGCATTCGTATTTTTTTGGAAGTCAAAGAAAAAAAATACAAATGAATACACCATCGGTCAAATACGCCTGTTATTTCATACAACTCGGTAATTTACAAAAAATTATATTTCACAAACACTGCCGGCAATAGCCAAACACTGCCGTGAAAAAATACAATTCGTAAAAAAAAGCAGTTTTAAAATAGACCTGCTTTTTTTTACCGTGTTCTGATAGTCATGCACGGATCCATGAGATCCGTGCATGTTTATCAGTGGGAAGGGGTGGGAAAGTGTTATAAATTTTAAAAAAAAAAGCGTGGGGTCCCCCCTCCTAAGCAAAACCAGCCTTGGGCTCTTTGAGCCGGTCCTGGTTGCAAAAATATGGGGGGGGGAAATGACTGGGGTTCTCCCATATTTAAACAACCAGCATCGGGCTCTGCATCCGGTCCTGGTGCAAAAAATACGGGGGACAAAAAACGTAGGAGTCCCCCGTATTTCTTGAACCAGCAGCGGGCTCCACTAGTCAGAGAGATAATGCCACAGCCGGGGGACACTTTTATATCGGTCCCTGCGGCCCTGGCATTAAATCACTAACTAGTCACCCCTGGCCGGGGTACCCTGGAGGAGTGGGGACCCCTTAAATCAAGGGGTCCCCCCCTCCAGCCACCCAAGGGCCAGGGGTGAAGCCCGAGGCTGTCCCCCTTATCCAAGGGCTGCGGATGGGGGGCTGATAGCATGTGTAAAAATAAGAATATTGTTTATTGTAGCAGTACTACAAGTCCCAGCAAGCCTCCCCCGTAAGCTGGTACTTGGAGAACCACAAGTACCAGCATGTGGTGGAAAAACGGGCCCGCTGGTACCTGTAGTACTACTACAAAAAAAATACCCAAATAAAAACAGAACTCACACACCTTGAAAGTAAAACTTTATTACATACAAGCACACCTAATTCACACATACTTACTTATGTTCACACGAGGGTTGGTCCACTTCTCCAAGGGGGTACCTGGGAACTTTGCGGTCAGCGGTTGACCGCGAGTAACCTCACCGCTGACCGCAAAGTTCCCACCATTGGATACAATGGAGCGCCTATGCGCTACATTGTATCTCTGCCGTGCGCAGCCTAACTGACAGCTCAGGAGCACACAGCCAATCAGGAGAGTGCCACGACGTGGCGCTCCCTGATTGGATGAAGGGACCCTCTGTGACAGGAGTCACGGGGGGTCTCGGCAGTCGGGGAAAGGGGTCCCATGTGTAAACATGGGGCCCCTTTCAGTGCGTGGTTCGGGTTTTTTGGCTTATTTTTTTGCCAAGTACGTGGATTACAAGCTCAGAAAAGGACCGATCTACACAGGACTGTGTGAGTATAATTTTATTCACAGGTACCCCATGGATTCTACTTGTAGAAGTGGACCGATCCTCGTGTGAACATAGGTAAGTATGTGTGAATGTAGGTGTGCTTGTATGTAATAAAGTTTTACTTTCAAGGTGTGTGAGTTCTGTTTTTATTTGGGTATTTTTTTGTAGTAGTACTACAGGTACCAGCGGGCCCGTTTTTCCACCGCATGCTGGTACTTGTGGTTCTCCAAGTACCAGCTTGCGGGGGAGGCTTGCTGGGACTTGTAGTACTGCTACAAAAAACAATATTCTTATCTTTACACATGGCTATCAGCCCCCCATCGGCCTTGGATGGGGAGGGACAGCCTCAAGCTTCACCCCTGGCCCTTGGGTGGCTGGAGGGGGGGACCCCTTGATTTAAGGGGTCCCCACTCCTCCAGGGTACCCCGGCCAGGGGTGACTAGTTAGTGATTTAATGCCAGGGCCGCAGGGACCGATATAAAAGTGTCCCCCGGCTGTGGCATTATCTCTCTGACTAGTGGAGCCCGGTGCTGGTACAAGAAATACGGGGGACTCCTACGTTTTTTGTCCCCCGTATTTTTTGCACCAGGACCGGACGCAGAGCCCGGTGCTGGTTGTTTAAATATGGGGGAACCCCAGTCATTTTTCCCCCCATATTTTTACAACAAGGACCGGCTCAAAGAGCCCGAGGCTGGTTTTGCTTAGGAGGGGGGAACCCACGCATTTTTTTTTTTAACTCTTTAAACACTTTTTTAAGGTACACAATGAAGCCCTGCACGGATCTCACAGATCCGGCCGAGATTCATTGTGTTAATGTCGGCAGTGTTTTACTAATCACTCACGTAAAACACTGCCCGACATTACGAATGACATCGACATCGGAAAAAACGAAAATGCAGAATACGACAGCATAGTAAATGAGGCGTAAAAAATTCAAAAAGTTGCAAATTCACACATTCGATGTCATTCGTGTTTAATCTCCCTCCAAATCGACACATATACGAATTTTAGTAAATATATCCCCTGGTGGCTTTGCAAAACTGACATTTAGTAAATTTACTACGATAATATAAAAGCACACATATTTACTTGTCCTGTGCTTGGGAATACAAGAACAATACACCTTTTCTGTTACGCTCCGAATATCAATAAATATGATTATTTAATTTTTTTGTACTTCTTCTTGTACAATACTTTACTCACTTGATTGTCCCCAAACAATAATATAAAATGTGCATATGTAGATTATTTACTGCAAAACAAATAAATAAATAAATAAATGTGTGTGTGTGTGTGTGTGCGTGCGTGCGTGCGTGCGTGCGTGCGTGCGTGCGTGCGTGTGTGTGTGTCTGGTCATTGAGGACCAGCTCTAGTGTTAAAGGGGTTAAGTAAACATTTTAACTGGAATATTTCAGCTTCTGTATTTGTTGTTAGTAGAAGTAATTTGAAAAGTGTAATTTTGATTGAATTAATTTAAATTTGAAGGCGGTCAGGGATCACGCCATAAAGGACAAATCATTTTTTAGTCCGTATTATATGGGCCAAAGGCAAAACAAACACAAGAACAGTTTTGGTTGGTCGGATACAAATGCCAATAATAGTCTGCCTGTAAGGCATTCTATAATGTCATTATGGAATGTCAGTATTCCTAAAATGCCTGGAGAATAACATTGTGTCCACAGTGTATAACAGATGTTACTAGAATGGATGGCTGTATGGATAACAGTAGGTATAAAATGGCTGTAAACCAACCAATGACATGTGTGATATCAACATTTTACAAAAATCTACTGTATGTAATTAGAATTTATTAAATTAAAACAAACTGGTAATAATTAATAAGCAGCTCCTAATGTTTCCATGTCAGCACAACAGCATGAAAATCCTAATTGACTAAAAAAAAAAAAAAAATGGATGGACCATATAGAGGACTGAGTCATCCAACTGCCCAAATGACTTTCTCTTACATCCTAGAGGATACTGGGGTTCCATTTAGTACCATGGCAGGGCCGAAACTAGGATCTTTGGCACCCGGGGCAAGGCAGTAAGTTGGCGTCCCAGATTCACACACACACACACACACACACACACACCTCCACGTGTGTGACTATTTATATATATATATATATATATATATATATATATGGAATATATCCCTGTGGAATGTTCTTATTTGACAATTTATTCAATTTGGGTTTTTTTTGTATATAGATATAAATCAAGGATGACCTTATCTGTACCTCATAGATGTATACACCCAAATGTAAAAAAACACATGTTAAAATAAATAAATATATATATATATATATATATATATATATATATAAAACCTCCATAAGGGTAAAGGCTAGTAGCTGCTGTACAGCTTGTTATGGTGGAGGGTGGGGGGTAGCTAGACATTTATTTGATCTACGGATGAAGGAAAAATAGGAAATAACCCATACATTGATACATATATGTAAAATATATTCACTCACATATAGACAAATACCTGTATAAATACATAGAGCCACTCATGTATACATACAAGCACACATATATGTAGTCACACACCTATTCATGTACAGTCACACACACATGCCCCTTCCCTTTGTCACACTCACTATTTAGGGTCTTCTGCTGCTGCTGCTCCTGCTGCTGCTGCATAGTGAGCTCTCTGTCTCCCATGCTTCTGCTGGCTGGACTGGCACTGAGTACAGTGCCGTGTAGCCCCGCCCCCTTCCAGCTAACTCTTAGTTTTCAGCTCAGTACTGCTGAGTTGATTAAAGGCAGCAGGAAGGGGAGGCTGGGGAATCAGCTTGTTCCTTGTGCCCCCTCTTTATCCGGCTCTGCCGGGGCGGGCACAACACGCAAGTCGCGACTGCATAGAAGAAACTGAAAGTAAACTACAGCTCCCGCAGCAAGGGCTGCTGGGAGCTGAAGTTTATTTTCAGTTTCACCACAGCAATGCTTAGTGCACGGCTTGTTAGGCACCAGCAGCAGCTAGTAGAGTCTGGAGCAAAAGTTCCAGACTCTACTAGCTGCTGCAGCCGCCTAATGAGCTCTAAGGAACCGATGCGCATAGGGAGGGAGGTGAAGGGGGATTAAATGGATCGTGACAGTGCCCCCTCCAATCTGGCGCCCAGGTCACAGATTTCATGTACGGCAGAGTGGTTCTCTTCCCCAGGGAGCTCACTAGTATGTAAGCAGTGTAGTGCACCTTCTCAGGCTAGCGGGGCTGAACCAGCGTGGCTGGATTCCATTAAAGGAATGATTTCCAATAGATCTAATAAATTGTCCCACCATGAGAAAGATATGCAATACTTAAGACAGTCTGTGGATGAGATTATGAATACTCAGTCCCGAATCAAGCGTCTCAGTCCCCTGCCATTTGTCCACAAAAGCAAACTCTGGCCCATATCCTGCAGTCTGGCTCTGACGCTGAGGGGTCAGACATGGAGGAGGGGGAGGTGGATTCAGAAGGAGGGGGACACTGCTCTGTCACAGGGAATAGAGGCTCTTATATAAGCTATCAGAGATGTTCTGCAAATTCCTGATAAAGTGGCAGAGGAGTGTGAGGAATCTTATTTTAATGTAAAAAAGAAATCCTCAGTCACTTTTAGTGTGTCAAAGGAATTGAATACCCTGTTTGAAAAACTGTGTTTTTAACCTGATAAGAAATTTCAGATCCCTAAAAGGTTAATCTCATCTTTTCCTTTTCCTCTGGAGGATAGGAAAAAATGGGAAAATCCACCGATAGTGGATGCATCAGTATCCAGGCTGTCACGGAAAATAGTGTTGCCTGTCCCTGGTGCAGCCTCCCTGAAAGACACGGCTGATCGCAAGATTGTGACTACACTCAAATCCTTGTACACGGCTGCTGAAGTGGCCCAGAGACCCACTATAGCATGTGTGTGGATTACTAAAGACATTGCTAGATGGTCAGGTAACCTAATTGAGGGGTTGGATTCCTTATCTAGGGGGGAGATTTTTTTCTTCCTGCAACATATACAGGACTCTGCAAACTTTATGGTAGAAGCCCTAAAAGAAGTGGTTTTGCTTAATGCACGCACCATGGCTAGGGTAGTGTCAGCACGCAAGGGCTTATGGTTACGCCAATGGACTGCAGACGCAGACTCCAGGAAAGGCGTGGAAGGCCTACGCTTCACAAGAGAGGCCTTATTTGGAGACGAACTAGACAAATGGATCTCCAAAGCTACTGCGGGTAAGTATACATATCTTCCTTCTGCAGCTCCCCCAACTAGGAAGACCTACTCAGGACCTACTCTACAGTCCTTTAGGACTGCCAAGTTTAAGGGCAAAGCCAGAGGATCTTCTACAGACAACAGAGGCACTAGAGGTAAACCACGCAAACCAGCAACGGCCGGTTCTCAGGAACAGAGCTCCAGCTCTGCTTCCGCAAAGCCTTAAGCATGATGGTGGACCGCGATGCCTGGAAGACTGGCAGGTGGGATCCTGACTAAAATATTTCAGTCACATCTGGACAACATCATGCAAGGATAACTGGGTCATAGATCTTATTTCCTAGGGTTACAGACTGGAGTTTCAGGAACTCCCACCTCACAGATTCTTCAAATCAGGATTACCAGTTTCAAAGGAGGCAAGTATAACCTTAAAGATGCCTTCAAAAACTGGTATAAACGCAGGTCATTGTTCCAGTTTCGCCTCCTCTCCAGAACAAGGGGTACTATTCCAATTTGTTTGTAGTACCGAAACCGGATGGTTCGGTAAGGCCGATTCTGAATCTAAAATCATTGAACCCGTACTTACAAGTGTTTAAGTCCAAGATGGAGTCTCTGAGAGCGGTGATCTCAGGTCTGAATGAGGTGGAATTCCTAGTGTCTCTGGATTTCAAGGATGCGTACCTTCAAATTTCCGATCTTTCCGCCTCACCAGGCTTATCTACGGTTTGCACTGCAGGACTGTCACTACCAGTTCCAGGCCCTACCTTTTGGTCTCTCCATGGCACCGAGGGTGTTCACCAAGGTGATGGCAGAGATTATGTTTCTCCTTTGCAAGCAGGGAGTGAACATAATTCCGTACCTGGACGACCTTCTGATAAAGGCTCCATCCAGGGAGAGGTTGTTGAACAGCATTGGCCTCACAACCCAACTACTTCTGGATCACGGCTGGATGCTGAATCTTCCGAAATCTCACCTAGAGCCAACGCTGAGGCTCCCATTTCTGGGAATGATACTGGACACACAGTCGCAGAAAGTTTTTTTTCAATTAGAAAAGGCATTGGTAATCCAGTCAATGGTTCAGGATATCCTGAAGCCAACCCTGATATCGGTGCACCTATGCATTCGCCTTCTGAGAAAAATTGTGGCCTCTACGAGGCTCTTCAGTATGGAAGGTTTCATGCAAGACCCTTCCAACTCAATCTGTTGGACAAATGGTCCGGATCTTTTCTTCACATGCACCAGAGGATTTGTCTGTCGTCAAAGGCAGGGATCTCCCTTCTGTGGTGGCTACAGACTTCTCACCCGATCGAGGGCCGACGGATCGGGATTCAAAATTGGATTCTGCTAAACACGGATGCAAGCCTCAGAGGTTCGGGAGCAGTTTCAAGGAAGATGGTCAAATCAGGAATTTGTCCTTCCAATCAATATTCTGGAACTCAGGTTTATATACAACACCCTTCTGCAGGCCTCATATCTTCTTCAAGAGCGGGCCATTCAGGTCCAGTCGGACAATGTGACGGCAGTGACATAGATAAACCGACAGGGCGGAACAAAAAGCAGAGCAGCAATGTCAGAGGTGTCAAGAATTCTCCTCTGGGCAGAAAAACACGCTGCGGCATTGTCAGCGGTCTTCATTCCGGGAGTAGACAACTGGGAAGCAGACTTCCTCAGCAGACATGAACTGCAGCCAGGAGAGTGGAGCCTTCACCCAGAGGTGTTCAGGTGCTTGACAAGTCGATGGGCATATCCACAGATCAACATGATTGCCTCTAGTCTCAACAAGAAGCTCAAGCGGTATTGTTCCAGGTCGAGAGACCCACAAGCAGTGGCAGTGGATGCACTGACAACTCCATGGGTATATCAGATGGTGTGCATGTTTCCTCCACTTCCTCTGATCCCAAGACTTCTAAAAAGAATAAAAAGGGAAAAGGTTCAAACAATTCTCATTGCTCCAGACTGTCCAAGAAGGGCCTGGTACGCGGACCCTCCTGGAGATGCTCCTGGAAGATCCGTGGCCTCTACGTCTTTGTGAGGGTCTTCTGCAATAGGGCCCATTCGTCTATCAAGACTTACCATGGCTACGTTTGACGGCATGGACGTTGAAGGGCTGATTCTTGCCAGGAGAGGCATCCCTGACAAAGTCATCCTGACTATGATCCAAGCCAGGAAGGGTGTAACATCTAAACATTACCACCGCATTTGGAAGAAATACGTCTCTTGGTGTGAGAGCAGAAAATATTCTGCAGTGTAATTTCATCTGGGATGTTTCCTGTTTTTTTCTGCAGTCGGGTGTGGATGTGGGCCTACGTCAGGGCTCAATATAAGTTCAGATTTCTGCCGTTTCCATTTTCTTTCAGAAACAATTGGCTTCTTTTCCTGAGGTCCAGACGTACTTGAAAGGTGTTCTGCACATCCAACCTCCCTTTGTGCTTCCTATGGCACCTTGGGATCTAAAATTGGTGCTGCAGTTCCTTCAATCGGACTGGTTTGAACCGTTACAGGACGTAGATGTTAAATATCTTACATGGAAGACAGTCACAATGTTGGCTTTGGCTTCAGCGAGACGTGTGTCGGAGCTAGGGGTGTTGTCTCACAAGAGCCCCTACTTAATTTTCCATGAGGATAGAGCTGAACTCAGAACTCGTCAGCAATTCCTTCCTAAGGTGGTGTCCGCGTTTCACATCAACCAACCTATTGTGGTTCTGGCTGTTATGGACACCTCTGCTACTTCAAAGTCTTTGGATGTTGTGAGGGCTTCGAAGGTGTATGTAAAGAGGACAGCTCGTGATAGGAAATCCGACTTGCTGTTCGTTCTCTATGATCCCAATAAGATTGGGTGTCCTGCTTCAAAGCAGTCCATTGCACGCTGGATCAGGCTCACTATTCAGCATGCTTATTCCACGCCAGGCTTGACGGTTCCGAAATCTGGTCAGGCCCACTCGACTAGGTCGATGGGTTCCTTTTGGGTGGCTGCCCGGGGTGTCTCAGCTTTACAGCTCTGCCGAGCAGCTACTTGGTAAGGTTCGAACACGTTTGCTAAGTTTTACAAGTTCGATACTTTGGCCTCTGACGAGCTTCAGTTTGGTCAATTGGTTCTGCTGGAACCTCAGCACTCTCCCACCCAGTTTGGGAGCTTTGGTACTTCCTTATGGTACTAAATGGAACCCCAGTATCTAGGACGTAAGAGAAAATAGGATTTTAATTACCTACCGGTGAATCCTTTTCTCGTAGTCCGTAGAGGATACTGGGCACCCGCCCGGTGCTTCGTTCTTCCTGCACTGTTACTTGGTTAAGTATTGTTGTATGGTTCAGCTGTTGCTGTTCCTGTTTCAAGTTTGGTTAGCATGGCCTTCCTCTTGTTTGTGTGTGCTGGTTTGCAATCTCACCACTATCCTTATCTATCCTTCTCTCAAAGTATGTCCGTCTCCTCGGGCACAGTTTCCTAGACTGAGTCTGGTAGGAGGGCCATAGAGAGAGGAGCCAGCCCACACTATCAAATTCTTAAAGTACCCAAGGCTCCTAGTGGATCCGTCTATACCCCATGGTACTAAATGGGACCCCAGTATCCTCTACGAACTACGAGAAAATGATTTACTGGTAGGTCATTAAAATCCTATTTTCCCTGGTCATTCATACAGGGGTATATTTATCATATATGGGAGAAAGAGAAGTATTTAGTAGGCATAAAAACCTCTCTTCTCCAGCATATTAGCATGACAAAATAATTTTTTTCCTCTTCTCCAAAATATAGAAATATATATATAAATACTGACTTTTCTCTTCTCTTCTCTTCTCTTCTCTTCTCTTCTCTTCTCTTCTCTTCTCTTCTCTTCTCTACTCTACTCTACTCTACTCTACTCTACTCTACTCTACTCTTCTCTACTCTCTTGATACAACCCCCATTGGCTTATGCTATTTATGCAGAAGAGAAACTTTTCTTTTCTCCAAACTTTTCTCCAACAGTTAATACCATTTTTATATAGGGGGTCATTCCGAGTTGTTCACTCGTTATTTTTTTCTCGCAACGGATCGATTAGTCGCTAATGCGCATGCACAATGTCTGCAGTGCGACTGCGCCAAGTAAATTTGCTATGCAGTTAGGTATTTTACTCACGGCATTACGAGGTTTTTTATTCGTTCTGGTGATCATAATGTGATTGACAGGAAGTGGGTGTTTCTGGGCGGAAACTGGCCGTTTTATGGGTGTGTGTGAAAAAACGCTACCGTTTCTGGGAAAAACGCGGGAGTGGCTGGAGAAATGGAGGAGTGTCTGGGCGAACGCTGGGTGTGTTTGTGACGTCAAACCAGGAACGACACTGACTGAACTGATCGCAGATGCCGAGTAAGTGTGGAGCTACTCAGAAACTGCTAAGAAGTGTCTATTCGCAATTCTGCTAATCTTTCGTTCGCAATTTTGATAAGCTAAGATTCACTCCCAGTAGGCGGCGGCTTAGCGTGTGCAAAGCTGCTAAAAGCAGCTTGCGAGCGAACAACTCGAATGACCCCCATAGTGTCAACCACATTAGTTGTGCAGGCAGATGCAAAAAATATGAATACAAATAAATAGGATATTTAAAAATGAGTTTTAACTAAGTGTCATAAATATATACTATTATAAAATTGCAAGTAAGCATGAACTAACTGGGATGGTGCCTTCCCCGTATGTCACTGTGCGGGTGCAGTGGAAGTCTTGGTGTGCACCTCAATGGTTCCCACTGAGAGAGAGAATGGACAGACTTAGAAAAGGAGGAGCGGCCGCCAGTAATGTGGTAAGTATGGGAGCTGGGAAAGGAGCGGTGCTAGCGACAGAGCTTAATAAATAGACCCCATAGTTACTCTGCTTAACATGTTTCATCAACAGGTGATCTGCAAGGATGATTTTCCTCCTCATGTTAGCTATGCGGAATGGAGCAATCTCTCTGTTACTTGCACATTGTTTGGCAAAAATTGCACCTGATGGCCATTGTCAGGCAGGGTTTTTTGGGGAACCCTCTCCCAGTGCAGCTTCCTGGTGCCCTGCTCAGCTGCCCACACATGGGGCTGGCCGCAGAGCCGGCCCTAACCAATATGATGCCCTAGGCAAGATTTTGGCTGGTGCCCCCTAGCACCACCGCTAGTTTCACCTGTGACCCTGCATCCTTTTCCCAGCACCATCACCGCTCACCCATAGCAGTCCTTATTTTGGTGCTCCTACACCCTATATTTTCAAAAGGAACCGTGCACACACTCCAAAAAGGGGGCGTATTCTTGCTGGGAAGGGGCATGGCCACACAATAGTACCCCCAATTCAAATTATGCCACACTGTAGTGCAACGTTATTGACATTTTATCATGCGATAGTTTCCCTAATTAACATTACTTCACACAGTAGCACCACTTTAGCTTATATACGTTACTCCTCACAGTAGTGCTCTTTATTCACATAACATCACACTGAATTGCTCCTTATTCACATTACACCACACCATATTGCTCTTTATTCACATTAGACCACACATTAGTAATGCCTTTATACACATAATATCACACAGTAATGCCCCTTACACATATGACACACATTATTAATGTCCTTATAAACATAATGCGCCTTATACATTATGACAACCTTTATTAATGCCCTTATACACATAATGTCCCTTACACATATGCTGCACATTATTAATGCCCTTATACACATGACACACATAATGTCCCTTACACATTTACTGCACATTATTAATGCATTTATACACACGATACACATAATGCCCCTTACACACTACTGCACAATCCACCCACACACAGCACTCACATGGCCGCTAACACTGTGACCTCTGCCTCTGCTTGGAAACAGATTTGTCCTCATACATCTTGCCTCAATGCGCCATGCAGCAGGAGATGCCTGGTGTGAATCAGCTGGCAGCTCTGCTAACGTTGGGTGCCTTTTTTTATGAAAATGCATCTTATTTGCATTGCTATGTGGCTAGGATGCACAAGCAGCTTCTGCTGATTAAAATGATATGTAGCATGCCTTTATACTGTGTGCAACTTTGGCTGTATCTGCATAAGATATGCTACACATAGAATATAGGCATGCCGCATATCATTTTAATCAGCAGAAGATGCTGGTGCCCCTGGGCATACCAAATGCCCTAGGCATTTGCCTAGTTTGCCTATGCCTAGGACCGGCTCTGGCTGGCCGAGTAGCGCAGCCTCCAAGAATACAGAGAATGGGAACGTGCCGCTAAACCATGTCCCATGAGCCTTGTCAGCACCACCTTGGCACGCGTGACTACAATGCTAGGGCCGTTATATTATTATTATTATTATTATTATTTCTCTTACGTCCTAGAGGATGCTGGGGACTCCGTAAGGACCATGGGGATAGACGGGGTCCGCAGGAGACATGGGCACTTTAAGAAAGACTTTAGATCTGGTGTGCACTGGCTCCTCCCTCTATGCCCCTCCTCCAGACCTCAGTTTGATACTGTGCCCAGTGGAGACTGGGTGCTTTTCAGAGAGCTCTCCTGAGCTTTCTGACAGAAAGTATATTTGTTAGGTTTTTTATTTTCAGGGAGCCTGCTGGCAACAGACTCCCTGCATCGAGGGACTGAGGGGAGAGAAGCAGACCTACTTCTGTGAGTTTCAAGGCTCTGCTTCTTAGGCTACTGGACACCATTAGCTCCAGAGGGAGTCAGAACACAGGTCTCACCCCGGAGTTCGTCCCGGAGCCGCGCCGCCGTCCTCCTCACAGAGCCGGAAGATAGAAGCCGGGTGAGTATGAGAAGAAAAGAAGACTTCAGAGGCGGCAGAAGACTTCATGATCTTCACTGAGGTAACGCACAGCAGTGCAGCTGTGCGCCATTGCTCCCACACACCTCACACACGGCAGTCACTGTAAGGGTGCAGGGTGCAGGGGGGGCGCCCTGGGCAGCAATATAAACCTCATTTCTGGCAAAAGATATATATATACAGCTAGGCACTGTATATATAAAGAGCCCCCGCCAGTTTTTATTATATTTAAGTGGGACAGAAGCCCGCCGCCGAGGGGGCGGGGCTTCTCCCTCAGCACTCACCAGCGCCATTTTCTCCACAGCACAGCTGAGAGGAAGCTCCCCGGACTCTCCCCTCCTTATCCACAGTGAAAGGGGGTTTCAGAGAAGAGGGGGGGGGGGGCACATAATTGGCAGCAAACAATAGTATTACAGCGCTACTGGGTAAACACATTGTGTGTTTTTTCCTGGGGTATTGGCGTTGGGTGTGTGCTGGCATACTCTCTCTCTGTCTCTCCAAAGGGCCTTGTGGGGGAACTGTCTTCAGATAAGAGGATTCCTGAGTGTGTGGTGTGTCGGTACGTGTGTGTCGACATGTCTGAGGTAAAAGGCTCTTCTAAGGAGGAGATGGAGCAAATGTGTGTGTGTGGTGCTCCGTCGACAACGCCGACACCTGACTGGATATGTGGAATTAAGTGCTGAGGTAAATTTATTGCACAAAAGATTAGAGAACAGACAGGGAATCTACCCATGTCTGTCCCTATGTCGCAGGGACCTTCAGAGTCTCAAAACGCCCACTATCCAAAATAATAGACACTGCTACCGACACGGAGTCTGACTCCAGTGTCGACTACGATGATGCAAAGTTACAGCCAAAACTGGCAGAAAAGTATTCAATATATGATTATTGTAATAAAAGTTGTTTTGCATATCACTGATGACCCATCTGTCCCTGACACGAGGGTACACATGTTTAAGGGGAAGAAAGCTGAGATAACATTTCCCCCCTCTCATGAACCAAATGAATTGTGTGAAAAAGAGAGGGAATCTCCAGACAAGAAACTGCAGTTTCCCAAAAGAATTCTCATGGCGTATCCTATCCTTTCCCTGCTAGGGCCAGGATACGATGGGAATCCTCCCCTAGGGTGGACATGGCGTTGACACGTTTACCCAAAAGGTAGCGCTGACATACCAAGATACAGCTACCCTCAGGAATCCTGAAGATAGCATGCAGAAAAGTACTTTGAAGTCCATTTATTTACACACATTCTGGTACACTACTCAGACCGGCGATTGTGTCGGCATGGGTTTATAGCGCTGTAGCAGCGTGGACAGATACCTTATCAGCGGAGATTGAAACCCTAGATAAGGATACCATGTTATTGACCCTAGGATATATAAAAGATGCTGTCTTATATATAAGACATGCTCAAAGAGACATTGGTCTACTGGGTTCTAGAGTCAACACTATGTCGATTTCTGCTAGACGTGTCCTGTGGAACATGCAATGGACAGGTGATGCCGACTAAAAGAGGCATATGGAGGTTTTAACTTACAAGGGTGAGGAATTGTGTGGAGAAGGGCTCTCGGACCTGGTCTCCACAGCTATAGCTGGTAAATCTGTTCTTTTGCCTTATATTCCCTCACAGCCTAAGAAAGCACGACATTATCAAATGCAGTCCTTTCGGTCGCAGAAAAACAAGAAAGTATGAGGAGCGTCCTTTCTTACCAGAGGTAAGGGCGCAGGGCACAGCTAGTTCCCAGGAACAGAAGTCCTCCCTGGCCTCTACCAAATCCACCGCATGACGCTGGGGCTCCGCTAAGGGAGTCCGCCCCAGTGGGAGCACGTCTTCGACTCTTCAGCCACATCTGAGTTCACTCACAGGTGGATCCCTGGGCAATAGAAATTGTTTCTCAGGGTTACAAGCTGGAATTCGAAGAGGTGCCTCCTCGCCGGTTTTCCTTATCGGCCCTACTGGCTTCTCCCCCAGAAAGGGAGATAATATTAAATACAATTCACACATTGTATCTCCAACAGGTGGTGCTCAAGGTTCCCCTCCTTCAACAAGGAAGGGGATATTACTCAACCTTGGCTGTAGTCCCGAAACCGGACGGTTCGGTCGGACCTATTTTAAAATTAAAATCTCTGAACCTATACTTGAAAAGGTTCAAATTCAAGGTGGAATCGCTCAGAGCGATCATCGCCAGCCTGGAAGGGGGGGATTTTATGGTGTATCTAGACATAAAGGCTGCATACCTTCATGTTCCTATTTATCCACCCCATCAGGCGTACTTGAGAATTACGGTACAGTATTGTCATTACCAATTTCAGGGTAATTGGCGGAAATGATGGTGCTCCTACGCAAGCAAGGAGTCACAATTATCCCATACTTGGACGATCTCCTAATAAGGGCGAGATCAAAAGAGCAGTTGTTGAACAGCGTGTCACTTTCGCTGAAGGCGTCACAGCAACTCGGCTGGATTCTCAATATCCCTAAGTCACAGTTGGTTCCTATGACTCGTCTGCCCTTCTTGGGTATGATTCTGAATACGGACCAGAAACGGGTTTATCTTCCGATAGAGAAGGCCCAGGAACTAATGACTCTGGTAAAAAACCTATTAAAGCCAAAACAGGTGTCAGTGCATCACTACACTCGGGTCCTGGGAAAGATGGTGGCATCTTACGGGGCCATTCCCTTCGGCAGGTTCCATGCGAGGACTTTCCAATGGCATCTACAGGACAAGTGGTCCGGATCACATCTACAGATGCATCAGTTAATCACCCTGTCCCCTAGGGCCAGGGTGTCTCTCCTATGGTGGCTGCAGAGTGCTCACCTTCTGCAGGGTCGCAGGTTCGCCATCCAGGACTGGATTCTGGTAGCCACAGACGCGAGCCTCCGAGGTGGGGGAGCAGTCACACAGGGAAGAAACTTCCAAGGTCTTTGGGTCAAGTCAAAAAACTTGTATTCAAATCAACATCCTGGAGCTGAGGGCCATATACAACGCCCTTCGGCAAGCGGAAACCTTGCTTCGCACCTACCGGTTCTGATCCAGTCAGACAACATCACCGCAGTGGCTCCTGTAAACCGCCAAGGCGGCACAAAGAGCAGAGTGGAATTGGCAGAAGCCACCAGGATTCTCCGCTGGGTGGAAAATCATGTAAGTGCATTTTCAGCAGTTCATTCCGGGAGTGGACAACTGAGAAGCAGACTTCCTCAGCAAATACGACCTGCATTTAAGAGAGGACTTCTTTAGGAAGCCTTCGCACAGATTGCAAGTCAGTGGGAACTGCCACAGATAGATATGATGGCGTCCCGCCTCAACAAGAAGCTACAGAGGTATTGCACCAGGTCAAGAGACCCTCAGGCAGTAGCTGTAGATACCCTAGTGACACCGTGCGTGTTTCAGTCGGTCTATGTATTTCCCCCTCTTCCTCTCATACCCAAGGTGTTGAGAATAGTAAGAGAAAGAGGAGTGAGAACAATCCTCATTGTTCCAGATTGGCCACGAAGGACCTGGTATCCGGATCTGCAAGAAATGCTCACAGAAGATCCGTGGCCTCTTCCTCTAAGACAGGACCTGTTGCAACAGGGGCCCTGTCTATTCCAAGACTTACCGCGGCTGCGTTGGACGGCATGGCGGTTGAACGCCGGATCCTAGCGGATAAGGGTATTCCGGATGAGGTCATTCCTACGCTAATAAAGGCTAGGAAGGACACGACATCTAAACATTATCACCGTATATGGCGAAAATATGTTTCTTGGTGTGAGGCCAGGAATGCTCCTACGGAAGAATTCCATCTGGGCCGTTTCCTTCACTTCCTGCAAATTGGAGTGAATTTCGGCCTAAAATTAGGATCTATTAAGGTTCAGATTTCGGCCTTATCCATTTTCTTTCAAAAGGAATTGGCCTCTTTCCCTGAAGTACAAACTTTTGTGAAGGGAGTACTGCATATTCAGCCTCCTTTTGTACCTCCGGTGACGCCTTGGGACCTTAACGTGGTGTTAAGTTTCATTAAGTCACACTGGTTTGAACCACTTAAAATGGTGGAGTTGAAAAATCTCACTTGGAAGGTGGTCATGTTATTAGCCTTGGCTTCGGCTAGGCGAGTGTCGGAATTAGCGGCTTTATCACATAAAAGCCCCTATCTGGTTTTCCATATGGATAGAGCGGAATTGCGGACCCATCCTCAATTCCTGCCAAAAGTGGTTTCATCCTTTCATATAAACTATTGTGGTGCCTGTGGCTACGCGTGACTTGGAGGATCCCGAGTCCCTTGATGTGGTCAGGGCTTTGAAAATTTACGTGGCCAGATCGTGGTCAGAAAAACAGAAGCACTGTTTGTCATGTATGCAACCAACAAGATTGGTGCCCCTGCTTCAAAGTAGACTATTGCTCGCTGGATCTGTAACACGATTCAGCAGGCGCATTCTTCGGCGGGATTGCCGTTACCTAAATCGGTCAAGGCCCATTCCACTAGGAAGGTGGGCTCTTCTTGGGGCGGCTGCCAGAGGGGTCTCGGCACTACAGCTGTGCCGAGCTACTACTTGGTCGGGTTCAAACTCCTTTGCAAAGTTCTATAAGTTTGATACCCTGGCTGAGGAGGACCTCCTGTTTGCTCAATCGGTGCTGCAGAGTCATCCGCACTCTCCCGCCCGTTTTGGAGCTTTGGTATAATCCCCATGGTCCTTACGGAGTCCCCAGCATCCTCTAGAACGTAAGAGAAAATAAGATTTTAAACCTACCGGTAAATCTTTTTCTCGTAGTCCGTAGAGGATGCTGGGCGCCCGTCCCAAGTGTGGACTACTTCTGCAAGACTTGTATATAGTTATTGCTTAAATAAGGGTTATGTTATAGTCTCATCGGTCTTGGACTGATGCTATGTCGTTTTCATACTGTTAACTGGATAGTATATCACAAGTTATACGGTGTGATTGGTGTGGGCTGGTATGAATCTTGCCCTTGGATTAACAAAAATCCTTTCCTCGTACTGTCCGTCTCCTCTGGGCACAGTTTCTCTAACTGAGGTCTGGAGGAGGGGCATAGAGGGAGGAGCCAGTGCACACCAGATCTAAAGTCTTTCTTAAAGTGCCCATGTCTCCTGCGGAGCCCGTCTATCCCCATGGTCCTTACGGAGTCCCCAGCATCCTCTACGGACTACGAGAAAAAGATTTACCGGTAGGTTTAAAATCTTATTTATTATTATTATTATTACATTTTATTTCATAGGGTGCCACAAGTGTTGTGCAGCGCCGTACAAAGGACAGGACAGGGAGATAAAACTTTGCATTGCAGTAAATAAATAACAGAAATAGAGTACAGTCATTTAGGAGAATTTATTTTATTATAATTATTATTATTAATAGTGCAAGCTGAACAATGTGCACAGTTGACACACACAGGCAGGCGCTTCACCCGTGATGAGTGTAATAGCATGCTTCTATAGTGACCTCTCCGGCATGAGACGGTGCAGCTCTGTTGCGCTCAGGTGCTTCCTGTCAGTTTAACTATGTGCGCGCTTGGCTCTCCAGTCCTCTCCCTGTCCAGCTCATAAGTGCTCCCTGTCTGTACCCGGTGTCCTGATGCTCACTTTCTGTACCAGGCGTTAAGCTGGTCCCTGCATGCACCCGTCTCCTCACCCCTCCCCCCCCGCAGCCAAAGGGCAGGGATGTAACTAGGGTGGTGCGGGCAGGACCCGCAATGCTCGCCCGCCGCCGCAAAACTTCCTATTGCTGGACTGCTAGTGGTATATATAGAGTGGGGGCTGCGCAGTCAGTAAGCAGATGGAGGAGGAGGAGGAACGGAGCACCTAACGACCATGGACAGCGTAACAGGCTCACACAGCTTATGGGTAAGCTCATTGCCAGTGGGATCCATCTCTGTCTGACACTCTGGAAAGTCCTGGCCCGGACTTGCACAGGAGTGGCCTGGTGGCATCTGGTAGCCTAGCACTGCCTGCTGGCAGTATTGACCTAATCCCCCACTCACTCAGCCCAGTGTTTCCCCCCTCCCACCTCTAACTCACTGCCCCCTCCCATAATGCCCAGTGCCTCCATTCACAAAGTGCCCAAGCATCCAGCCCAAAGTCCCTCCCACCATCTCACTGACCACCCTTCCTAGTGTCTCCCATCCTGACAGCCCACTGTATCCCCCTTTCCCTCCCCAATGAGCCCACTGCCCCAATCTAACTGACCTCAGCAATAATCCCCCCAGCCCTCCAGTCACAGTGTCATTGTCCCCCTCATTCAGCCCAGTGTACCCCCTTCTCCAGCCTAGTGTGTGCCCCCCCTCCCAACACCATGTCATTGCCCACTTCCCATCCTGCCCCGTTCTCCCTACATATCACCCACTGCCTCTCTCCCCTGTACCCTCTACCTGGCTTCACCCACTGACCCTCCCTGTCACCCTCTCCCTCACTTCCTCTTCCTGTCACCCTCTCCCTGTCAATTACTGCCTTTCACGTCACTCTGTCATCCTCTGCCTCACCCACTGCCTTAATCTCCCACTCGCTCCCCCGTCACTCACTGGCTCGTGGATCACGCATTCCCTTTGAGGCCATGCCCTTTGTTGCAAGACGCCTTCAGCGTGCACCAACACCCATCCTGTCATGGTGGCTCCCCTGTCATTTTGTTTTGGATCCACCCCTGAGTATAGGTAACGAAGAGCACCACAATTCTCAAAACATAATACAGCTAAGATGTAAGTAGCGAGGGAGTAATCATCGTACTACTTGGGGCTGGCGGCCATAGATAGAGATGAGCCTTTACCAGCAGCAGAAAAAGCGGGTAAAGATGGTCACTGAGTAGGAGAGAGCTGCGAGTGAAATGTGTCAAGAAGAGGGCTTTGACAACAAGAGGAAAAAGGGCCCTGCTCTGAAGAGCTAACAATCAAGTGGGGAGGGGCGACAGACAGATGACATGAGGTGCAAGCAAGCGGGAGGTAGCCTGATGGCAGTATGTAAGCAAAGCAGAGATGGTCAAGGCATGAGGTAGGGGGATGGAGGAGCAGCCTAAGGACTAGGCTATGCATCGGAAGGGTATGCTTCGATGAATAGGTGGGTTTTCAGTGCCCGTTTGAAGCTTTGCAAGGTCGGGGAGAGTCTAATGGAGCGGGGAAGCGCGTTCCACTGAAGGGGTGCAGCACGGGCTTAATCTTGAACTCGTGCATGGGAAGCAGTGACCAGGGTAGAGGAGAGGCGATGGTCATTGGCCGACAGTAGTGGGCGGGAGGGAGTATGAAGGTAGAGGGGGTTGGAGATGTAGGGAGCAGTGGAATTAGAGATGGCCTTGTATGTGAGGGTGAGGGGTTTGAAGAGGATTCTGTAAGGGAATGGGAGCCAGTGTTATAGAGCTCCAGTCCATCTCTGGCTTCTGACCAGTGGTGCCAGATAGCTGCCTCGTGACTTTTTTTAAATGCACTAGCTAATATTTTCTATTGTCGATATCATAAGTGATAGATAATCTTAATTTCAGAGCGGTCTTGATAAATTAATCCTTTAACTTGTTTACCATGATATGTAATTATTGAAAACTCTATCAAAAGAGTTAACATATGACCTTTTTTATTTATATATGATATATGAATTTACACATATATGCATATATAGAATGATATAAATGATAAATGATCACTTAAAATGACAGTATTATCAAAAATACATGTGTTTAATTATTTAGATTTACATGTTTAGTTATGCAAGAATGCCTAAACAAATTGTCTACTTAGCTTTTTTCTGTTCCATATTATCTGCTTCAGTTTATATTTTGTTGCCCTCCTGGTTAGAGAATACATTTTATATGGTGTCTGTGTCTAATATTACATCCCCTCTCCCCATTCCATCACTTCTCTTTCTCCTACTGAAGGTTGGACAGGTAAACAGGGAAGCGATTCTCCACTTTAAAAAAGCGGACTTAAGCAGGGTACACAACTGAAAGCTTTATTGGCAGATATACACTGACCAACCGGGATATGGTCTTTAGGTCGACAGTAAGTAGGTCGATACTGTCTAGGTCAACCACTATTGGTCGATAGTAAGTAGGTCGACATGGTTTCTAGGTCAACAGGGACTCTATGTCGACATGTTCTAGGTCGACATAACAAAAGGTCGACATCAGTATTTCACTTTTTTCATTTTTAGAACTTTTTCATACTTTCCGATCCACGTAGACTACAGTTGGGAACGGTAACCTGTGCTGAGCGCAGCGAAGCACCTTGCCCGAAGCATGGCGAGCGAAGCAAGCCATGCGAGGGAAAATGGTGCACTAATTGGGGTTCCTCGTCACTGTACAGAGAAAAGGACACACAAGAAATAAAAAAAACATGCTGTCGACCTTTTCTCATGTCGACCTAGTAAATGTCGACCTAGAGTCCCTGTCGACCTAGAAACCATGTCGACCTACTTACTGTCGACCAATAGTGGTGGACCTAGACACTGTTGACCTATGTCTTATCTACCTAACATACCACACCCGACCAACCATCACTACCATCAAAAGATGTATTTGATGTGAGGACACTGCTCAAATGGTCTATTCATGAAGCAGTGAAAAAAGTGGAAAAGTGAACCAGTGGAGAAGTTGCCCATGGTAACCAATCAGTTTGAGGTAACATTTCTAATGTGCACTATATAAAATTATAGAGAGCGGGGGCGTGGTCTGGCTGCTGAAGGAAGCAGCTGTGTGTTGGCAGAGCTCCCGGGCCTCACGAAATAAAGCTCATAAACCCATACCCACCTGCAGTCTTTATCCTGCCCCAATACCTTCTGAGCCCTCACTACACCCCTGCTGAGTCCCCCGAGGCGCCGCGGAATCGGGGAGCAGTTTTAACTGCTCCCGCGGGTTGCGGCCCACGGGGACCATAGAAGCCGGGGCCTCGATTTCTACACAGAGCCGGAGGTGGTTCCGGGACCCGTCGCTTGGGATGTAAACCTCCCCCGGAAGTCCGGACCTCCCGCTACCGCTAGCCGCTGACCGCGACCACATATATCTCCCCGCTGCACCCACAGCACTCCTGCCTGACGGAGGTCGGAGGAGACGCCGCGCGGGGCTGAACTACCTGGAGCCCGGCGGCCATCTTGGAGACGGGCTCTGAGGAGAGCTGGGAAATCGGGGACCGAAGAGGAGTCTTCCTCCCGCCTGGACACATCCCTGGCACCCCAGAGGCAGAGTCTACACCTGCATATATCGAGGGACGGCGGCAGACAGAAGGGGAAACCGCGGGACGTGGCAGCGGCGACGGAGCTCTGACGCACCCGGGGTCCAGACGGAGGCGACGGCTGGTAGGTCTCTTCCGGCCTGCCGGTCCCTCGTTTCCCGGCGGCCCCACTGCACCCGCTACACCCCCCTCGCTCCTAGTAACCTAAATAAAAGGCGCTCAAATTGGGCCTGACATCCGAGGCCCTCACATCTCTCCTCTGCATCCGAGGACAAAGAACGGAACCCTAACGGAGGCCCGGCTGTGAGTTCCGGGACCGGAACGGGACGCCGTGGACCCCAAGATCCTGAACCACGTGTGGTAGGCCTAATTACAATAACATACACCAGCAAACAAGACACAGGGGTATTGATTATTTAATACTAAAAACCCTAATGACACGAAGCACATTGAGGTGAACACACCCTCTGGAGACCCTGCACCACTTATCGCCTCATATCCCATTAGGCCTGCAGAATCCCAGTGAGGTCTCTTTACAAAGCATAGATTTACTATCATACCTCCTGAGACCAGCAACCCCTAAACTACAGAGACTGTGCCCTCTGAGATTAATGTCCTGAGTTGGAGCTCCCTCTAGTGGCCTATCTATATACACAGTTATACACGTGTCACTCAAGCCCCCTTGTACTTTCACAAGAGAATCTGTAAAGGAGGTGGGCCGTTCCCTGGGAACTGGCAATGCAGACACCTTATGTCTGCCTTCACACCGCCGAAGAAACAAGAACCGACGCCTTCTATATGCCTAAAATTATAATACCAACCACCGATTAATGGCGTGCTAGTGCCATTCCACTGGGAGTCACCATGCTATAGGCACCTCATAACGCACCAAGCAAAGCCAAATCTACACTTATGATAGCTCTCGCAACCAAGTACTCATCAACTCATTCTTAAGCATGGTTAGATCCTGGGGAAAAAAAAAAAAAAGAGGTAAAACCACACAACCTAAGGAGACCGCGACCCAACCGGGGATGAGACCGTTCCTACAACCTACCCCCACAAGGCTATCTGAAAACCTCTCCCCCTCCAGCCCATCTTCCTGCCATTCGGCTTCCTCCGCTTCCCCGTCAACGATGGAGCAACCTATCTTACACACTCACAGTGATACCGCTCTTCAAGATATCCTGCAATTCATGAAAACACTACCAACTAAACAGGATATCCAAGATACCATGCGAAGAGAGCTGGCATCAATCAAACAAGATATCTCACAGCTCTCTGAAAGGGTAAACACACTGGAGGAACATCGAGACTCCACTGATAAATTCCTGGGGTCCTTAACAGACGCCATAAAATCCCAGTCAGACGAGATAAGAGTGCTACGGACCCGTGTAGTGGATTTAGATAATAGAGGGAGGAGGAATAATATTCGGGTGAGAGGGGTTCCGGAAGAAGTCCCCCAGACAGGCATAGTGGATGCCTTGACGATGATCTTCAATACTATTATGGGCAAAGACCCATCCACCGCCATAACATTTGATAGAGCTCACCGCGCTCTAAAACCAAGGGGGCTCTCCTCCGATCGACCCCGAGATGTCATATGCCGCCTGCATTATTACTCCCAGAAGGAAGAAATCATGAATAAAGCGCGTCGTATTGATGACTTAAATTACAATGGCGACCCTATCTCCATTTTTCAAGACCTCTCCTGGCACACCCTACAACAAAGGAAGATTCTTCGCCCCTTGACAGATGAACTCCGCAAGCGACAGCTGAAATATAGATGGGGTTTCCCTTTCAACCTACAAGTATCTTCCTCTGGCAAAATACACTCTCTCCACACCATTTCTGACCTCCCAACCTTCTGCTCCGGTCTCGGCCTCCCATCTTTAAAGATCCCAGACTGGGACTTTGCCCCCCCAGATCTACACCCACCACAGCCATCTAGAGGAGGGGAACCATGGCAAGTGGTCAACAGTGCTCAAAAGAAACCCTCAAACCCACTTTCTCCACGTCAGGATCATCCCCCCGCCTGAAGAAATTACTTCCCACTATCTCGCTGAATGAACTCTGCGGCTCTCTGTGAGAGAACTGACTATCTGGACTTTAAGGTACCGGGTGAGACAAGCCAAACATGGCATAGTGCCAACTTGACCTCGTTGTATTGTACCCCACTCTTCCCCCCCCCCCGGTTTTGTTCTCGAACCCAGAGCTCGGCGACGAGACTCTTTTAGAAGATGAGTACCTAGATCCATTGATAAATATCATTATCGGTTATTGTAAACCTTATTTAATTGGTTTTGCACTATCGCAATGTTTATACTACAATAGTGCTTGTAGGGGTGACTCCCTTACCCCGTTCCCGCATACGGCCGTCGTGCCCCATGGGGATGCTGGTTAATATACCTACCAACTTCCCCATTGCGGATGTCACTATGTTTATGATGTTTATATTCTTTGTAACCTGTTTTTTTTTTCATTCTCTTTCTCTTCAAGGTTTCTTTAACCTTTTTACTTCTTCTTTGGTGAACTGTCCGAGTTCTATGCCTCTTAGTGTGGTGATATAGTGTGATGTCTACTTCAAAAGTAATTAAATTTACTTCGATCAATGCAAAGGGACTCAATACCCCCGAGAAAAGGTCCCATTTACTTCGGACACTGAGATCTGATAAGGTAGATGTAGCTCTAATTCAGGAGACACACTTTAAGATCTCCGCTCGAGGACCCTCTTTAGTAAATCAAAGATATCCCTTAGCTTTCTACTCCAATAACCCTGACAGTAAATCAAAGGGAGTCGCCATAATTTTTTCCAAGGCCCTCCAAATATCTAATGTCTCGGTCCATAAACTTGTTCCAGGAAGGTTGCTAGTAGTCCAGTGCACTATATTTTCCCAAACATACACTCTCATATCCCTCTACGCGCCAAATCAAGGCCAAGTACCCTTTTTCCGATCCTTCCTTCCCCGACTTGAAGCCCTTTCAACAGGTATAACGGTGTTGGGAGGTGACTTAAATTGGTCCATGGATCCTTCTGTAGACACTTCTCCCCCAGCCCCGAGATTCTCTGAACACAAACATAGACAGGTTAGGAAGATCTTCCATGAATCCCAACTGGCTGATTCCTGGCGGGTCACACATCCCACAGATAGGGACTTCTCCTTTTTCTCTCACCCACATCAGGTTTACTCACGCCTTGATTATTTATTCTTGGGCCATAGACACCTCCCCCTAATTGTAGAAGCCTCTATAGGCTCCATCACGTGGTCTGATCATGCCCCAGTATTTCTATCCTTATCGACCCCCTCCCGAGCCCCCGGTCCTTGGACCTGGCGCCTCAATGAATCACTCTTATACGATACATACTGCAAATCAGAACTGGATAAGGCATTGTCTGACTACTTTGATATCAACGATGCAGGAGAGGTGTCTAAAATTACGATTTGGGAGGCCCATAAATGTGTTATACGGGGTAAACTAATCCAATTAGGCTCATTTATGAAGAAAAATAGTCAGGCCTTGACCACTACATTGTTACATAAAATTCACGCCTTAGAAACCCGCCACAAATCCTCCCTGACTCCATCAGATTTGGTGGAGTTGTCTGCGGCCCGATCACAACTTCGAAAGATCCTTAATAACAAAACTCAAGCCACTTTACGCAGATGTAATAGTAAATACTATAAGTGGGGGAACAAACCAGGTAGACTGTTGGCCCAAGCACTTAGATCTCAGAGACTGGCCTCCTTCATCCCCTCAATGAAAAACAACACAGGCTCCACATGCTTTAAATCTCCGGAGATAGCAACATGTTTTAAAAACTATTATAAATCCCTATACAACCTGGGTAACCCTTCCCAGACCCACGATCCCCTCTCCAACATGTTGAGAGCCAGGAAATACTTAGCCGATGTAGCATTTCCTCAACTATCACAATCCGCTCGAGAATCTTTAGAAATACCTTTCACTTTAAATGAGGTGGAACATATCATTTCTATCGCCCCCCTACGTAAAAGTCCAGGCCCAGACGGTTTTACAGCCACCTATTATAAGATGTTTAAAGAAGTTCTCGCTCCCAAACTATTGCAGGCTTTCAACTCCATATCTGCCGATACCCACTTTTCTAGACAATCACTTGAAGCACATATCACAGTAATTCCTAAACAAGGGAAGGACCCCTCAATATGCTCCAGTTACAGGCCAATCTCCTTACTCAATCTAGATCTCAAATTTTTCGCGAAGCTGATGGCTCTTAGACTAAATGACTTCCTCCCGTCGCTCGTTCATAACGACCAAGTGGGCTTTGTACCCGGTCGTGAAGCTAAAGATAATACGACTAAACTCCTCAATCTAATCCATTTGGCCTCTAGCAGTAAAACATCCACTGTATTATTGTCCACAGATGCCGAAAAGGCCTTCGACAGGGTAAGTTGGGACTTCATGAGAGCGGTGCTGGAGCATATTGGGTTGGGCCCTCGAGCCCTCCATAGAATATTATCTCTGTATACACAACCATCAGCTAAAGTACGGGTTAACGGGACCCTCTCTGATAACTTTTCTATCAGTAATGGAACGAGACAGGGATGTCCCTTGTCCCCCCTGATTTTCGTCCTTTGTATTGAAGCCCTAGCTAGGGCGATCAGGGCTAATGACAAGATTAAAGGACTACAAATAGGAGATATAGATTATAAACTGGCCCTATTTGCAGATGACCTGCTAACAACGGTCACAGACCCGACACTTTCGCTCCCCAATCTGATGAGCGAACTGGACACCTTTAGTTCCATGACAGGTTTTAAAATTAACACATCCAAATCCTTCGCCCTTCATATCTCCGTCCCCCATTCGGTCTTAACCGATTTGAAAACTACATTTCCCTTTCAGTGGAGAGACTCACACATCACTTACCTGGGGGTTCAACTGTCCAGCGACCCCTCACGTCTATTATCACTGAACTTCCACCCTATTCTCAAAGCCATCAGAAACGACTATTGCAGATGGCAATATCATAACCTCTCTTGGCTAGGAAGAATTAACGTTGTAAAGATGAATACGTTACCCAAATTGCTTTATCTCCTTCAGACCTTACCAATCCAGATCCCCGACTCCTGGTTCCAGACTGTGAGATCTTTGATTCAGCAATTCATTTGGTGTCGTAAGAGACCCAGGATCAGTAGATCTATCCTGACTCGACCACCTCAAAAAGGGGGGTTCTCGCTCCCAGATATTAAAATTTACTACCAAGCAATCCTCTTAAACAGAGTCTTGGACTGGACCAGGAGCCGAGAGATTAAACAATGGGTGGTCTTGGAGAGTTTATGCATACAATTGTTCCCAGAAATATTCCCATGGCTCCCGATCTTGCCCAAATTACAACGCCCTCACCCGACCATCACTCCTACACTTTCTTTCTGGAAGGGGATACGACGAAGACCATATATTTCCTCTGTCTTTGGCCCCCTCACCTCCTTTCTTAGCAACCCAAACTTTCCACCTGGCCTCTCACTGGGATATTATCAAAATTGGGCGCTAGAAGGACTCTTTAGAGTGGGGCAGTTGGTCCACCCATCTGGGATTAAACAGTTCTCGAAGATACGGGAGAAATGGGAGATCCCACAGACAGATTTCTGGAAGTTCCTACAGGTCCGACACTTCCTATACACAGATAATGTATATCGTGAGGCCTCAAGGGAGCTGACCGCGTTTGAAAAAATGTGTGTGGCTCCTATGACTCCCGTACACACTATCTCCACCCTATACAAACTCCTAAGTACATCTGACTCCCTGACACCTCCCCATTTTATTCAAAAATGGGAGAGAGATCTAAACATCTCACTCTCAGACAAGGAATGGAGCTCCATCTTTCTTAAAACACATAAGAGCTCCATCTGTATCCAGGTTAGAGAAACGCAGTATAAGATCCTGATGAGGTGGTATAGACACCCCACTCTCTTACACGTCATCTCCCCATCCATATCACCTACCTGTTGGAGGTGTCACGGGGACCTAGGCTCTCTGCTACACATTTGGTGGACCTGCCCCCCTATAAAAAACTACTGGGACGACGTAATTTCTACCTCTAGTGCTGTTTTACATTCTCCCGTCCCATCTGATCCGGCCTTTTGGTTATTAAATCATTCCACCACCCCAATCTCTACCTACAAGTCATCACTATTAAGACACCTTGGCAATGCCGCACGAGCAGTGATCCCCACAATGTGGAAATCTCCCAGTCCCCCCACAAGACATACCTGGTTTTCTAGACTAGATTATTACATGAACATGGAGGATGTCTTAATGAGCGCTGAAGACAGGCGCTCGGAATTTAATGCTCTGTGGTGGCCCTGGATAGAATATAAAACATCGGACTCATATAAGACTTACATTTCCTCTGTAAAATAGAACAGAAGACGGAAATACCACCCTGACTCAACCTGTATAGGGTCCTAGACGAATAAACTTAATCATTAAAACATTGCACATATCCTACTCTCCTTTCCACAACATACTTGGTTCAGTCACCTCACCTTTGTGATGTTCTCTTTCTCTTTTCTCATTTTATACATTTATTCTTTATTTTACTTCTTTAACCCAAAATGTTAATGCAGACTACAACTGTATAGAATATGCGATTCCAATATGTATATGCTCATGTTGACACTCCATCTCGCTTTGATTGTTACCCAGAAATGTTTATAACCTGTTGTAAGTCTGTATTGTTACAATAAAAACAGATTATACAAAAAAAAATTATAGAGAGCAGCTGATTGGTTGCCATGGGCCACTTCACTTCTCCGCAATTTTCGCTACTTTATGAATAGACCACTTTCACTCCATATACACTGGCAGATTGTCATAGTGAAATGTGACAAATCAACTAGCAATTTAACGGCTGGACTTCTAAGGATCTGGTCAGGGCTCCTGTTAAACCAGGTGCCCACTGGTGGCTCCTGCTGCACCTGCTGGTGGGTCACTCCTGCTGGTGGCTTCCTCTGACCAGTTCTCACTTTGCAGCAAACGCTGGTGGCTCTCTCCTGCTGACCAAAGCTCCCGCAGGCCAGGGCTCCCGATGGTTACACACCCACACAGCCCCCCCAGATGGTCACACAGCACCACCCAAAGCACTCGCAAAACCCCTACCCCTGCCCGACGGTAACAACATCACAGCATGAATATTTAAAACAACATATACACATAGCCAACAATACTGGGCTAAATAGATGTGAAAACAAAAAGATTATAATGTATACTCATTAATGCACTTCAAAGGCCATTTGTGCTATATCCTGGATGTTTATCTTATGTACACAGGGTTGGACTGGCCCACAGGGGTACAGGGGAAACCACCGGTGGGCCCCACTACCTGGGCCTCCTCCTCCTCCTCTAGTGATCAGGTTCCAGACTGTGTTCTTGAATTATACATTATACATACGTTACCTTATACTGCACAGGACTATGATGTATTCTCTACAGTGCATTGCAAATATTTACCTTGTACATTATCATGCACGCACTAGCAGTATTTATATATTTATGAAGGGGCCCAGCCCATGCACTCACTAATGGTTAGGCAAACCAATGTAGCCGCTGGCCACACCCCCTCTGGAGACTGACCAACCCCTAAACATGGGCCCCTCCCATTGCATTCCACGGTGGGCCCTTCATGCCCCAGTCTGACACTGTATGTACAGTATGTCTAGGGTCTGCTGATTAGGCTTTGCAGGCTGTACAGCACAGCACCTTATCCTGCATACAAGGGCCAATATTTACTAATATTCGTATTTGAGTCAGTTTGTGTAGTGTTTTAACTCGTTTTGAATCGGGTGCATTTTCATGCAACTTTTTGAAACTATATACGCAAAGTTACGAAGCAGTCGACTTTATGGTTTTCGTGTTTTCCGATGTCGATGCCAGTCGTTTTTTTGGGGCACATTTACGGCCGTCATTGTCGTTTGCGTACGTGTTTTTGTTGTTTTTGTTGGTTTATTTTCTAAGTTAAACGCGGCAGGGTTTTTTTTAAACCCCGGCCGCATTTTTACTTTTAGTTTCGTTTTTCATCCCGGTTCGTGATTGGTTGTGTTTCAGATGTAGGAGTGTCTGTTCGCAACCATATAAATACGCCCCAAACCGTCCGCACCTCGTGGGTTTAGTTAGTGGTGAGGAGGGCGGTTGTGCTGTGGAGGTAGGTGAGTTTTTGGTTTGGTGAGGAGTGTTGTTTGCGATTTCTGAGTGTAGTAATGTGTTTGAAAGTAGTCTTGTGATTCTTGTAGTCTTGTTTTTTGTGGTTTTGTCTAATTTTTTGTCCAAGTATTTTTTATTTATAGTCCCTTGTCAGTGAGTGTGTGTGTGTGTGTGTGTGTGTGTGTGTGTGTGTGTGTGTGTGTGTGTGTGTGTGTGTGTGTGTGTGTGATTTGTGCAGTGGTAGAGGAGGAGTGTGTTGTTTGTTTGTTTTCTGTGTTAAGTGTTTAGACACACAATTATGTGTGACTCAGAGGTGGGTGAGGTGGAGGGTGTGAGGGGGAGGAGGTCGGTCAGGTGGAGGAGGTGAGTGTGAGTGAGGTTGGTGAGGTGGAGGAGGTGGGTGAGGTTGCTGCAGCAGCCTCAAGTGACAGTGATAGTGACAGTCAGAGAGCTCCACAGCCACGCACCACTACTAAGACTGGGCGGAATGTCAAGTTTAGTTATGCAGAAAATGTGGCATTGGTGCGGGAGCTGATGAAGTATCAGCGGCAGCTATTTGGGCCTGAATCCGCCAAGGTGCCAACACGGAAGAAGACGGTGTTGTGGGCGAAAGTTGTTGCTGCTGTCAATAGTGAGGGGGTGGTCAAGCGGACGGAGGACACGTGCCACAAACGGTACTATGACATAAAGCGACGTGTCAAGTCCAAAATGGCCAAGGAGGCGAAGTCGGCTTGAAAAACCGGTGGTGGGCAGCCCTATATTGCAAGATATCTGGAGTGTGAGGAGCCCATGCGGAGTGTAATACCTCCTGAAGTAGTCTCTGCAACCCATGTCTGGGATTCAGATAGGCCCAGGAAGAATGGTGAGCATGTGTATTTGCATTAACATTCTATGACCTTATTTTTTTATTTTTTTATTTTCAAATGTGTGTCATGTGACGTTGCATATAACTCCCATCTTCAAGTGTGTGTCAGCAAATACATTTTTTTTTGTAATGTTTTCTACAAAAGCCAATGTAACATCTTACTTTATTGTATGTCATGTGTTTTTTTTCTGTATATTTTCCATGTGTAGTTTGGACTTGGTGTGTCATTGAATTGTCCAGCAATAATGTTTTCCTTTTGCACATTTTTAAGTTTTTAATTTGGACTATGTTTTATATTTAGGTTATCCATGTGCAATGTTGCAAAAACAGTGGTTGTCATGTTAGATGCTGGAGTAGTGGGAAGTGGTTTGTAAACCACTTACATGTGTAATGTCATTATTACTGAATGTAATAATTTTCTTTTAAAAACCCACTATTTGTTTGTTCAGTTTGAGTCTGTATTTGTACCCTGACATAACACTGCAGTCTAATTTTTTTTTTTTTTTTTTTTGGGGGGGGGTTTGTTTGTTTTTGGCTCATATAGTGGTAATGTGTGTTTGGAGTGCCACATCACAGAGCAATTTCTATATTGCATCTGTAAATTTTTTCCTTTCATTACAAAATGAAGATGTGTGTTTTTGGTTGTTAGTGTATGTAATTTTACTTGTGTCCTATGTCTGTGTCCTGTACATGTTTTCCTGTGTTGCACTTTCCATAGTGCATATGGCTATTGGACAATGTTTATTGTTTTATGTAGTGGTTTTTTGGTTTACGGTCCTTATGGGTTTTTTTAAAATAAAACAAGCCTTTTTTAAAGAATTAATGTTTATAAGCATAATGGGTGGATCTATCAACAATAGCATGAATACATGAGATTTTATTTTGGTTTTACAGTGTTGGAAAAAAGCAGCACTGGTCGTCCTACAGTTACTCCCATGACATCTAATGATGATGACGCTGCGGAAGCAGGTAAAGTGTCCATTGTAGTATAGGGTATGTTTGTAAAGGAATGGCCATAACAAAATTTAACTTTCAATACTAGGTCCATCAAAAGAAGTCTGGAGCAGCAGAAGTCGGACTTCTATAACACACTACCAAAAAAAACATGTGGCAGCAAAGAAAGCAAGGTCTGATGTCAAGGGCCAACCACAGCAGGCTACCCCGCCACGAAGATTATCGACAGTATGTTCGGTCCCCCCACTCCAAATTTTGGACACACCTCCAAGACGTGAACCACACTCCCCTCATCTTGATTGTGCGTATCAAACTGAAATAAATTTAATAAATTTCAGATCGTAATAAAACTTTTACTTAAACGCATTAAGTCAAAACACATCAAAATCTGATATACTTATCGAAGTCAGTAAAACATGAAATGGAATCCTAGCAAAAGGGCCTTGTCCACATCCTGTAAAGATATGTATTTCCACTTCAGCCATACAGTAGCACATTGTGTGTAAGATGCTGCAACAGAAACTCATATTTAATTTTGGAAAATAGTAAGGTTGTTAAACAAATTTTCACATGTGTGTTTGACCTAACATTGCCAAATACATATAAAAACATTACTATGTTTGTTTTTGAAAAGCTATTATGGATTACAGTGTGTTTTTATGGTGGAGTATGTCTGATCTACAATAAAACTAATGTGTTTGTTTTCACAATGAAGTAACCAGACACATTTGCCACAAACAGGCATATGTATGTATTTAAGTTATGAGTGATGATGTTGCTAGGCAGGATATCTGAAAGCAACAGTCAATGACATGTGTTCCATGTGTAGTGATTTGTTATAATTTTTCAAACATATGGATAGCTAACGGATCATTTTTCTAAATTTCAGCTTCTAGTCCTGGTAACAGCATCCCTCCGCAACAACAGCAACACAGTGACAAGGATGAGACAATCATGTTAGAAATGCAGCCATTAAGCCAAGTAATCAGGCCCCCAGCACCTGTGAGTACACCACCACAGCAAAGCACACCACCACCACAACACAGCCCAACAACACCAGTAACACAAGGCCCTGATCACGTGTTTTGGAACATTTGGGCTAGACAGCAGGCCACTAATGAAGATTGCCTGCGTAGGCAGATACAAATGTTTGCAAGCCTACCATGTCACCTCAGAAGAATAACCAGAAATATGAGTAGACAAAATGAACAAACCACGAGAATTGGCAATACCATGGAACTCATGCGTGCAGACATTACACAGGTCATGGGCAACTTACAGCGCATAATGGAAGAACAGCACAGACTAATGGAAGAACAGCACAGACTAATGGAAGAACAGCACAGACAACAGCAAAGCTATATGAACATTTTTCAAAACAATCAAAAGATAAATGAAACTTTATTCCGAATTGTAGACAATCAAAATGCTGCTACACGTGAACTCAATGCCACCCTCACTAACCTCAATGAAACACTCAGATCCATGCACTAACAGCAAACAAGCAGCAGTTATGGTACGACTACTCCAAATATCACGCCAGTGTTATCACCACCAAGACGCTCCACCAGAGCACGCCAACATGACAGTGGTAAAGGCAAAGGGCAGGACAAGAAGCCACCCAAAAAAAAATAACAAATAAACCTCACATTTTTAATTTCAGAGAAGTACATCAAAATACTTAGTAAGTGTATGTTTGTCAAAATAGATATAACACTTAGCTCCTTGACAATTTGTACAACATCATTAATTATAAGTGGTACAAACAACAACAGGAAATTTGTACGCACATTTATTCTTTACCATCTTTGAATTTTTTTGGAGGAGGGAAATGTTGTTTGAGCTGCACATAGATGTTAGCAGGAAGTAACCAGACCACTTGATTTTTTTACTAATCATTACTCTTTCTAGATTCCAATCATTTTCATATCCTGCAGATACAATAATTGGCAGCCAGGCAGAATGTCTTTAGCAGGAAGTAACCAGATCACTTGATTTTTTTTTCTAATCATTACTCTTTATAGAGTAATGATTCTTATATCCTGCAGGCAGAATAATTGGCAGCCATGCAGAATGTCTTTAGCAGGAAGTAACCAGACCACTTGATTTTTTTCTAATCATTACTCTTTCTAGATTCCAATCATTCTTATATCCTGCAGGCAGACTAATTGGCAGTCATGCAGACTCATCCATGACCAATACAAATTACAATGTGATTGTTAACTCTTTTACCTTTCTTCTCTATACATTACAAGAATAACACAATTGAGTTGGTTAAAAAGGTTTAAATATGTTGTGATTGAGTTTAGATAATTCAGTGCCAAAATGAATGTCATTATTGTTGGGCCATGTTTGTGTGTGTGTGTTAAAATTAGTAATCAGTTTCTTACACATGATGCAGAAACAAAGAAATTTGAATTTTTAAAAAAAACACAAATAATGTGTATAATAATGTATATATGTGACAAACTGTGTATTTACTTACAAATCCGCAAGTTTACAGCAGCAAACATTACGAAATAATTTTTTTTGGATGAGACTAAGTTTGTGTCCCTTAAATACGATGGAGCATCACACATAGGGACACATGTATTCCTCAAGGCTAACATATTATATGTGGAGGACTGTTTAAAAAGGACACAGGTTCTCAAACTCAGGCCTCAGGACCCTACACAGTGCATGTTTTGCAGGTCTCCTCACAGAATCACAAGTGACATAATTAGCTCCACCTGTGAACCTTTTAAAATGTGTCTGTGAGTAATTCATACACCTCTGCTTCTACTGGGTTATCTGCAAAACATATACTGTGTGGGGTCCTGAGGGCCGAGTTTGAGAACCTGTGCATTAGGAAATAAATTACTATGTGGATTGTGTGCGCTTGTAATACATTTTCAATCCAAGTTTATTAACACTTATCCAGACTTCATGCATACAACTCATAATCTGTTGTTTTGCGTTTTTAAATAAACACAATACACATGCTACATTTGCATAGCATAAAGCGAGGGTATGTTTGTATGTCTGAAGGAGACAGACACATTCTGAGTAATGGTTTTTAATTGAAAAATGGGGCAACATATATTTAGCCTTACACAATAAATGAAAGAAGCAAACAAAACTTACCTTAAAAATAACGATTTATGAGGTCTTGCCTAACCTGCCTCCCTACATCTGTACTCCAAGTATCACCAGATGTCTCTAATTCCTCTGTTTGCTGGCTGCTTTCTTCATCCTCCTCCTCCTCCTCAATATGTGGCAGATGTTGTTGCAAGCACATGTTATGAAGAAAGCAGCAGCAGAACACAATTTGAGTCACCTTCAAGGGACTATACAACAAAAGGCCACCAGACTTATCCAGACACCGAAACCTAGGTTTCAGCACACCAAAACATCTTTCTATCACATTCTGCGTGGACTTATGTGCATGTTTGTAATTGTGTTCAGCAGGGATATCAGGTCGGGACAATGGAGTTAGAAGCCAAGAGAAACAGCCATATCCTCCATCACCTAAAAGACAGATATAGTAACGTGATTCATGTTAAGATACAGCAACACACAAGTAACACACTGTGGGGCAGATGTATTAACCTGAAGAAGGCATAAGGAAGTGATAAACCAGTGATATGTGCAAGGTAATAAAGGCAGCGGGCAATCTGTCCCTAAGTGATAATTTACATATTGGAGCTGATTGGCTGGTGCCTTTATCACCTTGCACATATCACTGGTTTATCACTTCCTTATGCCTTCTCCAGGATAAAACATCTGCCCCTGTATTTGGACAAAGTAGACGCCGGCCTACACATATCAAATTACATACCCAGCAGCCACCCATCTGGCATTTGTCCGTCCTCAAACTTATCAAAGAGGGATGACTGACTGAGGATGAAGGAGTCATGGCAGCCCCCAGGGTAACCAGCAACAACACTCATTATTTTGAGATTTGCATCACAAACTACCTGCACATTTGTGGAGAGCTCTAGATGACGATTAGTATAGATGTGCTGCCTGCCCCTAGGTGATCTCAGCTGAATGTGTGTGCAATCTATGGCTCCCAGCACATTGGGCATGCCAGCCAGCTCATAGAAATCTACCCTGACGGCATGCCACTGAGACTCCTGGGTAGGGAAGCAGATTGAGGCATCGATGTGGGGCTGCAAAACAGCGAACACCTGTGTGTATATTTGAAAGAAAATTAAACATGAGATTTTAGGACAGAACTGGCCACCGAGTAATTAAAACCAACCAAAAACAGAGGAGGTAGTTAGATATACATCACCTGTGTTAATATTCTTGAAAATGAGGGCTGTGAGATTCCTACGACATCCCCAGACACAGCCTGAAAGCTGCCAGTAGCCATAAAGTGCAACACAGCCAGGAGTTTGTGCAGGCCTGAGACAGAGCGAGAGCGTGCTGTCTCAGGGTCTAGGCCCAGTTTGACAAGGTCATACAGACGGAAAATGTTGTTACGATTTAGACGGAACATCTGTATGACCCTGTCATCGGACAATGCGTTCAAGTTTAAACGCCCCCTAAAAAAACGAGGCCTGCGCAGCCTCCGCGGAACCTGTACAACCTGCTGACCATGTTCAGTTTCTTGGCCCTGGTTACTTACAGGCTGATGTCTGAGTCTGAGGAATCCCATAGCACACAAAATATCACTGGCCCACAGTCCTGCTGCCATTTCTGAGTGTAGGTGGATTGAAATGGGCCTAAGATCCTTTTATAGGCATCCTAATTCAGGTGTGAGTGATTTGTTATTTGCAACACATGTAAACACGCCTGGAAAAAACAGGTCTATTTTTTTGCCGCTTTTTTTAACGAATCGCAAAAAAATACAACCGCAATTGAGCACTCAGAAACTAACACCCAAATACGAATGAATAGTGAATACCCGTGTTGTATGAAATAACTGCCGCGTTTGACTGATTGTCTATTCATTCGTACTTCTGAACTTTGTCATTCAAACCATTACAAATAGTCCAAACACTGCCGAGATTTGTGCTTAGTGAATTCCCGTGTTGGGACTTAGAAAAAAAAACACAAATCGGACAAACTTGATTTTTTAGTAAATATTGGCCAATGTGTGTAACAGCATTGTACTCAGATCCCTACCACACACAGTAATAGTATCTGCTGCTTAATGCCTTCTCCTGGACACTTCAGCTCAGGCTCAGGGGGACATGTACTGTCTAATCCTAATTTAACCATCTTGTTGCTGTTGTTGTTGCTTTTAAGTAAAAGACTGAATTGAAGTCAGACTTAGAAAAACAATTGATTATTTATTAAAAAGACCACGCCCGTGTACAGGCTGAGAGACCACATCCTCTCAGCCCGGGTCAAATATATCAACAGAGGAAAACATGGCGATACACTGTTTTTTATAATATTCAGTTATGCCCCCTTCTTATCACACTCCCACTGACTTCATGCGTCTGGAGTACAATGTTATGCTCATATTAGGACAAAATATCAACTTAAGGAAAGATGCCTGGCTGAACAACAGCCAGCTGAACAGGGCTTTATTATAAGGGCTTTTTTAAAAGGGTTATGAAAATATTACAATATAGACTTACCCAGGACTTCTACATAGTGACTGTATGTTTGCCATATACTGAAGGGCTGTGCCGGACCAATATGACAATTGCTCTCCTTTCTCTGCAGGTAATCTACACTCATTTGCATTTTGGATCTGCTCAGAATATATATGCATCAGTGATAGTGTTATTATAACTAGGTAATCTACACTGTCAATTTGTATATCATAAGCTATATTGTATTCTAGGATGAAACTGTTTTGCAGCTTTATATAGTTGGTAACTGCTATCTTAGTGTTTGTTTTAGTTGAGTTTTATGGCATGCTCTGTAAACGGGGGTGGGATGTTAGGCCTTGATTGCAATTACTAGAGACACATGGATACTTACCATTCATAAGGAAAGATGCTTGGCTGAACAACAGCCAGCTGAACAGGGCTTTATTATAAGGGCTTTTTTAAAAGGGTTATGAAAATATTACAATATAGACTTACCCAGGACTTACCAGGACGAAAACAGACGGAAACAACCCACCGACAAAACAGAAAACATCGTCCCTTCCTTTCATTCCCAATCATCTGTGTATTTCAGCGTATGTAAATATTTTACCAACTAAAATCCTCATGACCTCTAAGAACAAAATGCAACCAATTTGGTAGACAACTATATACATTGTGATTTACATGTGATTGTACATACCTGTTTGTCACTTTGCTCTATAATGCACAGTTAACATACAGCAGAACAACACCAGTAAATAGGCACCTGAACTTTTAACTTGAACAGGTAAAACCTTACACTCTCAGCCTAGAAAACACTGGTTTCAGCTCAAACTAACTATGTTCCACAAATTGATTTTCTGCATTGCTCTTCATGGAGTATTCATAAAGGCCATTGCATCATTCAGTCTCCCAGCAACTCACCCCTCTGTACATATTGCCCCCTCAATTCTACACTCCCCTCTTATTAGCACTCATGAGCTTTTTACTTCCCTATACTCATTGACAATAACATCTACAACCTCTTACCATAAAAAACTTTCACAAACCTCTGACACCCACATTTATCTCTCTCTTCTGCTTCTGATAGCTGGTGACATTTCACCAAATCCAGGACCCAGCCACTTGCATCACTCGCATTCACCTGATTCACAGCAACATAGAAATCCAGCTAACCTCATAAACATCACATGTCTTCCATCACCCTCCAGATCACTAAAATGTGCCTTATGGAATGCACGCTCTGCTTGTAACAAATTAACATCTATCCATGACCTCTTCATATCTAACAACATCAATCTGCTGGCTATAACAGAAACCTGGCTCACACAATCTGACACAGCCTCCCCTGCAGCACTGGCACATGGTGGTCTCCACTTTACACACACCTCCAGACCCGATAACCATAAAGGAGGAGGAGTTGGACTTTTACTTTCTCAATCTTTTGCATATACTGTTCTACCACAGGTTCCATCACTCACATTTACATCATTTGAAGTACATTCCATTAGGGTTTACTCTCCTTTCTCTCTGCGTGTTGCAGCTATCTACCGCCCACCTGGGCATCCAAAACAATTTTTGGAAGATTTTTCTGCCTGGCTCCCTCACTTTCTATCCTCTGACATCTCCACCATTATCATGGGTGATTTCAATATTGCTATTGATTGTCCAAAATCTGCTGCGCATGCCTCCAAACTACTCTCTCTAACCTCCTCTCTTGGCCTCTCCCAATGGACTGACTCCTCTACTCATCAGGCGGGTCACTGCCTTGATCTAGTATTCACCAGACTATGCTCCATCTCTGAACTCACTAACACTCCTTTCCCCCTATCAGATCACAACCTTATCACCTGCATGCTTTCCTCTGTTAATTCAAACCCTGTGTTGCGGAAGTTCTCCAATCTTCCTCAAACTCGCAGAAATATTAACACAATTAATCTTCAAGAACTTTCCACTTCACTCCAACAACTGCTTTCACCTATTTCTGCATTCACCTCTCCTGAGATGGCTGTATCACACCTTAATAAGACTCTAGAACTAGCCCTTGATGGAGTGGCTCCAGCTACCCATCACACTCCACGTAGGCCTAGATGTCAACCATGGCACTCCAAATCAACAAGACAACTACAAAAACTCACACGAAAACTTGAACGTCAGTGGCGTAAATCTCGTATTTCAAGTGACTTCCTCACATATAAGACAGTCTACCATTCTTATAAAAATGCCCTGGACACTGCCAAACAAACATATTTACAAACTCTTATCTCTGCTCAAGCCCCTAACCCCAAACGACTCTTTAATACATTTAAATCACTTCTGAATCCTCCCGCACCTACCCCACCAGCCACTATCAAGGCACAGGATCTTGCTTCCTACTTCAAGGAGAAGATTGATAAGATCCGAGATGAAATGGTATGCTCTTCGGCAGCCAGTGACCTGCTCCGTTCTGTACCTGAACCCTCTGGCACTCTTTCTTCATTTGATCCCACAAATGAAGATGAAGTATCATCACTCTTCTCATCCTGCTTCTCTACTACCTCTCCTCTTGATCCTTTACCCTCACAAATAAGTAAAGCTCTGTCTCTGGTGCTCATCCCTACCTTAACTAACATCTGTAATCTCTCTCTCTCTACTGGTATTTTTCCTTCACTCTTCAAGCATGCAGTGATTACTCCCATTTTAAAAAAACAAAATTCTGACCCTAATGCTCTCTCAAACTACTGCCCTATCTCTCAGCTTCCTTGTCTCTCTAAGCTACTTGAGAGACTTGCCTACACTCGACTCACACACTTTCTTAACTCATACACTTTGTTGGACCCACTTCAGTCAGGCTTCCGTTCCCAACATTCCACAGAGACGGCACTGACTAAAGTGGTTAATGATTTGGTCACTACGAAGTCTAAAGGCCACTACTCACTACTTATTCTTCTAGATCTATCTGCTGCATTTGACACTGTAGACCACTCTCTTCTCATACAGGCACTACAATCCCTAGGTCTTAAAGACACAGCCCTTTCTTGGTTCCTATCGTACCTATCTAATCGCTCCTTCAGTGTTCGCTTCTCTGAATCTACCTCCTCTTCGCTACCTCTTTCAGTTGGAGTACCGCAAGGCTCAGTCTTGGGTCCTCTGCTTTTCTCTATCTATACCTCATCTCTTGGTAAACTAATCAGCTCTTTTGGTTTTCAGTATCATCTGTACGCAGATGATACTCAAATCTACCTATCCTCCCCTGACTTGTCCCTATCTGTACTGGACCGTGTCACTGAATGCCTTTCTGCCATCTCATCCTGGATGACATCTCGCCACCTCAAACTTAATATTTCAAAGACAGAGTTAATTATATTTCCACCGGCCAATAGTAGGTACCAACATGATATCTCTATCACTGTTGAAAACTCTACTATCTACCCTACCCCACAAGCTCGCTGCCTAGGTGTCATCCTTGACTCTGATCTGTCCTTTGTTCCCCACATTCAATCTGTCTCAAGATCATGTTACATGCATCTAAAAAACATATCCAAAATACGACCATACCTTACACAAGACACTGCTAAAACTCTAATCCACGCTCTCATTATCTCCCGCATTGATTATTGCAATAGTCTCCTAACTGGTCTTCCCAAAACAAGACTCTCACCACTACAATCCATTCTGAATGCAGCGGCGAGGCTTATCTTCCTCGCTAGACGTTCATCATCTGCAGATCCACTCTGTCAGTCCCTCCATTGGTTACCTGTACTCTACCGCATTCAATATAAAATACTTTTACTCACACACAAGGCCATTAACCAAACTACACCAATGTACATCACTTCGCTTATCACAAAATATCTCCCAACCCGACCTCTGCGCTCTTCACAAGACCTGCGTCTCTCATCCACACTCATTACTCGCTCCCACTCACGACTGCAGGACTTTCATCGGGCTGCACCCACCCTGTGGAATGCCCTACCACGCACAATAAGACTCTCCTCTAGTCTCCAAACCTTCAAGCGTTCCCTCAAAACTCACCTCTTTAGGCAAGCGTATCAAATTCCTGAACCGCCCACATAACTTTCATAAACCTTCCTATCAAATTACATCCACTCTGTACAGTCCACACATATCCTCACATGTCTTCTCATTCTATGCAATAGATAGCACCTTTCCTTGTGTACATATGCCTATTTCCCTATAGATTGTAAGCTTGCGAGCAGGGCCTTCCTACCTCTATGACTGTTATCACCCAGTTTGTTATTGTTATTTCAAATTGTAAAGCGCAACGAAATTTGCTGCGCTATATAAGAAACTGTTAATAAATAAATAAATAAATAACTAGAAGCTGGTTCGTCTTATTTGGTGCTAATTCCAATTGTATTACACACAATGAGTCTGCTGTTTTCCAAACTCTGTTTAAAGGTACATGTATCTGATAAGTGAACCAATGTCTGTATAAAGGTCACTTTATAAAACAAAATGGATTAAGAGTTAAGATATGTTATATGATAGGTTATGTTACAGTATATGATACTGTAGGTATAGCGGTATGCTGTACCTATGACAAATGTGACTATATTGTTTTAAGAGAATAAATTATATTGCTTATGCATTCAGATATTTAACAATTCGCCACTTTTGATCATACACATTCTACATGTGCTAAATCACTTAATAGACTGCACAAGGAATATAAAATTCATTCAGCATCATCTCTGGTATATTCTCTCTCTTTCTCTCTCTTTCTCTTGTGGTAACCATCTGAATACAGCATAGGTCATATCTATTGCAGTATTGGCTACATCTATAAAAACATATGAGAAGAATGAAAATTATCACAAGCATCAATTTCATCAAGAAATACAACATCAAATACAATATACTTAAAAAAACATTTTTCTAATCCCGAAAATTAAATACTAAGATTTAAACATATATCCTTTCCAGTCCATATCATAATGTCTTTGTTAAAGTTCTTCTTTCATATCTTGGGCTTCCTTTATAAACTAGTATCCGGATCTGTACTGTCAATGGTCAAATAAGCACAGCAGTAAACTCAAAATGCTGTTTCGGAAATCAAACAATATCCTCCAATTGTGGTATTAAAGAGTGTAGAACAATGTGGTATCGTAATAGTTCAATGTCTAATATCCTGGAATGTCTTATCATAAATTTCAGTCATGTTATCAATAACTTTAGATGAAATAAAAAGTCAACTCCCAGTTGATTAATCATAAAACTCCATTAGCCATAGGAGAACTTATTAGCGGCACCTCCACCAATTCGAGGTTTTATTAATGCTCTTATGTCAGGAACATGTTTCCTGATTACTGAGTCAATCACTCTTTTAGGAATAGTTCATCCTGTAAGAAAACTTTTCTCAAGTTATTATGTGTATTTGTATAAAATTGCTAAATTAATCTCCTTAAATAACAAATATCTTCAGAATTAATAGGTAACCAATTGTATATCATATCCTAAGGATATAGTGACAACTAACATTCCCAGTTATGTATGATATCTCCTTCAGCCTCTGAATCTACTCCTGGTAAAGTACAGTACTAAATCATAAACTTTTAATGAACTTGCTATGTAACCATTACTTTTATATACCAAACTCCTTATATCTAGCACATCTAGAAGCATTAGGTTTGTATATGGTATCCTTTCACATTTCCTTAAATCAATCTTTACTATCTACATAAGGTAATCTTTCCTGTATTATTGACCTATTTTATTTCCCCTAAATGAAATACACCCCATATATGTGTAGTTAATATTATCACTAGTGGTTCTGTCTTGAGATGCAGTAACTTTCTATACACATGTACCTGTTTCACTGTTATCAGAACTCTATAAAATTTTGGTAATCACATCAAATGTAGCTTACATAGAGAATTTTGGCCTGTTACTATACAATGCTGGTGTCTTTGTATACATACCCAACAATTATAATAACAATTCACAATAATATTTATATAGCAGCAGTACCCAAAATCTTTCCAACAATTAATGGTATTGCTGGACTGGATATTCCTCAGAATAATATCCTAAATTATCCATACATCAATCTATATATCTCTCTTCAAGTGCAGTACAATACTCACAACCACATTTTTCAAAAGGTGATCTTTAGACCGGTCATCTCTCTGGATTTCCTGCTTAGAAAAGAGGAAGGAAGGGTCTTATTGAAATAATTCCCATCCACATTAATGGATGAGTACTCATACCTACACCACACGTCTGCTCGCTCTCTCTTCAAAGAAAAAGAAAACAAGTCCTAATGCTGTTATAAATAACATCGCTCCCAGTATACTTTCAAATATGTTAAAAGTTCTATAGGATATTAGCTTATAAGCACATAGTCTATTATCAACGATCATAATCATCTCCATCTCGATTGAAGGGTTCATTCGAATATAACTCTGTGGTAGTAATAGTAGTAATAGTCTCTGTATCTCCATACAATTTTGAGTTTTAGGTTCCTTCAAGCTCTGGTCTCTGACCTTTTCATTCCAATGCGAGCTCTTGGATCTAGGTGTCCTTCTCCTGCAGCCTTTGCAACGGCTGTATCAGTAGTCAGCGGTACTTGCCAAGGACCATCCTATGCGATCTGTAATGGAACTGTAACATAAGCAACTTCTCACCATAACACCGTCTCCACTCTCTCAGTGATTTGTCCTGTGCCGGACTGAGTGTTCGTGTTGGTTAAATATCCTTCCAAGGTTCTTGCAGTTTTTGATATTCTTGTAACTGTTTAAATACTTTGTGTGACACATTGGACAGTCAAATCATTTTGTAGTTTTTAATCAGTCTCTGGATAATATATCTTTGCTGGATTCCAAAAAAAAGAACAAAAAAAAATTATACAGAAGAGAGACTAAGCAGAGGTTTAGGTGTAATTCTACCACTATTGAACCAACGATTGGACCATGCCATGATTCAAAGTCTGCCATTCCTGTCTCTTTTGTAGATTAATAATGCTTAATTCTTTAAACCTTCCCAGTCAATTTATGACCTTTTATTCTCAACATTCCACATATTCTTTGAAAAATATTCCCTATAACAAGTGGGTAAATCATGTCTTCATACCAATTCCTGTAAAATCACCATAGTCTCTTTTTTTCTTCTTTTTTCCAATCTCCTACAAACTTTTGCTATCAGTAAGGAAACTTTACTGCATTTGAAACAGTAGACCACACATCTGGCCTTATTATTCATTTCTCAAATAGCGCAGCAAACTCCGTTGCGCTTTGCTTAACCCCTTAACGTCTGTTACACATATTATAATTCCTTTTTAGCATTAAACTATGTTGTATTTAAAACAATGTTGTTTTTAATCATCCCCAAAACATCATCCATGCTATAGCTTTCTTATACTTGTGAAATAATTTGTACTCCTTGTAATTTTGGTCAAATGCTAGAACACAATGTATATTTCTCCATTAAACTTCATACTACTGTCAATCTATTTCATGTTAATTACCCTTAGATGTGCATAACTCATAACATTTCCAATAGCAAAAGTTGTCAGCAACACTTTACTATTACTAATATTAATTCACTAATTCACATACTAATTTCAGATAACCCACTGTAATTCACCGTCCCAGTATCCCCTTTAGATGCTAGAGAAAGTATTCTCCTGTTTCTGTCAGTTTTTAAATGCAATGTAAAAATGCAATGTAATAATTATAATTGTCTTACTCATCAACATTATATTTCTTATACTCCCCACTTTTGAAGATGAGGAAGGCAAGTATGCAGCTGTATCAAAGTTGTGTACTGCCAGAGGTAACGATGTACACATCATACAAAATCTACTGCTTAACCACAGTTTTAAACATAATTTTTACTTCATGATAAAGTGTAATATATTGTATACTTCAATGCATGCTTATAGCACTTGCAAAAAAAAAAGTACTATATTCAGAGATGTATCATCTGGTCTTATATTACAAAGATTTAGATATAGATAGATAGATATATATATATATATATATATATATAGATATATTTGTATCCAAGATCCACCCTCTGAGGGTTTAACTGTCTTTGGCCTAGTGCCAAGTTATGACCTAGGTATGTAACTTTGTCAGTACACCGTTGAGTGTTCTGCAACACCTAGTGTCCTGTTCTGCAAGTAAACACAACACTGTTTAGTATCTGACACCGATGCGACAAATGATTTGGAGCACAACAACAGGTCATCCACATACTAGATATACTTTCTGTAGGTAGAACAGATTGCAAGTTATTTTTCAGAAGATTCTAGGTTGTTGTTTTTTTGTTTTTTTTTTTGTTTTCAAGTACTAAGAAAAAAACTGTCTAGAAATCCTTCGATCTTCACAAGATCTACGCCTCTCATCCACACTCATTACTTGATCCCTTACACGACTACAAACTTTCCTCGGTCTGCAACCATCCTATGGAATCCCTTACCACATACAAGCATTCCCTGAAAACTCACTTATTCAGACAAGCTTATCAAATCCCAGTACCACTCACATTATCTGTATAGCTTATCTATACAATCATATCCCCACACTACTAACCCTGGTTCATCACTGCATATCGTGCAGCCCACTAAGAACCTTTGCAATCTGGAGGATGCATTAGTTAGCATCTATCCTTGTATATCAATGCCTATACTTTGGTATGGATTTCAGCAAGCATATCCTTTACCTGCATTCATAGAATCACAGGGTAAGTGATATATATATAAATATATAAACCTCCCTGAAAATTTTTTGTTAGATTCGGGTGTGTTTTGAATTCGGGTGTTTTTTTTACAAAAAACCCTCAAAAACAGCTTAAATCATAGAATTTGGGGGTCATTTTTATCCCATAGTATTATTAACCCCAATAACCATAATTTCCACTCATTTCCAGTCTATTCTGAACACCTCACACCTCACAATATTATTTTTAGTCCTAAAATTTGCACCGAGGTCGCTGGATGGCTAAGCTAAGCGACCCAAGTGGCCGACACAAACACCTGGCCCATCTAGGAGTGGCACTGCAGTGTCAGACAGGATGGCACTTAAAAAAATAGTCCCCAAACAGCACATGATGCAAAAAAAAAAAGAGGTGCACCAAGGTCGCTGGATGGCTCAGCTAAGCGACCCAAGTGGCCGACACAAACACCTGGCCCATCTAGAAATGGCACTGCAGTGTCAGACAGGATGGCACTTAAAAAATAGTCCCCAAACAGCACATGATGCAAAGAAAAAAAAGAGGTGCACCAAGGTCGCTGGATGGCTAAGCTAAGCGACCTAAGTGGCCGACACAAACACCTGGCCCATCTAGGAGTGGCACTGCAGTGTCAGACAGGATGGCACTTAAAAAAATAGTCCCCAAACAGTACATGATGCAAAGAAAAAAAGAGGTGCACCAAGGTCGCTGGATGGCTAAGCTAAGCGACCCAAGTGGCCGACACAAACACCTGGCCCATCTAGGAGTGGCACTGCAGTGTCAGACAGGGTGGCACTTAAAAAAATAGTCCCCAAACAGCACATGATGCAGAGATAAATATATATATATATATATATATATATATATATATATATACTGGTGGTCAGCAAAATTCTGCACTGTCCTCCTACTATAATACTGCGCACAACTACAATGCAGCACAGATATGGATAGTATACTTGACAACACAGAGGTAGAGCAATGGACTACTGTACCGTACTGCTATATATATACTGGTGGTCAGCAAAATTCTGCACTGTCCTGCTACTATATACTGCGCACAACTAAAATGCAGTACAGGTATGGATTGATAGTATACTTGACGACACAGAGGTAGAGCAATGGACTACTGTACCGTACTGCTATATATATACTGGTGGTCAGCAAAATTCTGCACTTTCCTCCAACTATATACTGCGCACAACTAAAATGCAGCACAGGTATGGATGGATAGTATACTTGACGACACAGAGGTAGAGCAATGGACTACTCTACCGTACTGCTATATATATATATACTGGTGGTCAGCAAAATTCTGCACTGTCCTCCTATTATATACTGCGCACAACTAAAATGCAGCACAGGTATGGATGGATAGTATACTTGACGACACAGAGGTAGAGCAATGGACTACTGTATCGTACTGCTATATATATACGGGTGGTCAGCAAAATTCTGCACTGTCCTCCTACTATATACTGTGCACAACTACAATGCAGCACAGGTATGGATGGATAGTATACTTGACGACACAGATGTAGAGCAATGGACTACTGTACCGTACTGCTATATATATACTGGTGGTCAACAAAATTCTGCACTGTCCTCCTACTATATACTGTATATACTGTCATATTTATTCATTTTAACCTCTTCTTTTTCCAGCCCGATAAACAGTATTTCATCTTCATATAAATACTGTAACTCTCGGCCATGAGTCTGTGCTTAGTTTAAATTCCGAGCTTCATTACTCATACTACTCTGCATTAACTCTGAACACGCAAATACTTTATACATTGGGTGCCCATAAGTTAAATAACAAAAAACAGTTTGCAAATTTCAACAGTTTGCAGACTTCAATATCTTGCAGATTACAACAGTTTTGCCGATTTCAATATACGCTTAGTATTGGTTGATCAAGCCACACTATATAGCATAATTGAAATGCACAATTCTTTAATGGATATGTTTTGATTTGTTTTTTTCTCACATTTTCTGTAGACTGTACCCATTGGTCACAGTACTGTACAAAATTGGTGCAATATGGAACATTCTTCCATAACATGATATGCACACTTAGGGTTAATCCTCCCTGCCCTTCCATACGCAGAAATATTGGCTCTCATCTTTAGCCGGCACTTCACATACGTCTATCATTGAAAGCCGCAGTAGACCCCACCCCTATTGGCAACACGCAAAGTTAAATTTAAAAGTTGCTCAGTTCTTTAGTGCACAATAAAACAATGTTAGCGAACAGAGTCAGAATATAATTGGGACACTAATCCACAGATTCTGTTTTATACCAGAATCTGGATATGGTTAAAACAATCAGCAGCTCTTTGTTAGCACAGTTTTACTTTATAACTATAATCAAATTATAATCAAATATAACCAAATGTAACCTCGGATGATCACCTCATTTATAAGCACACACACGTATGTAGCTGCCTGTTCAATAGGGAAGTGATCTATGTGTTTTCACATTATTATGGCACTACAACTACTTATCTTCACTCATAGCATTAACGTGATACTATGAGTTCAGATTGAAACACAAACAAGCTCCTTAAAGGGCCAGCTCAAGTCATACACTCACACGTTTGCACATAAGGTGAACACCAGAGGTTTATATGTATGTATATGTATATATATATATATATATATATATATTTATTTATTTATTTATTTTCACTCATGATATTCTGTACTCACCAGTGCCTGTAATGATCTTGGGATATTCCTGCTGTCCTCAGCTGTTGGCTGGCTGACACACCCCTTTGAGAATTCGATGAAGAGATTGAGATATGTAAATTCATAGGACCGAGCCCCCAAATTGTCTAATCCTAATTTAACCATTTTGTTGCTGTTGTTGTTGCTTTTAAGTAAAAGACTGAATTGAAGTCAGACTTAGAAAAACAATTGTTATAACTGTGCGGCAATCAACATATAATGTTTATGAATACATACAAAAGATGTCACGAACAGAAAAAGGGAAAAGGAAGAAAGAAAACACATATAGATAGAAAAAAAAAATATATATATATATAAATGATGTCTCTAAATGACAAAATATGGGGATATGGTGCTAGTGAGCAAATGATTATGTGAGTCCACTATAGAGTGTGGCGTCCCACTGGCTCTATAAGGGGGTCCGGTATAAATGTCAGTCCAGAGCTCTTGTACGGGATGCAGCAGCGGTGATGTCCTTATGAGAAAAGAAGTGTGAATTGGTGTCTTTCTACAGGGGTACCCCTACGGGTAAGCGGGGGAACGAGGCAGTGGTGTACAGTGTGTGGGCTCCGGACCGACCCTCTCACCACAGAGAACGGCAGACACAGGATAGTGTCTTACTTAAGGCGCTTCCTGGTTGCCGATCCTCCAGGGGGGGGTCGAGGTCTTAAACGGACTAAAGGCAACAGCTTTCAGATCTTGCTAGGTCTGTCCGTTGTGCCGATGGTCCGTTTTACAGAGCCTTACCTTCTCCTCCTGCTCTACGTCCCAGCGTCCGCTCCCGTTCTTCTTCACTGCACTCGTCCTGCGGCTGTGTGCGGTCCACGCTGTCTCTCACTACTTCCTGCTTCCGTCCAGCTGATCACGTGACCGGGTGCCTTCACCCTTACGGAGGTGCTTTTATCCTCAGTCTTTGTTGACAAAAAGTCACAATAGCTCTGTGTAATGAATAAAGTATAAGTCCTGTGAGTTTTCAGTGGATATCATCCGTGCTCCTATGCGTATCGGCCCTAATTGGGCCTTCGTCAGGGAGTCTGCATCCGCCATCTTTGGTAGGGGCTTTTTATGCCCATACTAGGTGACATAATCATATGAGGAGGGATCAGGACCAGGCGGCATAAACTCAAATGGCCTGTATGAGTAGGGGGGGTGTTTTTGGTTGTGCAAAGTGAAGAGTCAGGATAAATGAAATAGAATAAGAAGAAATTAAGAAAGAAAAAATAAAAAATACATTTATTAAATAAGAAAAAGGGGGCAATACAGGGGTTAAAAATAATAAAGAATAATAAAAATACGTTAACAAACATAAAAGTAAGGTATGAGAATTGCAAAAGAGTCAAATGAATATAAAATAGAAATAAGAATAAGAATGAGAATGAGATTAAAATAATAATAGTAAAGATGAACAAAAATAGGTATAATCATACTATGGCTCTTAGAATAAACGTGAAGGGTAATGATTTGAATATAGTAATGAAAACAACTAAAGATCCTAACGACAGTCAATCTAAATGATGAAAATGACAATACCAGAAGGTTTCAAAAATTAAAAAAATTTTGTTTAAAATAAAATCTGAAGTAAAAACCATGATAAGGTAGGAATATACTCGAAGAGACAAAATATTAATATCTAGGACCATGCACTAAAATCCAATGTATCGGCCCAATATTATAGCGCATGTGTTTATCCTCCCTCATAATGTATATACAGTAGGTGTGTACATGCATAGTGGGTTTTTCTCTATGCTAATGGGGGGTCGTTTGCTAGGATTTTAATGAGATCCTTCTAAGCTGGTTTCATGTTCAAGTTAATTAACCTATCACTGCTCTAACCTCATTGTCAATATTCAGACCAAATGGTTTCAAGGTTTTTAGTGTGAAAATCCACCTAAGTTCCTCTCTATTTATCCTCCTTTGGAAGTCACCTCCCCTCCAATTGTGTTGCAGACTCTTGATTCCCAACACTTTCATACCCGCTGGGTCTTGGTTATGTCGCTCTTTAAAGTGGTCTGAAAGGTTGTGTGTCACTAGGCCTCTTTTTATGTTTCTTATATGTTCTGATATTCTCGTTTTCAGGGGTCGCACTGTCCTCCCCACATATTGTAAATTGCATGGACATTCTACCAAATATATCACCCCTTTAGTCTGGCACGTGATATGTTCTTGTATTTCATATGATTCTTGCGTGGTGGTTGATTTGAATTGCTCTACCTTTTTGGTTGTTGTCTTATGTGTTTTGCAGAATTGGCAAAAACCACAGTAGTAGAAACCTTTACTGGGTCTCTGGCCTGTTAGTGTCCTTTGTACTGCCTCGTTTTTGCCTAAATGGCTATGTGTAAGTCTAGACTTTAGGTTCGGTGCTTTTCTATATACCACTTTCGGTTTTTGTGGCAGAATGTCTGACAATACATCATCTTCTTGTAAGATGTGCCAATGGCTACGTAAAATCTTCTCTAACTTCCTACTGTCACTGCTAAATTGTGTCAGGAATACAGTTCTAAAATCTAAATTTTGTTCCTTTCTATCCTTGTACACTAGTAGGGTTTCTCTGTCTGTATTTGTTGCTACTTGTAGGTCTCTCTCAAGATTGTCTTCTTTATAACCTTTGTCTAGGAACTGCTGCTTAATTTGTTTGGCTTGTGTTTCAAAATCTTCTATCTTTGTGCAGTTGCATCTAATCCTTTTGAACTGCCCTAATGGTATGTTCTGTAGCCAATTTGGGTGGTGTCCGCTTGTACTCAGAATATAACTGTTCACGTCCACGCTTTTTTGGTAAGTCTTTGTGTACAGCATTTCGCTTTCTGCTATGATGGTGATGTCTAGGAAATTTACTGATAGTTGACTGTAATTGGTGGTAAATACTAGATTGTTATCATTAGAGTTAAGATGATTTAGGAAGTCGAGTAGGTTCTCCTCTGATCCCTGCCATATGAAAATGATGTCATCTATATAACGTCGCCATAGGACCAGGTTTGCCCCAAAATCATGTCCGCTCCAAACGTGCATGTCCTCCCATCTGCTCATGAACAGATTCGCATAACTTGGGGCAAACCTGGTCCCCATGGCTGTCCCCGTGGTCTGTCTGTAGTATGTGTTTTCGAACCAGAAATAGTTGTGTTGTAGAATGAATTCTATACAGTTAAGAATGAAGTTTGCTTGTGTTTTTTCCATGACTGGGTCTGTTGTGAGGAAGTGACATACTGATTCAAGTCCTTGTTGTTGATCTATGACTGTGTATAGCGACGTCACATCACTTGTGCAGATCCAATAGTCCTGTGACCATTTTATGTCGTTCAATGTTCTCATGATGTCCGTTGTGTCTCGTATGTATGATTTCTGTGACTTTACGTATGTTTGTAGATACGAGTCAATATATTGGGACATATTAGATGTCAGTGAACCGATCCCAGAAATGATTGGACGGCCAGGTGGGTTTGTTTGGTTCTTATGTACCTTAGGTAGATAGTAGAACACTGGGATGATCGGGTTTTCAGTGTCTATAAACTTGTGTTCTTTTGGTGTAAGGATGCCTTTTTCTAAACCGTTTGTCAGTAGTTGTCCTAATTGTTTTCTATATTCTGTTGTGGGGTCTTGTTGAAGTGTCTCATATGTGTCTCTATCTCCTAGGATTCTATAGGACTCTTCTATGTAATCCCACTTATCTAGAAGTACAATACCTCCTCCCTTATCCGCTGGTTTGATCACCAGATCCCTGTTGTCAATAAGTTCTTTCAGTGCATTTTTCTCTAGTGGGGTTAAGTTACTGTGTTTATTCTTGTTTGGAATATCTATTTTGTCCAGATCCCTCATCACCACTTGCTCGAAGGTGTCTATGAGTGAGCCTCTCATATGTTGTGGGTAAAAAGTGGATGTAGGTTTTACGTTTGAATGTATGTATTTATCATCTTTACCTTTCAGTTCTGTATGTACAGTGGGATTGTTACTGAAGTATTTGGCCAATGTCAGTTTACGTGTGAAACGGTGCAGGTCTAGATAAGTTTCGAACTTGTTCAGTTTCTTTGTTGGTGCGAATTTTAATCCTTTATTAAGCAGTGTTTTATGTTCGTCTTTGAGTGTCACGGTACTAAGGTTGAAAATGGCTGTACTCACTAATTTTGGTTGTTGTTCCTTTTCATCTTTCTTCCCTCCTCTACCTCTACATCCTCGTCGAGTTCCTCTATTTTGCATTTGTTTGGAGTTAATTGGTTGCAGGCACGAACGCCTGCTATCTTCCCTAAAAAAACCTCTACACATTCTTTCTGATTTGTGGAGTCTAGGGTTGTTTGATCTTTTGTTAAATCACTGGGTGGTGTTTCCTCTGAGTGTATGGAGATCTGGAACCCTTTTTCCAGCGAAAAGCGTGCCAGAGTTTCGTATTCTAATTCCTCTTCAATGCTGTATGTAGAGAAATCTGTCTCTTGAGATGTGTCTATGTCTCGATCCTCTTTCTCTTCTGTCTTTTCTGGACTGATTTTAATAACGTGTGATTTTTTGGTATGTAGTTTGGTCATGTATTGTTGATACGTAAGATTCAAGCGTTTATATATTGGAGTAACCTTGTCAGCATTTCTCGTGTGTGTTTTTATCAGGGATTTCCTAGGTGTGGTGTGTCCCACTGATTTTGGTAACGGTTTCTTATTGCCTTGTCTTTCAATTCTCTCTTTAAGTTTGTGTCCTTTCCCTATTTTATCCCTAAGAATCTTGGATTTCTTATTGGCTATGATGTCGTCTTCTATCCTTTTAAGCCTTTTTTGTGATATATCTTCTAATTGTTTAAATTCACTATCTTCTTTGTGTTCCTCTAGGGATGTATGTAAAGTTTTAATTTCCTCCTCTAGATCTTTCAACTCAGCTAGATGTGTGTTGGAAATCAGTTGTATAAGCTGTGTCGAACAGTTGTGTAAGATGGTGTGCCATTTGGCCATAAACTGGGGGTTGTCTAAATTATGTGTGGGGTGTTTCTTAATATTTAGTCCTTTAGGTATCAGGTTGTGTTCCATATACCATTGCAATGTTTTGTTGTCCCACCAGACTTTGGACTCCCTGGTAATAAGTCTTTCTAACTTCAAAAATGCACCGCAAAATTGACTGACACTTTCATGCGTTGCGGTGGTGTGGTTGAGATGTGTAAAGATTTGTTTGGCCCTAATGTCTCTGTCTCTGAGGTGATCTAATATGCCCATAAGTGGAGCTGCTTAGTGAGAGGGTTTGAGAACGTTCGGAAACTTATTGTACCACTCGCGCTCACACACTCTATACCTAAGTGTGTTTAGGCAGCACTCACAGAAGAAGCTAAAACCCGGGTAAACTGAGGACAGTATCATTAGTGGGACACTTCTGGCTCACACGGACATACAAGTTACCCACCCTCCAGCCTTACATCATATTGGGCACACGTTGGATATACCCGGGGACGCTCGGGTTCACTAGCCCCTATTGGAGAGAGCTATTGTGACTTTTTGTCAACAAAGACGGAGGACAAAAGCACCTCCGTAAGGGTGAAGGCACCCGGTCACGTGATCAGCTGGACGGAAGCAGGAAGTAGTGAGAGACAGCATGGACCGCACACAGCCGCAGGACGAGTGCAGTGAAGAAGAACGGGAACGGGAGCGGACGCTGGGACGTAGAGCAGGAGGAGAAGGTAAGGCTCTGTAAAACGGACCATCGGCACAACGGACAGACCTAGCAAGATCTGAAAGCTGTTGCCTTCAGTACGTTTAAGACCTCGACCCCCCCCTGGAGGATCGGCAGCCAGGAAGCGCCTTAAGTAAGACGCTATCCTGTGTCTGCCGTTCTCTGTGGTGAGAGGGTCGGTCCGGAGCCCACACACTGTACACCACTGCCTGGTTCCCCCGCTTACCCGTAGGGGTACCCCTGTAGAAAGACACCAATTCACACTTCTTTTCTCATAAGGACATCACCACTGCTGCATCCCGTACAAGAGCTCTGGACTGACATTTATACCAGACCCCCTTATAGAGCCAGTGGGACGCCACACTCTATAGTGGACTCACATAATCATTTGCTCACTAGCACCATATCCCCATATTTTGTCATTTAGAGACATCATTTATATATTTTTTTTTTTTTCTATCTATATGTGTTTTCTTTCTTCCTTTTCCCTTTTTCTGTTCGTGACATCTTTTGTACGTATTCATAAACATTATATGTTGATTGCCGCACAGTTATAACAGTAAAATTATTATACATTACTATTAAGGTGTGTGGTAAAATATCTGCATTTCATTCATAAGGCGCCGACAGATCCTTATAGATTTGTATTGATTCTGAAGCTTATAAGGAGTTTTAGCTTCTTCTGTGAGTGCTGCCTAAACACACTTAGGTATAGAGTGTGTGAGCGCGAGTGGTACAATAATTTTTAGAAAAACAATTGATTATTTATTAAAAAGACCACGCCCGTGTACAGGCTGAGAGACCACATCCTCTCAGTCCGGGTCAAATACATCAACAGAGGAAAACATGGCGATACCACTGTTTTTTATAATATTCAGTTATGCCCCATTCTTATCACACTCCCACTGACTTCATGCATCTGGGGTACAATGTTATGCTCATATTAGGACAAAATATCAACTAGAAGCTGGTTCGTCTTATTTGGTGCTAATTACAATTGTATTACACACAATGAGTCTGCTTTTTTCCAAATTCTGTTTAAAGGTACATGTATCTGATAAGTGAACCAATGTCTGTATAAAGGTCACTTTATAAAACAAAATGGATTAAGAGTTAAGATATGTTATATGATAGGTTGTGTTACGGTATATGATAGGTATAGCGGTATGCTGTACCTATGACAAATGTGACTATATTGTTTTAAGATAATAAATTATATTCCTTATGCATACCGATATTTAACAGTACTAAGCAGTAATAATAGCGTAGAAGTGAGCCAGTGGAGAAGTTGCCCATGGCAACCAATGAACTGCTCTGTATACTTTTATACTATGCAAATTATAAATGTTACGTCAATACTGATTGGTTGCCATGGGCAACTTCTTCACTGGCTCACTTCTCTATTTTTATAACTGCTTAGTACATCTACCCCTTAGTCTACAATTCAACAAATAGGGCCAGGCTAATAACTTAATACTATGTGCTAGCTACCAAGTGTCACAGCACCAGTGCCCAAAGAACGCCTCCCCCAGGTGGTCACAGCACCAGTCCACCACCACTCCCACCACTCATTCCCCCCTTTACCCCACGGTGTACCTCACCTGTCAAAGCTGCTGTGCACTCTGCTCGGCGGCATCCTGTCTGTGCATGAAGCTCCTGTTCCACGCTGGAGCTGGCTGCACTTCAGAAGTTTCTACTTCCACAAGAACTCCTTGACATCATTTGAATAACCCGGACATCCTGGTGACGTGCTGTACGGCCGACCTATCACGTGATCAGCGGGTCGGCCTACAATCAGCCAGATTCACCAATATATCTGCAGACATATTGGTCCTCGGCACTGCTGCACATCCATTGCAATATGTCTGTGAACGACGTCGTTCACAGACATATCGTTTGTATACACCCCCTGATCATTAAAGGTATATAATCTGTATAAATTGAACGGACAATATATCGTCCAGTGTGTACTCGGCTTTAAGCGTGTGACCGGCAATCTGGCAGATTTAAGGGATGATTTCCCTTGAGCCTGATCGCCGGTACACACTAAATGATTTAATGAATGATGGATCGAAACATGTTCCATCCTTCATTAGCATACACCCGGTCGCATACCAAATACTTTGGTTGGCCGGACACCACAAATCACCCGTACACACTTTGTGACGTAGACGATTTGTCATTACGAAACTACAAATTGTCTTGATACGCTTTAGTGTGTACCTAGCTTTAGACAGCTCAAGTGTCTGTGGTGTTGGTGAGTAAATGGTCCTTTTCTGAACAAATATTAATATTTATTTTAAAAAACAAATTATTTAAGGGCCTGAGTCTGAGTCGCAGCCAATGCTGTTGTTCACAGAGTTGAGTGATTTATTGCTACTCTACATGCATAAAAATCTCTAGAAATTTCTATGGTGCATGGAGGCACAGTTACAATAAAGACACATGGTATCAAAAATGTATTGGAAATGTTCTGAACTGTGAAAGTCAAATTGCGTATTCGATATTTAGAACACCATGATATTTATAATGGATGCGCCTTATACGCATTGTATAGGTAATACGGTAGGGCGCAAATTACCGTAACGGTGAATTACCACACACTGGGCGCATTACGGTAGAAGGCGCATTTTGTTCATAAATATCATACTGTAACACATGGCAAACATTCCTATATTTCACATAAAATACACATATCCACCATCAACCCAAAACACAGATTTAATATACAGTATAGTAACATATGTTTAACAGCAACAAAGACGCAATAAAGATTGTATACTCACAGGGACGCATTATCTCACCATGTCTGGTATCCGAATGATCGTCATTTCATTAGCTAATATCCGGTAGTAGCGAAGAGATTATAGCATGTTGTATTCGCAAGATATTAGCAGATTTAAGATATGTGGACATAATGTGCATAGTAATTAAGCAAGCAGCAGCCAGTTGCTCTGCGAGATTCTGAGGGCATCAACAGTCATATTCCTGAGAACAATACCTTTGAATGGCCCAATGGATCGCAGAGTTACGAAAATATTTACATCACGGACCAATGAGAGAAGACTTTGCTTGATGTATTGTATGCCTTTGAACAATCTGTATAAAATAGTGAACCAGCCAGCTACTCTCTCTCTCTCATACCAACAACACACACACACACACATATACACTCTCTCACACAACCACACACACACACATACACTCTCATTCGCACACACGCACACACACACACACACACACACACACACACACACACACACACACACTGTTCTCAGAAGTCTTCTAACTGATAACTGGCTGCCTGGAACCAGGGATACTTGCGTATGCATGTTGGCTTTAACTCATTGTGTGTTATACCTGCATTTGTGTTTTATATCTGTAATTATGTTTAATACTTGTACTTCCTAAATTAAATCTGATTGTGCGTTGGACCGCAATTAAGAGTATATGATACCGTACTCTCTTTTATTAAGGTATTAGCATGTGTATAACCACACCGGGGGTGCGTTACGCAAACAGATGCAGCTTGCATCCACAGCAAACTATTTTGTATTGTTTTAAAATTAAATTGACTTTTACAGAGCTTTGGTGGCCGGGGCCTGGGAGGTGGCCATTCACATGCATGAAGATGGTCCGTCTTATTGGCGTGTTGTGGCAATGTCATGTGTGTATCGTTGCCAACTCAGACACTTAATTGCTCACATTTGTTGGGAATGATGTGTGCAGGTGTAGTTATTAGTAGAGATGAGCGGATTCGGTTTTACTCGGATTTACTCGGTTCTCAAAACGGCATCTGATTGGCTATCCAAAACACGTGACATCCATGAGCCAATAAGATGACGTTTTGAGAACTGAGTAAATCCGAGTAAAACCGAATCTGCTCATCTCTAGTTATTAGGCACTAGAGATGTGCGCGGGGTCATTTTTGCTGGTTTGTACTTGGTTCTGATTCATTGGCCGGCTTTGGATTTGGATTTGCCAAACCGCCGTGACTAGTTTTGGATTTGGACTTTTTCAAAAATTTACAAAAAAAGCTAAAATCACTTAATTCTGGCCTTTTTTGTCCCTAGATTATTATTAACCTCATTAACATTAATTTCTAGACGTTTGCAGACAATGTTGACCACCTTACAGCTCACAATGTTGTTTTCATCCACTTTAGGCCAAAGTCTGCAGCAAGCTGGCTGGTTTACTAAGCGACCGAGCAGTGGCACAAACACACGACAGTTTATAGCATATCTATGCAACACTGACACACAGCAGTGGGAGAAATGAATGGTGGTGCAAGATGGAATTGTCTTTGGGCCCCTCCCACCCACCCTTATGTTGCATATTAATGACATGCACAGTTTAACAAACCGAGCCCTCCAGCGACAAGAAAGTGCACTAGGGTACAGCACACCAAATAGTACAAACAATAGAACTTAACAATATACTTTTTTATATACAGTAACTTGCAGCTCCTTTCAAACTGCGGGAATCAGAGAGTTAGATACACATGGAAAAAAACGCACTAGGGTACAAGCGCACCAAACAGTACAAACAATAGAAATTAACAATATATTTTATATATCTTGCCGATCTTATCAAACTGCTTGAATCACAGGGTTAGATGCACGTGAAGAAAGCAAACTAAAGTACAGAGCTCCAAATAGTACAAACAATAGAAATTAATGATATATTTTATATAACTTGCAGCTCCTATCAAACTGCGTGAGTCACAGGGTTAGATGTGTGTGAGGAAAGCGCACCCCCTTGTGAGACTCTAAGTCTGAACAGTTAACAGCAGAGTTAACAGCAGAGTCAGTTAACAACAGGGTCAGCATACAGTGTACCCCCTTACAGTTACACGCACTAATAGTGCCTCCACACTGCCAATACAGCCCATTGTGGGACTCTGGACACAGCAGTTGCAGGCTTGCAGCAGTGTATCCCCTATACATGAATTATGTACAACTTCCCTTCCTATATAGTAATAAATGAATGTTCCCCCCTAAATATATATATATATTTTTAATGCAGTTTTAGTGCAGCACACATCAGCTATCTGTAATGCGCCAAGTCCCGGTCATGGCACCTCTTAAAGAATCCAAGTGCCACGAGAATCCGATGCCGATACGATGACGTCGGCCTCACGCTGGGATCCAAGTCTGGCGGGAACACCCGAGCCTGAGACTCGAGTGCGCTTGGATCCTGGTGTTTGGAGCGGTTTGATTCCACAGAATCCGAACCGCTCATCCCTAATAGGCACACACCAGTGGACGAACTATGAACAGCCCAGTTAATTAACGAGTGGTGTTTATCACTGACCTGGTTTGAGGAGGTTGTGGACTCGGGGTTTCCTCCGATGACCGGGAAGTGGAACTGCAACTGGGCCGCAGCAGAGATGGCCGGATGTAAGTCTTCCTCATGCAGGATCAGATCGGCGGACAGGAAGCACGTGCGGACGCTGAAGGTCCCCTGAAAGAGAGAACTTGACAGGTGCTGGTGAATCACAGAAAATACTAGCTGCTGGAGGCACGGAGGTGCTTGGAGGCATGGAGGTGCTGGAGACACGGAGGTGCTTGGAGGCATGGAGGTGCTTGGAGGCACGGAGGTGCTGGAGGCACGGAGGTGCTTGGAGGCACGGAGATGCTGGAGGCACGGAGGTGCTTGGAGGCACGGAGGTGCTTGGAGGCACGGAGGTGCTGGAGGCACGGAAGTGCTTGGAGGCACGGAGGTGCTGGAGGCACGGAGGTGCTTGGAGGCACGGAGGTGCTGGAGGCACGGAGGTGCTGGAGGCACGGAGGTGCTGGAGGCACGGAAGTGCTTGGAGGCACGGAGATGCTTGGAGGCACGGAGGTGCTGGAGGCACGGAGGTGCTGGAGGCACGGAAGTGCTTGGAGGCATGGAGGTGCTGGAGGCACGGAGCACTGGAGATCACAGATACAGTAGCACGATGATACTCAGGTGCCGGAGCACTGCCCGGCGTCTGAATTTAAACTTCCCGCCAGGACCTGATTGGAGGACGGGCCGATGACGTCACCCGCAGCTCCCGAGGACGTCGGACGTGGACGCCGGCTAGACGGAGCGCCGGACACCGGGACCCGCCAGCGAGGACGGCCGCACGGAGACCCAGCGCGCCCGGAGAGGTAAGTGAGAAGACCACGGCGCGGTGACAGTACCCCCTCCTCTAGGAGTGGCCCCTGGACACTTTCCCGGCTTCGTAGGATGTCTAGCATGGAAGATCCGGACTAGTCGAGGAGCCGAGACCTCAGAAGCCTTTATCCAACTTCTCTCCTCAGGACCATATCCTTTCCATTCCACCAGATATTGCAGATTCTTGTGAAGGTAACGCGAGTCTAGAATATTTCTGATCTCGAAGTCTGTTCCCGTTTCAGTCTCCACTGAGGTGGGGCTAGAAGTCTTTGAATGGAAACGACTAAGGACGAGAGGACGAAGAAGAGAAACATGAAAGGCGTTAGGTATACGTAGGTGCGAAGGTAAACCCAGCTTGCAGACCACAGGATTCAGGACTTGTAGCACAGGGTAAGGACCGATGAATCTTGGAGCAAACTTCATGGTGGGCACCTTCAACCGGAGATTACGTGTGGACAGCCATACCCTGTCGCCAACCTTGTATTGTGGAGCGGCTCACCGTTTCCTATCCGCAAAGAACTTGTACCGGACTGAAACCTTCTTAAGATTAGCATGAACCTTACTCCAAATTTGTCTGAAGTGTAGTAGAGTGGACGTTACGGCTGGAACCTCTTCCATCGGAAGGCTTGGTAATTCTGGAACACGTGGATGGAACCCATAGTTGATGAAAAATGGAGATTCACCAGTGGAAGAATGAAACGAATGATTATGGGCAAACTCCGCCCAAGGTAACAACTCCACCCAGTTGTCCTGTGAAGGGGAAAGATAAAGACGGAGGAAAGTCTCTAGATCTTGATTGACCCGTTCCGTTTGTCCATTCGTTTGGGGATGATAAGCGGACGAAAACTTAAGTTTAATCTGTAGAGTCGAACAGAGGGCTTTCCAAAACCTTGCGGTGAACTGTACCCCACGATCAGAGACTATTTCCTGTGGCAACCCATGCAACCGAAAATGTTCTTGGATGAACAGTAGAGCTAGTTTCGGGGCTGTCGGTAGACCAGTCAAAGGAACGAAGTGTGCCATCTTCGAAAAACGGTCGACGATTACCCAAACGGTGTTGCAACCCTTGGAACGGGGCAAGTCAGTGATGAAGTCCATGGAAATATGAGTCCAGGGTTTCATAGGAATGGACAGAGGACGAAGCAACCCACCAGGGGGTAAACGGGAAGATTTATGCTGTGTACACTGGGGACAGGAATTAACGTAATCCTCTACATCCTTCCTCATGGAGTCCCACCAGTAAGATCTTTGCAGAAACTTGTACATCTTCTGGGCGCCGGGATGACCGGAGAATTTGGAGATATGGGCCCACTGAAGTATCCTCGACCGGAATTTGACCGGTACGGACATTCTTCCAGGAAGAGGGCCTGGAGTAGTCGAGGCAGCAGAGACAGAAATTGGATTTAGAATTAAACTCCGTTCAAAGGAATCCTCATCATCTATGGGAGTTTGTGAACGGGACAGTGCATCCGCTTTGGTATTGAAAGTTCCGGCTCGATACTTGATAACAAAAGAAAATCGAGTGAAGAAGAGTGCCCATCTAGCTTGGCGAGGATTCAAGCACTGTGCGGTTTTGATATACAACAAATTTTTGTGATCAGTGTAAATGGTAGTCACGTGTTTGGCCCCCTCTAAGAGATATCTCCACTCTTCCAAGGCAGATTTAATCGCCAAGAGTTCCTGGTCTCCAATAGTGTAATTCCGTTCAGCCGGAGAGAATTTACGAGAGTGAAAGCCGCACGGATGTAATTTCTTATCTGAGGCATACTGAGAGAGAACGGCCCCAACTCCGACCGAGGATGCGTCGACTTCTAGGAAGAAAGGTTCCTCGAAATTTGGTTGTTGGAGTACTGGAGCGGACATAAAAGCTGATTTCAAGTGGGAAAAGGCCTCTATGGCTTCGGGAGGCCACAACCCCGGTTTGGAACCCTTTCTCGTTAGGGCGGTAATGGGTGCAACAATGGTGGAGAAACCTCTAATGAACTTTCTATAATAGTTCGCAAAACCCAGGAACCTTTGTATTGCTTTCAAGGAGAGTGGCTGTGCCCAGTCCCGAATGGCAGAGAGTTTCTCCGGATCCATGCGAAGCTCCTTCCCCGAGATAATATAGCCGAGGAACAGTATTGATGTTACTTCGAAGGTACACTTGGACATCTTGGCATAGAGATGATTCTCACGTAGACGGCGGAGTACCTCTTTGACTTGTATTCTGTGTTCAGCAAGGTCTTTTGAAAAAATCAGGATGTCATCCAAATACACCACGACACTTAGGTATAACATGTCTCTGAAGATTTCGTTGACGAATCCCTGGAAGACAGCAGGAGCATTGCTAAGACCGAACGGCATCACCAGATACTCATAATGCCCATCCCGGGTATTGAAGGCGGTCTTCCATTCATCTCCCTCTCTGATGCGTATAAGGTTATAGGCCCCCCTCAAATCGAGCTTGGAAAAAACATGGGCACCACGAACTCTATCAAATAGCTCTGTAATTAGAGGCAAGGGGTATTTATTTTTTATGGTAATATCATTTAAGCCGCGGTAGTCGATACATGGTCTAAACCCTCCGTCTTTTTTTTTTCACGAAGAAAAAGCCCGCTCCAGCCGGGGAAGTAGAGGGGCGGATGAATCCCTTGTGAAGATTGGTTTTGATATAGTCAGACATAGCCTGTGTCTCTGGGAGGGACAGAGGATAAATGCGACCCCGAGGCGGAATTTTCCCAGGGATAAGGTCAATGGGGCAGTCCCAAGCCCTATGGGGTGGTAACTGGTCGGCTGCTTGTTCCGAAAACACATCTCTAAATTCTTGGTACGCCTCTGGAATAGGTTCCTCCTCCACCTTAGAAGAAACACGAAGCGGACAGACAGGGGTGAGACAGTTAGGGTGACAAAAAGAACCCCAAGACCGAATTTGTGCGGCCTTCCAATCGATATGGGGATTGTGACTTTTGAGCCAAGGTATTCCGAGAACCAGATCGTGATGCATTTCTGGGATCACCAGGAACTCCAAATATTCTTGATGTAGAGCCCCGACCTGTAGTTTAACTGGAACCGTGCGTTCTGTTATGATACCCTTGGATATCCTAGTACCATTGATGGCTGTCAAGGAAATAGGCCGTTCGATGGACCGTACTTCCAAATTCAGGCTTTGGACACAGAGGGAAGAAACTAAATTCCCCGCAGCTCCAGAGTCCAACAGGGCTTCAAAAGACTTGGAAGTAGCCTTGGTGATTAACGTTACAGGAAGTAAACAGTCCGAAGTGGGAGAAGATTTGGTCGTAACCCCCAACTTGACTCCTCCGGAACAAGCTAGGCCTTCTCGTTTCCCGGACGGGATTTGCAGGACTTGATGAAGTGACCCGCAGCTCCGCAGTATAGGCAGAGCTTACCCTCATGACGCCGCTGCCGCTCCTCCGGGGACAATCGGGATCGGTTAATCTGCATGGGTTCGTCCGGACTTGGAACCACCGCTTGCCTTGCAGGAGGAAGCCGGAACCTAGAACGATCCGATCGACTACGTTCTCCTCCACGTTCCTGCATCCGGAGATCTACCTTGACACAGAGAGAGATCAATTCCTCTAAAGAATCCGGAAGCTCTCGAGTGACCAACTCGTCCTTCAGGCGATCAGAAAGACCGTTCCAGAAAGCAGCTCTCAGAGCCTCATTATTCCAACGAAGTTCAGAGGCAATGGTTTGGAAATGAACCACATACTGACCCACGGATCGGGAGCCTTGACGGATGCGGAGTAAGTCAGAAGAGGCCGAGGTCATCCTGCCGGGCTCTTCAAAAATTCGTCGAAAAGACGTGATGAATTCGGAGTAATTGGAAACCAGTGAATCAGAACGTTCCCATAATGGAGACACCAAATCCAAGGCAGATCCTTCCAGCAGAGAAATAATATATGCTACCTTGGACCGGTCTGTAGGAAAGTTGTGAGCTAGTAGCTCGAAATGTACCTCGCATTGGTTTAAGAAACCACGACAATTCTTAGGATTCCCATTATAACGGGATGGCGTAGGCAGCTGAAGGCGCGGAGTGGTACCGGCCGATGGTTGGACATTGCTGGAGGTGGCAAGTGGTGCAGCTACCGGAACTGGTGCCGGAATTACTGAGGCTAGAGACGCCTGAATCTGATCCAGACGTCCGGACAACTCCTGGAGGTACTGCATCACCTGACCTTGTGCCGCTTCCTGACTTTGTACACGGGAAGCCAGGTCCTGGATGGCACTTGAGTCCGTGTTCCGATTCCCCGGGTCCATGTGGCCTGAGTATACTATCACTGACCTGGTTTGAGGAGGTTGTGGACTCGGGGTTTCCTCCGATGCCCGGGAAGTGGAACTGCAACTGGGCCGCAGCAGAGATGGCCGGATGTAAGTCTTCCTCATGCAGGATCAGATCGGCGGACAGAAAGCACGTGCGGACGCTGAAGGTCCCCTGAAAGAGAGAACTTGACAGGTGCTGGTGAATCACAGAAAATACTAGGTGCTGGAGGCACGGAGGTGCTTGGAGGCACAGAGGTGCTTGGAGGCACGGAGGTGCTGGAGGCACGGAGGTGCTTGGAGGCACGGAGGTGCTGGAGGCACGGAGGTGCTTGGAGGCACGGAGGTGCTGGAGGCACGGAGGTGCTTGGAGGCACGGAGGTGCTGGAGGCACGGAGGTGCTGGAGGCACGGAGGTGCTTGGAGGCACGGAGATGCTGGAGGCACGGAGGTGCTGGAGGCACGGAGGTGCTTGGAGGCACGGAGGTGCTGGAGGCACGGAGGTGCTGGAGGCACGGAGGTGCTGGAGGCACGGAAGTGCTTGGAGGCACGGAGGTGCTGTAGGCACGGAGGTGCTGTAGGCACGGAGGTGCTTGGAGGCACGGAGGTGCTTGGAGGCACGGAGGTGCTGGAGGCACGGAAGTGCTTGGAGGCACGGAGGTGCGGGAGGCACGGAGGTGCTTGGAGGCACGGAGGTGCTTGGAGGCACGGAGGTGCTGGAGGCACGGAGGTGCTGGAGGCACGGAAGTGCTTGGAGGCACGGAGGTGCTGGAGGCACGGAGCACTGGAGATCACAGGTACAGTAGCATGATGATACTCAGGCGCCGGAGCACTGCCCGGCGTCTGAATTTAAACTTCCCGCCAGGACCTGATTGGAGGACGGGCCGATGACGTCACCCGCAGCTCCCGAGGACGTCGGACGTGGACGCCGGCTAGACGGAGCGCCGGACGCCGGGACCCGCCAGCGAGGACGGCCGCACGGAGACCCAGCGCGCCCGGAGAGGTAAGTGAGAAGACCGCGGCGCCGTGACAGTTTTGGTTTATTGAAGTATAGCAGGTATAGCCGTACTTACTGTTGTATACACACTGGTGATGGTTCGAAACTTTGAGCGAAGTGGAATTCTATACAGCTCACCAGCTTATAAATGTATACTGCAAATGGGTAGCGGTGCAGGGTTGCTGGAACAGCTTTATATTGCATGTCTATTTGAGATGAGAAACTTGTATCTCCATCCTGTCACTTCACACACTCAGCATCACTATACTGAAAAAGAATCTAAAAGATGGCTGCAATCACATGGTGCAGCAGTACAACAGATTGGAGAGTGACATCCCTGGGTCCTAGTGCCTAGCAGGTAAGCACATTGGGGGAGGCCATACTCTGACAGAATATCTGCACTCAGTATGGGGCTGGTCAGGGCCGTATAAAGTAGAGATGTGCACCGGAAATTTTTCGGGTTTTGTGTTTTGGTTTTGGGTTCGGTTCCGTGGCCGTGTTTTGGGTTCGAACGCATTTTGGCAAAACCTCACCGAATTTTTTTTGTCGGATTCGGGTGTGTTTTGGATTCGGGTGTTTTTTTCAAAAAACCCTAAAAAACAGCTTAAATCATAGAATTTGGGGGTCATTTTGATCCCAAAGTATTATTAACCTCAATAACCGTAATTTCCACTCATTTTCAGTCTATTCTGAACACCTCACACCTCACAATATTATTTTTAGTCCTAAAATTTGCACCGAGGTCGCTGGATGACTAAGCTCAGTGACCCAAGTGGCCGACACAAACACCTGGCCCATCTAGGAGTGGCACTGCAGTGTCACGCAGGATGGCCCTTCCAAAAAACACTCCCCAAACAGCACATGATGCAAAGAAAAAAAGAGGCGCAATGAGGTAGCTGTGTGACTAAGCTCAGCGACCCTAGTGGCCGACACAAACACCTGGCCCATCTAGGAGTGGCACTGCAGTGTCACGCAGGATGGCCCTTCCAAAAAATACTCCCCAAACAGCACATGACGCAAAGAAGAAAAAAAAGAGGCACAATGAGGTAGCTGTGTGACTAAGATAAGCGACCCTAGTGGCCGACACAAACACCTGGCCCATCTAGGAGTGGCACTGCAGTGTCACGCAGGATGGCCCTTCCAAAAAACACTCCCCAAACAGCACATGACGCAAAGAAAAATGAAAGAAAAAAGAGGTGCAAGATGGAATTGTCCTTGGGCCCTCCCACCCACCCTTATGTTGTATAAACAGGACATGCACACTTTAACCAACCCATCATTTCAGTGACAGGGTCTGCCACACGACTGTGACTGATATGACGGGTTGGTTTGGACCCCCACCAAAAAAGAAGCAATTAATCTCTCCTTGCACAAACTGGCTCTACAGAGGCAAGATGTCCACCTCATCATCATCCTCCGATTCATCACCGTGTACATCCCCCTCCTCACAGATTATCAATTCGTCCCCACTGGACTCCACCATCACAGCTCCCTGTGTACTTTGTGGAGGCAATTGCTGCTGGTGAATGTCTCCATGGAGGAATTGATTATAATTCATTTTAATGAACATCATCTTCTCCACATTTTCTTGAAGTAACCTCGTACGCCGATTGCTGACAAGGTGAGCGGCGGCACTAAACACTCTTTCGGAGTACACACTTGTGGGAGGGCAACTTAGGTAGAATAAAGCCAGTTTGTGCAAGGGCCTCCAAATTGCCTCTTTTTCCTGCCAGTATACGTACGGACTGTCTGACGTGCCTACTTGGATGCGGTCACTCATATAATCCTCCACCATTCTTTCAATGGAGAGAGAATCATATGCAGTGCCAGTAGACGACATGTCCGTAATCGTTGTCAGGTCCTTCAGTCCGGACCAGATGTCAGCATCAGCAGTCGCTCCAGACTGCCCTGCATCACCGCCAGCGGGTGGGCTCGGAATTCTGAGCCTTTTCCTCGCACCCCCAGTTGCGGGAGAATGTGAAGGAGGAGATGTTGACAGGTCGCGTTCTGCTTGACTTGACAATTTTCTCACCAACAGTTCTTTGAACCCCTGCAGACTTGTGTCTGCCGGAAAGAGAGATACAACGTAGGTTTTAAATCTAGGATCGAGCACGGTGGCCAAAATGTAGTGCTCTGATTTCAACAGATTGACCACCCGTGAATCCTTGTTAAGCGAATTAAGGGCTCCATCCACAAGTCCCACATGCCTAGCGGAATCGCTCAGTGTTAGCTCCTCCTTCAATGTCTCCAGCTTCTTCTGCAAAAGCCTGATGAGGGGAATGACCTGACTCAGGCTGGCAGTGTATGAACTGACTTCACGTGTGGCAAGTTCAAAAGGTTGCAGAACCTTGCACAACGTTGAAATCATTCTCCACTGCGCTTGAGACAGGTGCATTCCACCTCCTATATCGTGCTCAGTTGTATAGGCTTGAATGGCCTTTTGCTGCTCCTCCAACCTCTGAAGCATATAGAGGGTTGAATTCCACCTCGTTACCACTTCTTGCTTCAGATGATGGCAGGGCAGGTTTAGGCGTTTTTGGTGTTGCTCGAGTCTTCTGTACAAGGTGCCTGTACGCCGAAAGTGTCCCGCAATTCTTCTGGCCACCGACAGCATCTCTTGCATGCCCCTCTCGTTTTTTAAATAATTCTGCACTACCAAATTCAAGGTATGTGCAAAACATGGGACGTGCTGGAATTTGCCCATATTTAATGCACACACAATATTGCTGGCGTTGTCCGATGCCACAAATCCACAGGAGAGTCCAATTGGGGTAAGCCATTCTGCGATGATCTTCCTCAGTTGCCGTAAGAGGTTTTTAGCTGTGTGCGTATTCTGGAAAGCGGTGATACAAAGCGTAGCCTGCCTAGGAAAGAGTTGGCATTTGCGAGATGCTGCTACTGGTGCCGCCGCTGCTGTTCTTGCGGCGGGAGTCCATACATCTACCCAGTGGGCTGTCACAGTCATATAGTCCTGAGTCTGCCCTGCTCCACTTGTCCACATGTCCGTGGTTAAGTGGACATTGGGTACAACTGCATTTTTTAGGACACTGGTGAGTCTTTTTCTGAGGTCTGTGTACATTTTCGGTATCGCCTGCCTAGAGAAATGGAACCTAGATGGTATTTGGTACCGGGGACACAGTACCTCAATCAAGTCTATAGTTGGCTCTGCAGTAATGATGGATACCGGAACCACGTTTCTCACCGCCCAGGATGCCAAGGCCTCAGTTATCCGCTTTGCAGCAGGATGACTGCTGTGATATTTCATCTTCCTCGCAAAGGACTGTTGGACAGTCAATTGCTTGGTGGAAGTAGTAAAAGTGGTCTTACGACTTCCCCTCTGGGATGACCATCGACTCCCAGCAGCAACAACAGCAGCGCCAGCAGCAGTAGGCATTACACGCAAGGATGCATCGGAGGAATCCCAGGCAGGAGAGGACTCGTCAGAATTGCCAGTGACATGGCCTGCAGGACTATTGGCATTCCTGGGGAAGGAGGAAATTGACACTGAGGGAGTTGGTGGGGTGGTTTGCGTGAGCTTGGTTACAAGAGGAAGGGATTTACTGGTCAGTGGACTGCTTCCGCTGTCGCCCAAAGTTTTTGAACTTGTCACTGACTTATTATGAATGCGCTGCAGGTGACGTATAAGGGAGGATGTTCCGAGGTGGTTAACGTCCTTACCCCTACTTATTACAGCTTGACAAAGGCAACACACGGCTTGACACCTGTTGTCCGCATTTCTGTTGAAATACTTCCACACCGAAGAGCTGATTTTTTTGGTATTTTCACCAGGCATGTCAATGGCCATATTCCTCCCACGGACAACAGGTGTCTCCCCGGGTGCCTGACTTAAACAAACCACCTCACCATCAGAATCCTCCTTGTCAATTTCCTCCCCAGCGCCAGCAACACCCATATCCTCCTCATCCTGGTGTACTTCAACACTGACATCTTCAATCTGACTATCAGGAACTGGACTGCGGGTGCTCCTTCCAGCACTTGCAGGGGGCGTGCAAATGGTGGAAGGCGCATGCTCTTCACGTCCAGTGTTGGGAAGGTCAGGCATCGCAACCGACACAATTGGACTCTCCTTGTGGATTTGTGATTTCGAAGAACGCACAGTTCTTTGCTGTGCTTTTGCCAGCTTAAGTCTTTTCATTTTTCTAGCGAGAGGCTGAGTGCTTCCATCCTCATGTGAAGCTGAACCACTAGCCATGAACATAGGCCAGGGCCTCAGCCGTTCCTTGCCACTCCGTGTGGTAAATGGCATATTGGCAAGTTTACGCTTCTCCTCCGACGATTTTATTTTAGATTTTTGAGTCCTTTTTTTACTGATATTTTGTGTTTTGGATTTTACATGCTCTGTACTATGACATTGGGCATCGGCCTTGGCAGACGACGTTGATGGAATTTCATCGTCTCGGCCATGACTAGTGGCAGCAGCTTCAGCACGAGGTGGAAGTGGATCTTGATCTTTCCCTATTTTTGGAACCTCAACATTTTTGTTCTCCATATTTTAATAGGCACAACTAAAAGGCACCTCAGGTAAACAATGGAGATGGATGGATACTAGTATACTTATGGATGACGAGTGACTGACGACACAGAGGTAGCTACAGCCGTGGACTACCGTACTGCGTCTGCTAGTATAGAGATGATAATGATATAAAAAATATATATATATCACTACTGCAGGTATATATAATATAATGACGGACCTGCTGGACACTGTCAGCAGACTCCTAAACTACTAGTATGAAGAAGATAGAAAAAAAAACCCCACCACAGGTAGGTATACAATTATGGACGAGCACTGACGACACAGAGGTAGCCACAGCCGTGGACTACCGTACTGCGTCTGCTAATATAGAGATGATAATGATATAAAAAATATATATATATCACTACTGCAGGTATATATAATATAATGACGGACCTGCTGGACACTGTCAGCAGACTCCTAAACTACTAGTATGAAGAAGATAGAAAAAAAAAAACCACCACAGGTAGGTATACAATTATGGACGAGCACTGACGACACAGAGGTAGCCACAGCCGTGGACTACCATACTGCGTCTGCTAGTATAGAGATGATAATGATATAAAAAAAATATATATATCACTACTGCAGGTATATATAATATAATGACGGACCTGCTGGACACTGTCAGCAGACTCCTAAACTACTAGTATGAAGAAGATAGAAAAAAAAAACCCACCACAGGTAGGTATACAATTATGGACGAGCACTGACGACACAGAGGTAGCCACAGCCGTGGACTACCGTACTGTGTCTGCTAATATAGAGATGATAAAGATGATAGAGATGAACAAAAAAAATATAACACTACTGCAGGTAAATATTTATATAATATAATGAATGACGGACCTGCTGGACACTGTCAGCAGAATGCGTTTATAGAATAAAAAAAAAAACACCACAGGAGTGTTTAACTTTTTCAGGCAGACAATATACTGGTGGTCACTGGTCAGTCACACTGGCAGCAAAAGTGTGCACTGTACTCCTGCTATAACTGCACCCCAGTCTCCCCCACAATTCAGCTGTGTGAGCAGTGAGCACTCAGCACAGTCAGATATACATAGATGATATTATCATGCAGCACACTGAGGCTGAGCACAGATATGGTATGTGACTGTGTATCGTTTTTTTTCAGGCAGAGAACGGATTATATTAAATAATAAAGTGGTCAGTCACTAGTAACTATCAGCAAAACTCTGCACTCTGAGTACTCCTAATGCTCCCCAAAACTACTAAGTAATCAACTCAAGTGTCTCTGTCTATTCTAACGGAGAGGACGCCAGCCACGTCCTCTCCCTATCAATCTCAATGCACGTGTGAAAATGGCGGCGACGCGCGGCTCCTTATATAGAATCCGAGTCTCGCGATAGAATACGAGCCTCGCGAGAATCCGACAGCGGGATGATGACGTTCGGGCGCGCTCGGGTTAGCCGAGCAAGGCGGGAAGATCCGAGTCTGCCTCGGACCCGTGTAAAAAGGCTGAAGTTGCTTCCGCAGGGCTGGGGTGAGAGGCTGCTGCTGACAGGTGAGGAGGGGGGGCGGGGGAAGGTATTACAGCGTCTATATGTGGGCACCTCAGCACATTCAGGCAATGCATGTACACCAGGGGAAGGGCTGATACTAGCATTAGCAGACACAACTACAGCAATATACCCTAAAGCAGTTGCAGCAACAGGTAGCAGAGTACTAAGACGCTCCTGTCTCGTAGCCTGTTTAGCAGTTGACTGGGATGGCACTCTGGACTATAAACTATTAGCAGAGTGAGCGAGAGTAATGCACAGGATCTTACGTGAATAGGTGCTAAGTGTGTGGTCCAGCCGTGGTGCTTCTGGCGACTAGTAGAAAGTAGGCAGCTTAACCAGTTCTTAGGTTTATTATCCAGGCAGAAACACAGGCAGCTTTAGACACAGGTATTAAACAGGTATAATAGAGTACTGGATGCAGCCTGTAGCATATGGGTGTTACTGGGCAATGTTGTACACTCTAGCGGTGTGTAGTGGTACTCTCCCTGATACAAGTGGTGGTACTATAGTATAGGGAAACTGGGAACCTCTGGGAGCCTGAAGTGGCTGCTATCTCTAAGGAGTCTTATGGGCACTTCCATTAACAGTGGACACCAGAGGAGAAAGATGTGCAGTAACGCATGTCAGAGGGAAGGCCTCCGGCAGGTCCTAGAGAACGCTGGCTCTATGCCTAGCATGGAATAAGGCAGTGCAGAGCACTCAAGTTTATTTTCAGTTACTGCTACACATGGATCAAGCTTACACTCAGACACAAGTCATGTGACACACGTTGGCGACACTTGCATATTAAGAGTTGACAAAAGTACTCTCAAGAAAAACTTTTATTTTATGTCAGGTTTCATTTTAAATCCATTTAAAACCCTCACCCTGTGTAATAAATGCAATGAATCACTTTTGTGGCCTATTCCTATCCCATCTGAATACAGCTCTACTTATAATAAGTCAAGTGAAAAATGGAACAGCAAGCGTAATGTAAAAGGCGCCTGTGGTAGGTAAATACTGAAACCTTCTGAATCTCTACATCTGGTTTGCAGATTCTTCGCTATTCTGTGATTGTCTTTTTAAAGTTTAATTTCCTTAGCCCTGACCAGCACCGTGACAGCCAAGTTATATCCCCAGGGTATACATTATTAATCCTATTTCACTTGGGCGCTGAGAAAGCAGGATAGAGGTAGGAAGTGCCAGAGGCAGGCAGAGCATGGAAGCCCGGCTGCTTACTTAATCAACATGGATACGCATTCAGAAAAGAAAATATCTTTTATTATGTTTCTTTTTCAAGTCATATTAAAGGAGAGACTGGTATTTGCAGCCTGATTATTACAGTGTTGTGTTTTTTTCACACTACCCAACGGAGCATCTCCAGCCTTGTAAGTTGAGAGCGGATATTGAATGACAGGGGAATATGTGCAGTTTACAACTTAACAATATTACGTTGTAGACTCGGATCCATAGCAAACCGGCAGCGCAGTATGTTTTGTTTCAAAATGAACCCTGTGTAAATTATTTGATTTGGTCGCTTGACGTGAGCAGACGCATTGCATACAGTATGGACACATCATGGCACTCTTGTAAAGTGTCTCTTGCTATGCCAGGAATACATTGGATAGCTGCACCATCATAGCCATAGCTACTTAATACAACCTGTAAAGTACAGGAACCTCTCTTACTTGTTCGTTCTTAATGTGGGAGGGGAAAGGGCTGGAACAGTGGAATAGTACTATACATTGGGGCTTAATGAATGGTAAAATGCCAATGTGGATGCCACATACTTGTGTGTAGTGAACAGGGCAAATGCACATATTGCATTCCCAGGTGCTAGAGGGGGAGCGTATGAAAATATTTTAATATGAAGCATGTGCCAAGAGTGGGTCATTCCTTCTCCTCCTCCATTGTTGGCCCAGACAAGCCGTGTAGACAGTACCCCCTCTCCGCATCCCTTACAGTGACAAGGAAAAGCAGAGTGATAGTAGACGGGTACTACAGTGGCGTATCTACAGTATAATGGGGACATGGTGTGTACACAGGCCTGAGGAGGGGGGTGCGCACACTGCACACCCTGCATTTATCCCTCCGGAAACCCGCCTCGGCGGCAGCAGCGCTCCACTGGTCACCATTTTCCTGGCATTTTGCGCATGCACAGTAGGAAAATCACTGAGAAAATGGCTGTTGTGCCACTTTCCCAGAGTCCTGCGCATGCACACTAGTTTCTTGCACAGCGCTAGTGTTTACTAGTGACCCTAGTGCTTAGAAGCTACTGCATTGCCAGCTAGAGAGGAGGTGGCCCCCTCCTCTCTTAATACGCCCCTGGCCTAACTATATACTAGGGGAATCTTAAATGGTGGTCCAACCAATCATTTCCTGTCATGTGCTTGAAAAATGACAGGAGCTGATTGGTTGGAGCACCATTTAAGATTAGTAACGAGTGATAACAATAATATCACTTGTGGATAACTCTGCCCCTAAATATGTAAGAAATAAATGGTTTCTGTTAAGTGAAATAAGAATTGTTTTCCATTATAATTTATTGTTTCGACCCTTTGTTTTGTTTAAACCTGATTAAAACGAGCCTCTCTGGAGACCCAAGGCAGATCCAAATCACAGCACACAGAGTAGAACCACACACTTACCAAGGCTCATTCATTATGTTAAGAAATCAGTTCGGTAGGAGTTAAGCAAGCAACTTAACGTATAAGCTGCTTTCAATACTGGGAATGTTTTTACACTGTGTAATTCACAACACCTGCTAACATACAATATCGCAATTGCATGAAATAGATCATTTATCATCAAGCTCTATTCTATAGCTCACAAAGAGCCAGATAGCCCATATGTTTTGTTTGCTGAATCAAAGGGAGAGCGAGGAGAATATTACTGTCAGGTACTAATCTGTATGTGGGAGGTGGAACATCGGAGGATTATCAGAATCTGCTCATATTATTTTACACAGACAAAGAGAACAGGTAGCCAGTGAAAGCGGAAAGTAAAGATTCCCTTGAAACGTTGATGTCTTTTCTCTGACGTCCTAGTGGATGCTGGGAACTCCGTAAGGACCATGGGGAATAGCGGCTCCGCAGGAGACTGGGCACAAAAAGAAAGCTTTAGGACTACCTGGTGTGCACTGGCTCCTCCCCCTATGACCCTCCTCCAAGCCTCAGTTAGATTTTTGTGCCCGACCGAGCAGGGTGCAATCTAGGGGGCTCTCCTGAGCTTCTTAGATAAAAGTTAGTTTTAGGTTTTTTATTTTCAGTGAGACCTGCTGGCAACAGGCTCACTGCATCGAGGGACTAAGGGGAGAAGAAGCGAACCTGCCTGCTTGCAGCCAGCTTGGGCTTCTTAGGCTACTGGACACCATTAGCTCCAGAGGGATCGAACACAGGCCCAGCCTCGGAGTCCGGTCCCAGAGCCGCGCCGCCGGCCCCCTTACAGAGCCAGAAGCAAGAAGAGGTCCGGAAAATCGGCGGCAGAAGACATCAGTCTTCATCAAGGTAGCGCACAGCACTGCAGCTGTGCGCCATTGCTCCTCATGCACACCTCACACTGCGGTCACTGATGGGTGCAGGGCGCTGGGGGGGGCGCCCTGAGCAGCAATATTAACACCTTGGCTGGCAAAAATACATCACATATAACCCCCAGGGCTATATGGATGTACATTAACCCCTGCCAGAATCCATAAAAATGCGGGAGAAAAGTCCGCGAAAAAGGGGCGGAGCTATCTCCTTCAGCACACTGGCGCCATTTTTCCCTCACAGCTCCGTTGGAGGGAAGCTCCCTGGCTCTCCCCTGCAGTTAATACACTACAGAAAGGGTTAAAAAAAGAGGGGGGGCACAATTTAGGCGCAGTATACAATATATATATATGCAGCTATAAGGGAAAACACTTTTTTATAGGTGCTATCCCTGTGATATATAGCGCCCTGGTGTGTGCTGGCATACTCTCCCTCTGTCTCCCCAAAGGGCTTTGTGGGGTCCTGTCTTCTATCAGAGCATTCCCTGTGTGGGTGCTGTGTGTCGGTACGGCTGTGTCGACAGGTATGTGGAGGATAATGAGGTGGAGGCGGAGCGAATGCCTGTAAATATGTTGTCACCCCCTGCGGGGTCGACACCGGTGTGGTTGAACTTATGGAAGGATTATGTGAAAGTGTCAACTCCTTACATAAAAGGTCGACGACACGGAACAGCCGGCTACTCAGCTTGTGCCTGTTCCAGCGTCTCAAATGTCATGGGGGGCTCTAAAATCACCCGCTACCTCAGATAACAGACACAGATGTCGACACGGATACTGACTCCAGTTTCGACATCGATGAGACTGGTGTACCCTCCAAATAGGTCCACCCGTTACAGGATTGAGGCAATGAAAAATGTATTACACATTTATGATTATACCCCAGGTACCACATAAAAGGGTATTGTGTTTGGTGAGAGAAAACTATTAGTAGTTTTTCCTGCATCTGAGAAATTAAATGAGGGGTGTGAGGAAGAGTGGTCTTCCCCCGGTAAGAAATTGATAATTTCTACAACGGTTATTGGCAGCGTACCCTTTCCCGCCAGAGGATAGGTCACGCGGGGAAACACCCCATAGGGTAGATACAGCGCTTACACGCTTATCAGAAAAGGTGGCACTACCGTCTCCGGATACGGCCGCCCTGAAGGAACCTGCTGATAGAAAGCAGGAAGTTACCCTATAAGATATAGTCACACACTAGGGCATTATATTGCGACCAGCCGTTGCTTCGGCATGGATGTGCAGTGCTCCCGCTGCGTGGTCAGATTCCCTGTCGGAAAATAACTATGGATAGGGACAATATTTTGCTGAAAATAGAGCATATAAAAGACGTGGTCTTATACATGCGTGATGCACAGAGGGATATTTGCCAGCTGGCATCAAAAATAAGCGCTAGGTCCATTGCCGCCAGACGGGGGTTATGGACTTGGCAATGGTCAGGCGATGCCGACTCGAATCGGCACATGGAAGTTGCCCTATAAGGGGGTGAAACTATTTGGGGATGGTTTTTCAGACCTCCTTTCCACAGATACTGCTGGGAAATCGATTTTTTTGCCACAGGCTACCCCACAACAAAAGAAAGCACCGTATCATCAAGTACAGTCCTTTCGGCCCCAGAAAAGCAACAGGGCTAGAGGCTCATCCTTTCTGCCGAGAGGCAAAGGTAGAGGAAAAAGCTGCAACACACAGCTAGTTCCCAAGAGCAGAAGTCTTCCCTGCGTCCGGTAGGTCCACAGCATGGTGCTGGGGCTGCTCAGGCGGACCCGGGTACGGTGGGGGCCCGTCTCAGGAATTTCAGCACACAGTGGGCTCTCTCACATGGATCCCTGGGTCCTTCAATTAGTATCTCAGGGGTACAGGCTGGAGTTCGAGACGTTCTTCCCCCCGCCGTTTCCTAAAATCTGCCTTACCGGCACCTCCCTCTGCCAGGGAGACGGTGTTGGTGGATATTCAACACTATAATCACGACAAGTGATTGTCAAGGTGCCCCTCCTTCAGCAAGGAAGGGGTTACTATTCCACAGTGGTTGTGGTACCGAAACGGTTCGGTGAGACCCATCTTGAAATTAAAATGCTTGAACTTTTATATCAGAAGATTCAAGTTCAAGATGGAATCGCTCAGGGCGGTTATTACGAGACTGGACGAGGGGGATTACAGGGTCTCCCTGGACATCAAGGATGCGTACCTGCATGTCCCCATTTACCCCCCTCACCAGGAGTACCTCAGATATGTGGTACAGGACTGTCACTATCAGTTCCAGACGCGGCCGTTGGAGTTGTCCACGGCACCGAAGGTCTTTACCTAGGTAATGGCCGAAGTGATGATACTCCTTCGCAAGAAGGAAGTTTTTATTATCCCGTACTTGGACGATCTCCTGATAAAGGCGAGGTCCAAAGAACAGTTGGTAGTGGGGGTAGCACTCTCTCGGGAAGTGCTACAACAGCACGACTGGATTCTCAATATTCCAAAGTCACAGCTGGTCCCGACGACACGTCTTCTGTTCCTGGGAATGTTTCTGAACGCAGACCAGAAAAGAGTGTTTCTTCCAGTGGAAAAAGCCGAGGAGTTGTCATCTCTAGTCAGAGACATCCTAAAACCAGGACAGGTGTCGGTACATCAATGCACACGAGTCCTGGGAAAAATGGTAGCTTCGTACGAAGCATAATTCCATTCGGAAGACTCCACGCAAGGACGTTCCAGTGGGACCTGTGGGACTAATGGTCCGGGTCCCATCTACAGATACAACAGCGGATAACCCTGTCGGAAAAAAACAGGGTGTCGATGCTGTGGTGGCTGCAGAGGGCTCATCTACTAGAGGGCCGCAGATTCGGAATACAGGACTGGGTTCTGGTGACCACGGATGCCAGCCTTCGGGGCTGGGGTGCAGTCACACAGGGAAGAAATTTCCAAGGAGATTTCACTTCACATAAATATTCTGCAGCTAAGGGCCATTTACAATGCCCTAAGCCAAGCAAGGCCCCTGCTTCAGAACCAGCCGGTACTGATCCAATCAGACGACATCACGGTGGTCGCCCATGTACACAGACAGGGCGGCACAAGAAGCAGGATGGCGATGGCAGAAGCCATAAGGATTCTCCGATGGGCGACCTACACCCAGGAGAATGGGGACTTCATCCAGAAGTTTTCCAAATGCGGGTAAACCGTTGGGAATGACCACGGCTGGACATGATGGCGTCCCGCCTCAACAAGAAGTTGAAAAGATATTGCGCCAGGTCAAGGGACCCTCAGGCGATCGCTGGGGACGCTCTAGTGACACCGTGGGTGTACCAGTCGGTTTATGTGTCTCCTCCTCTACCTCTCATACCCAAGGTACTGAGAATAATAAGAAGGCGAGGAGTGAAAACCATACTCGGGGTTCCGGATTGGCCATGGAGAGCTTGGTACCCGGAACTTCAAGAGATGCTGGCAGAGGACCCTTGGCCTCTGCCGCTCAGACAAGACCTGCGGCAGCAGGGACCCTGTCTGTTCCAAGACTTACCGCGGCTGCGTTTGACGGCATGGTGGTATAACACCGGATCCTAAAGGAAAAGGGTATTCCGAAGGAAGTCATCCCTACCCTGATCATAGCCAGGAAGGATGTCACCGCAAGACATTATCGCCACGTTTGGCGAAAATTTGTTGCTTGGTGGGAGGCCATGAAGGCCCCGACGGAGGAATTTCAACTATGTCGATTCCTGCACTTCCTGCAAGCAGGGGTGACGTTTGGGCCTCCAATTGGGGTCCATCAAGGTCCAGATTTCGGCTCTGTCGATTTTCTTCCAGAAAGAACTGGCTTCACTGCCTGAAGTTCAGACTTTGGTTAAAGGAGTACTACATATTCAGCCTCCTTTTGTGCCTCCTGTGGCACTTTTTGGATCTCAACGTGGTGTTGGATTTCCTAAAGTCGCATTGGTTGAGCCACTTAAAACCATGGAGCTAAAGTATCTCGCGTGGAAAGTGGTCATGCTGTTGGCCTTGGCCTTGGCTAGGCGTGTGTCAGAATTGGCGGCTTTGTCATGTAAAAGCCCTTATCTGATTTTCTATATGGATAGGGCAGAGTTGAGGACTCGTCCTCAGTTTCTCCCGAAGGTGGTCTCAGGTTTTCACTAGAACCAACCTATTGTGGTGCCTGCGGCTACTAGGTACTTGGAGGATTCCAAGTTGCTGGACGTAGTCAGGGCCCTGAAAATTTTATTTTTCCAGGACGGCTGGAGTCAGGAAAACTGACTCGCTGTTTATCCTGATGGCACCCAACAAGCTGGGTGCTCCTGCTTCTAAGCAGTCTATTGCGCGCTGGATTTGTAGCACTATTCAGCTGGCGCATTCTGCGGTAGGATTACCGCAGCCTAAATCAATAAAAGCCCATTCCACAAGGACGGTGGGCTCATCTTGGGCGGCTGCCCGAGGGGTCTCGGCTTTACAACTTTGCCGAGCAGCTACTTGGTCAGGGGCAAACACGTTTGCAAAATTCTATGAATTTGATACCCTGGCTGAGGAGGACCTGGAGTTCTCTCATTCGGTGCTGCAGAGTCATCCGCACTCTCCCGCCCGTTTGGGAGCTTTGGTATAATCCCCATGGTCCTTACGGTGTTCCCAGCATCCACTAGGACGTCAGAGAAAATAAGAATTTACTTACCGATAATTCTATTTCTCGTAGTCCGTAGTGGATGCTGGGCGCCCATCCCAAGTGCGGATTGTCTGCAATACTTGTACATAGTTATTGTTAACTAATCGGGTTCTTGTTGTGAGCCATCTATTCAGAGGCTCCTCTGTTATCATGCTGTTAACTGGGTTTCATATCACAAGTTGTACGGTGTGATTGGTGTGGCTGGTATGAGTCTTACCCGGGATTCAAAATCCTTCCTTATTGTGTACGCTCGTCCGGGCACAGTATCCTAACTGAGGCTTGGAGGAGGGTCATAGGGGGAGGAGCCAGTGCACACCAGGTAGTCCTAAAGTTTTCTTTTTGTGCCCAGTCTCCTGCGGAGCCGCTATTCCCCATGGTCCTTACGGAGTTCCCAGCATCCACTACGGACTACGAGAAATAGAATTATCGGTAAGTAAATTCTTATTTTTAGAACAGTACAGTATAGTAAGACAAAGCAATGAACAGAAGACTGTCGGACATTTACAAACTCACAGAGGTGGACCCACGTACAACATCACTTAGGCGCATGCGTGTTCATGGCCACCACTGGTGGATGCTGATTGGTACTGCATGGTGACCAATGCAGTTCCCATAGGCGTTCCTGGGCGGAGGCGGGGGAATGGCTTAAGTTAGTGGGTGTGCCGGGGGCATGCTGGTGTCAGGTACTGGGTCAAAACTTTTCTCAAGCGATGCAATTCCTCTGACACCGGCAGCCAAATACCGTTTGACATTCTCAGCAACCACTAGATTGCTCAGAAGTCTGATGTGCGGCCGAAGTCTGCTTGATGGTGCGCCATTGTGCACACCATTGAGCAAATTGGAGCTGTAGCTGGTGGGCGTCTGAATAGACTATCAGCTGCAGCATCAGCATCATTTCTCAGTAGCGGCTGCATCCGCATCTACATCAGGTCCAGAGTTTCTTATCACTAATATCAAACGAACATGACTTCAGCTTTTGTTACTGAATAAATGTAATATAAAAATGCGGATTCTGAGTCGGAGACAGACGGGGGAGTCCATGGATATTTTGCCGCAGCTGTGTCTGACTTTATGCTAATGCTGCTGCAAAGCCCTTCCCTGGCTTACACCCATGTGTCCTTATGTGCAGTTCCCCATCTGAGTAAGGCCACCTCTGTGAGCAGTTGAGTGTCACAGTACGCAGCCACTTCAGCGACATGCCTGCGCCACTCTTATCAGAGGCTACCTTTCCAAACACCTGATTAGCAAATCCTGCCCCCAATCACCGCCCAGGACAGACCAATATATTTCTGAGATTATGCATGCCAGTCTGTACTGCATCTCTGTACGAATAGACACCATTGGGATTTATGCTTAGTGTGACTCATGTGCATGCAAAAAAACATTGCTCCATTGCATATGAAATCGCAGTTGTGTCCAACTCACAATCAAGCCCTTTGTATTTATTTTTGTGTGACTGCACCTTGTTAATGTGGATAAACACATTCTTTGAGATGGGCAGTTTAATAGAGGAGAGGACCCGCGTCCAGGCTCCATGCTGGCCCCACCTTCTCTAGTAGCGCTGTAGACTCTGGTTTTGTGTCAAAGTCTAATGCGCATGCGCAGGTCTCCGGGAATATGGTACCTGCCTCTTGTTGCTGGGGACATCGCTACTGTGCATGCAGAAGATACCATGAAAATGTCCGCCCGTGACATTTTCCCAGTGATTTCTGTCTGCAAAGCTGGTCATCGCAGAACTCCGGAGAAGAATATATAATTATATTGGTGCAGGGTGTGCAGTGTGGGTCTATGGACCCAGGGGCCCCTGTGCACTGCACACCCTGCACACGTTATAGATATGCCAATGTTTGGAGATGCCACTGACCAGCAGAATGCCTGACTCCAGCTATTCCTTGAATTCTAGCTACCTTTTATCCTGCACAAATTCCTGCTCCCTGTTATTCTGCACATATTCCCATCAACAGCTATCCTGCACATATTCCTGCCACCTGTGGATAAATACCACATTGATCTCATCAAATTTAAGAAGACCAAATTGGTTGCAGTACAGGGGGACTACCCTGAACAGAAAGTTTATAATTGGGTGAATTATAAACAACCACAAGGAGGAAAACATCCCAGACAAAGATTCCGCAGACGTCCCAATTTTGATATCGACGCATGAAGTGGCGCAGCCTCCTCAGCAAGTGATCAAGAATGTGCTGGACCCAGTGGCAGACATTTTTCCGGGAAGCCCCCTTTAGGGGTAACAACAAGAGCGAAGGCAGACGGAAACAGAGACCTTTCACCAGAAGAGGTGGCCAGTGGGCCCGCGAAAGGAAAAAAGCAAACAAAAAAGAAAGCATAGTATTTAATTTATGCAAAAAAACATTGCTCCATTGCATATGAAATCGCCATTGTGTCCAACTCATAATCAAGCCCTTTGTATTTATTTTTGTGTGACTGCACCTTGTTAATGTGGATAAACACATTCTTTGAGATGGGCAGTTTAATAGAGGAGAGGACCCGCGTCCAGGCTCCATGCTAGCCCTACCTTCTCTAGTAGCGCTGTAGACTCTGGTTTTGTGTCAAAGTCTAATGCGCATGCGCAGGTCTCTGGGAATATGGTACCTGCGTCTTGTTGCTGGGGACATCGCTACTGTGCATGCAGAAGATACCATGAAAATGTCCGCCGTGACATTTTCCCAGTGATTTCTGTCTGCAAAGCTGTTCATCGCAGGACTCCGGAGAAGAATATATAATTATATTGGTGCAGGGTGTGCAGTGTAGGTCCATGGACCCAGGGGCCCCTGCGCACTGCACACCCTGCACACGTTATAAATATGTCAATGTTTGGAGATGCCACTGACCTGCAGGAGAATGCCTGACTCCAGCTATTCCTTGAATTCTAGCTACCTTTTATCCTGCACAAATTCCTGCTCCCTGTTATTCTGCACATATTCCCATCAACAGCTGTCCTGCACATATTCCTGCCACCTGTTATCTTGCACATATTCCCACCACCTGTTATCCTGCACATATTCCCACCACCTGTTATCCTGCACCAGGGGCGGATCCAGAAGAAAATGAAAGGGGAGGCACCATGATAGGGGAATGGTAATAGTTATATTTACATGCACCTAAGGCACGCGTGCTCCCAGATAAGAGGAGTGGTATCACAGGGGGCGTGACCTCACAGAATACGCCATCAGGTAATGATTGGCTGTAGGAGCGCATCCTGTTTTATTGACAATGTTTCACCCTGATGAAAAGGTTGATTGGGCCTTGAAATGTTGGTCACCTGTTCCATTAGTTATGGGAGCCTGGAAGGCACCCCAGCACTATATACTGTAATTAATAATGTTTTTAGTAGGTGGTGGCAGGTGCAGCATACCTTGTTTTGGGCACTGCTCTGAGACTCAGACTGCAGGACACGAACTGCCCATCTTTTAGCAGAAGCAGCCAGCTGGATCTCCAACAAGCAGCATAAGACATCTGCAGGACAGCCCTGTCACAATCACATGGGCCGCCTTTTCAAAGCTGAGGCTGAGTGTGACTGCACCTTAGAGATGAGCGCCTGAAATTTTTCGGGTTTTGTGTTTTGGTTTTGGGTTCGGTTCCGCGGCCGTGTTTTGGGTTCGAACGCGTTTTGGCAAAACCTCACCGAATTTTTTTTGTCGGATTCGGGTGTGTTTTGGATTCGGGTGTTTTTTTCAAAAAACACTAAAAAACAGCTTAAATCATAGAATTTGGGGGTCATTTTGATCCCAAAGTATTATTAACCTCAAAAACCATAATTTACACTCATTTTCAGTCTATTCTGAATACCTCACACCTCACAATATTATTTTTAGTCCTAAAATTTGCACCGAGGTCGCTGTGTGAGTAAGATAAGCGACCCTAGTGGCCGACACAAACACCGGGCCCATCTAGGAGTGGCACTGCAGTGTCACGCAGGATGTCCCTTCCAAAAAACCCTCCCCAAACAGCACATGACGCAAAGAAAAAAAGAGGCGCAATGAGGTAGCTGTGTGAGTAAGATTAGCGACCCTAGTGGCCGACACAAACACCGGGCCCATCTAGGAGTGGCACTGCAGTGTCACGCAGGATGGCCCTTCCAAAAAACCCTCCCCAAACAGCACATGATGCAAAGAAAAAAAGAGGCGCAATGAGGTAGCTGTGTGAGTAAGATTAGCGACCCTAGTGGCCGACACAAACACCGGGCCCATCTAGGAGTGGCACTGCAGTGTCACGCAGGATGTCCCTTCCAAAAAACCCTCCCCAAACAGCACATGACGCAAAGAAAAAAAGAGGCGCAATGAGGTAGCTGTGTGAGTAAGATTAGCGACCCTAGTGGCCGACACAAACACCGGGCCCATCTAGGAGTGGCACTGCAGTGTCACGCAGGATGTCCCTTCCAAAAAACCCTCCCCAAACAGCACATGACGCAAAGAAAAAAAGAGGCGCAATGAGGTAGCTGACTGTGTGAGTAAGATTAGCGACCCTAGTGGCCGACACAAACACCGGGCCCATTTAGGAGTGGCACTGCAGTGTCACGCAGGATGTCCCTTCCAAAAAACCCTCCCCAATCAGCACATGATGCAAAGAAAAAGAAAAGAAAAAAGAGGTGCAAGATGGAATTGTCCTTGGGCCCTCCCACCCACCCTTATGTTGTATAAACAAAACAGGACATGCACACTTTAACCAACCCATCATTTCAGTGACAGGGTCTGCCACACGACTGTGACTGATATGACGGGTTGGTTTGGACCCCCCCCAAAAAAGAAGCAATTAATCTCTCCTTGCACAAACTGGCTCTACAGAGGCAAGATGTCCACCTCATCATCACCCTCCGATATATCACCGTGTACATCCCCCTCCTCACAGATTATCAATTCGTCCCCACTGGAATCCACCATCTCAGCTCCCTGTGTACTTTGTGGAGGCAATTGCTGCTGGTCAATGTCTCCGCGGAGGAATTGATTATAATTCATTTTAATGAACATCATCTTCTCCACATTTTCTGGATGTAACCTCGTACGCCGATTGCTGACAAGGTGAGCGGCGGCACTAAACACTCTTTCGGAGTACACACTTGTGGGAGGGCAACTTAGGTAGAATAAAGCCAGTTTGTGCAAGGGCCTCCAAATTGCCTCTTTTTCCTGCCAGTATAAGTACGGACTGTGTGACGTGCCTACTTGGATGCGGTCACTCATATAATCCTCCACCATTCTATCAATGTTGAGAGAATCATATGCAGTGACAGTAGACGACATGTCCGTAATCGTTGTCAGGTCCTTCAGTCCGGACCAGATGTCAGCATCAGCAGTCGCTCCAGACTGCCCTGCATCACCGCCAGCGGGTGGGCTCGGAATTCTGAGCCTTTTCCTCGCACCCCCAGTTGCGGGAGAATGTGAAGGAGGAGATGTTGACAGGTCGCGTTCCGCTTGACTTGACAATTTTGTCACCAGCAGGTCTTTCAACCCCAGCAGACTTGTGTCTGCCGGAAAGAGAGATCCAAGGTAGGCTTTAAATCTAGGATCGAGCACGGTGGCCAAAATGTAGTGCTCTGATTTCAACAGATTGACCACCCGTGAATCCTTGTTAAGCGAATTAAGGGCTCCATCCACAAGTCCCACATGCCTAGCGGAATCGCTCCGTGTTAGCTCCTCCTTCAATGTCTCCAGCTTCTTCTGCAAAAGCCTGATGAGGGGAATGACCTGACTCAGGCTGGCAGTGTCTGAACTGACTTCACGTGTGGCAAGTTCAAAGGGCATCAGAACCTTGCACAACGTTGAAATCATTCTCCACTGCGCTTGAGACAGGTGCATTCCACCTACTATATCGTGCTCAATTGTATAGGCTTGAATGGCCTTTTGCTGCTCCTCCAACCTCTGAAGCATATAGAGGGTTGAATTCCACCTCGTTACCACTTCTTGCTTCAGATGATGGCAGGGCAGGTTCAGTAGTTTTTGGTGGTGCTCCAGTCTTCTGTACGTGGTGCCTGTACGCCGAAAGTGTCCCGCAATTCTTCTGGCCACCGACAGCATCTCTTGCACGCCCCTGTCGTTTTTTAAAAAATTCTGCACCACCAAATTCAAGGTATGTGCAAAACATGGGACGTGCTGGAATTTGCCCATATTTAATGCACACACAATATTGCTGGCGTTGTCCGATGCCACAAATCCACAGGAGAGTCCAATTGGGGTAAGCCATTCCGCGATGATCTTCCTCAGTTGCCGTAAGAGGTTTTCAGCTGTGTGCGTATTCTGGAAAGCGGTGATACAAAGCGTAGCCTGCCTAGGAAAGAGTTGGCGTTTGCGAGATGCTGCTACTGGTGCCGCCGCTGCTGTTCTTGTGGCGGGAGTCCATACATCTACCCAGTGGGCTGTCACAGTCATATAGTCCTGACCCTGCCCTGCTCCACTTGTCCACATGTCCGTGGTTAAGTGGACATTGAGTACAACTGCATTTTTTAGGACACTGGTGAGTCTTTTTCTGACGTCCGTGTACATTCTCGGTATCGCCTGCCTAGAGAAGTGGAACCTAGATGGTATTTGGTAACGGGGGCACACTGCCTCAATAAATTGTCTAGTTCCCTGTGAACTAACGGCGGATACCGGACGCACGTCTAACACCAACATAGTTGTCAAGGCCTCAGTTATCCGCTTTGCAGCAGGATGACTGCTGTGATATTTCATCTTCCTCGCAAAGGACTGTTGAACAGTCAATTGCTTACTGGAAGTAGTACAAGTGGGCTTACGACTTCCCCTCTGGGATGACCATCGACTCCCAGCAGCAACAACAGCAGCGCCAGCAGCAGTAGGCGTTACACGCAAGGATGCATCGGAGGAATCCCAGGCAGGAGAGGAATCGTCAGAATTGCCAGTGACATGGCCTGCAGGACTATTGGCATTCCTGGGGAAGGAGGAAATTGACACTGAGGGAGTTGGTGGGGTGGTTTGCGTGAGCTTGGTTACAAGAGGAAGGGATTTACTGGTCAGTGGACTGCTTCCGCTGTCACCCAAAGTTTTTGAACTTGTCACTGACTTATTATGAATGCGCTGCAGGTGACGTATAAGGGAGGATGTTCCGAGGTGGTTAACGTCCTTACCCCTACTTATTACAGCTTGACAAAGGGAACACACGGCTTGACACCTGTTGTCCGCATTTCTGTTGAAATACCTCCACACCGAAGAGCTGATTTTTTTGGTATTTTCACCTGGCATGTCAACGGCCATATTCCTCCCACGGACAACAGGTGTCTCCCCGGGTGCCTGACTTAAACAAACCACCTCACCATCAGATTCCTCCTGGTCAATTTCCTCCCCAGTGCCAGCAACACCCATATCCTCCTCATCCTGGTGTACTTCAACACTGACATCTTCAATCTGACTATCAGGAACTGGACTGCGGGTGCTCCTTCCAGCACTTGCAGGGGGCGTGCAAATGGTGGAAGGCGCATGCTCTTCACGTCCAGTGTTGGGAAGGTCAGGCATCGCAACCGACACAATTGGACTCTCCTTGTGGATTTGGGATTTCGAAGAATGCACAGTTCTTTGCTGTGCTGCTTTTGCCAGCTTGAGTCTTTTCATTTTTCTAGCGAGAGGCTGAGTGCTTCCATCCTCATGTGAAGCTGAACCACTAGCCATGAACATAGGCCAGGGCCTCAGCCGTTCCTTGCCACTCCGTGTCGTAAATGGCATATTGGCAAGTTTACGCTTCTCCTCCGACAATTTTATTTTAGGTTTTGGAGTCCTTTTTTTTCTGATATTTGGTGTTTTGGATTTGACATGCTCTGTACTATGACATTGGGCATCGGCCTTGGCAGACGACGTTGCTGGCATTTCGTCTCGGCCATGACTAGTGGCAGCAGCTTCAGCATGAGGTGGAAGTGGATCTTGATCTTTCCCTAATTTTGGAACCTCAACATTTTTGTTCTCCATATTTTAATAGGCACAACTAAAAGGCACCTCAGGTAAACAATGGAGATGGATACTAGTATACAATTATGGACTGCCTGCCGAGTGCAGACACAGAGGTAGCCACAGCCGTGAACTACCGTACTGTACTGTGTCTGCTGCTAATATAGACTGGTTGATAAAGAGATGTCTATGTAACTATGTATGAATAAAGAAGAAAGAAAAAAAAACCACGGTTAGGTGGTATACAATTATGGACGGACTGCCTGCCGAGTGCAGACACAGAGGTAGCCACAGCCGTGAACTACCGTACTGTACTGTGTCTGCTGCTAATATAGACTGGTTGATAAAGAGATGTCTATGTAACTATGTATGTATAAAGAAGAAAGAAAAAAAAACCACGGTTAGGTGGTATACAATTATGGACGGACTGCCTGCCGAGTGCAGACACAGAGGTAGCCACAGCCGTGAACTACCGTACTGTACTGTGTCTGCTGCTAATATAGACTGGTTGATAAAGAGATGTCTATGTAACTATGTATGTATAAAGAAGAAAGAAAAAAAAACCACGGTTAGGTGGTATACAATTATGGACGGACTGCCTGCCGAGTGCAGACACAGAGGTAGCCACAGCCGTGAACTACCGTACTGTACTGTGTCTGCTGCTAATATAGACTGGTTGATAAAGAGATGTCGTAGTAGTATGTATGTATAAAGAAGAAAAAAAAACCACGGTTAGGTGGTATACAATTATGGACGGACTGCCTGCCGAGTGCAGACACAGAGGTAGCCACAGCCGTGAACTACCGTACTGTGTCTGCTGCGACTGGATGATAAATGATATAAAAAATATATATATATCACTACTGCAGCCGGACAGGTATATATTATATATTATATAATGACGGACCTGCTGGACACTGTCTGTCAGCAGAATGAGTTTTATTTTTATAGAATAAAAAAAAAAACAACACACAAGTGAAGTCACACGACGAGTGTTTAACTTTTTCAGGCAATCACAATATAAGTATACTACTAACTATACTGGTGGTCAGTGTGGTCAGGTCACTGGTCAGTCACACTGGCAGTGGCACTCCTGCAGCAAAAGTGTGCACTGTTTAATTTTAATATAATATTATGTACTCCTGGCTCCTGCTATAACCTATAACTGGCACTGCAGTGCTCCCCAGTCTCCCCCACAATTATAAGCTGTGTGAGCTGAGCAGTCAGACAGATATATAATATATATATAGATGATGCAGCACACTGGGCTGAGCCTGAGCAGTGCACACAGATATGGTATGTGACTGAGTCACTGTGTGTATCGCTTTTTTCAGGCAGAGAACGGATATATTAAATAAACTGCACTGTCTGGTGGTCACTCACTATATAATATTATGTACTCCTGGCTCCTGCTATAACCTATAACTGGCACTGCAGTGCTCCCCAGTCTCCCCCACAATTATAAGCTGTGTGAGCTGAGCAGTCAGACAGATATATAATATATATAGATGATGCAGCACACTGGGCTGAGCCTGAGCAGTGCACACAGATATGGTATGTGACTGAGTCACTGTGTGTATCGCTTTTTTCAGGCAGAGAACGGATATATTAAATAAACTGCACTGTCTGGTGGTCACTCACTAGTAAACTCTCTGCACTCTCTACACTTCTACAGTACTCCTCCTAGTCCTAAGCTCCAGTAAATCTCTCTCTCTTATAATCTAAATGGAGAGGACGCCAGCCACGTCCTCTCCCTATCAATCTCAATGCACGTGTGAAAATGGCGGCGACGCGCGGCTCCTTATATAGAATCCGAGTCTCGCGATAGAATCCGAGCCTCGCGAGAATCCGACAGCGTCATGATGACGTTCGGGCGCGCTCGGGTTAACCGAGCAAGGCGGGAAGATCCGAGTCGCTCGGACCCGTGAAAAAAAACATGAAGTTCGGGCGGGTTCGGATTCAGAGAAACCGAACCCACTCATCTCTACTGCACCTAGCATGATGGTAAAGGAAGTGGAGGAGGAAGTGCTGGGAAACTGTGCGGTGCAGTGAGGGCTAATGAAGCCTTCTGCGCCGTCATAAGTAACTGTCTAACTCGATGCTGGCATTTGAACCCCCGCGCCTGGGCTGGACTCTGGCCGGCTGGCAGTGGGGGAGGTAGGTTGCAATGTGAGCAGGGGGAGGCTGGAGCTGCAGCTCCAGCATCCCCATTGGTTACCACACGGACTTGCTGTTAGAGCAGCGGCGGGTCCTAGTGCCTGCCGGCTCTTTTATCAAATCTGACTGACGGAAATAGCAGTAGTGCTGCTGCTGTTCTCCTTTTGAAAAAAGAAGAAGTCAGAAACAACAGGGGGGGCACGGGCCAGAGTGCCCCCCCTGGGTCAGCCTATGTCCTGCGAATATTCCCACCACCTGTTATCCTGCACATATTCCTCCTACCTATTATCCTGCACATATTCCTACCACCTGTTATCCTGCTACCTGTTATCCTGCACATATTCCCGCTACCTGTTATTCTGTACATATTCCTGCTACCTGTTATCCTGCACATATTCCTGCTACCAGTTATCCTGCACATATTCCCATCACCTGTTACCCTGTACATATTCCCACTACCTGTAATCCTGCACATATTCCCGCTACCTGTTATTCTGCACATATTCCTGCTACCTGTTATCCTGCACATATTCCTACCACCTGTTCTCCTGCACATATTCCTGCTACCTGTTATCCGGCACATATTCCCGCTACCTGTTATTCTGTACATATTCCCGCTACCTGTTATCCTGCACATATTCCTGCTACCAGTTATCCTGCACATATTCCCACCACCTGTTACCCTGTACATATTCCCACTACCTGTAATCCTGCACATATTCCCGCCACCTGTTATCCTGCACATATTCCCTCACCTGTTATCCTGCACATATTCCCGCTACCTATAATGCTGCACATATTCCCGCCACCTATTATCCTGCACATATTCCCGCCACCTGTTATCCTGCACATATTCCCACCACCTGTCATTCTGCACATATTCCCGCCACCTATCATCCTGCACATATTCCCGACGCCTGTTATCCTGCACATATTAACGCCACCTGTTATCTTGCACATATTCCCACCACCTGTTATCCTGCACATATTCCAATGCCTGTCATCCTGCACATATTCAGAAATTTTCTTAATTTCCCCATTTTGAGCCTACTTTAGGGCAACATTATCCTAAATGACAATAACTCATTAATCCATTTACATGATTTTTGGGGTACATTTACTAAGCAGTGATAAGAGCGGAGAAGTGAGCTAGTGGAGAAATTGCCCCATCAACCAATCAGCAGATCTGTATCATTTTATAGTATGCAAATTATAGATGTTACTGCAGTGCTGATTGGTTGCCATGGGCAACTTCTCCACTGGCTCACTTCTCCGCTCTTATCACTGCTTAGTAAATGTCCCCCTTAGTCTCTTGATTCCTTTACAAAATATTAGGCTACTGGATAACCACCTGTTTTGCTTTTTTAAACTATATTAAGAAGAACATCATTCTCAGGTAAAGAATTACCACTGTCAGAGATAAACAATATTTGGCAAATGTGATGGGTAACAATAAAAAATGTAAGATAAGAACATACATATAATACTTACTCTACAGTACATTTTTATTTCTGCCATAGTAAATATTGAAGTAAAACATACATATTTTACGTAGAGATGAGCGGGTTCGGTTCCTCTGAATCCGAACCCACCCGAACTTCAGGTTTTTTACACGGGTCCGAGCAGGCTCGGATCTTCCCGCCTTGCTCGGCTAACCCGAGCGCGCCCGAACGTCATCATCACGCTGTCGGATTCTCGCGAGGCTCGGATTCTATCGCGAGACTCAGATTCTATATAAGGAGCCGCGCGTCGCCGCCATTTTCACACGTGCATTGAGAGTCATAGGGAGAGGACGTGGCTGGCGTCCTCTCCGTTTAGAGAAGAGAGAGACACAGTATTTTCGGGGAGCATTATTAGGAGGAGTACTACTGTATACTACTATACTACTTGCTGAAGTGATATTTATAGATTAGATAGTGTGACTGTAATTGTATTATCTGACTTGTGGGGGAGACACTGACAGTGGGGAGCAGTTAGAGTCTGAGAGCAGGACTCAGGAGTACATATAACGTACAGTGCACACTTTTGCTGCCAGAGTCAGTGCCACACTGCCATTGTTGTGACCACACTGACCACCAGTATAATAATATATTTTGTGATTGTCTGCTTAGGCCTCGGAGTACTAGTTGCAAGTTGCAACGTGACCTGTCCTGAAGTGACCACCAGTTTAATAATCAATCACCACCAGTTTAATATATATATATATATATATATATATATATAATTGTATATAATATATATATATATATATATATATATAATATTGTATACCACCTACCCGTGTTTTTTTTTTTTTTTCATTCTTCTTTATACATACTACTATAGTAGCTTACTGTAGCAGTCTGCGGTGCTGTGCTGACCTGACAGTGTCCAGCAGGTCCGTCATCAGTCATTACATAATAAATATATATAGTACCTGTCCGGCTGCAGTACTAGTGATATTATATTGATTTCATCTCATTATCAATAATTTATCATCCAGTCTAGACTCTATATTAGCAGCAGACACAGTACGTTAGTCCACGGCTGTAGCTACCTCTGTGTCGGCACTCGGCAGTCCATCCATAATTGTATACCACCTACCCGTGGTTTTTTTTTTTCTTTCTTCTTTGTACATACTACTATAGAGTATAGTAGCTTACTGTAGCAGTCTGCGGTGCTGCTGAGCTGACAGTGTCCAGCAGGTCCGTCATCAGTCATCATTACCTAATAAATATATTATCTACCTGTCCGGCTGCAGTACTAGTGATATTATATATACATACATATATATATTGATTTCATCTCATTATCAATCATCCAGTCTATATTAGCAGCAGACACAGTACGTTAGTCCATGGCTGTAGCTACCTCTGTGTCGGCACTCAGCAGTCCATCCATAATTGTATACCACCTACCCGTGGATTTTTTTTTTTCGTTCTTTTTTGTACATACTACTATAGTATAGTAGCTTACTGTAGCAGTCTGCGGTGCTGCTGAGCTGACAGTGTCCAGCAGGTCCGTCATCAGTCATCATTACCTAATAAATATATTATCTACCTGTCCGGCTGCAGTACTAGTGATATTATATATACATACATATATATATTGATTTCATCTCATTATCAATCATCCAGTCTATATTAGCAGCAGACACAGTACGTTAGTCCACGGCTGTAGCTACCTCTGTGTCGGCACTCGGCAGTCCATCCATAATTGTATACCACCTACCCGTGGTTTTTTTTTTTTTCTTTCTTCTTTGTACATACTACTATAAAGTATAGTAGCTTACTGTAGCAGTCTGCGGTGCTGCTGAGCTGACAGTGTCCAGCAGGTCCGTCATCAGTCATCATTACCTAATAAATATATTATCTACCTGTCCGGCTGCAGTACTAGTGATATTATATATACATACATATATATATTGATTTCATCTCATTATCAATCATCCAGTCTATATTAGCAGCAGACACAGTACGTTAGTCCACGGCTGTAGCTACCTCTGTGTCGGCACTCGGCAGTCCATCCATAAGTATACTAGTATCCATCCATCTCCATTGTTTACCTGAGGTGCCTTTTAGTTGTGCCTATTAAAATATGGAGAACAAAAATGTTGAGGTTCCAAAATTAGGGAAAGATCAAGATCCACTTCCACCTCGTGCTGAAGCTGCTGCCACTAGTCATGGCCGAGACGATGAAATGCCAGCAACGTCGTCTGCCAAGGCCGATGCCCAATGTCATAGTACAGAGCATGTCAAATCCAAAACACCAAATATCAGTAAAAAAAGGACTCCAAAACCTAAAATAAAATTGTCGGAGGAGAAGCGTAAACTTGCCAATATGCCATTTACCACACGGAGTGGCAAGGAACGGCTGAGGCCCTGGCCTATGTTCATGGCTAGTGGTTCAGCTTCACATGAGGATGGAAGCACTCAGCCTCTCGCTAGAAAACTGAAAAGACTCAAGCTGGCAAAAGCACCGCAAAGAACTGTGCGTTCTTCGAAATCCCAAATCCACAAGGAGAGTCCAATTGTGTCGGTTGCGATGCCTGACCTTCCCAACACTGGACGTGAAGAGCATGCGCCTTCCACCATTTGCACGCCCCCTGCAAGTGCTGGAAGGAGCACCCGCAGTCCAGTTCCTGATAGTCAGATTGAAGATGTCAGTGTTGAAGTACACCAGGATGAGGAGGATATGGGTGTTGCTGGCGCTGGGGAGGAAATTGACCAGGAGGATTCTGATGGTGAGGTGGTTTGTTTAAGTCAGGCACCCGGGGAGACACCTGTTGTCCGTGGGAGGAATATGGCCACTGACATGCCTGGTGAAAATACCAAAAAAATCAGCTCTTCGGTGTGGAAGTATTTCAACAGAAATGCGGACAACAGGTGTCAAGCCGTGTGTTGCCTTTGTCAAGCTGTAATAAGTAGGGGTAAGGACGTTAACCACCTCGGAACATCCTCCCTTATACGTCACCTGCAGCGCATTCATAATAAGTCAGTGACAAGTTCAAAAACTTTGGGTGACAGCGGAAGCAGTCCACTGACCAGTAAATCCCTTCCTCTTGTAACCAAGCTCACGCAAACCACCCCACCAACTCCCTCAGTGTCAATTTCCTCCTTCCCCAGGAATGCCAATAGTCCTGCAGGCCATGTCACTGGCAATTCTGACGATTCCTCTCCTGCCTGGGATTCCTCCGATGCATCCTTGCGTGTAACGCCTACTGCTGCTGGCGCTGCTGTTGTTGCTGCTGGGAGTCGATGGTCATCCCAGAGGGGAAGTCGTAAGACCACTTTTACTACTTCCACCAAGCAATTGACTGTCCAACAGTCCTTTGCAAGGAAGATGAAATATCACAGCAGTCATCCTACTGCAAAGCGGATAACTGAGGCCTTGGCATCCTGGGTGGTGAGAAACGTGGTTCCGGTATCCATCATTACTGCAGAGCCAACTAGAGACTTGTTGGAGGTACTGTGTCCCCGGTACCAAATACCATCTAGGTTCCATTTCTCTAGGCAGGCGATACCGAAAATGTACACAGACCTCAGAAAAAGAGTCACCAGTGTCCTAAAAAATGCAGCTGTACCCAATGTCCACTTAACCACGGACATGTGGACAAGTGGAGCAGGGCAGGGTCAGGACTATATGACTGTGACAGCCCACTGGGTAGATGTATGGACTCCCGCCGCAAGAACAGCAGCGGCGGCACCAGTAGCAGCATCTCGCAAACGCCAACTCTTTCCTAGGCAGGCTACGCTTTGTATCACCGGTTTCCAGAATACGCACACAGCTGAAAACCTCTTACGGCAACTGAGGAAGATCATCGCGTAATGGCTTACCCCAATTGGACTCTCCTGTGGATTTGTGGCATCGGACAACGCCAGCAATATTGTGTGTGCATTAAATATGGGCAAATTCCAGCACGTCCCATGTTTTGCACATACCTTGAATTTGGTGGTGCAGAATTATTTAAAAAACGACAGGGGCGTGCAAGAGATGCTGTCGGTGGCCAGAAGAATTGCGGGACACTTTCGGCGTACAGGCACCACGTACAGAAGACTGGAGCACCACCAAAAACTACTGAACCTGCCCTGCCATCATCTGAAGCAAGAAGTGGTAACGAGGTGGAATTCAACCCTCTATATGCTTCAGAGGTTGGAGGAGCAGCAAAAGGCCATTCAAGCCTATACAATTGAGCACGATATAGGAGGTGGAATGCACCTGTCTCAAGCGCAGTGGAGAATGATTTCAACGTTGTGCAAGGTTCTGATGCCCTTTGAACTTGCCACACGTGAAGTCAGTTCAGACACTGCCAGCCTGAGTCAGGTCATTCCCCTCATCAGGCTTTTGCAGAAGAAGCTGGAGACATTGAAGGAGGAGCTAACACGGAGCGATTCCGCTTGGCATGTGGGACTTGTGGATGGAGCCCTTAATTCGCTTAACAAGGATTCACGGGTGGTCAATCTGTTGAAATCAGAGCACTACATTTTGGCCACCGTGCTCGATCCTAGATTTAAAGCCTACCTTGGATCTCTCTTTCCGGCAGACACAAGTCTGCTGGGGTTGAAAGACCTGCTGGTGAGAAAATTGTCAAGTCAAGCGGAACGCGACCTGTCAACATCTCCTCCTTCACATTCTCCCGCAACTGGGGGTGCGAGGAAAAGGCTCAGAATTCCGAGCCCACCCGCTGGCGGTGATGCAGGGCAGTCTGGAGCGACTGCTGATGCTGACATCTGGTCCGGACTGAAGGACCTGACAACGATTACGGACATGTCGTCTACTGTCACTGCATATGATTCTCTCAACATTGAAAGAATGGTGGAGGATTATATGAGTGACCGCATCCAAGTAGGCACGTCACACAGTCCGTACTTATACTGGCAGGAAAAAGAGGCAATTTGGAGGCCCTTGCACAAACTGGCTTTATTCTACCTAAGTTGCCCTCCCACAAGTGTGTACTCCGAAAGAGTGTTTAGTGCCGCCGCTCACCTTGTCAGCAATCGGCGTACGAGGTTACATCCAGAAAATGTGGAGAAGATGATGTTCATTAAAATGAATTATAATCAATTCCTCCGTGGAGACATTGACCAGCAGCAATTGCCTCCACAAAGTACACAGGGAGCTGAGATGGTGGATTCCAGTGGGGACGAATTGATAATCTGTGAGGAGGGGGATGTACACGGTGATATATCGGAGGATGATGATGAGGTGGACATCTTGCCTCTGTAGAGCCAGTTTGTGCAAGGAGAGATTAATTGCTTCTTTTTTGGTGGGGGTCCAAACCAACCCGTCATTTCAGTCACAGTCGTGTGGCAGACCCTGTCACTGAAATGATGGGTTGGTTAAAGTGTGCATGTCCTGTTTATACAACATAAGGGTGGGTGGGAGGGCCCAAGGACAATTCCATCTTGCACCTCTTTTTTCTTTAATTTTTCTTTGCGTCATGTGCTGTTTGGGGAGGGTTTTTTGGAAGGGACATCCTGCGTGACACTGCAGTGCCACTCCTAGATGGGCCCGGTGTTTGTGTCGGCCACTAGGGTCGCTTATCTTACTCACACAGCTACCTCATTGCGCCTCTTTTTTTCTTTGCGTCATGTGCTGTTTGGGGAGGGTTTTTTGGAAGGGACATCCTGCGTGACACTGCAGTGACACTCCTAGATGGGCCCGGTGTTTGTGTCGGCCACTAGGGTCGCTTATCTTACTCACACAGCTACCTCATTGCGCCTCTTTTTTTCTTTGCGTCATGTGCTGTTTGGGGAGGGTTTTTTGGAAGGGACATCCTGCGTGACACTGCAGTGACACTCCTAGATGGGCCCGGTGTTTGTGTCGGCCACTAGGGTCGCTTATCTTACTCACACAGCTACCTCATTGCGCCTCTTTTTTTCTTTGCGTCATGTGCTGTTTGGGGAGGGTTTTTTGGAAGGGACATCCTGCGTGACACTGCAGTGACACTCCTAGATGGGCCCGGTGTTTGTGTCGGCCACTAGGGTCGCTTATCTTACTCACACAGCTACCTCATTGCGCCTCTTTTTTTCTTTGCGTCATGTGCTGTTTGGGGAGGGTTTTTTGGAAGGGACATCCTGCGTGACACTGCAGTGCCACTCCTAGATGGGCCCGGTGTTTGTGTCGGCCACTAGGGTCGCTTATCTTACTCACACAGCTACCTCATTGCGCCTCTTGTTTTCTTTGCGTCATGTGCTGTTTGGGGAGGGTTTTTTGGAAGGGACATCCTGCGTGACACTGCAGTGACACTCCTAGATGGGCCCGGTGTTTGTGTCGGCCACTAGGGTCGCTTAGCTTAGTCATCCAGCGACCTCGGTGCAAATTTTAGGACTAAAAATAATATTGTGAGGTGTGAGGTATTCAGAATAGACTGAAAATGAGTGTAAATTATGGTTTTTGAGGTTAATAATACTTTTGGATCAAAATGACCCCCAAATTCTATGATTTAAGCTGTTTTTTAGTGTTTTTTGAAAAAAACACCCGAATCCAAAACACACCCGAATCCGACAAAAAAAATTCGGTGAGGTTTTGCCAAAACGCGGTCGAACCCAAAACACGGCCGCAGAACCGAACTCAAAACCAAAACACAAAACCCGAAAAATTTCCGGCGCTCATCTCTAATTTTTACGTAGACCTGTTAAAAATTTATTTTCCATCTAGTGCCTGGTTTTCTTCTTATCTAAATACCTAATACACCCAACCAGTTATACAACGTCCAAGACTAATGCTACTTCTAGGCCCCCTTCCACTTCCTTACAGTATGGTATTGGGCCAGAGTCAAATGCAAGCGTGTATGACCATTGCAGCAGATTAGGGGTCTATGGGAGTCATTCCGACACGTTCGCTCGCAGCGGTTCTTCGCTGCAGTGCGAACGGGTCCGTGATGCACATGTGCGGCATGCGACAGAGGTCGCCAGGCAATGACGCTTGCAACAAAGAAAGCGGTCACAGCGGCGACCGCAAGAAGATGGACAGCAAGAGGGCGTTCCTGGGCATCACCTTACCGTTTCCTGACATTTTCGGGGAGTGGTAAGTAAAACGCAGGCGTGTCCAGGCGAACGGAGGGCGGAGGTGTGATGTCAAAGCCGAGCCCCATCAACGCTGAGATCGTCGCACAGGGTAAGTATGTCCAGGGCTGGTCTTGTTTTACACAAAACTTTTTTAGCTAAGGAGGGCTGCACAAGCGTTCGCAGACCTGCTAAGCTAAAATACACTCCCCCATAGGCGGGGATTAGTTGATCGCACCAGCAGCAAAAAGTTGCTGGCTGCGATCAACTCGGAATGACCCTCAATGTACTAAGCCTTGGAGAGACATAAAGTGAAGACAGCTAAAGTACCAGTCAATCAGCTCCTAACTGCCATGTTACAGGCTGTGTTTCAAAAATGACAGCAGATGGTTGGTTAGTAGTACTTTATCTACGGGCACTTTATCTCTCTCTAAGGCATAGTACTTAGACACCTTACTACCTTATGCTAATGCCAGTTCCCATCTGTCTCTTGCCGCACAGCCACAACTATAATGATTAGTAAGACACGTACACCACCTCCACCCTGGATGCAACACATCTGTCAGAAACAGGCATCCGACCCTCCGTTACAGAGCAGTATCTGGACTTTTTGGTGCCCTGTGCCAGAGAGAGAATTGGCGCCCTACCCCCATTTTTCCTATAGGGACATATAGGGAAGGGGCCTGACAAGATTGATCCCAGATAAAGCCCATGTTATGATGCCCCTTCCCACATTGTGTATGTATATATATATATATAGTCCTTGCAACAAACAGTACTCAGAATAAACACCCAGAGACGTCTCTTAAATGATGCAACGTTTCGGAGAACTTTACGCTCCTTTGTCAGGACAACAAGTGACAATAAAAAGACACATACCTTTATAGCAAAGACACCCGGTGCTCAGGAAAACGCCTCTCTCTCCTCGTGATCCGGTACCGCTGACGTCATCACATAGTGCTGACGCTTCTCCGCTGACCCGCACTACCGCATCCGGATGCTGGTGCTGCGGCCGGCGAGGGAAGAGTGTATTTACCTTCACCATGGAAACCGGGATTTAAAGATACTGTAGTAAAATAAAGAAACAATGTAACTAAATAAAATATCACTGAACATCACAAGAACTATGCAGTGTGACTAATAATAATAAACAGTAGTAGAAAGAATAAGGCTACAATTACAACCATAATAAACTAATGGCCGCCATTCTTTCCTTGAAACATCTTGTGGTATTTCCCACATACAGATGTCCGCACGGACATTTGATATAATAGACTACGTGCGTGCTGGGGCATGTCAAGGGATATCTGATGTGGAATGGTTTACCGGATCTTGTATGCTAGAACTAATTGCCAATTTCTAAGAACCTACACTTACTGTAGTGCAGTTAATGCATATAAAGTTTCCTGGTTTTCTGCTAAGGAAATGTATCTATCATCCAAGATCCGGAAGTGGGTGGCGATTCTAAATAAATGTTCCTTTGACCTGATACTCCTAGTGATAGAGGAATCAGCAAGGGAATTTTCACTGGTCAGAACAACTATTAATGATTTAGAATTGAAGCATCTGGACAAATTAACATCAGATAAGTCAACTCCATGGTTGCAGAGACTAACCGAACAAATAGATAAATACCGCATTGATCTTATCAAATTTAAGAAGACCAAATTGGTTGCAGTACAGGGGGACTACCCTGAACAGAAAGTTTATAATTGGGTGAATTATAAACAACCACAAGGAGGAAAACATCCCAGACAAAGATTCCGCAGACGTCCCAATTTTGATACCGACGCATGAAGCGGCGCAGCATCCTCAGCAAGTGATCAAGAATGTGCTGGACCCAGTGGCAGACATTTTTCCGGGAAGCCCCCTTTAGGGGTAACAACAAGAGCGCAGGCAGACGGAAACAGAGACTTTTCACCAGAAGAGGTGGCTAGTGGGCCCGCGAAAGGAAAAAAGCAAACAAAAAAGAAAGCATAGTATTTAATTTATCTAATCTCAATTTGATATCCAGAGTTAAGGGTGCTAAATAACGGATTGAGTTTTGTGCCTACTAATCTTTCAGATGCCTTGCAGGATAGTGTTGATCTATATAAATTCCGTAGGAGTCTTAAACTTAAAGAACATTTTGGATCACAGGCTCAAACAGATGATGTCAAACCTTTGCCCTTTCTCAAGAAGTCCAAATTTGATCCACAGTCCCAAAATATGGCAACAAAAATATTCACCAATCGTATGGAAAAGGTAATTTCTAAAACCCATAATCCCGTTGGTTGTAATTTTAATTTATCAATGGAAGAGAAAAAGGCCTTAAAAGACTTAAGCAGCTGACAGGGGAGGAGGTATAGTGGTCCTCAGTTTGGACGACTACAAAGAAGAAGCTTATAAGCAATTACATGATACAGCAGTTTATATGAAGCTGGAAAAAGATCCGACAGCCCTATATAAACAAGAATTAGATGCTGTGTTAAAGTCTGCGTTGGATCAGGGTTTTATTAACCAAAAAATATTTGATTCATTACTCCAAGATTGGCCCAAAATACCTGTTTTTTTATCTAATTCCGAAACTCCATAAAGACTCTCTCAAACCACCAGGGTGGCCAATAATAGCAGCAAGAGACTCTCTCCTTTATGTGGCATCACAATTTCTGGATCATTATCTACAGCCAGTCATTCAACAAGAGAAACACTTTTTGAAGGACACCACTACGTTTATTCTGAAATTGCAGGATTTATCACCTTTACTTACCAAACAATGTATGTGAGTAGATAAAGACCACCTTTCTGTCAAAGTGACAGTTGCCAAACCCCTTTCTCCTCCTTTCTCATGGGGCACGCCCCCTTTAATATTAAATTATAGTGTTTGATATCGCTTTTATATAAAATTTTATATAAAATTTTATATAAAAGCGATATCAAACACTATAATTTAATATTAAATGTCACGTAACACCAGTCGCAGAATGTCACGCAACGCAGCGCGTCAAATCAAGCAGATGAAAGATGCATATTACACAGTGTTAAAACCAGGTAGTTTTAGCGGCATTGATAAATATTATGGGTCGGTTAAAAATAAATTTAAAAGATCCGACGTAAGAAAGTGGTTAAAAGAACAAGACGCATACATGTTGCACAAGCCAGCAAGAAAAAACTATAAAAGGAACATGATTTGTGTATCGGGTATAAACCAACAGTGGCAATGCGATTTGGTTTCGCTGATAGATCTGTCAAAATACAACGATGGTGTTAAATACATATTAACAATCATCGATATATTCAGTAAGAGGGTGTGGGGTGAAAGTTTGACCGCTAAGAACGCCGCAACAGTCGCTAATGCTTTTGAAAAAATATTCCAGCGGGGTGCTGTGCCGATGAAGCTACAAACCGATAATGGTAAAGAGTTTCTAAACAGAAACCTAAAAAAGGTGTTAGAAAAATACGGTATAAATCATTTCACGACCAATAACGATGTGAAAGCGGCTGTTATAGAGCGCTTCAATAGGACTTTAAAAACACGCATGTGGCGCTATTTCACGGCAAAGAATACCTACAGATATATAGACTTTTACAACACTTCATACGCAGCTATAATAACACATACCATAGAATGATTAAGTGCGCTCCAAACGATGTGAATGACTCTAACGCATTGAGTGTCTTCAAAACGACCTACGGTGATTACTTTAGAAGTAAGAAAGCCCCCGTTTGTTTAGGAATCGGTGACCACGTCCATATTTCTAAATATAAGGACATATTTCAGAAAGGTTATGAACAGAGTTTTTCTGAGGAGATATTTGTTGTACATAGTGTGAACACTAAAGGGCTTAAGCCGCTTTATAAGTTGACAGATCTGTGCGGTGAAGTTATAACAGGTAGTTTTTACCCCGAAGAGCTTCAAAGCATACCAAAAAACTATAACAGAGTTTACAAAGTGGAAAAGATTTTAAAAAATAAGACGGTCAGAGGCCGAAAATACGCGTTAGTCAAGTGGCGCGGGTACCCCGCAAAATTTAACAGTTGGGTCGCGGCATCGGTGATAAAAGACAAATAAAGCTCATCACTATCTAAACAAGACGAGCGATGGATGACAAGTCGTTCTACATAACCTTACCCAGCAACGCCTCGGCGGTTACTTTCCTGCAAAATAAGATTTCTAACTATACGACAAAGTTGGCTAAACCGATAGACTTAAATGGCGAATGGGAAGTAGCACTTACTGAGATACAATATCCGCACACGTGGAATACATTGGATTTACAAGATTGTAGACTGCAATTATCATGGGATGGAACAGCGGATCATCCGGTGGCGAGAGTCGCGAGTTTGTGCATTAAACCGGGTTTTTATGAAACAATCGAAGCGTTACTGAACGTAATCAATGCTGAAATTGTACAACTGAAACTGGACGTTGGATTAAGACTAACGTACGATCCGTTTGCATGCGTTGTAACATGCGACAGTAAGCTGTTGTATCAAATCCACGCCGGTTCTAAGCTGACATGGATACTGGGTTTACAACCTAAAACTAAGATTTCTAAACCATGCGCCGGCATCAAAGGCGGCCAATATACGATGTACGTGTACATTGCAGCATCTGGACAAATTAACATCAGATAAGTCAACTCCATGGTTGCAGAGACTAACCGAACAAATAGATAAATACCACATTGATCTCATCAAATTTAAGAAGACCAAATTGGTTGTAGTACAGAGGGACTACCCTGAACAGAAAGTTTATAATTGGGTGAATTATAAACAACCACAAGGAGGAAAACATCCCAGACAAAGATTCCGCAGACGTCCCAATTTTGATACCGACGCATGAAGCGGCGCAGCATCCTCAGCAAGTGATCAAGAATGTGCTGGACCCAGTGGCAGACATTTTTCCGGGAAGCCCCCTTTAGCGGTAACAACAAGAGCGAAGGCAGACGGAAACAGAGACCTTTCACCAGAAGAGGTGGCTAGTGGGCCCGCAAAAGGAAAAAAGCAAACAAAAAAGAAAGCATAGTATTTAATTTATCTAATCGCAATTTGATTGATCCAGAGTTAAGGGTGCTAAATAACGGATTGAGTTTTGTGCCTACTAATCTTCCAGATGCCTTGCAGGATAGTGTTGATCTATATAAATTCCGTAGGAGTCTTAAACTTAAAGAACATTTTGGATCACAGGCTCAAACAGAGGATGTCAAACCTTTGCCCTTTCTCAAGAAGTCCAAATTTGATCCACATTCCCAAAATATGGCAACAAAAATATTCACCAATCGTATGGAAAAGGTAATTTCTAAAACCCATAATCCCGTTGGTTGTAATTTTAATTTATCAATGGAAGAGAAAAAGGCCTTAAAAGACTTAAGCAGCTGACAGGGGAGGAGGTATAGTGGTCCTCAGTTTGGACGACTACAAAGAAGAAGCTTATAAGCAATTACATGATACAGCAGTTTATATGAAGCTGGAAAAAGATCCGACAGCCCTATATAAACAAGAATTAGATGCTGTGTTAAAGTCTGCGTTGGATCAGGGTTTTATTAACCAAAAAATATTTGATTCATTACTCCAAGATTGGCCCAAAATACCTGTTTTTTTAGCTAATTCCGAAACTCCATAAAGACTCTCTCAAACCACCAGGGTGGCCAATAATAGCAGCAAGAGACTCTCTCCTTTATGTGGCATCACAATTTCTGGATCATTATCTACAGCCAGTCATTCAACAAGAGAAACACTTTTTGAAGGACACCACTACGTTTATTCTGAAATTGCAGGATTTATCACCTTTACTTACCAAACAATGTATGTGAGTAGATAAAGACCACCTTTCTGTCAAAGTGACAGTTGTCCCACCCCTTTCTCCTCCTTTCTCATGGGGCACGCCCCCTTTAATATTAAATTATAGTGTTTGATATCGCTTTTATATAAAATTTTATATAAAAGCGATATCAAACACTATAATTTAATATTAGATGTCACGTAACACCAGTCGCAGAATGTCACGCAATGCAGCGCGTCAAATCAAGCAGATAAAAGATGCATATTACACAGTGTTAAAACCAGGTAGTTTTAGCGGCATTGATAAATATTATGGGTCGGTTAAAAATAAATTTAAAAGATCCGACGTAAGAAAGTGGTTACAAGAACAAGACGCATACATGTTGCACAAGCCAGCAAGAAAAAACTATAAAAGGAACATGATTTGTGTATCGGGTATAAACCAACAGTGGCAATGCGATTTGGTTTCGCTGATAGATCTGTCAAAATACAACGATGGTGTTAAATACATATTAACAATCATCGATATATTCAGTAAGAGGGTGTGGGGTGAAAGTCTGACCGCTAAGTACGCCGCAACAGTCGCTAATGCTTTTGAAAAAATATTCCAGCGGGATGCTGTGCCGATGAAGCTACAAACCGATAATGGTAAAGAGTTTCTAAACAGAAACCTAAAAAAGGTGTTAGAAAAATACGGTATAAATCATTTCACGACCAATAACGATGTGAAAGCGGCTGTTATAGAGCGCTTCAATAGGACTTTAAAAACACGCATGTGGCGCTATTTCACGGCAAAGAATACCTACAGATATATAGACTTTTACAACACTTCATACGCAGCTATAATAACACATACCATAGAACGATTAAGTGCGCTCCAAACGATGTGAATGACTCTAACGCATTGAGTGTCTTCAAAACGACCTACGGTGATTACTTTAGAAGTAAGAAAGCCCCCGTTTGTTTAGGAATCGGTGACCACGTCCGTATTTCTAAATATAAGGACATATTTCAGAAAGGTTATGAACAGAGTTTTTCTGAGGAGATATTTGTTGTACATAGTGTGAACACTAAAGGGCTTAAGCCGCTTTATAAGTTGGCAGATCTGTGCGGTGAAGTTATAACAGGTAGTTTTTACCCCGAAGAGCTTCAAAGCATACCAAAAAACTATAACAGATTTTACAAAGTGGAAAAGATTTTAAAAAATAAGACGGTCAGAGGCCGAAAATACGCGTTAGTCAAGTGGCGCGGGTACCCCGCAAAATTTAACAGTTGGGTCGCGGCATCGGTGATAAAAGACAAATAAAGCTCATCACTATCTAAACAAGACGAGCGATGGATGACAAGTCGTTCTACATAACCTTACCCAGCAACGCCTCGGAGGTTACTTTCCTGCAAAATAAGATTTCTAACTATACGACAAAGTTGGCTAAACCGATAGACTTAAATGGCGAATGGGAAGTAGCACTTACTAAGATACAATATCCGCACACGTGGAATACATTGGATTTACAAGATTGTAGACTGCAATTATCATGGGATGGAACAGCGGATCATCCGGTGGCGAGAGTCGCGAGTTTGTGCATTAAACCGGGTTTTTATGAAACAATCGAAGCGTTACTGAACGTAATCAATGCTGAAATTGTACAACTGAAACTGGACGTTGGATTAAGACTAACGTACGATCCGTTTGCATGCGTTGTAACATGCGACAGTAAGCTGTTGTATCAAATCCACGCCGGTTCTAAGCTGACATGGATACTGGGTTTACAACCTAAAACTAAGATTTCTAAACCATGCGCCGGCATCAAAGGCGGCCAATATACGATGTACGTGTACATTGCAGCATCTGGACAAATTAACATCAGATAAGTCAACTCCATGGTTGCAGAGACTAACCGAACAAATAGATAAATACCGCATTGATCTCATCAAATTTAAGAAGACCAAATTGGTTGTAGTACAGAGGGACTACCCTGAACAGAAAGTTTATAATTGGGTGAATTATAAACAACCACAAGGAGGAAAACATCCCAGACAAAGATTCCGCAGACGTCCCAATTTTGATACCGACGCATGAAGCGGCGCAGCATCCTCAGCAAGTGATCAAGAATGTGCTGGACCCAGTGGCAGACATTTTTCCGGGAAGCCCCCTTTAGCGGTAACAACAAGAGCGAAGGCAGACGGAAACAGAGACCTTTCACCAGAAGAGGTGGCTAGTGGGCCCGCAAAAGGAAAAAAGCAAACAAAAAAGAAAGCATAGTATTTAATTTATCTAATCGCAATTTGATTGATCCAGAGTTAAGGGTGCTAAATAACGGATTGAGTTTTGTGCCTACTAATCTTCCAGATGCCTTGCAGGATAGTGTTGGTCTATATAAATTCCGTAGGAGTCTTAAACTTAAAGAACATTTTGGATCACAGGCTCAAACAGAGGATGTCAAACCTTTGCCCTTTCTCAAGAAGTCCAAATTTGATCCACATTCCCAAAATATGGCAGCAAAAATATTCACCAATCGTATGGAAAAGGTAATTTCTAAAACCCATAATCCCGTTGGTTGTAATTTTAATTTATCAATGGAAGAGAAAAAGGCCTTAAAAGACTTAAGCAGCTGACAGGGGAGGAGGTATAGTGGTCCTCAGTTTGGACGACTACAAAGAAGAAGCTTATAAGCAATTACATGATACAGCAGTTTATATGAAGCTGGAAAAAGATCCGACAGCCCTATATAAACAAGAATTAGATGCTGTGTTAAAGTCTGCGTTGGATCAGGGTTTTATTAACCAAAAAATATTTGATTCATTACTCCAAGATTGGCCCAAAATACCTGTTTTTTTAGCTAATTCCGAAACTCCATAAAGACTCTCTCAAACCACCAGGGTGGCCAATAATAGCAGCAAGAGACTCTCTCCTTTATGTGGCATCACAATTTCTGGATCATTATCTACAGCCAGTCATTCAACAAGAGAAACACTTTTTGAAGGACACCACTACGTTTATTCTGAAATTGCAGGATTTATCACCTTTACTTACCAAACAATGTATGTGAGTAGATAAAGACCACCTTTCTGTCAAAGTGACAGTTGTCCCACCCCTTTCTCCTCCTTTCTCATGGGGCACGCCCCCTTTAATATTAAATTATAGTGTTTGATATCTCTTTTATATAAAATTTTATATAAAAGCGATATCAAACACTATAATTTAATATTAAATGTCACGTAACACCAGTCGCAGAATGTCACGCAATGCAGCGCGTCAAATCAAGCAGATAAAAGATGCATATTACACAGTGTTAAAACCAGGTAGTTTTAGCGGCATTGATAAATATTATGGGTCGGTTAAAAATAAATTTAAAAGATCCGACGTAAGAAAGTGATTACAAGAACAAGACGCATACATGTTGCACAAGCCAGCAAGAAAAAACTATAAAAGGAACATGATTTGTGTATCGGGTATAAACCAACAGTGGCAATGCGATTTGGTTTCGCTGATAGATCTGTCAAAATACAACGATGGTGTTAAATACATATTAACAATCATCGATATATTCAGTAAGAGGGTGTGGGGTGAAAGTCTGACCGCTAAGTACGCCGCAACAGTCGCTAATGCTTTTGAAAAAATATTCCAGCGGGGTGCTGTGCCGATGAAGCTACAAACCGATAATGGTAAAGAGTTTCTAAACAGAAACCTAAAAAAGGTGTTAGAAAAATACGGTATAAATCATTTCACGACCAATAACGATGTGAAAGCGGCTGTTATAGAGCGCTTCAATAGGACTTTAAAAACACGCATGTGGCGCTATTTCACGGCAAAGAATACCTACAGATATATAGACGTTTTACAAGACTTCATACGCAGCTATAATAACACATACCATAGAACGATTAAGTGCGCTCCAAACGATGTGAATGACTCTAACGCATTGAGTGTCTTCAAAACGACCTACGGTGATTACTTTAGAAGTAAGAAAGCCCCCATTTGTTTAGGAATCGGTGACCACGTCCGTATTTCTAAATATAAGGACATATTTCAGAAAGGTTACGAACAGAGTTTTTCTGAGGAGATATTTGTTGTACATAGTGTGAACACTAAAGGGCTTAAGCCGCTTTATAAGTTGGCAGATCTGTACGGTGAAGTTATAACAGGTAGTTTTTACCCCGAAGAGCTTCAAAGCATACCAAAAAACTATAACAGAGTTTACAAAGTGGAAAAGATTTTAAAAAATAAGACGGTCAGAGGCCGAAAATACGCGTTAGTCAAGTGGCGCGGGTACCCCGCAAAATTTAACAGTTGGGTTGCGGCATCGGTGATAAAAGACATATAAAGCTCATCACTATCTAAACAAGATGAGCGATGGATGACAAGTCGTTCTACATAACCTTACCCAGCAACGCCTCGGCGGTTACTTTCCCGCAAAATAAGATTTCTAACTATACGACAAATTTGGCTAAACCGATAGACTTAAATGGCGAATGGGAAGTAGCACTTACTGAGATACAATATCCGCACACGTGGAATACATTGGATTTACAAGATAGTAGACTGCAATTATCATGGGATGGAACAGCGGATCATCCGGTGGCGAGAGTCGCGAGTTTGTGCATTAAACCGGGTTTTTATGAAACAATCGAAGCGTTACTGAACGTAATCAACGCTGAAATTGTACAACTGACACTGGACGTTGGATTAAGACTAACGTACGATCCGTTTGCATGCGTTGTAACATGCGACAGTAAGCTGTTGTATCAAATCCACGCCGGTTCTAAGCTGACATGGATACTGGGTTTACAACCTAAAACTAAGATTTCTAAACCATGCGCCGACATCAAAGGCGGCCAATATACGATGTACGTGTACACAGACATTATCGAACACCAACGGGTCGGGGATAGTTATGTACCGCTACTTCGCACTGTTGAAATGAAGGGTTATAACAATGAGGTGATCACAATACGATACAAGAAGCCCGATTATGTACCATTGTGCAAAACACATTTTGACACGATAGCCATAGAGATAAAGAACGACCAGAACGAGAACATGGCATTTAAGTTTGGGAAAGCGATCGTGAAGCTACACTTCAGACGCCGCAAAACTGAATTTTATTAACTAAGCAGAATGGTCGCTGTTAAAAATTATGGCGATCCGGGCCTCTACACGCAATATTATAAATCTCAAGCTGGTAATGGATTACCAGGTTTTCACGGCAGCGCGTACATGTACGGCTGCGGTTTAGGCGGTATTTTTCGAAGTCTTTTTAGAAAAGCTGTACCTCTTTTCCGGAGAGGCTTAGAGTTAGCTAAACCGCATATGAAGACCGCGGCACGTAATATAGCGAAAGATGTTATCGGGCAAGCCACAACGGCAGTGGTGAATAAGATACACTAGGCGAACCAAGCAAAGCAAGACGGTTCAGGACTAATATATACAAGAAAAGGCGTGTCTAAAAGAAAACGGAAGCGTATGATAGCGCTTCCGCCTTGGGACATACCCTTTTTAAATAAAAAACAGAGACGACGCAACTCAAAGAAGAAGAGAAAGCCGAAGCGCTCCGTTGGTGATATTTTTTAAACATGTCTTTCATACACCACGAGTCCGTTGAATGTGCAAAAACAGAGCTGGATCTTTTTGACGTGCCCCCGACACAAACTAGCATAGAGAAAAGTCTATACATCGAAGTTCAACCTTTAGCGGCATTATCCGACACAGCTCCGCTTGAATTTTATATAGCAGCCAGCGGTGAACACTGCTACGATCTGAACAATACGCTGTTGTACGTGACATGCAAGATTGTACGAACCGATAACACACCGATACCGCAAGGTGCGCGGGTCGCACTTATTAATTACCCAATAGCGACTTTATTCATCCAAGTGGATGTAACTTTGGGCGACAGGCTCATATCACAATCCAACAATCTTTACGCATACCGCGCGTACATTGAGACTATATTGAATTACAGCTCGGATGCATTGTCAACAAAACACACAACAGGCTTATTTTACAAAGATTCGGCTGGTGAATTTAACAACACGGCGCTGGACGGTCCGAATACGGTGTTCAAAAAACGAGCAGGAGCAACAGAGCAGAGTCGCACGGTTGAATTGCTAGGACCGCTTCACTGCGACCTTTTCCATCAACATAAACTAATTTTAAACGCCGTTGATCTGAAGATTAAACTAACCAGAAACAAAGACGCATTCTGCTTAATGTCGTCTGAAGCGGATGCCTTTAAAATACAGATCACAGCGGCATCCCTGTTCGTGAAAAGAGTTCAGGTCTCACCAGCCGTGCGGATTGGGCACGCGCAGGCCCTGTTAAACGGTAACGCGAAATACGCGATTGACCGCGTTGGGATGAAAATCTACAGCGTACCAACAGGCAGTAGAGTATTTAATCTAGAAAATCTATTTTTAGGTCAAGTGCCGAAAACAGTTATAGCCTGTTTTGTGGATAACGAATCATTTTCAGGAATCCATAACCGGAATCCCCTTTGCTTTGAACATAAAAATTTAAGTTTTGCGTCCCTTTATCTGGATGGAACACCGCACCCCACCAAACCATTTCAACCCGACTTTGAACGCGGTAATGCTGTAAGAGAGTATATGTCACTCATACAGATCACAAATAAGCAGAAATCTGACAATGGTATACTGATTGACCGCGAAGAGTACCTCAGAGGCTACACGCTATTTGCTTTTGACCTTTCACCAGAGCAGGAGTGTGGAGAACACCTTTCCCTGATAAGAACAGGGAATCTACGTGCCGAATTCCGCTTTGCAGAAGCGTTGGACCGGACAGTCAATGTGATAATATACGCTCTATTTGATAACATCATCGAGATTAATCAAAGGCGCGATGTGCTGTACGATTATCTATAAATGAAATAAACTAACACTACGCTGCTGAAAAAATGAACACATTACAGATAAACTGTATTCTGTACGCTGTGCAAAGCACATGGCATATTTTTAAAGGAACGTATCCGTGCGATATGTTACCGGTCAGTAAACTGGCGCAATACCCCTGCGCGTTTGTAATCAATACGCATAGCAGCGGGCAGCCGGGTGAGCACTGGTTGGCCGCTTATTTTAACGAACAGCGTGAATGTTACTTTTTTGATTCTTACGGGTTAGCCCCTGACAGCCCCCTATTCCCAAAAGCTATAATACATTTTTTAAACTTGAATTCAAAAAGTGTTTATCACCAAAATAAGCAGTTGCAAAATTTTAACAGCACCGTTTGCGGTCAATATTGCGTATACTTTATATTTTACATGTGTAAAAAATCCAAATATGTGGATGTACTGGCCCGTTTTAGTGATGACACAAAACGTAATGATTGTTTTGTTTCAAATTTTGTAAGACGTCTCCCAAGAAGCCATTGTCTGAGTCATTATGCAGATAGATATATACAGAATTGTGTAACTTGTAACCAACGTTGTGTGTGAAGCGTTTTATGTACAACGCGGCATAACTATGTCACGTTGTACATAAAACGTTTCACACACAAAGTTGTGTGTGAAGCGTGTTACGTACAACGTTGTATTGTTTGTGTAACTTGTAATCAACATTCTGTTTGATGCGTTTTATGTACAACGCATCATATCTATGATGTTTTTCTAATAAACAACGTTGTTTATTAAACTTTATACCACGTGCTTGAAATTTCTTCCGTTTACAGCAATAGAAACAAAGAACAAAACGTTGTTTTATAAATCATAAGCATATTTTATTGATATATATATAACACGGTAAAGACACATTTAAAACATTACATAAAATATTATTGACATAAGTTAAACATTGTGGCGCAAAATGCCAACACAAAATACAGTGTATAAAAATATTATAAATTAGTAATATGTTATAGTTTCAGCCACTGTGAATCCTGAAATAGATTTACGGATCTTTTCCTAGGCAGTAAGTAGCCGTGCGGTGTTGTTAACCCTGGGGGACTTAAAACATTTATTCGACCTTTGTAAAGGGTTTGTAGCTACATGGGCGATGTCACAGCGCCACCAGAGGCCTCCTGCTTCTCAGCTTTTAAGCGTTCTAAGCACATTCTATTTGCAGCATTGGCTATGACGGTTGAGGGAATATATAATTCAGACATAGCCCGCATAAATTCAGGCCACCCGTTCGGTATATTACGGATCGACACACCGTGGCTTTGCGTGATGCTTCTTATTAAATCTAACATGTTGGAACCAGGCACAGCGCTGCCTTTGTACAGAAACTCCCCTTTACTGTTCCAGTCTGTTATGTGTTTAGAGCGTGTCATTTTACTCAATAGTATTTCACAGTTTTTTTTATACCGGGCATTAACACCGCTCAAAAGCTCATGATAAACAGCATCGGGTGCAACAGGTTGTGTCGTGTTATTTGATTCATCAACAGATTTTGCAACGGGGGATAAAAGAGCTAAAGTTGACATTTCACTATCAGCCTGTTTACTCAACACCAGATATCTCTGCAACAACATTGTATATCGCTTTGCTTTTTCATATTCTGATAAATCATTATTCTGTAGTATTTTCACGATCTCTACATCTAGACCGTGTGTTGCTGTTTTACGTATGACGTCGCTGTTCGGTTTGTTATGTAAACGGTCTATCTGATTCTGAGGCACCAGATACATTTTCTCAGCGTACTCCATCAGCGATTAGACAATAGTCCTGTAATTAGCGGTATAGCAAAACCAAGCAGCGAACCGATAAAACCACCCGACTGTTTAACCAACCTCTTCTTTTTTCCAATGGCACATTTCTTATTACAAAGTGATTTTATAAGCTCTCGCTTCTTTTTAAGGTAGTTCAACTGTCGTTGAGACAGCGGTATTTTACCTTTAAGCGTGTTGAGCGCTATCTCACAAATAGCCGTGACTAAATCGTTTGAAGCGTTGGATAAAATAGCGTTTCTTTGGGTTGGTGTTGCTTTAATTAACGTTTTTAAAAGCACCCAATTACGTCTTATCCGTCCCGACATGTTCACCGTTGTTAGAATGACAACAAATGACTAAAGATTGTACGGTTATAGCTTTATAGAACCGCGCTTCTTAATGACAAAAGTGACAGGTGTGTCTGGTGGGAATAAGCCGCTTCGTAAACGATAATCGTCAAGAGCGTTGTTTCTTAAATCAACCAGTAAATACCCATAAGGGGCAGCCGTCGCGGATTCATAGGATTCAAGAAAAAAACGATGTTTTGATGGGTACATTTGTCTAGCCAGAATGCCCACCTGTATTTTATCCCTGGGGTTTTTGAACAGGACCATATATTTTGTGTTTAAATGTATAGTTCTGCTCTTTTTACCTTGACAAAATATGTTTTGGACAAGGTACAGGATACTGAGATTACGATGGTGTACATACTTTGTGAAAGCTTTCTCAACCTCAGAATTATTACTTGCTGCATCCATCAGATCATCAATCACTGTTAAATTAATCTTATCAGGGGGAAAAAGTTGATCATCGCTAAAAGACTCTGGTAAACCCTCTATAAAACGCGTACCGGGGTAATCACACAGAAGTTGGTCGTATATAGGCTGCCAACAGGTGTAAAACCAAACAACATTATCAGGTACATGAGTCATATGTGTTGCAGCGTGCTGCAACAGCGTTTTCACAAAATAACTTTTACCCGAATTGGACGGACCCGCTAAAATACATGAGAAAGGGTGCTGAAATCTGGTGTCCATCTTAATAGCCGAATGGCAGTGTTGTGAAGTTGTCCGTAAGAGACCGTTTAGTATAAACACACCTTTGCGTCTTCTGCAAAGTACGCGTCTCTATCTGCCAGCACTTTTTCACACGTACTATACCGGGTTGATGGATCACAACCTTTTTCTGGTCGTCGCCTTCGGGGTTTAAAGGATAATCTAAGACCAGTTCTTTCAGGCTGTCAAAGTTAACGTGCTGCGCATTATCAACATTGAGCGTTATACCTTTAACTTTTAAACAGGTCTTTCCGTTGTTTAGTCGATAGCCGTATGACTTGGGACCGGCTGAGACAAATTCTGTTATATGGGTGCCTGTGGGTAGTTCGCTGGTCAACTCGCCTAAATAATCACCCAATGGCGAGCTCCAGTCACCGAGTCTACTGACAAAAATTACAGAATCTGTGTCGTGATAAAGACATCTATCTTGTAATCTATACAGTAGTTTGTACAGTTCAACACGTGCATAAGCAGTTGTAAAGATGGCTATAGTTACATTTAAAATTGCGCCCCTGGTGTAATGGTCTTTGGCATACTTCCAATTTACCATAACGGTATCATCGTCAACAAAGTCCAAAGCGGACACATCATAGTACGGTAAGAACGCGTATTCAAAAAGTTTGTCGGGATCGGTCACTAGACACGTATTGGGCATGTTGCTATGTTGACCAAATTTACCCCATAAGGAATTTAAAAACAATTTTGAAATTTGTCTTTTAGCGGGGTTGATTTCTATGTGATCGGGTCGTAAAGACACGCCTTCATTTTTTTGATAGGCGTCTATATACTCTTGGTGTTTCACGGCGTCTGTACACCATTCGGGATAACCAGAGGCCTCTTGTTTATCCCTGAGGTGCGTTTTAATGTAACCTGAAAACAATTTGTCAGATCTCTCATCAAAATGCCACACCTCATAGATTTTACACACCATGTACCCCATTTCTACAGCCAAGTTTAGTTCCACGGTACACCATGTACCGATGAGTGCACGTTTTTCTGAATCATGAACGCACGGCTCAGTCTGTCCAGACTCGGCGCATGTGCGACATAATGGAAACATTAACTTGCCGCCCATTTTAACCAGCAGAACCGGAAAGAATAGACCACGAGGCGGGTAAACTTTAACCATGGCAAAACCGAAATACTTTGTGACATCACCAAAATCCTTATAAATAATGCGTGGGCGCTGTATAGGATACGTTTTGGTTTTGTTAACAAAAGGGTACAGGCTGGTAAAATCAAAATAGTGAATTTTTTCATCACAAGCTGTTTTGTGATACAGCTTTATGGCGTTTGTGCGCCCGCCATAAAGAGCATCACGTGGCTCCAAGGGTTCGGGTAATTCTTTACCCTTCAGAAAAGCCTGTAAATCCACATCAGACTCTAGCATAGACTTCCATTCACAACCCCAGATTTCACGTATCTGAAATCCACATCGTTTAAGGTAGTGCAACTTTACCTGCGTCTTGTGGTGTAATTGACCGTAGGTCGTTTTAGTCAGTTTGTTTTTATCATCGGCATTGTAACAAGCACCACAGCCGTGATAAAAACAACCTTGGAATTCAAAAGCAGTGGGTGTGCCGTTAATCACGGCGTAACCATCCAGGCTGTATTTACCAACTTTCTTCTCGCCCCCTTGTAAAGCGTGTCTTATACTCACACCTTCTTTGTGCTCTATGTACATTAACCACTGTATGGCTGGCGTTGAGTAACGCTTCTGAGTCTTGTGATAGTTATCACCGGGTACAAGGGCCAGTGTCTTTTCCTGTAAAAATTTACAACGGTACATGGACATGCAGACGGATGCCAACGTAACTAATTGAAAAGCCTCGATGTGACGTTTAACCACAACCTTTTTTTTTCCCTTTGTTATTAGAAACTCCTGTTCTGTCATGGCTATAACAGCCGATCTGAAAGCATCACAAGCTTTTTGTAATATTTTCACATCGTCTTTACAATATCGTATGAGCTCTTTTTGAAAGTTAAACGGTTTGTGTACACACTGTTTATACCAGGCTGTAAACTCAGATAATTCATCAGGCATCATGTATTGTGGACCAAAATACTCTATTGACGGCATAGCCCCTATGTAATTTTGGTTATCAGCTGTGTTAAAAAAATGTGGGAAATAACCTTTGGTACCGTCAAACCCCATCGCCTTTGATAACTTGCTAAGCCGCATGGGTAAAAAATTTAAAGAGTCGATAAATCTTATCTTCAAATCTTTTACCGTGATGCACATTATGTTGCCGCCTCTAGATAATAATTCCATCTTTAATTTCTCCTTAATCAGCTGGCGCAGCACAAAATACGCATCATAGCGACCTGCATTATGGGCTATGAATGTGTAATGCGCAAATTTTGGTTTCATGAACGTCTTTACAAAGTCTTCGATACACGCAACACCCTTAAACTCCCAGTCTTTCTCCCCCGTTAATGTTAAGCGTAACAGTAGTTTGGTATGTGCACACCCGTCTCCTGCATACACTCAAAATCATAAAATATGTATTTCTGTATGGGCTCTTCCGGCTTGATGGTTTGTATATAGCACAAATGGTTCGAAAACCCATCAACAAACACCTTACAAATGGGACACTTTAGGCCTAGGCATTTATGATCTGTTCGCCGGTAGAGACAACACCTGTCACAATATACATGTTCAAGACAGGATATTTTGTGATCAAGAGCTAAAGCTTTGTGTAGCTCTAAACATTCGTTTGATCGACAAAATACCCTACATACCGAACACCTTAACGCCGTCACACCGTCATCAATACAATCCGGCCTGTGACAAGCCTTACAAAAGAAAAGACAATCGTGATTATTTCTATGATGATAAGCGCTATGACAACGGATGCAATAATATCGGGCTCCAAGAAACGCTTTGATATCGAGTATCCCATAAAAGTGACAATCGTGATATAGCACAAACAGCGTGTCTTTGTAATGGCTGTCCGTACAGTAATATTTCCAATCGCCTTGATTATAATAGAGGAGATTGATCGAAACATTTAAATAATTTTCAAAAAATGCAACATCGCTAAAGCTGACCGCTTTATCAAGCGACAGATTCAAAGCTTTATGTAGTTGGATCGCTCTCTGCTGTATTACATGGTCATTGGCATTGTTACCTTTATCCAGAAGTTTACAGACGCTAGCGGCCAAACACAGGTTATTACCGGTATTACTGAAATCATAGAGATATCTTTTACGTTTATGAATTATTAAACTATAGGGTAAGCGGTGTAAACTTCTACCGGTCAACCCCCTTCCCGTTCTGTTCCTAAAAATACTGATCACAAACCTTAAACCTGTGGATAATAAGAATTCAGCGTTACTTTGAAGCGCGTTTGTAATCTGGTTCAAAAAACTGGTAGAGCCTAATGTTTCTTGCGGCTTACGATGCGAATAGATGGCGTTGTGTAACCCACCCCCCCTCAAATCTAAGCTGAACGCGGTCGGCAGGATCCACGCCCGCAAGGACGCCATCGAGCATGGCCTGTATAGCAGTATGAATGGCTCGAACTCCCTCTACAAATGATGTAACCCTGTCCAAATGAACAAACCGGTAGTGGTTGTGGTACTTAACGGCTCTGAAATTCGGTCGTTGTCGTTCATAACTGTTAATTGCTTCTAAGTATACATGTTGCCGACCTTCGTCATTACCGGGTGACTCAACACCGCGTGCCTCATTATATATGGGGCTTGCAATGCGCTCTATATTGTCAGGCTGTGATTCGTCAATCGGTAATGCTTGGGGTGGCGATTGATCTAAATCTACATGCCTCGCGCTCTGCTCCCCGCCTTCCACATGTTCCCTGTGTCGCTTGCGCTTTCTCAATCTGGTTAATGTTGTTACAGCCTGTTTCACCTTTGCACGTCGGAATAACTGTGAGATCTTGTATGTTACACAAGGTTTAATTCGTGGATTTTTTTTACAGGCATTTAAATTTAAAACACGTTTCAAACCATTGCCTAACATGCCTAGTCACAGCTCAGTTTCATTTATTTCTGCAAAATGATGTATGTTGGCTTTAATAAATTCAGTTGTCTTAAATGACCGATCTATGTATTTTGACATGACATTCATATACGTCTCAACAACTTCTTTAACAATGTCTTGTTTACATTTACCACCGTGGCTCACACCTTTAATGTGTTTTAACAAATATCCGGCTTTTACGCCCATGTTCTCAACACCTTCCCGTATCTTACCCAACAACGCGTAAAATTGTATTTCAGCATCTTGGCCTAATTGTTCTGTATTTTGACTTCCATCAACTATGTCGGGCGCTATCCCGTGCGCCGGTGCACAAACATCTGCCGATGCGTGTACCACGGCTGTCGTTGTAAAAATATTGGGCATTGATGTTACCCAATCAACCGTTGTAGTATTACCAGGAATTCCTGCAACGGCTGATAATACTTCATCAGAACTATTCTGCGGTTCTTGTGTCGTTGACTCTACACAGTGTGTAATAAGCTCTTGCCCATTTATGTCATCAATATCTGAAATCACAGGATTACCAGCTATGTGTCTTGTTTCTGTTTCAGAGCAATCCTGTGTATCAGGAATAGTGATTACATCGGATTGCGACAATTGCTTAACATTACTTCTTGAGTCAACATTTGATAACACACCAATGCCTGCTATGTGTCTTGTTTCTGTTTCAGAGCAACCCTGTGTATCGGGAATTGTGATTACAGCTGATTGCGACAATTGCTTAACATTACTTCTTGAGAGACGCGATGCCCTCTTAACCTTTACAGTCTTTGTATTACCAGTGACATCCATTACGCTTGATACAGTTTGTAACGCGATCCTTCTCCGTTGCAGCGTATCATTTTCGGAATACGACAATTTTCTTTTAAGATCGGTAAATGCTGAATTATGACTTCTCTCATTCGTTCTTGGTCGAGCCGGCCTTCGTTTGTTCGGGTTGATACAGCCGTGATGCACCCCCATAACCGATGACCTAGCATGCTCCTTTAGGCTATTATGTACAATCGACGGTGTTGCGAATTGATGGTTCTCCGTTTCAACGGCGGTTGTGCGTTTTGATGTTTTCCCGCTTGTACTAGGCCTGTGTATTTGCGCGACTGTATCACGACCTACTGGTATCGTAGGTTCATATCGTCTTGCTACAGCATCATCTGTAATACATATATTATAAAATAAATATAAACATCGATGCACGTAAATCAGCATTTAAACCACTGCATAACAATATATCATATAACAGTGTTTGATTACACACCTGCTGTTGCGAATTGATGGTTCTCCGTTTCAGCGGCTGTTGTGCGTTTTGTTGTTTTCCCGCTTGTACTAGGCCTGTGTATTTGCGCGACTGTATCACGACCTACTGGTATCGTAGGATCATATCGTCTTGCTACAGCATCATCTGTAATACATATATTATAAAATAAATATAAACATCGATGCACGTAAATCAGCATTTAAATCACTGCATAACAATATACCATATAACAGTGTATGATTACACACCTGCTGTTGCAAATTGATGGTGCTCCGTTTCAGCGGCGGTTGTGCGTTTTGTTGTTTTCCCGCCTGTACTAGGCCTGTGTATTTGCGCGACCGTATCACGACCTACTCGTATCGTAGGATCATATCGTCTTGCTACAGCATCATCTGTAATACATATATTATAAAATAAATATAAACATCGATGCACGTAAATCAGCATTTAAATCACTGCATAACAATATACCATATAACAGTGTTTGATTACACACCTGCTTTATATTCCGATGCACGTAAATTAACATTTAAATTACTGCATAACAATATACCATAAAACAGTGTTTGATTACACACCTGCTTTATATTCGAATGTTTGAGCCCGGCCCCCTGTCGAATGGGGAAAAAACGGTCGCTCATCAACAGCATTGCCGGCCTGTATAGCTGTGTTGTGACAATATTCAGGATTGTTCACTATGTCCCGCAGAATACTGTCAGCCGTCGCATCATCCATTTTTGTGGAATCTTTATCCGGTGAAAAAATTAAAAATAAATATTACATACGGTATAAAATTAGAATAACATGAAAAATAGTTGTATTATTGAGAATATAAAGTGTGCACATGTGACAACAAAACAGCACAACGGTACAAGGTTTATTTTTCATTCTTTAGCCGGTGGGAAATAAATAAATAAATAATAAATAAAAAAACTTTGCTATATTACGTGCAGCGGTCTTCATATGCGGTTTAGCTAACTCTAAGCCTCTCCGGAAAAGAGGTACAGCTTTTCTGAAAAGACTTAGAAAAATACCGCCTAAACCGCAGCCGTACATGTACGCGCTGCCGTGAAAACCTGGTAATCCATTACCGGCTTGAGATTTATAATAATGCGCGTAGAGGCCCGGATCGCCATAATTTTTAACAGCGACCATTCTGCTTAGTTAATAAAATTCAGTTTTGCGGCGTCTGAAGTGTAGCTTCACGATTGCTTTCCCAAACTTAAATGCCATGTTCTCGTTCTGGTCGTTCTTTATCTCTATGGCTATCGTGTCAAAATGTGTTTTGCACAATGGTACATAATCGGGCTTCTCGTATCGTATTGTGATCACCTCATTGTTATAACCCTTCATTTCAACAGTGCGAAGTAGCGGTACATAACTATCCCCGACCCGTTGGTGTTCGATAATGTCTGTGTACACGTATATCGTATATTGGCCGCCTTTGATGTCGGCGCATGGTTTAGAAATCTTAGTTTTAGGTTGTAAACCCAGTATCCATGTCAGCTTAGAACCGGCGTGGATTTGATACAACAGCTTACTGTCGCATGTTACAACGCGTGCAAACGGATCGTACGTTAGTCTTAATCCAACGTCCAGTTTCAGTTGTACAATTTCAGCGTTGATTACGTTCAGTAACGCTTCGATTGTTTCATAAAAACCCGGTTTAATGCACAAACTCGCGACTCTCGCCACCGGATGATCCGCTGTTCCATCCCATGATAATTGCAGTCTACAATCTTGTAAATCCAATGTATTCCACGTGTGCGGATATTGTATCTCAGTAAGTGCTACTTCCCATTCGCCATTTAAGTCTATCGGTTTAGCCAACTTTGTCGTATAGTTAGAAATCTTATTTTGCGGGAAAGTAACCGCCGAGACGTTGCTGGGTAAGGTTATGTAGAATGACTTGTCATCCATCGCTCATCTTGTTTAGATAGTGATGAGCTTTATATGTCTTTTATCACCGATGCCGCGACCCAACTGTTAAATTTTGCGGGGTACCCGCGCCACTTGACTAACGCGTATTTTCAGCCTCTGACCGTCTTATTTTTTAAAATCTTTTCCACTTTGTAAACTCTGTTATAGTTTTTTGGTATGCTTTGAAGCTCTTCGGGGTAAAAACTACCTGTTATAACTTCACCGTACAGATCTGCCAACTTATAAAGCGGCTTAAGCCCTTTAGTGTTCACACTATGTACAACAAATATCTCCTCAGAAAAACTCTGTTCGTAACCTTTCTGAAATATGTCCTTATATTTAGAAATACGGACGTGGTCACTGATTCCTAAACAAACGGGGGCTTTCTTACTTCTAAAGTAATCACCGTAGGTCGTTTTGAAGACACTCAATGCGTTAGAGTCATTCACATCGTTTGGAGCGCACTTAATCGTTCTATGGTATGTGTTATTATAGCTGCGTATGAAGTCTTGTAAAACGTCTATATATCTGTAGGTATTCTTTGCCGTGAAATAGCGCCACATGCGTGTTTTTAAAGTCCTATTGAAGCGCTCTATAACAGCCGCTTTCACATCGTTATTGGTCGTGAAATTATTTATACCGTATTTTTCTAACACCTTTTTTAGGTTTCTGTTTAGAAACTCTTTACCATTATCGGTTTGTAGCTTCATCGGCACAGCACCCCGCTGGAATATTTTTTCAAAAGCATTAGCGACTGTTGCGGCGTTCTTAGCGGTCAGACTTTCACCCCACACCCTCTTACTGAATATATTGATGATTGTTAATATGTATTTAACACCATCGTTGTATTTTGACAGATCTATCAGCGAAACCAAATCGCATTGCCTCTGTTGGTTTATACCCGATACACAAATCATGTTCCTTTTATAGTTTTTTCTTGCTGGCTTGTGCAATGTGTATGCGTCTTGTTCTTGTAACCACTTTCTTACGTCGGATCTTTTAAATTTGTTTTTAACCGACCCATAATATTTATCAATGCCGCTAAAACTACTTGGTTTTAACACTGTGTAATATGCATCTTTCATCTGCTTGATTTGACGCGCTGCGTTGCGTGACATTCTGCGACTGGTGTTACGTGACATTTAATATTAAATTATAGTGTTTGATATCGCTTTTATATAAAATTTTATATAAAATTTTATATAAAAGCGATATCAAACACTATAATTTAATATTAAAGGGGGCGTGCCCCATGAGAAAGGAGGAGAAAGGGGTGGGGCAACTGTCACTTTGACAGAAAGGTGGTCTTTATCTACTTATGTGCACAATAGACGTCGTGAGCCTTTACACAAATATTCCCCATGAGAGGGGCCTATTGACCAACAATATTAATTATCAAGGACCGAATCTGGATTTTTTTCTACACTTAATGGAACTCACCCTGAAAAGGAATTATTTCACCTTTGATGGGGGTATGTACCTCCAACAGGTGGGGTGTGCCATGGGATCGTGTGTCTCACCGAGTTTTGCCAAAGCATTTATGTTTGCGGTAGCAAATAAATATTTTTTACAGATCCTGATGTGAAAAAACACATGACCTTTTATTGTCGTTACATCAACGATATCTTCATGTTTTTGGGATGGTCCTGAACTCGAGTTACATAATTTCCTTGACACCATCAATTCACAGGATCCTAATATAAAGTTCACTTATGTTCTGAATGGTGTTAATATACATTATCTGGATATTTCTGTGACGATCCAAGATTCTCAAATTATTACAGGAATGCACCACAAGGATGTGGATAGAAACACCTATCTGACAGCATCTAGCCATCATCCCAGTTCCCTTAAACGTGGTTTGCCGTATTCGCAATTCCTGTGTATTTTAAGAATTTGTAGTAAGAAGCAGAATTACAGATGGACATTAGAGCATTGGCACTACCTAGGAAACAGGCACTCAGACGTCCCATTAAATCATCTACAGGCAAAAAACAGATCTGGCCTAATCAATTTACTACCAATTAATCGGTAATAGTAAAGGCAGCTAAAACTTTCTGGCCTATTATCAATACAGATCCTGCATTACCAGCGTTGCATAATTCTACTATCATGCCAGGTTACAGAAGGGGACGTTAAATTAAAGATTGTGTTGTTCATAATGACATCTCAGGATTTGTGGTACAGCCTGCTCTACATTTCCTTAGCAGAAAACCGGGAAACTTTAGATGCATTAACTGCACTACGTGTAGGTTCTTAGAAATTGGCAATTAGTTCTATCATACAAGATCCGGTAAACCATTCCACATCAGATATCCCTTGACATGCCCCAGCACGCACGTAGTTTATTATATCAAATGTCCGTGCGGACATCTGTATGTGGGAAAGACCACAAGATGTTTCAAGGAAAGAATGGCGGCCCATAGGTCTAGTATTAGACAGGCCTTGGAGGGTGATAAAAGCAATGAAGCATGTGATCAGCCGGTGGCACGGCACTTCAGGGATTTCCAACATAGTCTGGCATCCCTGAGGTACAAAATGATTGACTGGATACCACCCTGTAAATTAGGTGGCAATAGAGATCAACTCCTGCTCCAGTGCGAAACACAATGGATTTATACACTGCAAACTTTACAGCCCTATGGACTTAATGAACAAATTTCATATAATAGCTTTTTGTAATTAAAAAAAAAACTTTTTTCTAGGTCTTGAATATAATCCGACTATCTGCCTTTATTTAGTTCTCTCTTAGTTTATTATGGTCGTAATTGTAGCCTTATTCTTTCTACTACTGTTTACTATTAGTCACACTGCATAGTTTTTGTGATGTTTAGTGATATTGTATAAAGCTACATTGTTTCTTTATTTTACTACAGTATCTTTAAATCCCGGTTTCCATGTTGAAGGTAAACACACTCTTTACACGGCCCCTCTCCCCTCGCCGGCCGCAGCACCAGCGTCCGGATGCGGTAGTGCGGGTCAGCGGAGAAGCGCCAGCGCTATGTAATGACGTCAGCAGTACCGGATCATAAGGAGAAAGGGGCGTTTTCCTGAGCACCGGGTGTCTTTGCTGTAATGGTATGTGTCTTTTTTATTGTCACTTGTTGTCCTGATGAAGGAGAGTAAAGTTCTCTGAAACGTTGCATCATTTAAGAGACGTCTCTGGGTGTTTATGCTGAGTGCCATTTGTTGCAAGGACTATATTCATAATTTTTCACTTGGGCACTGGATTTGTTTCATTTTTTCTTTATTTCTGTTGTGTATGTACTTTTCTCATACGTCCTAGAGGATGCTGGGGAGGAAATCAAGACCATGGGGTATAGACGGGATCCGCAGGAGACATTGGCACTCTAAAGACTTTTCATTGGGTGTGAACTGGCTCCTCCCTCTATGCCCCTCCTCCAGACCTCAGTTTTAGAAATGTGCCCAGGTCGACTGGATGCACTCTGAGGAGCTCTACTGAGTTTCTCTGAAAAGACTTATGTTAGGTTTTTTATTTTCAGGGAGATCTGCTGGCATCAGACTCCCTGCTTCGTGGGATTGAGGGGGCAGAAGCAGAACCAACTTCCTCAGAGTTTCATGGCTCTGCTTCTGGCTGACAGGACACCATTAGCTCCTGAAGGGAACTGAACGCTAGCCATGTCTAGATGCTCACTCCCACAGCACGCCGTCACCCCCCTCACAGAGCCAGAAGTCAGAAGACAGGTGAGTATGAGAAGAATGATCTTCAATCAAGTAAGTGATGGCTGAGGTGCGGCGCGGCTGGCGGGAGTGCAGCGCGCCATTGCTGCCCACACACACAGGCACTGCAAGGTGCAGGGCACGGGGGGGCGCCCTGGGCAGCAAGAAAAAAACCTCAAAACTGGCTAAAAGGGGGCATAAGTTGCCTCTGGCACAGCCCTAGCCCCGCCAGTATAAATAATAAGTCAATATACTGAGTGTAAGGATGCGCCATTGTGGGGGCGGAGCTTCTTCCTCAGGCAGCCAGCACACTACTCAGCGCCATTTTCTCTCTCTCCTCAGGCTGCAGAGAACACGCTGGTCCTCTCCTCCACTTCTGACAAGTACAGGGTGCTATAAAGGGGGGGCACAAAGCGATTGTGGTGCATTCAGGGCCGGCGCCACCATTAGGCAGCTTTAAGCAGCTGCCTAAGGGCGCCGGCCACCGGAGGGCGGCGCTACATCTGTCATACTGAAAAAATTAATCCTCCTTTCACAGATTGCGCTAGCCAGCAGCGGCTGTGGGTCTAACCATTCACAGACTCCCCTGCTTGTGGGGAGTGTTCAGTGTTGCGGGGGTTATGGGGTTTACTGATAGCTGCTACCGCGGAGTGAGATGGAGGGAGGAGGGAGCGGCGCCGGGTGTCACTGCCTGCCCACCCATCGCTACTCTCTTCTGGTGGGCGGGGTGTTCTGATGACTGCTAGAGTGTGCGCTGCGGGGCGGGTGAGTGATGGGAAATGCCGGCTGCTGTGTTTGTTGTAGGACGGGGCAGGAGAGAAAAATTCCACTGCTGTGTGGAGGGGAAGAAGGGTTTGCTGTGACTTCTGTGTAATGTGGGGGGAGGGGGGTTTTGCCCATCACTGTGGACGGGAAAAGGGGGTTTTCCGTCATGGAGGGAGGCGGTATAAGGGTAGCTGTTACTGCTGTGTATATGTATGTGTATATATTATGCAGGTATACCCAGGTTAAAAGTAAAAGGCGGCACTCTTGTCTTGTGCTTTAAAATCTAAGCTGTGCTGTTTATTCACAACGTCTCAGGGCCTGCTGGTGCATAAATGTTATAAGTGAAAGGCTTACCTTAAAAAGGGAGACATCAGTATTTGCGTGCATTGTCTCCTCCCGCTTTGCTTCCAGGTGTCGGCGGCATAGTGACGTTGCATGTGCACCGACACCTGGAAGCACAGCGGGAGGAAACAATGCACACAGATACTAATGTCTCCCTATTTAAGGTAAGCCTTTCACTTATAACATTTATGCATCTGATGAAAAGGCCAGCAAGCCTTGAAACGTTGTAAATAAACAGCACAGCTTCGATTTTTATGCACAAGACAGGAGTGCCGCCTTTTCCTTATAACCTGGGGATACCTGCATTCTACATTACCTTTTAGGGAAGGCACCCCGGCATTATCTACTATCATGGAGTGTCCATTTACAGTGTGTGTGTGTGTGTGTGTGTGTGTGTGTGTGTGTGTGTGTGTGTGTGTGTATGTACAAACATATACTGTGCCCTCCTATATGAATAAATATATACAGGTTGAGTATCTCTTATCCAAAATGCTTGGGACCAGAAGTATTTTGGATATGGGATTTTGGAATAATTGCATACCATATGAGATATCATGGCGACAGGACCCAAGTCTAAGCACAGAATGCATTTGTTTCATATACACCTTATACACACAGCCTGAAGGTCATTTAATACAATATTTTTAAAAACTTGTGTATTAAACAAAGTTTGTGTACATTGAGCCATCAGAGAACAAAGGTTTCACTATCTCAGTCTCACTCAAAAAATTCTGTATTTCAGAATATTCCGTATTTCGGAATATTTGGATATGGGATACTCAACCTGTACTATGGCCTTATGTACTTAGATACAAAAGTGCTCACTGCCCGCACTTTTGAGCAAGTTCGGTTCGCTGTAGAGTGCGCCCACTGACGCAATTATTTGCTCCCGCAATATCATCGCAGCTAATTGGATTGACCTCTAAGTGGGACTGATATAGAATTGGACACAATTTACACACATTAAAAAGATGTTTCCCTGACTGCCCTCATTTGTTTATATTTAGGTAGTAAAATAATGCAATAAAACCAAAAATAAAGTATATTGCTGTATTCCATGCAAGCAAGTGGCAGGGGTACTTGTAAGATGCCATCTGTGTGCGCGTGTTTGTTTGTTTGTGTGTGTGGGGGGGGGGGGGGTGTCGTAGGCTGAAGTTTTGCCTAGGGTGACACGAAACCTTGCACCGGCCCTGAGTGCATTTGATAGTGTATATTACTATTTAAAAGCGCTTTTGGGCTGTGGACATACTGTGTTCACAGGCAACACTGGTGCTGGGTTTGTGAACTGGCTGCTCCTATCCTGTGTCCCTCTGACAGATTTTACTGCGGGTCTGTCCCCAAACTAAGTCCCAGTGTGTCTGTGAGTGTGGTGTACACGTGTGAGGCATGTCTGAGGCAGGGAGTTCCTCCCCGGAGGAAGCCATTTTAGGGACACAGAGTTGTAATGTGGTGGCGCTACCGACACACCAAGAGCCTGCATGGGTGAAAGAGCTACGTGACAGTATGCATCTGATTAACCGTAGATTGGATAAGTCTGAATCTATGGCTGCATGCTGGAGAAAATCTGTGGAAGATGTGATTTTTCAGGATGCTGTTATTCCTTATGCGGGCGGCCCCTCTGGGTCACATAAGAGACCATTTGCAAATGTTGTAAACACTGATACTGACACGGATTCTGATTCTTGTGTCGACAATAGTGAATCCAGAGAAATAGATCATAAATAGCAAAAAGTATACAATATATGATTGTGGCTATAAGGGACGTGTTGGAGGTTACAGAAAGCACTCCTGTACCTCAGGAGAAAGCTTATTTATGTAAGGAAAAGAAATCCAAAGTCACGTTCCCTCCTTCACATGAACTAAATGCTCTGTTTGAAGGGATGTGGGTGAATCCTGATAAAAAATGTCGTATTCCCAAAAGGATTCACATAGCTTATCCTTTCCCGGTTGAAGACAGGAAAAAATGGGAGTCACCCCCTGTGTTAGACAGTGCAGTTTCCAGGTTGACAAAGAAGGTAATTCTCCCTGCTCCTGGCACGGCTTCTCTTAAAGAGCCGGCAGACTGCAAAATGGAAACAACATCGAAATCCATTTATGTTACAAATGGTACACTGCTCAGGCCCACTATTGCCTGTGCATGGGTGAGTCGCGCTATTGAAAAATGGTCAGAAAGCGTGTCATCAGAAATTGACACGATTGATAAAGATTAAGTTAGGGAATATCAAGGACGCTGCCGCCTACATGCTGGAAGCAATGAAGGATATTGGACTCTTGAGTTCACAGGCCGCTACCATGGCAGTATCGGCTAGGCGGGCGTTATGGATTCGCCAGTGGAATGCGGATGCAGATTCCAAAAGAAACATGGAGGCTTTCCCATATAAAGGTGAGGCCTTATTTGGCGATGGCCTAGATGCGTTAGTCTCGGCGGCTACCGCAGGTAAGTCAACATTTTTGCCCTCTGCACCTGCACCGGCAAAAAAGACCTATCACCCGCAAATGCAGTCCTTTCAGCCCAATAAATACAAAAAGGCGAGAGGTTCCCCCTTCTTTGCAGGTAGGGGAAGGGGAAATAAGCCCACACCGGCTTCAGGTTCCCAAGAGCAGAAGTCTACCCCTAATTCTGCCAAATCCCCAGCATGACGCTGGAACTCCCTTGCGGGAGGCCGCTTGGGTGGGGGCACGTCTCAAACTCTTCAGCCAGGATTGGATTCTGTCTGGCCTGGATCCCTGGGTGTTGCAAATAGTATCCCAGGGATACAAACTAGAGTTTCAAGACGTTCCACCATGCCGATTTTTCAAATCGACCTTGCCAGCTTCTCCGCCAGAGAGAGAAGCAGTAACAGCGGCAATCCAAAAATTATGTCAAGACCAGGTTATAGTCCTGGTACCGTTGTCACAACAAGGGCGAGGTTATTATTCAAGCCTCTTTGTTGTTCCGAAGCCGGACGGCTCGGTCAGACCGATCCTAAATCTAAAAGATCTAAATTTCTTCCTGAAAAGGTTCAAGTTCAAGATGGAATCACTTCGGGTGGTGATTGCCAGTCTGGAGGAGGGGGACTACTTAGTGTCGGTGGACATAAAGGATGCTTACCTGCATGTTCCCATTTATCCTCCTCACCAGGCTTATCTGAGATTCGCGATTCAGGATTGCCATTACCAATTCCAGATGTTACCTTTCGGTCTCTCCACGGCGCCGAGGGTATTCACCAAGGTGATGGCGGAGATGATGGTCCTCCTTCGTCAGAAAGGAGTCAATATAATCCCTTATCTGGACAACCTCCTGATAAAGGCGAGATCCAGGGAGCAGTTATTACAAAACATATCCCTCTCCCAGTCAATACTCCAACAACACGGGTGGATCATAAATTACCCAAAGTCCCAGTTGGAACCGACGACAAGGTTGTCTTTCCTCGGGATGATTCTGGGCACAGAAGTTCAGAGAGTATTTCTTCCACTGGAAAAGGCTCTGGAAAACCAGAAAATGGTAAAACAGATATTGAAACCATCAAGTGTGTCGATCCATCAGTGCATTCAATTGTTGGGGAAGGTGGTGTCGGCCTACGATGCCATACAGTTTGGCAGGTTCCATGCCAGAGTATTCCAGTGGGACCTGTTGGACAAGTGGTCGGGGTCACACCTACACATACACAGAAAGATAATCCTGTCGTCAAAAAACAGGATTTCGCTCCTGTGGTGGTTGCACAGCTCTCACCTGCTAGAGGGACGCAAGGTCGGGATTCAGGACTGGGTCCTAGTAACCACGGATGCAAGTCTCCGAGGCTGGGGAGCAGTCTCTCAGGGAGAAAACTTCCAGGTACATTTGTCACAACAGGAAGCCTGCCTTCACATAAATGTTCTGAAGCTAAGAGCCATTTACAACGGCCTTCAACAAGCGGTACATCTTCTTCAAGACCGTCCCGTGCAGATCCAGGCGGACAATATAACAGCAGTCGCATACATAAACAGGCAGGGCGGAACGAAAAGCAGAGCGGCAATGGCAGAGGCGACAAAAATCCTCCGCTGGGCAGAAAAACATCTACAAGCTCTGTCTGCAATATTCATTCCGGTAGTAGACAACTGGGAAGCAGACTTCCTCAGCAGACACGATCTCCATCCAGGAGAGTGGGGCTTCCACCAAGAAGTCTTCGCAGAGGTGACAAGTTTTTGGGGAGTTCCTCAAATAGACATGATGGCGTCTCGTCTCAACAAGAAGCTTCAGAGATACTGTACCAGGTCGAGAGACCCTCAAGCAGTAGCAGTGGATGCACTGGTGACCCAGTGGGTGTTTCCGTCAGTGTATGTTTTCCCTCCACTTCCGCTGATCCCAAAATTACTCAGGATCATAAGAAAGACAAGGGTTCGAGCAATCTTCATTGCCCCAGACTGGCCAAAAAGGGCTTGGTACCCAGATCTTCAGCAGTTACTCATAGGAGATCCTCGGCCTCTTCCTCCTCGGGAGGACCTGCTGCAGCACGAGCCGTGTGTGTACCAAGACTTACCGCGGCTACGTTTGACAGCATGGCTGTTGAGCGCCGTATCCTAGCCAGGAAGGGTATTCCTAAGGAGGTCATCCCCACCCTTATTCAGGCCAGAAAGGGAGTAACGTCAAAACATTACCACCGTATTTGGAGAAAATATGTGTCTTGGTGTGGATCCAAGAATGCTCCTACGGAAGAGTTTCACTTAGGAGGTTTTCTCAATTTTTTGCAGGCTGGTGTGGAGACGGGCCTACGATTGGGATCAATCAAGGTCCAGATTTCGGCCTTGTCAGTGTTCTTTCAAAAACAATTGGCCTCTCTTCCAGAGGTTCAGACCTTTGTGAAAGGGGTTCTGCACATCCAGCCTCCATTCGTGCCTCCAGTGGCACCATGGGACCTTAACGTGGTATTGCAGTTCCTTCAATCGGATTGGTTTGAGCCTCTACAAAAGATAGAGTTAAAGTTTCTCACTTGGAAAGTGGTGATGCTTTTGGCATTGGCATCCGCAAGGCGGGTGTTGGAATTGGGGGCCTTGTCTCACAAGAGCCCTTACCTGATTTTCCATGAAGATAGGGCAGAGTCGCGAACTCGCCAATATTTTCTTCCAAAGGTGGTTTCTGCTTTTCACATAAACCAACCTATTGTGGTGCCAGTAGTTACTGACACATTCACTGATTCAAAGTCTCTAGATGTGGTTAGAGCTTTGAAAATCTATGTTGCTAGAACAGCTCGTATACGGAAAACAGAGGCTCTGTTTGTCCTGTATGATCGCAACAAGATTGTCTGTCCTGCTTCCAAGCAGACTATTGCACGTTGGATTAGAAATATGATTCAGTAAGCTCATACTACGGCTGGATTGCCGTTACCGACGTCAGTAGAGGCCCACTCCACTAGGAAGGTGGGCTCATCCTAGGCGGCTGCCCGGGGGGTCTCGGCATTACAACTTTGCCGAGCAGCTACTTGGTCAGGGTCAAACACATTTGCTAAGTTCTACAAGTTTGACACCTTGGCCGATGAGGACCTAAAGTTTGGTCAATCGGTGCTGCAGGGTCATCCGCACTCTCCCGCCCCTACTGGAGCTTTGGTATAGACCCCATGGTCTTGATGTCCCCCCCAGCATCCTCTAGGACGTATGAGAAAATAGGATTTTGATAACCTACCAGTAAATCCTTTTCTCCTAGTCCGTAGAGGATGCTGCGCGCCCGTCCCAGTGCGTACTTTACTTGCAGTTTAGTTATTACAGTTACACAAGTTGTGTTATCTTGGTTTCAGCATATTGCTGCAATTAGTTCATGCCTGTTGGCGTGTGTTATGTTGAATGCCATGTGTGCGGCATGGTTGAGGGTGTGAGTTGGTAGATATCTCACCACTAGTTTAGTAATTCCTTTCCTCGAAATGTCAGTCTCCCTGGGCACAGTTCCTACAACTGAGGTCTGGAGGAGGGGCATAGAGGGAGGAGCCAGTTCACACCCAATGAAAAGTCTTTAGAGTGCCCATGTCTCCTGCGGATCCCGTCTATACCCCCATGGTCTTGATGTCGTCCCCAGCATCCTCTACGGACTAGGAGAAAAGGATTTACCGGTAGGTTATCAAAATCCTATTTTTATCCCATTTTTTTAAAGAGTAATTTTTAGAGTTTAATTGTGAATAAATGATTTGTTATATCTATATTTGGTATATTACTTTATTAGAGATACTATTGGTCGCTATACCCCCCCCATCCCACCCTTTTGAGATAGATAGATATATATATATATATATATATATATATATATATATATCATACACACAAATTTATAGACCACTGCAAAAAAATGGATTTGGATACAAATCCTCTTTATACCACATTCATGCACTTAACTTGCGAGCTCATTGTTATTCGGTTACAATACCCTTTATTAAATAACACATTTCAATAAACTGCCATACCCGGGATTCAAACCTATAACCTGTTGAATTCTAATCAAACTCGCTACTCATTGAGCTATTTCAACTTGCATAAAAACTATGAAAACTATATGAAGCTACTGGTACTTTTTAAATAAATAATCAGCATTGCAATTGAGCAGATCTATATAGTGCACAGCCACACATCCAATCCCTTCCAGCTACACACTACATAGATCTGCTCAGCCACAATGCTGATAATTTTTTCACAAAGCACAAGGTAACATAGTAACATAGTTTCTGAGGTTGAAAAAAGACAATTTGTCCATTGAGTTCAACCTGTAAGTAATCTCCTTCACTGAAGTATTATTAAGACTAGTTTTAACTGTGGTGAATGTTTAGCCGTAAACTAAAATACTCAGTTTTTTATTACTATAGTACATGATTTATCCTAACCCTGTATATCCTTATCCATTAGGAATTTATAAAGCCCATTCTTAAAAGTAATGACCGAGTCTGCCATTACTTCTCTCTCAGGGAGGGAATTCCAATTGCATATTGTCCGTTCTGTGAAGAAACCCTTCTGTCTCTATGTGCGAAATCTCCTCTCCTCTAACCTAAACAGGTGTCCTTTTTGATGATCTTATCAAAAACAGATCCCCCGCTAGCTCTGTGTATTGACCTATTATATATTTGTAAATGTTAATCATGTCCACTCTTAATCTCCTTTTTTTCCAGTGTAAGCATGCCTAGCCTAGCAAGCCTTTCCTCATATTCTGGAGTCTCCATCCCCTTTATCAATTTGGTTGCCCGTCTCTGAACCTTTTCTAGTTCCAAGATATCCTTTTTGTAGTATAGTGCCCGTAATTGTGCACAGTATTTGAGATGTGGCCTCACTAGTGATTTATAAAACAGGAGTCTAACACTCTCATTCCTTGCATCAGTTTCCCGCTGAATGCATGCTAATACCTTGTTCGACTATTTTTTGCTGCATTCCTACTTTGGGTACTACTATTAAGTTTGATATCTATGTGGACACCTAAATCTTTTTCCAGTACAGAATACCCTAGTTTCTCCCCACTTAGTATGTAGGTATCGTTCTTGTTTTTACTACCAAAGTGCATTACTTTATATTTGTCTATACTGAACCACCTCATTCTCCATTTTGAAGCCCATGCTTCCAGTTTAAACAAGTCGTTCTAAAGAGACTCAGCATCCTCCTCCGAATTTATAACCTTACACAATTGGTATTGTCTACAAAAATTGACACTATGCTCTCTAGACCTGCTTCTAGATCATTTATGAAAATGTTGAACAATAGTGGTCCAAGTACAGACCCCTGTGGCACAGCACTGAGTACCTCAGATCATTTTGAAAAAGTTCCATTTACCACCACTCGCTGTTCCCTTTTATTCAACCAATTACTCACCCAACCAAGTGCATAATGTGTTTCCTAGCCCAAGTTCTCTTAATTTCAGTTAGTTAGAATTCTCTAGCTTAGAATTATCTAACTTTCTATGCAAGGCCAGATAGCTTAATGACTAGATTGTCTGACTGCAATGCCACAGGCAATGGGTTAGAATCCCAAATATGTCAGCATCTTGAAATGTAATAAAGGACAGTGTGACTGAATAACAAAGAAATCTCAAGTTGAGTTCATGAATGTTGTATGGGTATTAGCGACAGAAGAGGTGGGGGTAGGAGACAAGGATGTCAGGAGATGCTGGGCTTTAAAAAAGGGGGGAAGCTGAAAGTGAAAGTAATTAAAACAGATAATTGACAAGTGCTGCCAACAGAGCCCCCTACCCTGCAGCACTATGTGTGGTGCCCCCTCTGTGTCACGATCCGGGTATCTGGACACCATTACTTACCCTTCAGATGCCTCCTAAGGCTGGCTCAGCGTACCAGGACCGGATCCCGCTGTTCCTGAGTTTCCACATGCAGAATGTCAGAGTGGTGATTTCATCAGCCGCGGCCTCCGCTGTGCCCGCGTGGTTAAATGTGCGCTTGTCAGTCTGGCGTCTCCTGTGGCCGGCGTCGCCATTACTGTTTCAATTCTCACATGGATTACAAACCAAACTTCCCTCCAAGTGTCTGCATGGGCGCAGCCATCTTGGATTTTGTCATCTGAGCATTTCCACCAATCTGCTGTCTGTATTGTTGATTTGCATAATTGCCTAGCCAACCCCTTCCTTGCTGCAGGTATAAGTAAGCTGTGCCTGAGCAAGGAAGGCGTCAGTGCTTTGGTTGTCTAACCTAGTTCCAGTTTGTCTCTCTCCTGTGGTTGTCTTCCAGGTTCCAGCTCCTGTCTCCAGACTTCTGCTATAGAGACCCGCACCAGCATTCCATCTGCGGTGTAGCCTGACTCTCCGATCCATTCTGGACTCACCTGTTTCCAGTTACAACAATCACCTGCTTCCAGCCCAGCTTCCAGCAGTGTACAGCTTCTCTTAAAGGGCCGGTGTCCTTTCTGCAGTTTACCACTCTCCACCGGTATTATTATTTCACCGCTCTCAAACTCCAAACTTCATTATTATTTCATCGCTCTCAAGTTCGTTTATTATTTAACTGGTTCCAGCCAGTATCCACTCCGTACCAACAACAGTCTGGTTCCAGCCAGTATCCACAGCAGCCGTTTTATCTTCAGCAGCCCAGCCTTTCCTGGAACACCAGCTGGTACGATCCTGGGTTCTCTCCATTGCTACAGTCAGGCCTGGTAAGGACTTTCCAACTAGAAGATTATAAGAACTGTCTCACACTACCAGTGCCTGTGGCCCTTGCCACCCTGTAGTACCCAGGAATTGTATTTATCCTCTGTTGACTTTTATGTTTCCTTTACTGCTGCTATGTTACGGAGTTTGTCATAATAAACATCATTGACTTTTATCCTGGTTGTCGTGGTCACGCCTTCGGGCAGTTATTCTACATGTTACTTACATGTCTAGGGGTCTGATACAACCTCCCAGGTTCCGTTACATCTCAGCCCCTACAACTGAGGCTGCCTCCCGTCAGCTCAGGCCCTCAGTTGTGACAGTAAGCACTGACCTAATGAATCCAGCCGGAGACCAGGATCAAGCGGCCAGGCCGATGCAAGAACTGGCAGCCCGACTTGAACATCAGGAGGCTGCACAGGGCCACATCATCCGCTGTCTCCAGGATCTCTCTACACGGCTGGATGGGATTCAAACGACCCTCCGTGGACCTGGCACGTCCGGTGCGTCCACTACAGTGACACCAGCTGTAACCCCACCCACCTTACCCATTTCCAGTTCACATCTTCATCTTCCAACGCCAGCAAAATTTGATGGATCTCCAAGGTTCTGCAGGGGATTTCTCAATCAATGTGAAATCCACTTTGAGCTTCTACCTGGCAATTTCTTCAGTGACCGTACCAAAATTGCCTATATCATCTCCCTTCTCAGTGGCTCAGCCCTTGACTGGGCATCACCTTTATGGGAGAAGTCTGATCCCCTGCTATCCTCCTATACTGACTTTGTAGCTACATTCAGGCGCATCTTCGACGAGCCAGGCCAGATAACATCTGCTTCATCTGAGATTCTCCGTTTACGCCAGGGAACACGTACTGTGGGACAGTATCTTATACAGTTTAAAATCCTGGCATCCGAACTGGCATGGAACGACGAGGCCCTGTATGCTGCATTCTGGCATGGCTTATCAGAACGCATCAAGGATGAGTTAGCTACCAGAGACTTGCCCTCTAAGTTGGATGAGATCATTTCTCTTTGCACGAAGGTTGATCTACGTTTCAGAGAGAGAGCAACCGAGCGAGGAAGATCATCTACTCCTAAATCTTCTGCTCCTCCTCCTCGTCAACCATCTCCATCCAAGGATGAGCCTATGCAAATTAGTCGTTCCCGTCTATCTCCCGCTGAGCGCCGAAGACGTCTCTCTGAGTCTCTCTGTCTCTACTGTGCAGCTCTGTCGCACACTATCAATGCCTGTCCCAAACGTCCGGGAAACTCCAGATCCTAGCTCGCCAAGGAGAGGGCCGGCTAGGAGTAATGATCTCCTCTCCATCTCCTCATGACTGTAACCTCCCAGTGTCGCTCCAAATTGCTCAACGTTACAGGAACGTCATTGCCCTCCTTGATTCCGGAGCAGCTGGGAATTTCATAACCGAAGCTTATGTTAAACGGTGGTCCCTACCCACCGAGAGACTGTCCTCGTCCATCTCTTTGACTGCCGTGGATGGCAGCAAGATTTTTGACGCAGTCATTTCCTTAAGGACTCTTCCAGTTCGTCTGAGAGTGGGAGTTCTTCATTCTGAGTATATTTCTTTTTTAGTGATTCCAAGAGCCACACATCCAGTGGTTTTAGGCCTTCCATGGCTCCGTCTCCACAACCCATCAATTGACTGGACGACTACGCAAATACTGGCATGGGGTCCCTCCTGTGCTGAGACTTGTTTAGCCAAAGTTCTTCCTGTTTGTTCTTCCTTCCCCAGGTCATCTGATGTTCCGCCTCCTCCATATCAAGACTTCACGGACGTGTTCAGTAAAGCCTCTGCTGATATCCTTCCTCCTCATAGAGAATGGGACTGCCCAATCGACCTCATTCCAGGGAAGGTTCCACCGCGAGGCCGAACTTATCCGTTGTCTCTGCCTGAGACACACTCCATGGAAGAGTACATCAAAGAGAACCTGGCGAAGGGTTTCATCCGACCATCTTCTTCTCCAGCCGGCGCAGGCTTCTTCTTCGTTAAGAAGAAAGACGGTGGTCTGCGTCCGTGCATCGACTACAGAGGTCTGAACGACATTACCGTCAAGAACCGATACCCTTTACCCCTGATTACCGAGCTCTTTGATAGAGTTAGTGGTGCAACTATTTTCACAAAGCTGGACTTGAGGGGTGCCTACAATCTCATCCGAATCCGTGAGGGTGACGAGTGGAAGACCGCCTTTAACACCCGTGACGGACATTATGAGTACCTCGTCATGCCCTTCGGATTGAGCAACGCTCCAGCAGTCTTCCAGCACTTCGTGAATGAGATTTTCAGGGACATCTTGTACCATGTCGTGGTTTATCTAGACGACATCCTCATCTTTGCTAATAATCTCGAAGATCATCGTTTCTGGGTAAAAGAGGTTCTTTCCCGTCTCCGTGTCAATCACCTCTATTGTAAATTGGAGAAGTGTGTGTTTGAAGTTAAAACCATTCCGTTTCTAGGTTACATTGTGTCCGGTTCCGGACTAGAGATGGATCCTGAGAAACTCCAAGCAATCCAGAATTGGCCTATACCCTTAAGCCTCAAAGGGGTCCAGAGGTTCTTAGGGTTCGCCAATTATTATAGAAAATTTATACGAGACTTTTCCACCATTGTGGCGCCTATCACTGCATTAACCAAGAAAGGTGCTAATCCGTCCAAGTGGTCCGAGGAAGCTACACAGGCCTTTCACCTTCTGAAGCAACGGTTCATCTCTGCACCAGTTCTGAAACAGCCCGACACCGACTCTCCTTTTATCTTAGAGGTAGATGCCTCCTCCGTTGGAGTAGGAGCAGTGTTATCCCAGAGGGCCAAAGATGAACATCTACATCCTTGCAGTTTCTTCTCCCGGAAGTTCTCCCCAGCTGAGCGCAACTATGCCATTGGCGATCAGGAGTTGCTAGCCATCAAGCTCGCTCTGGAGGAGTGGAGATACCTGTTGGAGGGAGCTTCCCACTCAATCACCATACTTACCGACCACAAAAATCTTTTATATCTCAAAGGCGCACAATGTCTGAATCCTCGTCAGGCCAGATGGGCACTTTTCTTCTCTAGGTTTGACTTTAAACTCCAGTTCTGTCCGGGTTCTCAGAATCGTAAGGCCGATGCCCTTTCCCGCTCATGGGAGCAAGAAAATGAGTCCGAGTCTGCAGACAAGCATCCTATTATTAATCCGTTGGCATTCTCCACGGTAGGGATGGACTCTACGCCTCCACCAGGGAAAAGTTTTGTTAAGCCAGTTCTAAGGAAGAAGCTCATGCATTGGGCCCATGCTTCCCGTTTTGCTGGACATACAGGCATTCAGAAAACCCTTGAATTTATTTCTAGGTCCTACTGGTGGCCAACTCTGAAGAAGGACGTTATGGAATTTATTGCCTCCTGCCCAAAGTGTGCCCAACACAAAGTCTCCCGCCAGTCGCCTGCGGGGCAACTGGTTCCATTATCTGTTCCCCGTCAACCTTGGACCCATTTGTCGATGGACTTTGTTTCCGATCTACCTATCTGCAACAAGTTTAATACCATCTGGGTGGTAGTTGACCGGTTCACCAAGATGGCACATTTCATCCCTCTCACCGGTCTTCCGTCAGCTTCCAAGTTGGCTCAAGTGTTTATACAAGAGATCTTCCGACTTCACGGTCTTCCTGAAGAGATCATCTCGGATCGTGGAGTACAATTTGTAGCCAAATTTTGGCGAAGTTTGTGTCAAGCCCTCCAAGTCAAGTTAAAGTTTTCCACGGCTTACCATCCTCAGACCAATGGTCAAACCGAGAGGGTGAATCAGGACTTGGAGGCCTTCCTCCGTATATATGTGTCTTCCTCTCAAGATGACTGGGTTCAACTCCTTCCTTGGGCCGAGTTCAGCCACAACAATCAATACCATTCCTCATCTTCTTCTACACCATTCTTCATTAATTATGGATTCCACCCTAAAGTCCCAGAATTCCAACCGCTTCCCGCAACTTCTGTTCCAGCAGTGGATGTCACCTTGCGTCAGTTTTCAAATAACTGGAGGAATGTCCGCGCAGCCCTGCTTAAAGCCTCATTCAGGTATAAGAAGTTTGCCGATAGGAAGCGTAGAGCGGTTCCTGCTCTCAAGGTGGGTGGTCGTGTGTGGCTGTCCACGAAGAATTTGAGGTTGAGAGTTCCCAGCATGAAATTTGCACCTCGCTACATCGGACCCTTCAAGATTGAACAAGTCATCAATCCTGTTGCCTACAGGTTACAGTTACCATCCTTCTTGAAAATACCCAGGACATTTCATGTTTCTTTGTTGAAACCGCTGATCCTGAATCGGTTTCATTCCGCACTTCCTCCAGCTCCCAAAGTTCAGACTCAACGGGGAGTCGAGTACGAGGTGGCCAAGATTTTGGACTCACGTTTCCGTTACGGTCAGTTACAATACCTCATTGACTGGAAGGGCTATGGTCCTGAAGAACGCTCTTGGACCAATGCCTCAGACGTCCATGCTCCTGCCTTGGTCCGAAATTTCCACGCAAAGTTTCCTTTAAAGCCTAAGAAGTGTCCTGGGGCCACTCCTAAAGGGGGGGGTGCTGTCACGATCCGGGTATCTGGACGCCATTACTTACCCTTCAGATGCCTCCTAAGGCTGGCTCAGCGTTCCAGGACCGGATCCCGCTGTTCCTGAGTTTCCACATGCAGAATGTCAGAGTGGTGATTTCATCAGCCGCGGCCTCCGCTGTGCCCGCGTGGTTAAATGTGCGCTTGTCAGTCTGGCGTCTCCTGTCTCCTGTGGCCGGCGTCGCCATTACTGTTTCAATTCTCACATGGATTACAAACCAAACTTCCCTCCAAGTGTCTGCATGGGCGCAGCCATCTTGGATTTTGTCATCTGAGCATTTCCACCAATCTGCTGTCTGTATTGTTGATTTGCATAATTGCCTAGCCAACCCCTTCCTTGCTGCAGGTATAAGTAAGCTGTGCCTGAGCAAGGAAGGCGTCAGTGCTTTGGTTGTCTAACCTAGTTCCAGTTTGTCTCTCTCCTGTGGTTGTCTTCCAGGTTCCAGCTCCTGTCTCCAGACTTCTGCTATAGAGACCCGCACCAGCATTCCATCTGCGGTGTAGCCTGACTCTCCGATCCATTCTGGACTCACCTGTTTCCAGTTACAACAATCACCTGCTTCCAGCCCAGCTTCCAGCAGTGTACAGCTTCTCTTAAAGGGCCGGTGTCCTTTCTGCAGTTTACCACTCTCCACCGGTATTATTATTTCACCGCTCTCAAACTCCAAACTTCATTATTATTTCATCGCTCTCAAGTTCGTTTATTATTTAACTGGTTCCAGCCAGTATCCACTCCGTACCAACAACAGTCTGGTTCCAGCCAGTATCCACAGCAGCCGTTTTATCTTCAGCAGCCCAGCCTTTCCTGGAACACCAGCTGGTACGATCCTGGGTTCTCTCCATTGCTACAGTCAGGCCTGGTAAGGACTTTCCAACTAGAAGATTATAAGAACTGTCTCACACTACCAGTGCCTGTGGCCCTTGCCACCCTGTAGTACCCAGGAATTGTATTTATCCTCTGTTTTTTTTTTTCCAAAATATTTTTTATTGAGGTCAAAAAGGCATGTTGAATCATAACAGATGATGACATATAATGACATATAATTCAACTGTACCTGGGGCCACATTAGCCACCCGGAACCGTCGTGTATGAAAAGAAAAAGAAAATAGAATCCGAAGCCCAGAACAAAGAACCTCACATTTTCACTTTTTACATCGATACGTTTAGATATGTGTTATATCATAGTATTGTGTAACCAAATAGCAAAATTAGTAAACATAAAATATGATGGAACAGCTAATGTGTTCCTGCTAATTAGCAGATTCTTTGCCTAGAAGTAAAGCATATTAATGCGTCTCCCCCTTTGGGGATCGCTAAATCCTAAAACAATAAAAACACTAACAGTATTAACAACATTATTAACATTATTAATCGTACCTGCCAGGACCCGGGGGCCGCCGACCCATCCACGGAGACATCAACAGTGTGATAAGAAGAGATAGACGATAGATATCCAGTGTTAAGGAGTAGGAGGAGGTAGATGTAAGAACTTAAGGGTCAGGTGCGGGCAATCAGAGTTGAAACGATGAGAGGGAATAGAAAGCAAGAAAAGAAAACAAGAGGAGAGTAGAAGGTAGGGAAGAGGAGAGGGGGCTAGTGTGTAGTTATGGAAGAGCGATGGGGGGGTCATCTGCTAGAACTTGGTGTCCGTACCAGGTGGTGCAGTGAAAGCTTTGTTTAATGGCTGTTTTTGTCGGAATAGGTAGTGTGTTGATAAATCGTCTCCAGCAGTGAAACAGGGTGGGGGTTAATATTTCTTTGTTAAGGGAAGTATCCAGCCAGTCCATCGTGAATAGGAATAGTAGTCTAGAGGTAGCTAGAGGTAGTGTGGGAGGGGTATTGGATATCCATTGTTGTAATATGGCCTTCCTGCCTACTGCTGAGAGGATCATAATTAGTTTCGTGTCTCGAGAGGGAACATCGTTTTGGTCATGGACATACCCGAATAGCGCCCAAGAGGCAGTACATCGGAAGCGCAAGCCCAACTCGGCAGTTCCGTAGGTGTGTAGTTCTGTCCAAAATTTTTGGATGTGGCTGCAGTGCCAGAAGCAGTGCATAAGATCTGCTATTAATGAAGAGCATTTTAAGCATTTAGCCGAGTCGGACAAGCCCATCAAATGGCTCCTCCTTGGTGATATGTAGGCTCTGTGTAGTATTTTGTATGCCATTTCTTGATAGAGGCTGGCAGGGATAAGTTTGAGGGAGCTTGCAAAACTATCCACTATGTTCTCCGGGGACATTGACGGGATTTGGGTGGACCATGTTTGTATTTGTGTGAGGTCTGTAGTGGGTATGTGTTCCGTGCGTATGCGGGTATATATTGCTGAGATGGAGCAGGTCCCTGAGCGCAGAAGTGCGTCCAGAGAGTTAACCAGGTCTGAGGCAGTGAGATGTGAGAGGGTCGATCGTATGTAGTGTGATATTTGGTAGAAAGAAAAGCGATGGCGGAGGCTAATTCCATATTTGGTTGACACCTCCGTGAAGGTGAGTATTCTTTTGTTGGAGTCGAGGAGGTTTCCTATACATGTGATACCTGAGGTGTGCCAATTGGTAAAGGGGATGTGGGCCTGACCATTTTGGAATTGTGTATTTCCGACCAAAGGGAGAAAGAGTGAGTAGGTGTGGTGTAGCTTAAGAGATCTGCGGGAGAGTCTCCACGCTACAATAGTAGAGGTTAATAGAGGGTTATCCAAATGAAGGTTAGATATTTCCGATTTGTTTGCATGGAGAATGTAGCTGAGGGATAGGGGGGCACAGAATTGGGAGTCGACTAGTGAGTCGGTAAAGGTAGACGTTCCGTGGATCCAATCCACAGCGAATCGGAGGAGACAAGCATGGTTGTACTGCTCCACGCTCGGCAGATTCACCCCTCCGTTTTGTATTGTTTGGGTTAACTTAAAAAGACTTATCCTGGGTCGTTTATTGGCCCAGATAAATTTCGAGATCGAGGAATTTAGATGAGATACATCAGCTTTTGAGAGTATGATGGGCAACATCTGCAGAGCGTAGAGCAGTCTGGGGAAACTAACCATCTTGACCAGATTACAGCGCCCCAAGAGATTTAAGGGTAGTGTTTGCCATAGCGTAAGTTCTGTCTGGATCTTAATGAGAATTGGGTGGATGTTGTCGGTGTATAGATGGGTGGGGTCAGCGGGTAGTATGATGCCTAGATATGTAATGTGGGTGCTGGCCCATCGGAATGGGAAGGGGGTATCCCAGCCTTTGGTAATCTGGGGAAATATGGCCAATGCTTCCGACTTGTCGAAATTGACGGTGAAGCCTGCAAAAGAGGAAAAGCGGTCAATAGCTTCTTGTAGTGCTGTTATCGACTGTCGTGGGTTGGAGGTAAGTATAAGGATGTCGTCTGCAAACGCCATAAGTTTAATTTCCCTGTTGCCAATTTTTATACCACGAAAGGTGGGTAAGTTGGTGATATATCGTATAAGGGGTTCTAGGGCGATGTTGAAAAGGAGGGGGGAAAGGGGGCAACCCTGTCTAGTTCCTCTCTCTAAGAGAAAGGGTGGGGAGGGGGTATTGTTAACTATCACCTGCGCAGATGGATTACTGTAGAGAGAGTCAATCAGTCCCCGAAATGTCTCGCCAAATCGCTGGTAGAGTAGAACTCTTGTTAAGTGAGGCCAGGCGATCTTGTCGAAAGCTTTTTCAGCGTCCAGGTTGATTAAGATGTTGTCTGTGATATTATTGGTGTGGGAGTGAGTAATGGCTGCCAGCGCCACTCTGATGCCTCGCACTGATTGTCTGTGTTTAAGAAATCCCATCTGCGCTGGCGATATAATACGGGAAAGGCATAGCTGTAGTCGATTGGCCATCAGTTTGGTGAGGATTTTAAAGTCTTGATTAAGGAGTGAGATCGGTCTGTAGGACCCAGGCAGGGAGGGGTCTTTGCCTGGTTTTGGTATGACAATAATTGTGGCTTCGTTAAATCTAATGGGGATTTGTTTAGAGGTGAGAATATGGTTATAGAGTGATGTGAGGGTAGGGGCGAGTTCGTCTCTTAATATTTTGTAAAATTCCGCTCCGTATCCATCTGGGCCGGGGCTTTTGTTGTTTGGTAGGGTCTTAATGACCTCCACCACCTCCTCTACTGTTATCGATTTATCTAGGGAGTCCCTCTCCTCTTGGGTCAAAATGGGGAGGTCTGCTTCCTTCAAAAATGATTGGTTGGCAGCAGGATCATCAGGGCCTTTGGTATATAAAGATTGGTAGAAATTTCTAAATTCTGAACAAATGAGGTCAGGAGTGGTGGTCAGTTTGTCCGCATGCATGATCGCGTTGACCCAGTTACGGGATTTGGGTCCTTTGATTAAATTTGCTAATAATTTGCCTGATTTGTTACCCCATCTGTGGAGTCTATTCCGCTGATAGTCGTAGGAGAGCTGAGCCCGTTCCGTGAGAAATGTATCATATACAAGCTTGGCTGAGAGGTACGCCTCTTTGTGGGCGGGGGTGTCGTGTTGTGTGTAACTGCGATATGTTGAGGTGAGAGTGGAGCTCAGGGCGTGTAGTTGGGAGGAAAATTTTTTTCGTTTGGCGTGTGTATAGGACATGATGTGTCCCCTAAGGACGGCCTTTGCCGCCCCCCAAAAGATTGGTGAATCTAATTGTTGATCGCTATTGTCTGAGGTGTAGTTATGCCAGGACTGTTTGAGGTGAAGCATAAAATCAGTAGACTGGCGGAGGTAGGCTGGAAATCGCCATCTCAAGGCGGTGCGTTGTGGTAATCCTAGTTGGAGACGGAGAGATATAGGGGCGTGGTCCGAGATGATAATATTCTCGATAGATGTATAAGTGATTTTGGGTAGGAGATTGGTGCCGGTAAAGATGTAGTCAATTCTGGAATGGGATGAATGGGGGTGGGAATAAAAGGAATAGTCTTTTTGGGTGGGGTGGAGTATTCTCCACGGGTCTAGGAGGTTTAGTTGGGTACAGAAGGAGGAGAGCAAGTGGGTGTGGGGAGTAGAGGTAGTAGCACTTACCCTGGATCTGTCCATGGATGGGTCGATGACCGTGTTAAAATCTCCGCCAACTATCAAGTTTTGGCCTCCCCAGGTTATAAGGGTCGATAGCAGATCTGCAAAAAAAGAATCTGGTGAAGTATTTGGTGCATATACGTTAAGGAGAGTGTATGTTGTGTTTTGTATGTTTATATCTAATAATAAAAATCTGCCCTCTGGGTCAAGCTGTTTTCTGAGGATTGAGTGTTGTAGGTTGGCATGGATTAAAATCGCCACACCCCTAGATTTCGCGTGATAGGGAGAAGATATACAACTCCCTATCCACGGGGCACGGAGGGTGTGTCTAGGATCATCCAACCAGTGTGTCTCTTGTAAAAATACAATCTGAGGAGACATACGTTTCAAATGAGCCAGCACTTTTTTCCGTTTGACCGGGTGATTAAGGCCCTCTACGTTCCAAGATACCATGTGGAGTAGTGTGGCCACTGGATCTACGTCTATGGGAGTTTGTGAGTGGGAGTTGGAGGGCATATTATCCCACTCCCATCGGGAAAAATATCATTAGAGAGGTTGGAAGGATAAGATGGGGTCCCACCCCGACCCAGCGAACGGGGGGGGAGTTTCCCAGTGGGGGGAGGGGGCTCCGGCTCAGGCAGGCACAACTGACAAAACATAAAAACAGTAACATAAGTAGTTTCCAACTATGGAAACTTAAACAACAGAAAATATACATGAGTGCGGGATATTCGCACTCCTTATATTCTGCATTTGAGACCCGAAAAGAAGGTTCGGATAGTGTTTAGCCATAATCAAAAAGAGTCACATGGTGATCAAGTGGAAGGAAGGGCGAAGTGTAGTCTAGCTTCGTCTGGATCTTCAAAGAACTTCGGACGTCCGTCTTCAAAAACTCTGAGGCGCGCTGGGTATAGTAGTGCGAATTTGATCTTTGCCTCAAAGAGGTGTCTGCATATGGGGGCAAACTCTTTGCGTTTCGCCGCTACCACAGCTGAGAAGTCCTGAAAGATGAGAAGGCGTTCTCCGTTGATCGTCAGATTGGCTGTTTTTCGGTATTGGTCTAGGAGTCTCGTTTTATCTGCGTAATTTAAGATCCTCATGATGACCGGACGTGGGCGGCCTGATGGGTTTTTCCGTTCCGGGCCTAATCTGTGTGCTCTTTCAATGATCAGGGGAGATCCCTTGAGGTTCATGGACAGTTGTTCTGGGATGGCTAGCGAGAGGAGATCTAAGAGCTCGTGGCCTTTTACGGATTCGGGGATACCGATGACTCGTAGGTTATTTCTTCTGCTACGATTTTCCAAGTCATCGAGCTTATCCGAGAGATCCGCGACTTTGAGTTGTTTTGCCTGTAAGGATCTTTGAGCTTCAGTCAGGTCATCCTCTAGGGCCGAGATCCTTTGCTCTGCCTCATCCAGGCGAGTGGAGTGTTGGGTTAATAGAGTTGATGATGATTCGATAGCTTCCTTTATGCCCGCTAGTTTTTCGTCAAGAAGAGGGCCTAGTACCGCCAGTAGGTCTTTGTGCTTCATCTTGGGTTGTTTGGCAGGCGGTTTAGATTTGCGGGAGTTTCTGGAGAGTGAGCGTGTGGTAGAGCGATCAGAGTCCGATGAGTCTATTTCCGGGGTGTCCTCTCGGGTTTGTTGGTCAGTCCCTGCGGGCATTACGGATAGAGGTATCAAAAATTTTTCCATGCAGGGTCGCCCAGAGGGGGAGGTTAAGGCTAGAAACACTAGGTGCTTAGGTAGTAAATGATGTAGTGGGTCTCATGTGCTAGGTGGTCATTTATTGCTGGTCTTCATTTAGTGCGTTGCAGGTGCTCATCAAATATGGCATCTAGCTCACTAAAGCAGGGATAAGGATGAGGGGGGTATGGGTATCTCTTGACCGATGTTGAGGAGGTTGTCAGAGGTATGGATAAGAGTTGCAATAGGCTTGATTTTCGCTATCAGCAACCGCCGCCCCGATTCCGCAGTCCGGGTCTGGTGAGAGCGGGGTGTTGAGGGAGATCTGACAGGGAGGCAGGTGTCGGCTGAGTCCTCAGGCTTCCGGCGCGAGAGCCGCCGAAATTGAGGCCCCGGCTTTTGCTCTGTGACTGGGCCGCAATCTGCGGGAGCGTCCACGTTGCTCCCCGATTCCGCGGTCCGGGTCAGCTGATGCAGGGGGTCTCTGTTATACAGGAGAATATGCCCCAGGTCGCCAGGGAGCAGTGTGATTAATATAAAATTTGATCTCAAGGCAGGAGCTCCAGCTCAACATATCCTCTCGGGTTTGCTGCCAAGCCACGCCCCTTCACATCGGTTATTTCAAGATGATATACAATGATGATGATAATGATTTCCCTCCGGTTGTCGGATAGGAGACCTGTGGGCAGGCAGGATTATAGGGATAAATGTGTAGCAGCTGCAAATCCAGAAGCAACCACCAGAGGGAGCTCCTATTACAGCCTATCTCCAGCTATGAAGCAGGATGGGTGCCTCGCCAACCTCAAGATGGCCGCCGCCAGCCGATGAGACCAGGTCCCTCCGGAGCTCTCCTGGTCGCCATCTACCGCCAGCGGGGTGGGGGAGCTGTCAAACGAGGGTATGTGAGGCGGGGGGCGGGTGTCAGACGTCCGCGGTGGCCGGGGGTCGGCGAGGCAGCGCAGATGATGGGGTTTAGGCGGCGCCAATCGCAAGATGGCCGCCGTCCGTCCGTCCGTTCTGTGTGTCCCGGCCACTGTCTCCCACAGGCCGCCCGGTCTCCGGTCCTCTCTGGGGCTTTAGGGGTCTGCTGGGCAGGGTGTCCGACCTCCGGAGAGGTGCTTCAGTGGAGGGGAGAGTCTGTGCAACCGCCGCTCCAGGCCCGGCGGTCCCCCGTCCTCACTCTAAAATCGAGGCCCCGGCTTCAGGGACAGAGGTAGGCCGCAATCCGCAGGGGGCAGCGCAGGGCCCCCCCGATTCCGCAGCCTCGACCTCTGGATGCAGGGTGGTTTAGCAGGGCTTAGGGGCTGTGTAATTATGCAGAAGCCCTCAGATTTGGGCCAGGGGGTCCCTCTTAAAAAGTTGCTGGCTGGAGCTCTGCACAATCCTGACTTCCCTTGATGCCAGCCAGGCCACACCCCGTATTTATCCTCTGTTGACTTTTATGTTTCCTTTACTGCTGCTGTGTTACGGAGTTTGTCATAATAAACATCATTGACTTTTATCCTGGTTGTCGTGGTCACGCCTTCGGGCAGTTATTCTACATGTTACTTACATGTCTAGGGGTCTGATACAACCTCCCAGGTTCCGTTACATCTCAGCCCCTACAACTGAGGCTGCCTCCCGTCAGCTCAGGCCCTCAGTTGTGACACTCTGCACACGGGAAGAAGTTGGCTTCCCGATGGATGGGATCCCAGCAGGTGATATACCGACTATATAGTAGAGATGAGCGGGTTCGGTTTCTCTGAATCCGAACCCGCACGAACTTCATGTTTTTTTTCACGGGTCCGAGCGACTCGGATCTTCCCGCCTTGCTCGGTTAACCCGAGCGCGCCCGAACGTCATCATGACGCTGTCGGATTCTCGCGAGACTCGGATTCTATATAAGGAGCCGCGCGTCGCCGCCATTTTCACACGTGCATTGAGATTGATAGGGAGAGGACGTGGCTGGCGTCCTCTCCATTTAGATTAGGAGAGAGAGAGAGAGATTGACCTGAGGCTGATACTGTAGAAGAGAGTGCAGAGTTTAGTGACTGACCACAGTGACCACCAGCAGTGCAGTGCAGTGCAGTGCAGTGCAGTGCAGTTGTTTTATTTAATATATCCGTTCTCTGCCTGAAAAAAACGGTACACACAGTGACTCAGTCACATACCATATCTGTGTGCACTGCTCAGCCCAGTGTGCTGCATGCCTGCATCATCTATGTATATATTATATATCTGACTGTGCTCAGCTCACACAGCTTATAATTGTGGGGGAGACTGGGGAGCACTGCAGTGCCAGTTATAGGTTATAGCAGGAGCCAGGAGTACAAGACAGTCACATACCATATCTGTGTGCACTGCTCAGCCCAGTGTGCTGCATCATCTATGTATATATTATATATCTGACTGTGCTCAGCTCACACAGCTTATAATTGTGGGGGAGACTGGGGAGCACTGCAGTGCCAGTTATAGGTTATAGCAGGAGCCAGGAGTACATATTATATTAAAATTAAACAGTGCACACTTTTGCTGCAGGAGTGCCACTGCCAGTGTGACTGACCAGTGACCTGACCACACTGACCACCAGTATAGTTAGTAGTATACTATATTGTGATTGCCTGAAAAAGTTAAACACTCGTCGTGTGACTTCACTTGTGTGGTGTTTTTTTTTTTATTCTATAAAAAACTCATTCTGCTGACAGACAGTGTCCAGCAGGTCCGTCATTATATAATGTATATACCTGTCCGGCTGCAGTAGTGATATATATATATTTTTTATATCATTATTTATCATCCAGTCGCAGCAGACACAGTACGGTAGTTCACGGCTGTAGCTACCTCTGTGTCGGCACTCGGCAGTCCATCCATAATTGTATACCACCTACCCGTGGTTTTTTTTTCTTTCTTCTTTATACATACATACTACTACATCTCTTTATCAACCAGTCTATATTAGCAGCAGACACAGTACAGTACGGTAGTTCACGGCTGTGGCTACCTCTGTGTCGGCACTCGGCAGTCCGTCCATAATTGTATACCACCTAACCGTGGTTTTTTTTTCTTTCTTCTTTATACATACATACTACGACATCTCTTTATCAACCAGTCTATATTAGCAGCAGACACAGTACAGTATGGTAGTTCACGGCTGTGGCTACCTCTGTGTCGGCACTCGGCAGTCTGTCCATAATTGTATACCACCTAACCGTGGTTTTTTTTTTCTTTCTTCTTCATACATACATACTACGACATCTCTTTATCAACCAGTCTATATTAGCAGCAGACACAGTACAGTACGGTAGTTCACGGCTGTGGCTACCTCTGTGTCGGCACTCGGCAGTCCGTCCATAATTGTATACCACCTAACCGTGGTTTTTTTTTCTTTCTTCTTTATACATACATACTACGACATCTCTTTATCAACCAGTCTATATTAGCAGCAGACACAGTACAGTACGGTAGTTCACGGCTGTGGCTACCTCTGTGTCGGCACTCGGCAGTCCGTCCATAATTGTATACCACCTAACCGTGGTTTTTTTTTCTTTCTTCTTCATACATACATACTACGACATCTCTTTATCAACCAGTCTATATTAGCAGCAGACACAGTACAGTACGGTAGTTCACGGCTGTGGCTACCTCTGTGTCGGCACTCGGCAGTCCGTCCATAATTGTATACCACCTACCCGTGGTTTTTTTTTCTTTCTTCTTCATACATACATACTACGACATCTCTTTATCAACCAGTCTATATTAGCAGCAGACACAGTACAGTACGGTAGTTCACGGCTGTGGCTACCTCTGTGTCGGCACTCGGCAGTCCGTCCATAATTGTATACCACCTACCCGTGGGTTTTTTTTCTTTCTTCTTCATACATACATACTACTACATCTCTTTATCAACCAGTCTATATTAGCAGCAGACACAGTACAGTACGGTAGTTCACGGCTGTGGCTACCTCTGTGTCGGCACTCGGCAGTCCGTCCATAATTGTATACCACCTACCCGTGGTTTTTTTTTCTTTCTTCTTCATACATACATACTACGACATCTCTTTATCAACCAGTCTATATTAGCAGCAGACACAGTACAGTACGGTAGTTCACGGCTGTGGCTACCTCTGTGTCGGCACTCGGCAGTCCGTCCATAATTGTATACCACCTAACCGTGGTTTTTTTTTCTTTCTTCTTCATACATACATACTACGACATCTCTTTATCAACCAGTCTATATTAGCAGCAGACACAGTACGGTAGTTCACGGCTGTAGCTACCTCTGTGTCGGCACTCGGCAGTCCGTCCATAATTGTATACTAGTATCCATCCATCTCCATTGTTTACCTGAGGTGCCTTTTAGTTGTGCCTATTAAAATATGGAGAACAAAAATGTTGAGGTTCCAAAATTAGGGAAAGATCAAGATCCACTTCCACCTCGTGCTGAAGCTGCTGCCACTAGTCATGGCCGAGACGATGAAATGCCAGCAACGTCGTCTGCCAAGGCCGATGCCCAATGTCATAGTACAGAGCATGTCAAATCCAAAACACCAAATATCAGTAAAAAAAGGACTCCAAAACCTAAATTAAAATTGTCGGAGGAGAAGCGTAAACTTGCCAATATGCCATTTACCACACGGAGTGGCAAGGAACGGCTGAGGCCCTGGCCTATGTTCATGGCTAGTGGTTCAGCTTCACATGAGGATGGAGGCACTCAGCCTCTCGCTAGAAAAATGAAAAGACTCAAGCTGGCAAAAGCAGTAGCACCGCAAAGAACTGTGCGTTCTTCGAAATCCCAAATCCACAAGGAGAGTCCAATTGTGTCGGTTGCGATGCCTGACCTTCCCAACACTGGACGTGAAGAGCATGCGCCTTCCACCATTTGCACGCCCCCTGCAAGTGCTGGAAGGAGCACCCGCAGTCCAGTTCCTGATAGTCAGATTGAAGATGTCAGTGTTGAAGTACACCAGGATGAGGAGGATATGGGTGTTGCTGGCGCTGGGGAGGAAATTGACCAGGAGGGTTCTGATGGTGAGGTGGTTTGTTTAAGTCAGGCACCCGGGGAGACACCTGTTGTCCGTGGGAGGAATATGGCCGTTGACATGCCTGGTGAAAATACCAAAAAAAATCAGCTCTTCGGTGTGGAACTATTTCAACAGAAATGCGGACAACAGGTGTCAAGCCGTGTGTTCCCTTTGTCAAGCTGTAATAAGTAGGGGTAAGGACGTTAACCACCTCGGAACATCCACCCTTATACGTCACCTGCAGCGCATTCATAATAAGTCAGTGACAAGTTCAAAAACTTTGGGTGACAGCGGAAGCAGTCCACTGACCAGTAAATCCCTTCCTCTTGTAACCAAGCTCACGCAAACCACCCCACCAACTCCCTCAGTGTCAATTTCCTCCTTCCCCAGGAATGCCAATAGTCCTGCAGGCAATGTCACTGGCAATTCTGACGAGTCCTCTCCTGCCTGGGATTCCTCCGATGCATCCTTGCGTGTAACGCCTACTGCTGCTGGCGCTGCTGTTGTTGCTGCTGGGAGTCGATGGTCATCCCAGAGGGGAAGTTGTAAGCCCACTTGTACTACTTCCAGTAAGCAATTGACTGTTCAACAGTCCTTTGCGAGGAAGATGAAATATCACAGCAGTCATCCTGCTGCAAAGCGGATAACTGAGGCCTTGACAACTATGTTGGTGTTAGACGTGCGTCCGGTATCCGCCGTTAGTTCACAGGGAACTAGACAATTTATTGAGGCAGTGTGCCCCCGTTACCAAATACCATCTAGGTTCCACTTCTCTAGGCAGGCGATACCGAGAATGTACACGGACCTCAGAAAAAGACTCACCAGTGTCCTAAAAAATGCAGTTGTACCCAATGTCCACTTAACCACGGACATGTGGACAAGTGGAGCAGGGCAGGGTCAGGACTATATGACTGTGACAGCCCACTGGGTAGATGTATGGACTCCCGCCGCAAGAACAGCAGCGGCGGCACCAGTAGCAGCATCTCGCAAACGCCAACTCTTTCCTAGGCAGGCTACGCTTTGTATCACCGGTTTCCAGAATACGCACACAGCTGAAAACCTCTTACGGCAACTGAGGAAGATCATCGCGGAATGGCTTACCCCAATTGGACTCTCCTGTGGATTTGTGGCATCGGACAACGCCAGCAATATTGTGTGTGCATTAAATATGGGCAAATTCCAGCACGTCCCATGTTTTGCACATACCTTGAATTTGGTGGTGCAGAATTATTTAAAAAACGACAGGGGCGTGCAAGAGATGCTGTCGGTGGCCAGAAAAATTGCGGGACACTTTCGGCGTACAGGCACCACGTACAGAAGACTGGAGCACCACCAAAAACTACTGAACCTGCCCTGCCATCATCTGAAGCAAGAAGTGGTAACGAGGTGGAATTCAACCCTCTATATGCTTCAGAGGTTGGAGGAGCAGCAAAAGGCCATTCAAGCCTATACAATTGAGCACGATATAGGAGGTGGAATGCACCTGTCTCAAGCGCAGTGGAGAATGATTTCAACGTTGTGCAAGGTTCTGATGCCCTTTGAACTTGCCACACGTGAAGTCAGTTCAGACACTGCCAGCCTGAGTCAGGTCATTCCCCTCATCAGGCTTTTGCAGAAGAATCTGGAGACATTGAAGGAGGAGCTAACACGGAGCGATTCCGCTAGGCATGTGGGACTTGTGGATGGAGCCCTTAATTCGCTTAACAAGGATTCACGGGTGGTCAATCTGTTGAAATCAGAGCACTACATTTTGGCCACCGTGCTCGATCCTAGATTTAAAGCCTACCTTGGATCTCTCTTTCCGGCAGACACAAGTCTGCTGGGGTTGAAAGACCTGCTGGTGAGAAAATTGTCAAGTCAAGCGGAACGCGACCTGTCAACATCTCCTCCTTCACATTCTCCCGCAACTGGGGGTGCGAGGAAAAGGCTCAGAATTCCGAGCCCACCCGCTGGCGGTGATGCAGGGCAGTCTGGAGCGACTGCTGATGCTGACATCTGGTCCGGACTGAAGGACCTGACAACGATTACGGACATGTCGTCTACTGTCACTGCATATGATTCTCTCACCATTGAAAGAATGGTGGAGGATTATATGAGTGACCGCATCCAAGTAGGCACGTCACACAGTCCATACTTATACTGGCAGGAAAAAGAGGCAATTTGGAGGCCATTGCACAAACTGGCTTTATTCTACCTAAGTTGCCCTCCCACAAGTGTGTACTCCGAAAGAGTGTTTAGTGCCGCCGCTCACCTTGTCAGCAATCGGCGTACGAGGTTACATCCAGAAAATGTGGAGAAGATGATGTTCATTAAAATGAATTATAATCAATTCCTCCGCGGAGACATTGACCAGCAGCAATTGCCTCCACAAAGTACACAGGGAGCTGAGATGGTGGATTCCAGTGGGGACGAATTGATAATCTGTGAGGAGGGGGATGTACACGGTGATATATCGGAGGGTGATGATGAGGTGGACATCTTGCCTCTGTAGAGCCAGTTTGTGCAAGGAGAGATTAATTGCTTCTTTTTTGGGGGGGGTCCAAACCAACCCGTCATATCAGTCACAGTCGTGTGGCAGACCCTGTCACTGAAATGATGGGTTGGTTAAAGTGTGCATGTCCTGTTTTGTTTATACAACATAAGGGTGGGTGGGAGGGCCCAAGGACAATTCCATCTTGCACCTCTTTTTTCTTTTATTTTTCTTTGCGTCATGTGCTGTTTGGGGAGGGTTTTTTGGAAGGGACATCCTGCGTGACACTGCAGTGCCACTCCTAAATGGGCCCGGTGTTTGTGTCGGCCACTAGGGTCGCTAATCTTACTCACACAGTCAGCTACCTCATTGCGCCTCTTTTTTTCTTTGCGTCATGTGCTGATTGGGGAGGGTTTTTTGGAAGGGACATCCTGCGTGACACTGCAGTGCCACTCCTAAATGGGCCCGGTGTTTGTGTCGGCCACTAGGGTCGCTAATCTTACTCACACAGTCAGCTACCTCATTGCGCCTCTTTTTTTCTTTGCGTCATGTGCTGATTGGGGAGGGTTTTTTGGAAGGGACATCCTGCGTGACACTGCAGTGCCACTCCTAAATGGGCCCGGTGTTTGTGTCGGCCACTAGGGTCGCTAATCTTACTCACACAGTCAGCTACCTCATTGCGCCTCTTTTTTTCTTTGCGTCATGTGCTGATTGGGGAGGGTTTTTTGGAAGGGACATCCTGCATGACACTGCAGTGCCACTCCTAAATGGGCCCGGTGTTTGTGTCGGCCACTAGGGTCGCTAATCTTACTCACACAGTCAGCTACCTCATTGCGCCTCTTTTTTTCTTTGCGTCATGTGCTGATTGGGGAGGGTTTTTTGGAAGGGACATCCTGCGTGACACTGCAGTGCCACTCCTAAATGGGCCCGGTGTTTGTGTCGGCCACTAGGGTCGCTAATCTTACTCACACAGTCAGCTACCTCATTGCGCCTCTTTTTTTCTTTGCGTCATGTGCTGATTGGGGAGGGTTTTTTGGAAGGGACATCCTGCGTGACACTGCAGTGCCACTCCTAAATGGGCCCGGTGTTTGTGTCGGCCACTAGGGTCGCTAATCTTACTCACACAGTCAGCTACCTCATTGCGCCTCTTTTTTTCTTTGCGTCATGTGCTGATTGGGGAGGGTTTTTTGGAAGGGACATCCTGCGTGACACTGCAGTGCCACTCCTAAATGGGCCCGGTGTTTGTGTCGGCCACTAGGGTCGCTTATCTTACTCACACAGTCAGCTACCTCATTGCGCCTCTTTTTTTCTTTGCGTCATGTGCTGATTGGGGAGGGTTTTTTGGAAGGGACATCCTGCGTGACACTGCAGTGCCACTCCTAGATGGGCCAGGTGTTTGTGTCGGCCACTAGTGTCGCTTAGCTTAGTCATCCAGCGACCTTGGTGCAAATTTTAGGACTAAAAATAATATTGTGAGGTGTGAGGTATTCAGAATAGACTGAAAATGAGTGGAAATTATGGTTTTTGAGGTTAATAATAATATGGGATCAAAATGACCCCCAAATTCTATGATTTAAGCTGTTTTTTAGTGTTTTTTTAAAAAAACACCCGAATCCAAAACACACCCGAATCCGACAAAAAAAATTCGGTGAGGTTTTGCCAAAACGCGGTCGAACCCAAAACACGGCCGCGGAACCGAACCCAAAACCCGAAAAATTTCAGACGCTCATCTCTACTATATAGGTTTAGGCATTTAGAAGGGGAGGTTAGGGTTAGGCATCAAGCTGGGAGGGTTAGGTTTAGGCAGCGGAGAAGGGAGGGTTAGGGTTAGGCATCACCCGGGAGGGTTAGGGTTAGGCACCAACCGGGAGGGTTAGGGTTAGGCATCACCCGGGAGGGTTAGGGTTAGGCATCACCCGGGGAGGGTTAGGGTTAGGCACCACCCATGAGGGTTAGGGTTAGGCACCACCGGGGAGGGTTAGGGTTAGGCACCACCCGGGAGGGTTAGGCACCACTGGGGAGGGTTAGGTTTAAGCACCCACAAGGGATGGTTAGGGTAGGGGGCAGAGGAGGGTTAGGGCACTTTAGAGGAGGCTGTCAGGATTCTGATGGGCGGGATGCCGCTGTCGGCATTCTGACCGCTGGCATCCCGTTCATCTGGAAATCATACTGAACCCCCGCACACACCAAGTTATGGACCTGCTCTGTTGTATACATGCCACAGATTAGTTAGACCATTTTTATCCCATAATAACATATACCACCTTTATAAACCAGAACAAAACTCCATTTTAGTTGGCAAAGCTGTGGTTCTAACAGCAGATATTTCTACACAGATAACAATAAAGTGCGGGTATATGTGTAACAAAATAACTGATAAAGAAACTCCTTTGTTCCCTTCTAAGCATCATAATATACAAAGGTGCCATTCTGCATAATGGTTTAAATGCACTGACTGTCGACTTGAAATTCATTTACCCTCTAAGCTTAAAATATACAGAGACTGGCACAAAAATCCATTGTAAAATTTCATTGCTGTCACAAATCCCATTCTGGAATAATGTGATCCTATCACACAGGTGGGGATGATGTAGGTCACTCTTGTGGACCACGGCATGCTGAAGTGAATGGACAAGCAGCACCTCTGTTAATGGTATGTTAAGAAGATCAGTGTCAGGGATATAAATAAAGCAAGAAGGGGCCCTGCAGGCACCGACTGGCAAAACAGCGCTATCACACCGCTTATGTGGATGCAGCCAGGGGTTTTGTGAGTGATAGTGCTAGAAAAGCAGAGTTGGGTAAAGTAATATAAATTGATTTTAGGAGCAGAGCACAGAACCTGTAGCAAGGCTTCCTCAGTATAGGAGTATTAGACTGAATAAAGGTACTGCAATGTATTTGACAAGTAGCTGGGATGTAATAGGAGCTGATTTTAAGATAGTATCTGATTTTGGGGAGTAATTGTAGCTGATTTCAGGATGTGATAATTGCTGATTTCAGGATGTGATAGTCACTAATTTCAGGATGTGCTAATTGCTGATTTCAGGATGAACTAATTGCTGATTTCAGGATGTGATAGTCGCTGATTTAAGGATGTGCTAATTGCTGATTTCAGGATGTGATAGTCGCTGATTTCAGGATGTGATAATTGCTGATTTCAGGATGTGCTAATTGCTGATTTCAAGATGTGATAATTGCTGATTTCAGGATGTGATAGTTGCTGATTTTAGGATGTGCTAATTGCTGATTTCAGGATGTACTTATTGCTGATTTCAGGATGTGATAGTCGCTGATTTAATGATGTGCTAATTGCTGATTTCAGGATGTGATAGTCGCTGATTTCAGGATGTGCTAATTGCTGATTTCAGGATGTGCTAATTGCTGATTTCAAGATGTGATAATTGCTGATTTGAGGATGTGATAGTCGCTGATTTTAGGATGTGATAGTCGCTGATTTCAGGATGTGATTGTCGCTGATTTCAGGATGTGCTAATTGCTGATTTCAGGATGTGATAGTCACTGATTTCAGGATGTGATGGTCACTGATTTTAGGATTTGATGGTTGCTGATTTCAGAATGTGTTAATTGCTAATTTTAGGATGTGCTAATTGCTGATTTCAGAATGTAATAGTCGCTGATTTCAGGATGTGCTAATTGCTGATTTCAGAATGTGATGGTCACTGATAACTGCTGATTTCAGGATGTGATAGTCGCTGATTTCAGGATGCGATAGTCGCTGATTTCAGGATGCGATAGTCGCTGATTTCAGAATGCGATAGTCGCTGATTTCAGAATGCGATAGTCGCTGATTTCATGATGTGATTTTAGGATGTGATAGTCGCTGATTTCAGGATGTGATTGTCGCTAATTTCAGGATGTGATAATTGCTGATTTCATGATGCAATAGTCAGTGATTTCAGGATGTGATGGTCACTGATTTTAGGATTTGATGGTTGCTGATTGCTGATTTGATGGTTGCAGGATGTGTTCATTGCTGATTTTGGGATGTGCTAATTGCTGATTTCAGAATGTGATAGACGCTGATTTCAGGATGTGCTAATTGCTGATTTCAGAATGTGATGGTCGCTGATAATTGCTGATTTCAGGATGTGATAGTTGCTGATTTCAGGATGCGATAGTCGCTGATTTCAGGATGTTCACTGTTTTTAGGATGTGATAGTCGCTGATTTCAGGATGTGATGGTTGCTAATTTCAGGATGTGATAATTGCTGATTTCAGGATGCAATAGTCACTGATTTCAGGATGTGATGGTCACTGATTTTAGGATGTGATAGTCGCTGACTTCAGGATTTGATGGTTGCTGATTTCAGGATGTGTTAATTGCTGATTTTAGGATGTGCTAATTGCTGATTTCAGAATGTGATAGTCGCTGATTTCAGGATGTGCTAATTGCTGATTTCAGAATGTGATGGTCGCTGATTTCAGGATGTGATAATTGCTGATTTCAGGATGTGATAATTGCTGGTTTCAGAATGTGATAGTCGCTAATTTCAGGATGTGATAGTCGCTGATTTCAGGATGTGATAGTCGCTGATTTCAGGATGTGATAGTCGCTGATTTCAGTATACTATAGTCACAAATTCCTGTGACCAGTGAGAGCTAAAGGAAGAATGAGGGCCCATGTGCCAAATCTCCTCTCCGCTAACCTAAACAGGTGTCCACGTGTCCTTTTTGATGATCTTATCTAAAACAGATCCCCCACTAGCTCTGTGTATTGACCCATTATATATTTGTAAATGTTAATCATGTCCCCTCTTAATCTCCTTTTTTCCAGTGTAAACATGCCTAGCCTAGCAAGCCTTTCCTCGTATTCTAGTGTCTCCATCCTCTTTATCAATTTGGTTGCCCGTCTCTGAACCTTTTCTAGTTCCAAGATATCCTTTTTGTAGTATGGTGCCCCTAATTGTGCACAGTATTCGAGATGTGACCTCACTAGTGATTTATATAACGGGAGTATAACACTCTCATCCCTTGCATCAGTTTCCCGCTGAATGAAAGCTAATACCTTGTTTGAGGAGCTTTCAACCAGAAGAATGTACATTTATCACTGTGCTACAGGCAGTGGCGGCTGGTGCCCCTGGGCGGCAGCGCCGAACAGAGACTGCAGGGGGGAGCCGGCCAGCACATATAAACATACATGTAATCAGGGGCGCCAGAATGTTTTGAGGTTGGAGGGGTGCAGAAAAACACACATAGTGGCGCTCCCCCCAATCCCCACCCCAGTGCGGGGGAGCTCTTACCTCTGATACCCGTGGTGACTTGTCCTTTAAAAAGTCTGCTGCCGCACAGCCGCAACATGCTATGCTGTGTGCTGTCCAAGCCGGCACTTCACTTATGCATTACTGGGAGAAGGCATGGCCATGCTGAGCCTGCTGGAACATCCCCGTCTCCTCCCAGTAATGCATAAGTGAAGAGCCGGCTTGGACAGCACACAGCATAGCATGTTGCGGCTGTGCGGCAGCAGACTTTTTAAAGGACAAGTCACTGCGGGTATCGGAAGTAAGTGCTCCCCCTCACCAGCGCCTGCGCCTGTCATATTTGGGGGAGGGGGAATGCTGCCCCCTTGCCCACCCCGTTCCGAAGCCACTGCATGTTGTATGTAACATATGTGCTGGCTTCCTCATCCAGGGATCAGCAGATACCGCAGCACACACGGGACACAGGCACACTGTGCTCAGCCTGTATATCATCAATAAGCCTGCCCAGGACTCGTGTGAAACCAACCATACAACAGTGATCCCCACCTAATGCTAGTGATACAGTGGACATCACTCCCTGGGGTCCATAATGCTCAGTTACCACACCATTATTATGAATTGAACAATTTAGGGGCACAGATACTAGAATGTGTATGTGATGATGATGATGATGATGATGATGATGATGATGATAATTCTTTATAATTAGGAAGTTAATGAAAATACACTATAAACCAGTGTATAAAACTGCAATAAAATGTATATTTACCGAGTGGTGTCTCGATTACGGCAACAGTCACATGTCTGCTAGCATCCCGTCTATCAGGGTGCTAAATGCAGGGATCAGACTATGGGCCTAATTCAGACCTGATCACAGCAGCAAATTTGTTAGCTAATGGGCAAAGCCATGTGCAGTGAGGGGGCAGATATAACGTGCAAAGAGAGTTAGATTTGTGTGGGGTGTGTTCAAACTGAAATCTAAATTGCAGTGTAAAAATAAAGCAGCCAGTATTTACCTTGCACAGAAACAATATAACCCACCCGAATCTAACTTTCTCTGCACATGTTACATCTGCCCCCCCCCCCCCCCGCACTGCACATGGTTTTGCCCACTAGCTTGCTGCTGCGATCAGGTCTGAATTAGGCCCTATATCAATAAATAATGCTTCCACGATAGTCAGCTTTATAATTAACTTGTAACATTTGCAGTGTCCAGTGTCTTTCCTGTGATGTCTGCAGATTTGATTCTATATATGACTATGCAATATTATATGTCACAAGACACTGTAATGGATTACTGCAGAAGGAAACATTCATTATGGGCCCTTTGAACAGAAGGGACTACGTAAAGCCAATGCAGCATTCATTCTGTGTAATCTAACTAAATGGCCAGCTCAGCACATTTTTAGATGACCAGCTCAGGCTATTTTTAGATGACCTCTGATGCCGATACTATTTATAGCTAACGTGCTGATCACAGTCTATGTCTAGTAAGAAGATGTCCAAATTCCTTCCCAGATGTTCTCCCTGTGCTACAGAGTATTTAAGTGAGTAAGTAACAATAAAATGGAGCACAACCTATGATGTTATTATGTAATCTTTCTAGTCACTTAATCTGGTCATGGATAAAAAGCCACTTTTATACATTTAGTGAATTGTATGATCAAGTGTTTCTTTTATTACAGCAATTTACAAATTCGTTCTTTAAATAGCAATCTGACATACAGTATTTGTATGCCATTTAGTACACTGCCCCCTGACTACAATTATATACCAATACCTTCACTAATAGATAATGACATACATTGCACAATCTTCAATACAAGCTTCATAATAAAAAAAATAAGATTTTAAACCTACCGGTAAATCTCTTTCTCCTAGTCCGTAGAGGATGCTGGGGACTCCGTAAGGACCATGGGGTATAGACGTGCCCCGCAGGAGACATGGGCACTATAAAGAACTTTAGAATGGGTGTGCACTGGCTCCTGCCTCTATGCCCCTCCTCCAGACCTCAGTTAGAGAAACTGTGCCCAGAGGAGATGGACAATGCAAGGAAAGGATTTTGTTAATCTAAGGGCAAGATTCATACCAGCCCACACCATCCACACCGTATAACCTGGAATATACGCGACCAGTTAACAGTATGAACAAAACAGTATCAGCTAAAGACTGATCTCAACTGTAACATAACCCTTATGTAAGCACAACTATATACAAGCCTTGCAGATTTTGTCCGCACTAGGAGAAAAAGATTTACCGGTAGGTTTAAAATCTTATTTTCTCTTACGTCCTAGAGGATGCTGGGGACTCCGTAAGGACCATGGGGTTTATACCAAAGCTCCAGACCGGGAGGGAGAGTGCGGACGACTCTGCAGCACCGACTGAGCAAACACAAGGTCCTCATCAGCCAGGGTATCAAACTAATAGAACTTTGCAAAAGTGTTTGAACCTGACCAGGTAGCTGCTCAGCAAAGCTGTAAAGCCGAGACGCCTCGGGCAGCCGCCGAAGAAGAGGCCACCTTCCTAGTGGAATGGGCCTTTACCGAATTTGGTAACGGCAATCCTGCCGTAGAATGAGCCTGCTGAATCGTGTTACAGATCCAGCGAGCAATAGTCTGCTTAGAAGCAGGAGCGCCAACTTTGTTGGCTGCATACAGGACAAACAGTGCTTCTGTTTTCTTAACCCGAGCCGTCCTGGCTACATAGATTTTTAAGGCACTGACTAAATCCAGGAACTTGGAATCCTCCAAGTCACCCGTAGCCACAGGCACCACAATAGGTTGGTTCATATGAAATGAAGAAACCACCTTAGGCAAAAATTGAGGACGAGTCCTCAACTCTGCTCTATCCACATGGAAAGTCAAATAGGGGCTTTTGTGAGACAAGGCCGCCAATTCGGACACCCGCCTTGCAGATGCCAAGGCCAACAACATGACCACCTTCCAAGTGAGACATTTCAATTCAACCGTTTGAAGAGGTTCAAACCAGTGAGACTTCAGGAACCGTAACACCACGTTAAGGTCCCAAGGTGCCACTGGGGGCACAAAAGGAGGCTGGATGTGCAGCACTCCCTTTACAAAAGTCTGGACTTCTGGGAGAGAAGCCAATTCCTTCTGAAAGAAAATAGACAGGGATGAAATCTGTACCTTACTGGAGCCTAATTTTAGGCCCATATCCACTCCTGTCTGTAGAAAGTGGAGAAAACGGCCCAGATGGAAATCTTCCGTAGGAGCTTTCTTGGCTTCACACCAAGAAACATACTTCCTCCAGATACGGTGATAATGTTTTGCTGTCACCTCCTCCCTAGCCTTTATCAGAGTAGGGATGACTTCCTCCGGAATACCTTTCCCAGCTAGGATTCGGCGTTCAACCGCCATGCCGTCAAACGTAACCGCGGTAAGTCTTGGAACACGCAGGGCCCCTGTTGTAACAGGTCCTCCCTGAGAGGAAGAGGCCACGGATCTTCTGTGAGCATTTCCTGAAGATCTGAATACCAGGCCCTTCGAGGCCAATCTGGAACCACGAGTATTGTTTTCACTCTTTTTTGTCTTATGATTCTCAATATTTTTGAGATGAGAGGAAGAGGGGGGAACACATAGACAGACTGAAACACCCATGGTGTCACCAGGGTATCCACAGGCTACTGCCTGAGGGTCCCTTGACCTGGCACAATACCTCCGAAGCTTCTTGTTGAGGCGTGACGCCATCATGTCTATGTGAGGAATTCCCCAAGGACTTGTTATCTCTGTAAAAACTTCTTGATGAAGTCCCCACTCTCCTGGATGGAGATCGTGTCTGCTGAGGAAGTCTGCTTCCCAGTTGTCCACTCCCGGAATGAGGACCGCTGACAGAGCGCTTACGTGATTTTCCATCCAGCGAAGAATCCTGGTGGCTTCCGCCATTGCCACTCTGCTCCTTGTCCCGCCTTGGCGGTTTACATGAGCCACGGCTGTGACGTTGTCTGATTGAATCAGAACCGGTAGGTCGCGAAGAAGATTCTCCGCTTATCGTAGGCCGTTGCATATGGCCCTCAATTCCAGTACGTTGATGTGTAGACAAGCCTCCTGGCTTGACCATAGCCCCTGAAAATTTCTTCCTTGTGTGACTGCTCCCCATCCTCAGAGGCTCACGTCCGTGGTCACCAGAACCCAGTCTTGAATGCCGAACCTGCGACCCTCTAGAAGGTGAGCACTTTGCAGCCACCACAGGAGAGACACCCTGGCCCTGGGGGACAGGCTTATCTTCTGATGTATTAGTAGATGGGACCCGGACCACTTGTCCAGGAGGTCCCACTGAAACGTCCTTGCATGAAACCTGCCGAAGGGGATGGCCTCGTAGGCTGCCACCATTTCCCCCAGAACTCGAGTGCATTGATGAACAGACACTCTTTTTGGTTTTAGCAAGACTCTGACCATGTTCTGGAGGTCCTGGGCTTTTTCCATCGGGAGAAAAACCCTCTTCTGTTCCGTGTCCAGAATCATGCCTAGGAATGATAGTCGAGTCGTTGGAATCAATTGTGACTTTGGCAGATTGAGAATCCAACCGTGTTGTTGTAGCACTCTCAGGGAGAGCGACACGCTCTTCTGCAATTGATCTCTCGATCTTGCTTTTATCAGGAGATCATCCAGGTATGGGATAATTGTGACTCCCTGCCTGCGCAGGAGCATCATCATCGTCCGCCATAACCTTTGTGAAAATCCTCGGGGCCGTGGAAAGCCCAAACGGCAGCGTCTGAAACTGGTAATGACAGTCCTGTACTGCGAATCTCAGGTACGCCTGATGAGGAGGATATATGGGGACATGAAGGTATGCATCCTTTATGTCAAGTGACACCATAAAATCCAGAAACAGTGGTAAAGGTGGTAAAAAGAAGAGTGGCGCTGAGATAAAATAAATGGCTGATACTTATCTAGATACTGAGGTATGATGGCCTTATGATGTATCTTCCTTTTCCTTTTTTATCTTTGGAGGTGTCCTTCCCAAAAAAAATGTTTGGGAATAGTACATGCAAAAAAGATGGGAATAATTGTAGGTTATAATGTGATCCCAGTAGAACATATGTTGTTTCTATATGACTTTATATAATGTTTATCTCAATGGATGTATCTCGACAAATGGTAACAGGTTGTAGGATCAGTTTTAGATCTCGAAGTAATATAGGAAATATATACAAGGATGCTTCCTGTAGTGCGTACCTAACTTACACTAGTTAGGTGCAGTGTTTTCATATCAAGGTTTCTTTTCAGAATAATTTGGAGCATGGAGCTTCTCTATTGGACAAAATTCTGAAGTAGAAGCATACCTCAACTTACACAAAGGCACTCTATAGCAGACTTATCAAGGTATCTTTTTAGAATGAACCCAAGATTCAACCATATATCAGACGGTATAAATAATGCCTAAGAGATGGTATCCCAAACGCATACCTAACTTACACTAGTTAGGTGTAATTTCCTCATATAAAGGTATCTTTTGAGTATAGAAAGTCGTACCAGTACTCACAGACGTTCTTATGTATTCCACACACATCAAGGTATCTTTGTTTTTCAAGTAGATAGAGGCTCGGTTATAAAATATAACAAGGTTTTAATAAGAATCTTAAAAAGAATTGCAAAAATAAACTAAAATATTGGCTGCCGGAAGGCACCGCCCATGTTGGGGAGTGGAAGGACCAACAATATTTAGCACAAGAGGACCGGTACCTTAGGAGCTAAAAAGAAATAAAAGGTGGTCGAACCTGTCTCCCAAAAAGGGGCGGTGTGTTGTCCAGCAGGCAATAGTCCTCACCCAACGCATTTCGAGTAGGTTACTCTTTATCAAGGCCATAAAATCCCCCCTTCCAGACTGGAGATCACAGCACGGAGCGATTCCATCTTGAATTTGAACTTTTTCAAGTACAGGTTTAGGGATTTTAGATTTAAAATGGTTCTGACCGAACCATCCGGCTTCGGGACCACGAGCAGGGTCGAATAGTACCCTTTCCCCTGTTGGACTAGGGGAACCTTGACAATCACTTGCTGTTGACACAGCTTTTGAATTGCAGCTAACACTACTACCCTCTCTGGGGAAGAAGCTGGCAAGGCCGACTTGAAAAATCGGCGAGGGGGCACCTCTTCGAATTCCAGTTTGTAGCCTTGGGATACAATATCCATCGCCCAAGGATCCACGTCTGACAGAACCCAGACCTGGCTGAAGAGTCGAAGACGTGCCCCCAGCGGTGCGGACTCCCTCAGTGGAGCCCCAGCGTCATGCGGTGGATTTAGTAGAAGCCGGGGAGGACTTCTGCTCCTGGGAACTAGCCGAAGTAGGTGTTCTCTTCCCTCTACCCTTACCTCTGGCGAGTAAGGATGAGCCCCGACCTCTTCTGGACTTATGCGACCGAAAGAACTGCATGTGATATTGTGGAGTTTTCTTTTGCTGTGGGGGAACAAAAGGCAAAAAAGTAGATTTACCCGCGGTAGCTGTGGCAACCAGGTCCGCAAGACCTTCCCCAAATAAAACTTCACCTTTGTATGGTAAAACCTCCATATGCTTCTTTGAATCGGCATCACCCGTCCATTGGCGGGTCCAGAGGGCTCGCTTAGCAGAAATCGCCATGGCGTTGGCTCTCGAACCTAGCAGCCCAACGTCTCTTTGAGCGTCTCTCATATATAAGACTGCGTCTTTAATGTGACCTAAGGTCAATAAAATGGTATCCCTGTCTAGGGTATCAAGGTCAGCTGACAAAGTATCTGTACAAGCTGCAACTGCACTACATACCCATGCCGACGCTATTGCCGGTCTGAGTAAAGCACCCGTATGCGTATAAATAGATTTTAAGGTAGTTTCCTGTCTGCGATCAGCAGGATCCTTGAGGACTGCCGTGTCTGGAGACGGTAGCGCCACCTTCTTGGACAGGCACGTTAAAGCCTTGTCCACCCTGGGTGAGGATTCCCAGCGTACCCTGTCCTGTGCTGGGAAAGGATACGCCATAAGAATCCTCTTGGGAATCTGCAGTTTTTTGTCTGGAGTTTCCCAAGCTTTTAGCAAATAACTCCTTCAGCTCATGAGACAGGGGAAAGGTTACCTCAGGTTTCTTTTCCTTATACATGCGCACCCTCGTGTCAGGGACAGAGGGATCATCTGTAATATGCAAAACATCTTTTATTGCAATAATCATCTAATGAATACTTTTGGCCACCCTTGGGTGTAACCTCGCATCATCGTAGTCGACACTGGAGTCAGAATCCATGTCGGTATCAGTGTCTGCTATTTGGGATAGGGGACGCTTTTGAGACCCTGAAGGGCCCTGTGACACAGTCCAATCCGTGGATTGACTCCCTGCCTTTTCCCTGGACTCTGCTTTGTTCATTCTCTTATGTAATAAGTTCACATTTGCATTTAAAACATTCCGCGTTGCAGACGGAGACACCACGATCATCACCTTAGATGAGCCTTCCGCTTCAGACATGTCGACACACGCGTACCGACACCCCCACACACAAAGGGATATATCTATAAGGAGACAGTTCCCCAACAAGGCCCTTAGGAGAGACAAAGAGAGTATGCCATCACACACCCAGCGCCCACTGATACTGGAAACAGAATTCCCAGATAATAGCACTTTTATATATAATAAATCGTGTAATACACTCACTGCGCCTTACAAGTGCCTCTTTTCAGCCCTGTGTCACCGTGTTCAGCAGGGGAGAGTCCGGGGAGCCAGCTTCTCTACAGTGCTCTGTGGAGAAAATGGTGCTGGTTAATGCTGAGGGACCAAGCTCCGCCCCCTCCAGCGGCGGGCTTCGGTCCCGCTCAATTTCATAAAACTGGCGGGGGATTTATACACTTACTGCCTCCGCAGCCTATATCCATATTGCCAGACTTAAAGGTTTATATTGCTGCCCAGGGCACCCCCCTGCGCCCTGCACCCATCAGTGCCTGGTAGTGTGTGTAATGTGTGGGAGCAATGGCGCGCAGCGGTAACGCTGCGCGCTTACCTCAGGGAAGATCTGAAGTCTTCTACCACATTAGAAGTCTTCTTTTCTTCTTATACTCACCCGGCTTCAATCTTCCGGCTCTGTGAGGAGGACGGCGGCGCGGCTCTGGGACGAACGGCGTGGGGAGACCTGCGTTCCGACTCCCTCTGGAGCTAATGGTGTCCAGTAGCCTAAGAAGCAGAGCCTACCACTTAAGCAGGTCTGCTTCTCTCTCCTCAGTCCCACGATGCAGGGAGCCTGTTGCCAGCAGTGCTCCCTGAAAATAAAAAACCTAACAAAATTCTTTTTCAGAGAAACTCAGGAGAGCTCCCCTGTAGTGCACCCAATCTACTCTGGGCACAGGATCTAACTGAGGTCTGGAGGAGGGGCATAGAGGGAGGAGCCAGTGCACACCCATTCTAAAGTTCTTTATAGTGCCCATGTCTCCTGCGGTGCCTGTCTATACTAGAGATGAGCGCCGGAAATTTTTCGGGTTTTGTGTTTTGGTTTTGGGTTCGGTTCCGCGGCCGTGTTTTGGGTTCGACCGCGTTTTGGCAAAACCTCACCGAATTTTTTTTTGTCGGATTCGGGTGTGTTTTGGATTCGGGTGTTTTTTTCAAAAAACCCTAAAAAACAGCTTAAATCATAGAATTTGGGGGTAATTTTGATCCCAAAGTATTATTAACCTCAAAAAACATAATTTACACTCATTTTCAGCCTATTCTGAACACATCACACCTCACAATATTATTTTTAGTCCTAAAATTTGCACCGAGGTCGCTGTGTGAGTAAGATAAGCGACCCTAGTGGCCGACACAAACACCGGGCCCATCTAGGAGTGGCACTGCAGTGTCACGCAGGATGGCCCTTCCAAAAAACCCTCCCCAAACAGCACATGACGCAAAGAAAAAAAGAGGCGCAATGAGGTAGCTGACTGTGTGAGTAAGATTAGCGACCCTAGTGGCCGACACAAACACCGGGCACATCTAGGAGTGGCACTGCAGTGTCACGCAGGATGTCCCTTCCAAAAAACCCTCCCCAAACAGCACATGACGCAAAGAAAAAAAGAGGCGCAATGAGGTAGCTGACTGTGTGAGTAAGATTAGCGACCCTAGTGGCCGACACAAACACCGGGCCCATCTAGGAGTGGCACTGCAGTGTCACGCAGGATGTCCCTTCCAAAAAACCCTCCCCAATCAGCACATGATGCAAAGAAAAAGAAAAGAAAAAAGAGGTGCAAGATGGAATTATCCTTGGGCCCTCCCACCCACCCTTATGTTGTATAAACAAAACAGGACATGCACACTTTAACCAACCCATCATTTCAGTGACAGGGTCTGCCACACGACTGTGACTGATATGACGGGTTGGTTTGGACCCCCCCCAAAAAAGAAGCAATTAATCTCTCCTTGCACAAACTGGCTCTACAGAGGCAAGATGTCCACCTCATCTTCACCCTCCGATATATCACCGTGTACATCCCCCTCCTCACAGATTATCAATTCGTCCCCACTGGAATCCACCATCTCAGCTCCCTGTGTACTTTGTGGAGGCAATTGCTGCTGGTCAATGTCTCCGCGGAGGAATTGATTATAATTCATTTTAATGAACATCATCTTCTCCACATTTTCTGGATGTAACCTCGTACGCCGATTGCTGACAAGGTGAGCGGCGGCACTAAACACTCTTTCGGAGTACACACTTGTGGGAGGGCAACTTAGGTAGAATAAAGCCAGTTTGTGCAAGGGCCTCCAAATTGCCTCTTTTTCCTGCCAGTATAAGTACGGACTGTGTGACGTGCCTACTTGGATGCGGTCACTCATATAATCCTCCACCATTCTATCAATGTTGAGAGAATCATATGCAGTGACAGTAGACGACATGTCCGTAATCGTTGTCAGGTCCTTCAGTCCGGACCAGATGTCAGCATCAGCAGTCGCTCCAGACTGCCCTGCATCACCGCCAGCGGGTGGGCTCGGAATTCTGAGCCTTTTCCTCGCACCCCCAGTTGCGGGAGAATGTGAAGGAGGAGATGTTGACAGGTCGCGTTCCGCTTGACTTGACAATTTTGTCACCAGCAGGTCTTTCAACCCCAGCAGACCTGTGTCTGCCGGAAAGAGAGATCCAAGGTAGGCTTTAAATCTAGGATCGAGCACGGTGGCCAAAATGTAGTGCTCTGATTTCAACAGATTGACCACCCGTGAATCCTTGTTAAGCGAATTAAGGGCTGCATCCACAAGTCCCACATGCCTAGCGGAATCGCTCCGTGTTAGCTCCTTCTTCAATGCCTCCAGCTTCTTCTGCAAAAGCCTGATGAGGGGAATGACCTGACTCAGGCTGGCAGTGTCTGAACTGACTTCACGTGTGGCAAGTTCAAAGGGCATCAGAACCTTGCACAACGTTGAAATCATTCTCCACTGCACTTGAGACAGGTGCATTCCATCTCCTATATCGTGCTCAATTGTATAGGCTTGAATGGCCTTTTGCTGCTCCTCCAACCTCTGAAGCATATAGAGGGTTGAATTCCACCTCGTTACCACTTCTTGCTTCAGATGATGGCAGGGCAGGTTCAGTAGTTTTTGGTGGTGCTCCAGTCTTCTGTACGTGGTGCCTGTACGCCGAAAGTGTCCCGCAATTTTTCTGGCCACCGACAGCATCTCTTGCACGCCCCTGTCGTTTTTTAAAAAATTCTGCACCACCAAATTCAAGGTATGTGCAAAACATGGGACGTGCTGGAATTTGCCCATATTTAATGCACACACAATATTGCTGGCGTTGTCCGATGCCACAAATCCACAGGAGAGTCCAATTGGGGTAAGCCATTCCGCGATGATCTTCCTCAGTTGCCGTAAGAGGTTTTCAGCTGTGTGCGTATTCTGGAAAGCGGTGATACAAAGCGTAGCCTGCCTAGGAAAGAGTTGGCGTTTGCGAGATGCTGCTACTGGTGCCGCCGCTGCTGTTCTTGCGGCGGGAGTCCATACATCTACCCAGTGGGCTGTCACAGTCATATAGTCCTGACCCTGCCCTGCTCCACTTGTCCACATGTCCGTGGTTAAGTGGACATTGGGTACAACTGCATTTTTTAGGACACTGGTGAGTCTTTTTCTGACGTCCGTGTACATTCTCGGTATCGCCTGCCTAGAGAAGTGGAACCTAGATGGTATTTGGTAACGGGGGCACACTGCCTCAATAAATTGTCTAGTTCCCTGTGAACTAACGGCGGATACCGGACGCACGTCTAACACCAACATAGTTGTCAAGGACTCAGTTATCCGCTTTGCAGTAGGATGACTGCTGTGATATTTCATCTTCCTCGCAAAGGACTGTTGAACAGTCAATTGCTTACTGGAAGTAGTACAAGTGGGCTTACGACTTCCCCTCTGGGATGACCATCGACTCCCAGCGGCAACAACAGCAGCGCCAGCAGCAGTAGGCGTTACACGCAAGGATGCATCGGAGGAATCCCAGGCAGGAAAGGACTCGTCAGACTTGCCAGTGACATGGCCTGCAGGACTATTGGCATTCCTGGGGAAGGAGGAAATTGACACTGAGGGAGTTGGTGGGGTGGTTTGCGTGAGCTTGGTTACAAGAGGAAGGGATTTACTGGTCAGTGGACTGCTTCCGCTGTCACCCAAAGTTTTTGAACTTGTCACTGACTTATTATGAATGCGCTGCAGGTGACGTATAAGGGAGGATGTTCCGAGGTGGTTAACGTCCTTACCCCTACTTATTACAGCTTGACAAAGGGAACACACGGCTTGACACCTGTTGTCCGCATTTCTGGTGAAATACCTCCACACCGAAGAGCTGATTTTTTTGGTATTTTCACCTGGCATGTCAACGGCCATATTCCTCCCACGGACAACAGGTGTCTCCCCGGGTGCCTGACTTAAACAAACCACCTCACCATCAGAATCCTCCTGGTCAATTTCCTCCCCAGCGCCAGCAACACCCATATCCTCCTCATCCTGGTGTACTTCAACACTGACATCTTCAATCTGACTATCAGGAACTGGACTGCGGGTGCTCCTTCCAGCACTTGCAGGGGGCATGCAAATAGTGGAAGGCGCATGCTCTTCACGTCCAGTGTTGGGAAGGTCAGGCATCGCAAACGACACAATTGGACTCTCCTTGTGGATTTGGGATTTCAAAGAACGCACAGTTCTTTGCGGTGCTTTTGCCAGCTTGAGTCTTTTCAGTTTTCTAGCGAGAGGCTGAGTGCTTCCATCCTCATGTGAAGCTGAACCACTAGCCATGAACATAGGCCAGGGCCTCAGCCGTTCCTTGCCACTCCGTGTGGTAAATGGCATATTGGCAAGTTTACGCTTCTCCTCCGACAATTTTATTTTAGGTTTTGGAGTCCTTTTTTTTCTGATATTTGGTGTTTTGGATTTGACATGCTCTGTACTATGACATTGGGCATCGGCCTTGGCAGACGACGTTGCTGGCATTTCATCGTCTCGGCCATGACTAGTGGCAGCAGCTTCAGCACGAGGTGGAAGTGGATCTTGATCTTTCCCTAATTTTGGAACCTCAACTTTTTTGTTCTCCATATTTTATAGGCAGAACTAAAAGGCACCTCAGGTAAACAATGGAGATGGATGGATTGGATACTAGTATACAATTATGGACGGACTGCCACGGTTAGGTGGTATAAAAAAACCACGGTTAGGTGGTATATATTATAATAATAATACAATTATGGATGGACGGACTGCCTGCCGACTGCCGACACAGAGGTAGCCACAGCCGTGAACTACCGCACTGTACACTGGTTGATAAAGAGATAGTAGTATACTCGTAACAACTAGTATGACACTATGACGACGGTATAAAGAATGGAAAAAAAACCACGGTTAGGTGGTATATATTATAATAATAATACAATTATGGATGGACGGACTGCCTGCCGACTGCCGACACAGAGGTAGCCACAGCCGTGAACTACCGCACTGTACACTGGTTGATAAAGAGATAGTAGTATACTCGTAACAACTAGTATGACACTATGACGACGGTATAAAGAATGAAAAAAAAACCACGGTTAGGTGGTATATATTATAATAATAATACAATTATGGATGGACGGACTGCCTGCCGACTGCCGACACAGAGGTAGCCACAGCCGTGAACTACCGCACTGTACACTGGTTGATAAAGAGATAGTAGTATACTCGTAACAATTAGGATGACACTATGACGGTATAAAGAATGAAAAAAAAACCACGGTTAGGTGGTAGGTATATAATAATAAATAATACAATTCTGGTCGGACGGACTGCCTGCCGTGTGCCGACACAGAGGTAGCCACAGCCGTGAACTACCGCACTGTACACTGGTTGATAAAGAGATAGTAGTATACTCGTAACAATTAGGATGACACTATGACGGTATAAAGAATGAAAAAAAAAACCACGGTTAGGTGGTAGGTATATAATAATAAATAATACAATTCTGGTCGGACGGACTGCCTGCCGTGTGCCGACACAGAGGTAGCCACAGCCGTGAACTACCGCACTGTACACTGGTTGATAAAGAGATAGTAGTATACTCGTAACAATTAGGATGACACTATGACGGTATAAAGAATGAAAAAAAAAACCACGGTTAGGTGGTAGGTATATAATAATAAATAATACAATTCTGGTCGGACGGACTGCCTGCCGTGTGCCGACACAGAGGTAGCCACAGCCGTGAACTACCGCACTGTACACTGGTTGATAAAGAGATAGTAGTATACTCGTAACAATTAGGATGACACTATGACGGTATAAAGAATGAAAAAAAAAACCACGGTTAGGTGGTAGGTATATAATAATAAATAATACAATTCTGGTCGGACGGACTGCCTGCCGTGTGCCGACACAGAGGTAGCCACAGCCGTGAACTACCGCACTGTACACTGGTTGATAAAGAGATAGTAGTATACTCGTAACAATTAGGATGACACTATGACGGTATAAAGAATGAAAAAAAAAACCACGGTTAGGTGGTAGGTATATAATAATAAATAATACAATTCTGGTCGGACGGACTGCCTGCCGTGTGCCGACACAGAGGTAGCCACAGCCGTGAACTACCGCACTGTACACTGGTTGATAAAGAGATAGTAGTATACTCGTAACAATTAGGATGACACTATGACGGTATAAAGAATGAAAAAAAAACCACGGTTAGGTGGTAGGTATATAATAATAAATAATACAATTCTGGTCGGACGGACTGCCTGCCGTGTGCCGACACAGAGGTAGCCACAGCCGTGAACTACCGCACTGTACACTGGTTGATAAAGAGATAGTAGTATACTCGTAACAATTAGGATGACACTATGACGGTATAAAGAATGAAAAAAAAACCACGGTTAGGTGGTAGGTATATAATAATAAATAATACAATTCTGGTCGGACGGACTGCCTGCCGTGTGCCGACACAGAGGTAGCCACAGCCGTGAACTACCGCACTGTACACTGGTTGATAAAGAGATAGTAGTATACTCGTAACAATTAGGATGACACTATGACGGTATAAAGAATGAAAAAAAAAACCACGGTTAGGTGGTAGGTATATAATAATAAATAATACAATTCTGGTCGGACGGACTGCCTGCCGTGTGCCGACACAGAGGTAGCCACAGCCGTGAACTACCGCACTGTACACTGGTTGATAAAGAGATAGTAGTATACTCGTAACAATTAGGATGACACTATGACGGTATAAAGAATGAAAAAAAAAACCACGGTTAGGTGGTAGGTATATAATAATAAATAATACAATTCTGGTCGGACGGACTGCCTGCCGTGTGCCGACACAGAGGTAGCCACAGCCGTGAACTACCGCACTGTACACTGGTTGATAAAGAGATAGTAGTATACTCGTAACAATTAGGATGACACTATGACGGTATAAAGAATGAAAAAAAAACCACGGTTAGGTGGTAGGTATATAATAATAAATAATACAATTCTGGTCGGACGGACTGCCTGCCGTGTGCCGACACAGAGGTAGCCACAGCCGTGAACTACCGCACTGTACTGTGTCTGCTGCTAATATAGACTGGTTGATATTTAAAGAGATATTAGTAGTATACAACAATACTATACTGGTGGTCAGGCACTGGTCACCACTCCTGCAGCAAAAGTGTGCACTGTTAATTAATATAATTGTACTCCTGGCTCCTGCTAACAACCTGCAGTGCTCCCCAGTCTCCCCCACAATTAATTATAAGCTTTTAATTTATACATTGATGACTGTGCAGCACACTGGGCTGAGCTGAGTGCACACAGACTGAGTCACACTGTGTGACTGACTGTGCTGTGTATCGTTTTTTTTTTCAGGCAGAGAACGGATATAGCAGAGAGAAGTGAACGGATATATTATATTAAATAAAAGTTAACTAGCAACTGCACTGGTCACTGACTGTGGTAAACTAACTCTGTCTGCGACTCTGCACAATCTCTCTCTCTCTATCTAATCTATCTCTATTCTAATGGAGAGGACGCCAGACACGTCCTCTCCCTATCAATCTCAATGCACGAGTGAAAATGGCGGCGACGCGCGGCTCCTTATATAGAATCCGAGTCTCGCGATAGAATCCGAGCCTCGCGAGAATCCGACAGCGTCATGATGACGTTCGGGCGCGCTCGGGTTAACCGAGCAAGGCGGGAAGATCCGAGTCGCTCGGACCCGTGAAAAAAAACATGAAGTTCGGGCGGGTTCGGATTCCGAGGAACCGAACCCGCTCATCTCTAGTCTATACCCCATGGTCCTTACGGAGTCCACAGCATCCTCTAGGACGTAAGAGAAATAAGGACATTCACAATATGTACATGACACAATTATACAACTATCTTTTACAAAAGAAACACATATATATATATATATATATATATATATATATACAACAACAAAGAAGGATGTATTCGGCACTCCACCAATGATAAGGGTGACAGCTTGCTCCGGTGCCCTGCTAGCAAAACAGCATACAACAGACCAAAATAGCCGGCACTCTCAGAGACTATATAAATTATTATATAATTTTATTATATAATTATTATATAATATTAATTATATAAATGTGATAGTATTAGGAATGTTAGGGACCCATGTGATGAAGTCACCTGGCCGCGGTACATGGGCCCGCATATTTGCGCAAATGTGTGCTAAGAACTTCAATTATACTCCATTTTAATTGTGAGAGTTTATTTAAATTATTTTTACTATCAGTGTTCTTAGTGCTAAGAGTGTGCATCTGCATCTCTCTTCCTCCTGCATAGTATTAGAAGCCTCAGCATGATAGCACCTCTTGAAATCTCTAGTATTAGGGTGTGCAGTCCAGGCCCCCCTTGTTTGCTCTATATTTGGGTATATATTGTACACTGGAAGGCAAGGCTTCCTTCCTCTGGATTGGCACCCCTCCCATTTACCCTCAGGTGTTTTAATTAGCTAGGTTCCTGCATTTCAGATCACACATTGAAATGGCACTATTTAGAGCAAGCATTCCCAACCACGGTGTTCAAGGCACACCAATAGTGCAGGTTTTAGTGATATCCAGGCTGCAACACAGATGGTTAAATCAAAATAACTGAGCTACTAATTACGTCACCTGTGCTGCAGCCTGGATATCACCAAAGGGCCCTACTCACTGGCCGACCCGCCGCCGAGCTGCCCGACGGCGGATACGGCCGACGAGCGACCCGGCGGCGGGGGGGCAGTGACGGGGGGAGTGAAGTTTCTTCACTCCCCCCGTCACGCGGCTGCATTGAAGTGCAGGCAAATATGGACGAGATCGTCCATATTGGCCTGCATGCACAGCCGACGGGAGACCAGCGATGAACGAGCGCGGGGCCGCGCATCGTTCATCGCAGGAGTCTCCACACTGAAAGATATGAACGAGTTCTCGTTCATTTATGAACGAGATCGTTCATATCTTTCAAAAAATCGGCCAGTGTGTAGGGCCCTCAAAACCTGTACTGTTGGTGTGCCTTGAGGACCGTGGTTGGGAATGTCTGATTTAGAGGTAAGTCCTGTATAAATTTATATAATGTGATAGTATTAGGAATGTTAAGTACCCATGTGATGAAGTCAACTGGCCGCGGTACATGGGCCCGCATATTTGCGCAAATGTGTGCTAAGAACTTCAATTATACTCCATTTTAATTGTGAGAGTTTATTTAAATTATTTTTACTATCAGTGTTCTTAGTGCTAGGAGTGTGCATCTGCATCTCTCTTTCTCCAGCATAGTATTAGAAGCCTCAGCATGATAGCACCTCTTGAAATCTCTAGTATTAGGGTGTGCAGTCCAGGCCCCCCTTTTTTCCTCTATATTTGTGTATATATTGTACACTGGAAGGCAGTGGCGGAACTAGCGAGCGGTGGGCCCAGGTGCGACAAAATGCTTTGGGCCCCCCCCCCCCCCCACACACACATCCCATCCAAGTCCGCCCCCTCACCCCTGGAGAGGATCTGGTGAGGGGGACCTGCTCAGGGCCAGAGAAATGGATACCTAGCAACAGTGCCGTAACTAGACATTTTAGCACTGTGTGCAAGAAACGGCATCGGAGCCCCACCCCTGCATGCAAAACAGGGGCAGTGCGCGCCGTAGGCGCGTGCAAAAATACATAGTGGCGTGGCTTCGTGGGGAAGGGGTGTGGCCACAAAATAATACCAATTCATAAAACGGTACACAGTAGTCTCCATTATTCAAATTACGCCGCACAGTAGCACCACTACACCAGGTAGAGACCCTTTTACACCTTACAGCGGACAGATTCCTCTTTTTACACATAACGGCAGACAGCATGCACTTTTTACACATAACGGCAGACAGCGTGCCCTTTTTACACATAACGGCAGACAGCGTGCCCTTTTTACACATAACGGCAGACCGCGTGCCCTTGTTACACATAGCGGCAGACAGCGTACACTTTTTACACATAACGGCAGACAGCGTCCCCTTTTGACACATAATGGCAGACAGCGTGCCCTTTTTACACATAACGGCAGACCGCGTGCCCTTGTTACACATAACGGCAGACCGCGTGCCCTTGTTACACATAGCGGCAGACAGCGTACACTTTTTACACATAACGGCAGACAGCGTGCCCTTGTTACACATTACGGCAGACAGCATCCCCTTTTTACACATAACGGCAGACAGCGTCCCCTTTTTACACATTATGGCAGGCAGACCACCCTTTTTACACATTGCGGCAGGCTGATTCCCCCTTTTTACACATTACGTCAGGCAGTCCCCCCTTTTTACACATTGCGGCAGGCTGATTCCCCCTTTTTACACATTACGTCAGGCAGTCCCCCCTTTTTACACATTGCGGCAGGCTGATTCCCCCTTTTTACATGTTACGTCAGGCAGTCCCCCCTTTTTACACATTGCGGCAGGCTGATTCCCCTTTTTACACATAGCGGCAGGCTGATTCCCCTTTTTACACATAGCGGCAGGCAGTCCCCCATTTTTACACATAGCGGCAGGCAGGCCCAAGAAAGAAAGAAAGAGAAAGAAAGAAAAAGAGAAAAAGAAAGAAAGAAGAATTATACTTACCCTCTCCGCCGGCTCAGGCTCCTCGGTGCAGCCGCGTTAGACGATTCCCGGGCAGTAGAGGAGGTGGAGGACGGAGGTGAAGAAGGGAGCCGCAGCAGCGCTTTGTTACTGGTGGAGGCGCTGCTGCTGCTGCCCCTCTGCTTCCCTATAGGCTGTTCTCGGAAGACAGCCTATAGTGAAGCAGAGGGGCAGCAGCAGCAGCGCCTCCACCAGTAACAAAGCGCTGCTGCGGCTCCCTCCTTCACCTCCCTCCTCCTCCTTCCCCCGTCCGTGCCGCTGCTCCTCTCCTCTCCGGGCGGCTGTGCGCTGCGGGCAGCGGTTGCCTGCAGCGCACAGCGGCATGTAATGAGTCAGTTTGACTCATTACATGCTTGGGCCCCTGGACAGAGGCGGGCCCCAGTGCAACGCACTGCTTGCACTGCCGGTAGTTCCGCCTCTGCTGGAAGGCAAGGCTTCCTTCCTCTGGTATTGGCACCCCTCCCATTTACCCTCAGGTGTTTTAATTAGCTAGGTTCCTGCATTTCAGATCACACATTGAAAGGGCACTATTTAGAGGTAAGTCCTGTATAAATTTATATAATGTGATAGTATTAGGAATGTTAGGGACCCATGTGATGAAGTCACCTGGCCGCGGTACATGGGCCCGTATATTTGCGCAAATGTGTGCTAAGAACTTCAATTATACTCCATTTTAATTGTGAGAGTTTATTTAAATTATTTTTACTATCAGTGTTCTTAGTGCTAGGAGTGTGCATCTGCATCTCTCTTTCTCCACTATGGGGGTAATTCCAAGTTGATCGCAGCAGGATGTTTGTTAGCAATTGGGCAAAACCATGTGCACTGCAGGGGAGGCAGATATAACATGTGCAGAGAGAGTTAGATTTGGGTGGGGTGTGTTCAATCTGCAATCTAATTTGCATTGTAAAAATAAAGCAGCCAGTATTTACCCTGCACAGAAATAAAATAACCCACCCAAATCTAACTCTTTCTGCACATGTTATATCTGCCTCCCCTGCAGTGCATATGGTTTTGCCCAATTGCTATCAAAAATCCTGCTGCGATCAACTTGGAATTACCCCCAATATGCTGTCTCCGTCTCAGTATTAAAACATTTGGCTCATCAGGGGGGGGGGGGGGTTCCAGGTACTCGGAAACCCCCCCTGCGTGCGCTACTGTATACCATTCACAGACAATTGGCCATTAATCAAATATTGCTCAGATTTAACCCCGTTATGGAGGTAGTCCATGCTAGTGGTGCATGCTTGGCTTAAATAGAGACAGTTTGGGAATTTGGGAGGGAAGCTGCCCTCTGTCTCTGCAGTAGAAGTGTCTCTGTATGTGCCGGATGCTGGAGCAATCCATAGAGGCACACACATGTTCTAACACTTTAGCATTAGCCATTTCAATCATATAAAATGTATCGCTTTTCTCCACAAATAATGTTTGATTTAGCCTAATTTGTGTGTTATTTTAATCATAACAATGTAGGGACGTGGGGACCGTCTTCATTAAAGGTGGCAATTTTGTGTGCCTGAAAGGTTTTATCACATTGTTCAGCTATCTTCACGCTGGTGTTTAATTAATGATCTAGAATACAAAAGATGATCTGGAGCTTTCACTGAGAGCAATTAAGTAAAACAAACACACACTTGATTCAAACTGCAAGAGACTTGCTACTGCAATACGCGATAAAGTAGGTTTATCATTATAAATGATGTATAAAGTACTTTCAGTAAGAAACATAGCACTGAGTCTACTGGTGGAAACACACAACCACATTGTAGTTTTCACTTTGGGATTACTGTATTATGTATCGATCTAGCTGTAACAACTGTAATGGGGAATCTAGTAAAGAAGGAATTTGTTCAGCAATTTCAAATCACTCTACATTATCATTGTTATACTTAGGTGTTTATTCAAAATGGAAGCCGGGAGCCATCTTGTTCCCAGGTGCAATAAAAGTGTCTGTAATGATTTGCTCTGAGAACATGTTCTGAGAGAAACATTTCATATTTTTATTTTTTATTCTCACTCAATTAGGTTTCCTAGGCGTCCCAGGCTTGTATTTTTCATATATCATGTAGCTACGCTGAGAACTGTTGAGATCTCCTGAGTGAGAAATATGCTTTTGTGTAGTTTGCCTCTATGCAATAATATGGTGTTTATGGGCCCATTTCACAATATATGAAATTATCTACTGCAATGAAGTATTAAGAATCTCATCCAGCGACAGTGGCTATGACAAGAGCCTGTCCCTGCAATGCGTACAGTTAGCGCTGATACGATCACGTTTCTTTGTGTTCTGGGTCCTCTGATGGCCAACTGTGCACTCACAGTCATCAGACCACGCAGTTATCCTAGGTTACATATTGCACAATTTGCCACAATTACCCACGATCCGGTTTTCGCAGTAAAAAATACTCAAGTGTCTGAAACCAGTGAGATTATTGTCAGAGATTTAATTGTCAATTAACTAAAGCAGTGATTAACTAGGGTATTTGCTTCAACTAGATAATGTGAACAGCAAAAAACACCATATACAGTAAATCACTAAAATATATGGAGAGTTCTGCAAACACGCTGGGTAGAAAATGCCGGTGTTCGGCCGACCACGGCACCCCAATGATTAGAATCCTGACAAGGGCAAGGCAGTACAGTTACCTTACCCCAAATGCCCCCATAACCCTTCCTCCCTGCAGCCGAATCCTAATACCCCGTACCCACCCACACCCTCGTCCCCGATGGTGGTGCCTAAACCTAACCCCGCCTTCTTGCAGCTTAAACCTACCCCCCCCCCAGCAGCCTAATCCTAACCCTTCCCGGGGGTACCTAAACCCAACCCCCCTCACCACGGCCTAATCCTAACCCTCCCTTTCCCGCAGCCCTAACCACCGCACCCCCCTCGCAGTTTGTTTGGGATCCCGGCGGTCGGGACCTTGGTGCCGCCGGCTGGGATAGATAGTGATCCTTGTCAGGATGCTGGCCAGGGGCGGATTGGGAGCAAAAAGCGGCCCTGGAAAAATTTGCACTAGTGGCCCAACATGGGCAGCACCAGAGGTGTAAGGTCTAGCCATGGGCCATGGCAGCAGCACCCTTCCCCCAAGACTTTCCAGATAGTGGGCATGTCCAGCATCAAGGGGGAAGTTAAAAATAAATAAAATTAAATATTATGAGCACATTATATGATACACCTTCAGAATTTAGGAAACTATATCATTCTTTAGAAAGATATATTTTCTTGCTTATTACACCAACCGTATCCCAATCACTATTCACTCAATCTTATATGTCAGCCAAGCAGGCAGACAGAGTATACACTAAATCATCTGCAATCACAGGCTAAGTGGTAAAGTCATTTTCATATATGCAAATTGTTTTGCATCTTATTCATTATGTCTTTAAAAAGGACCACATGTCCTCAAACAAAACAGGCCCCACTGGTGCGTCGGCCCACCAGGAATCTTCCCTGTAAGCCCTATGGCCAATCCGCCACTGATGCTGGCGAAACCTAACAGCCCCCCTTCACCCCACCCCCCCACCCCCGCCCTGCAGCCTAATCCTAACCCTCCCCGGGGGTACCTAAACCAAACCCCCCTCCTCACAGCCTAATCCTAACAATCCCTTTCCCGCAGCCTAATCCTAATCCCTGTCAGGATACGCTGCACTCTGTACCTGTCTTCTTCTGTGTACCAGTCTATGGGTGCATCGCCTAATGTTAGACCTCTAGTGCCAGGAGTCACTTGGAGGCGGAGTTATATGATGTAAGTTCCTGTTCCTCCATCTCAGGGAGAGTGTGAGGAGAGTGTGACACACAGAGACTGAGACACAGAGTCCTGGTGTACAAGTGTGCAGAGCTGAGACTGGGAGCAGATCTCAGCTACAGAGACTCACAGTGGTCCAGTGCATGCATCATCTTCTCTACAGTAGGAGTCAGACTGCAGACTGTAGTCCTCCATGCTTTACCACAACAGACAGCTCCTGATAAGTACCACTACCTAATGCTGTTGCCTTGTGTGATGTATGGACTCCTGATTACCGCTAACAGTGTTACATCTGAGTCACCTGTGTTCACTAAACAATCCTGCATTACTGTTTAAGTCTCAAAGTGTGTGGACTGGCGTCACTGCACCAGATAGCAAAGTACACTCTGCCAACAATCCCAACGCGCTGGCATTTCGACCAGTGTCAGGATTCAGGTGTCAGTATTTCTAATGCCGGGATCATGACCGTCGGGGTCCTGACCAGATCCTCTTCAAACTGCCCATTACTAGATTCTGCCACTGTGCCATAGGGGTCTATTTACTAAGCCTTGGATGGTGATAAAGTGGATGGAGATTAAGTCCCAGCCAATCACTGTCTAACTGCCACGTCACAGGCTGGGTTTGGAAAATGACAGGAGCCGATTGGTTGGTACTTTATCTTCATCCCCTTTATCTCCATCCAAGGCTTAGTAAATAGGCCCCTCTGCTTTTAAAGTGGATGGAGATAAATTACCAGCCAATCGGCTCCTGTCATTTTTCAAACCCAGCCTGTGACATGGAAGTTAGACAGTGTTTGGCTGGGACTTTATCTCCATCCACTTTATCCCCATCCAAGGCTGAGTAAATAGACCCCTTAGTCTCTGAGAGATGCCATAATGTGATTGGTCAGCATATTCACACCTAGTCCATGAGATACAGTATGTAGTCTGCCCATAGTTTGACACTTTGCTAATGTAGAATGAACTGTGACTTATTCTATGGCAAAAGTGACACACTGACAATTTCCCGAAAGCTTAATGGACCATGGACAGTGCTAGATATGACAGCAACTCAGGCTGAACGTACAGCAGGAGCAGTGCAGGCACCATGCAAGCACCCATGTGTGCCGATCCTAACCAGTTGAGTAGTCATATACATCACTGGGTGCGGACATCATCATATATCATAGATAACCATTCTGCTTTAAGAAAAAGAATGCATCCTGCCAATGCTTTGACAGCAGCATCATTACAGCTCATACACATGAGCACTTGTTTTGCGTCTACACAGTTAAAGAGCAAGCAAAGCCACAACTTGACATTCATATAGATCAAACTCTCTGTATTACTGAACTGACTGGTAAACAGCAAATGCTTCTGCAGCAAGCTGAAATGTAGGTAAGGCGGTGCCACTCTAATTGAACAATCAGGCAGTGACTGACAGCTAGGCAGACTAGGTGGGCAGGAATACTGCACACTGTATACATTGGTGTATTCCTGCTCTGGGACAGGGAAGTCACAGCAATTCAGCCAAAGCTGTATTAGATTCCACACATGTGGGAGGAGCTACCGCACTCTGAAATGGAGGTTTAAGGTAATACTCTCAGGGCCGGATTATAACATGGAAAATGGGGGGGCGGGGGGGCACCAATTCTCTTTCTGGCACAGGGCACCAATTCTCTAGTTGCGGCTCTGTATTATAGTGTCTTTTACCTTCATGGGTTTAAGTGGTCCTATTAGGAAAATATCTATGATGGGTCATTATTTTTGTAAAGGAAGATTGCCAGTGGGCTACATGGTAAGGGAGGTTCTGGGGAGTTTCTAAATTAGTTCCAACATGAGTCTCTGCCCAGGGTGGCTTTGAATGTTGGCTCCCCTCCTTTGCTTCCCTTAGTTAACAAATGCTAATCTCAATGTTTTCTTATGAGATCTCACAAATGATGATATTCCAAAAATTCTGAAACCTCCTTAGGAACCAGACGATTCCTCTGTTCCTTACTTTGGCCCAGTCTGCTATCTCCAAATATGTGTGAACAGGATAAACCACCTGAGAAATCTAGGTCCCAGCTAAGCTCTCCAAAAGTCATAGATAGGTTGATGGATGAATCTTGCAATATATCGGACTCATATAGCAGCAATTTTATAACAAATGAATCATTGGATCCTACTAACTCCTTTTAGAGCCTGATTGATAAGGTATCAGCTGGCCTCCAGTAAGGATAATTGCTTATGAAGCTCTCATCATTGTGCATATTTTCACCATCATTTAGTGACAACTAAATAATATCCCTTTTAAGGAGAGGTATCTGTGTGTGTGCACGTGCAGGACATGCTGCAGTTGGCTGTACGTCCAACTCCAAATCGATCCTTTGATTTTAACCATTTATTCAAATTTTGTCTAGTTTACCAACATTGATATCCTGGTTCCTCCATAGCAATCTAATTTCTTGACAGAGACTCTTTAGCCAAAGAAAATAAATTAGTATATATTGATGAGATACACTTGTTTAATCTGTTATAGACAATACAATTAATGCCAGTTGAGGTGTAAACAGAGGAACCAGGACATCAGTTTCATCAATGCAACAAAATAGGCTGAACCAAAACGTATTTACTGACAGACATTGTCAATGTGACAAAACGTAAATCGGACCATCCCAGCAGACCCTGGATGCCAGGGCATGCTGACACTAGTGGTTCTTCAAGTCTCAGTATGCAGCCATTAAACCTGTGCATGGTAGGGCTGGATGGGGCCTGTAGTGCATCAGTAAAAAAAAATATATTTTTTCCTACAATTTAACAATATTTATTACCCCAACACCCACAGCCCAGGGATGTTGAGATGAGCCGTGGCACAGCAAGTCCCATAGAATTCTATGGGGCTGTGATGTGCCTAAATGTTTCAAGCTCAAGAAAGGGGAACTTTCTGAATCTTATGTCCAGTAGGCAATACCATCTAAAGAAGTTGTCTATAGAAGCCTATGATGAGCTCCATATGGGCCTGAAGGATCCCTCTCTGATATTGGCCACTAGCACACTGCTTTAGACTTGAGACAGCTGAGTATTGTGGAGCTGTCCTGGCCAGAAGATGATGGCAGACATTCCAGCAGGTAAGTAGGCAAAGATGTCAGTTAAGGAATGCATTATAATAAATGTAATCATTAATACGTCTCGCCATGAATGTTTAGATTTTATCGCAACATTATAGAAATATGTTTGCAGTGTTTGCATACTGTACATTGCAGTTCATTTTTATAGGGTAAGCCATGAGTTTCACTTGCATTATCAAAGTGGATGTGAAGTGAGATACGAGTTGTTTTGGGCATACTGAATTCTGCCTGTATTTATGTAAATGATTTCAGCAAACCTTGTAGACGTGTCCTATACTATTTACACTGTACTCAAGTTTGAATGCAATGTCCTTTTATACATATACTGTAGTTTGTATAAAAATGGGAGTTCTTCACACATAGGGGTATATTTACTAAAAATCGTATTTTCCCGTTTGAGGTCAAAGTTCAATCACGAATGACATCGAAAGTGTAAATATGCAACTTTTTGAATTTAGTACGACTAATTTACTAAGCTGCCGTATTCTGCATTTTCGGTTTTACTGATGTCGATGTCATTCGTTTTTTTAGGCAGTGTTTTACGTGAGTGACTTGTAAAACACTGCCGACTTTAATACAATGAATCTCGGCCGGATCTGAGAGATCCGTGCTGGGCTTCATTGTGCACCTTTTTTTTTAAAAAAAACAGTGTTAAAATTTTAAAAAAAATTGCGTGGGGTCCCCCCTCCTAAGCCAAACCAGCCTCGGGCTCTTTGAGCCGATCCTGGTTGCAAAAATATGGGGGGGGGAAATGATAGAGGTTCCCCCATATTTAAACAACCAGCACCGGGCTCTGCGCCTGGTCCTGGTTCCAAAAATACGGGGGACAAAAAGCGTAGGGGTCCCCCGTATTTCTGAAACCAGCACCGGGCTCCACTAGCCAGATACATAATGCCACAGCCGGGGGACACTTTTATATAGCTCCCGGCGGCCCTGGCATTACATAACCAACTAGTCACCCCTGGCCGGGGTACCCTGGAGGAGTGGGGACCCCTTCAATCAAGGGGTCCCCCCCCTCCAGCCACCCAAGGACCAGGGGTGAAGCCCGAGGCTGTCCCCCCATCCAAGGGCTGCAGATGGGAGGCTGATAGCCGTTGTGTAAAAAAATGAATATTGTTTTTAGTAGCAGTACTACAAGTCCCAGCAAGCCTCCCCCGCAAGCTGGTACTTGGCGAACCACAAGTACCAGCATGCGGAGGAAAGCCGGGCCCGCTGGTACCTGTAGTACTACTACTAAAAAAATACCCCAATAAAAACATAAGACACACACCTTGAAAGTATAACTTTAATGCATACATCCACACCTCCATATACACATACTTACCTATGTTCACACGAGGGTCGGTCCTCTTCTCCATGTAGAATCCATGGTGTACCTGTGGAAAAAATTATACTCACAAAATCCAGTGTAGAAGCCTCTTCTTCTTGTAATCCATTTGTAATCCAGGTACTTGTCAAAATAAAAAAACGGACACCCGACCTCGCACTGAAAGGGGCCCCATGTTTTCACATGGGACCCCTTTCCCCGAATGCCAGAAACCCCCTCTGACTTATGTCTAAGAGGGTTCCTTCAGCCAATCAGGGAGCGCCACATTGTGGCACCCTCCTGATTGGCTGTGTGCTCCTGTACTGTATGACAGGCGGCACATGGCAGTGTTACAATGTAGCGCCTATGCGCTCCATTGTAACCAATGGTGGGAACTTTGTGGTCAGCGGTTGACCGAAAGTAACCTCACCGCTGACCACAAAGTTCCCACCATTGGTTACAATGGAGCGCATAGGCGCTACATTGTAACACTGCCGTGTGGCCGCGCACGGACTCCAAAACCGTGGGTTGTGTGCGCTATGTGTGCTGGGCGGCGCCGCACAGTGCGCATAGCGCACACAACAGTTTAAGGCCGGGCAGCGCAGCACAGGGCCGGCTCCAGGAACGAATATGGCAGCGCCCATTAAGGGTGGCGCCTCGCGCTTCCGCTCAATTCGAACATGCCTGGAGCCGGCCCTGGGCTATACCTAACCCTCCCTCCCCACAGCCTGATTCTAACCCTCCCCTCCCACAGACTATACCTAACCCTCCCCACCCCCCCCGCAGCCTGATTCTAACCCTCCTCTCCCGCAGCCTATCCCTAACCCTCCTCCTGCAGCCTAAGCCTAACCCTCTCCTCCCACAGCCTAAGCCTAACCCTCTCCTCCCACAGCCTATCTCTAACCCTCCTCCCCACAGCGTGATTCTAACCCTTCCCTCCCACAGGCTATACCTAACCCTCCCTCCCCACAGCCTGATTCTAACCCTCCCTTCCCGCAGCCTATCCCTAACCCTCCTCCCGCAGCCTAACCCTAACCTTCCCCGACATACTTATGTTTGGGATTCTGGCTGTCAGGATTCTGTCGTCTGCATTCAGATAGCTTGCGGGATTCCAGTGCCGGTATTCTGAACGCAGGGATCCTGCACACTGGGAAGTCAACTACATCCCATGCAGGTGGCGGATTGGGCCTGCCAGAACTGGTTGGCTGGTCCGGTTGTCCCCTTAGCAGCCGCCCGTCACCCCCCCCCCCTCCAGGCCGCTGCCGCGCCGATCCGGCAGCGTTAAGTGAGAGCTTCTGCGTATGCGCAGAAGCTCAATAAAAACCAAAGCAACATGGCCGCCGGGGGAGCTGCTGCGCATGTGCAGCCGCAGCAGCTCCCCGATTAGTCTTTGCAGAGTCAGGGCCGGGCCATGAATGACAGCTCCGCCTCTAGCTCACCAAAAAACGTGCAAGAGCAGCTGCCTGGCCCTGCTGCTATTTAAAATCAGAAGCCAGTGCCCAGCCAATTCTGCCTGGCACACAGTGGTAATTAGAGTGCATGTATGAACTAGCTGCATATATTATATATATATATATATATATATATATATATATATATATATAGTAGTTTTATATATATATATATATATATATATATATATAAAACTATATATATAACTAAATATAGATGTGTAATTATATATATGTAAAACATACACACATATATACAGCGGTGGATTGGCACGCCGGGACGCTGGACCAGATTCCGTTTGGCTCATCCGGATGTCCCCTCCATGGCCGCCATCATCCCCCATGCAAGCCGGCTGCTCCGATCGCGGCAGCCTGTGGCGCACTCCGGGGGGGGGAGAGAGGGGAGACCCAGAGGCCAGAAGTGAATGTTAGGCTGGGAGCAGGGGAAGGTGGCCCCCTGCGAGCAGGGGGCGAGCGTTCCAGCTAAGAGTGTGCATGTATGAAGCGGGAGCACCCGTGAGTGGGAAAGGGGGGACCCTGATAACGAGTGGGGGAGTACACTGGGGTCCGGCCACAAGTGAAGGGACGAGCACCACCGCCACTACCGATGAGATCACTGTGCCGCAGACCATCTTCATGGTCTTGTCAACAGCGCAGCTCCAGTGATTACTGAGGCGCTGATCTCCTCAGCTTTTCCTGTCTGTGACCGGCGAGTTTGCCGTGGCAGCCTGTATTGTTGCAACTCACGAAAGGGAGTCTGCAATCTGCGCAGTGAAAAAGTAAGTAACCACTAATAAAATACAGTGTAGAATGCACGAGGGGGGCATGAGGGGGAGATTAGGTGGGTATACAAAGTGTGGAATGGGGATGGATGGGTATACATGGTGTTTGTAAGTATGCTGAGTGTGTATGCTACTGTATGTATGTGTGTGTGTGTGTGTGTGTGTGTGTGTGTGTGTGTGTGTGTGTGTGTGTATGTATGTATGTATGTATGTATATATATATATATATATATATATATATACATACGGGATCGGTATGACATACCTCCAATCAAAATCCCGATGGTCGAAATCCCGACAGCAATTGACCGACGGTCAAAATCCCGAAAAGGACAAAATACTAACATTTAAAATACTGACAAGGTCAAAATACTGACATGTAAAATGCCGACAGGTCAAAATACCAACATGCGTATTTCATTGTTTTTGTGTGTATGTTGACATAGGCCGACATGGACACCATATAAGTGCACCGCGTCCCCTCACATGGCTCGCTGCGCTCGCTGTGCTCGGCACACTATTATATTCCCCCTCCAGGTCCACTGGGATGGTAAAGTATGAACAAGTCGGTTTCAATGAAAAAATCATGAAAAACTCATGTCGGCATTTTGACCTGTCGGCATTTTACATGTCGGTATTTTGACCTTGTCGGTGTTTTAAATGTCGGTATTTTGTCCATGTCGGGATTTTGACCTTGTCGGAATTTTGACTGTCGGTCAATTGCTGTCGGGTTTTCGACCATCGGGATTTTGATTGGAGGTAAATTGACTGCATCCCATATATACTGGGTGGCTCTATACAGTGTATATATACTGTATCGGGGTTGCAGACGTTCTGGCTGCCCACTCCGGGAGAGGGCAGCCAGCTTGGTGCTGTAGGGGGCAGTGCGGGCAGGTGTGATATGGCTTAGGGGCATGGCGGGGTCATGACACAGTGAAAGAGCCATGGAACCCCCACCCCCTTCCCCCCATGAAAAACCTGCATTTGCCCATGAGCCCGGCGCTACCCGCTCAGCAAGTGTATGCAAAGCATGGAGGCGCCAGCCTGGAGAGGCACTCTGCTACCCTGCTGCTGTCTGCGACTCTGCTGTGACATGCAGTGTTACGGCCACCGATGCGCCTGTCAAACTCTGAGAGGCACCGATGCCGGCAGCATCAGCTGGGAAGCGCAGCTCTCCTCTACAGTCCCTCCCCCTCCTCAGTGGCGGATCATGATCGCCGCAGCCTGGCTGGAGGGGAGACAGCAGAAGCCAGACACTAGGACCCGGTGGCTTGCCAGAGCCCCAACGTCATGTTCTGCGCATGCGAAGCAACCGTGACACCTGTTTATTGCACAGCAGGAAATGCCAGCCGCACAGCAAAGGACAGGACCCCGCGCTGCCAGTAACATAAGAGCTGTGGGCGCCCACCTCCACTTCCACGGGATAGCATCTACATTCTGCAGCCACTTCACTCCTGCACAGAGCCCTGGGAGTGGCAGGATAGGATGCCAGTGATGGGGAAAACAGCCACTTCTACATAGAGATGAGCGTACTTCTACATGAGTCCACCCAGGTCAGTGGCTAATGGTGGGGGAGCAGACAGGGAATGTACATTGTCACCCTGTGCAAGACCCACTGTCTTGCCGTCCTGTGTATATGTCCTTTCTATCACCACCGTCACCCCCGTACGTACGTCCCCTCCGTCACCCTGTGTGTACGTCCCCTCTGTCACTCCCGTGTATATCCCCTCCATCACCTCAAGTGCATGGTCAGTGCCTCTTCATAGGTTCATTCCCCTTTTTTGCCAGATGTAGATTCTCACCATATAGGAGAAAAACCAAAGACACATCATGTGTAATAAACTACCATACACATGTGATAAAAACAAGCAAAGACAACTTTAAAAATATACAAGTCCCTCAGTCCCGGTATGAATGGTGCAAGCAGTGCAATTACCAGAGTTCGTGGAGAACTGGTGTAAAGCAGCTCTCAAACAGGCGTGTTGGTAAATAATCACCAAAGAGTCTTCCCGGGTTGACAGTCTGGAATCGCCATCGGGCAACATATACTGCAGTCCAAATTCTCAACCAAGACAAGGGGGTCCAAATGCTTAGACCGATGCATTTCGACCCAAGTGCTGTGGGTCTTTCTCAAGGCACTGCCACTGCCATTAGAACCAAGGGGTACAGACGGGATCCACAGGAGACATGGGCACTTTAAGACTTTGAAAGGGTGTGAACTGGCTCCTCCCTCTATGCCCCTCCTTCAGACTTCAGTTATAGGAACTGTGCCCAGGGAGACGGACATTTCGAGGAAAGGATTTATTGTTAAACTAAGGTGAGATTCATACCAGTTCACACCTCAACCATGCCGCAGAACATGGCATTCAACAGAACACAGGCCAACGGCATGAATAATAGCAGCAACAGGCTGACAATAAACGTAACACAACATATGTGTAACCATAACTATTAACTGCAGATACAGTACGCACCGGGACGGGCGCCCAGCATCCTCTACGGACTAAGAGAAAAGGATTTACCGGTAGGTATTAAAATCCTATTTTCTCATACGTCCTAGAGGATGCTGGGGACACCATTAGAACCATGGGGTTATACCAAAGCTCTAGAACGGGCAGGAGAGTGCGGACGACTCTGCAGCACCGATTGACCGAACTTAAGGTCTTCATCGGCCAAGGTGTCAAACTTGTAGAACTTTGCAAAAGTGTTTGACCCCGACCAAGTAGCTGCTCGGAAAAGTTGCAATGCCGAGACCCCCCGGGCAGCCGCCCAGGACGAGCCCACCTTTCTAGTAGAATGGGCCTTCACCGATTCCGGTAACGGCAATCCAGCCGTGGAATGAGCATGCTGAATCGTGTTACATATCCAGCGCGCAATGGTCCGCTTGGAAGCATACAGGACAAACAGAGCCTCAGTTTTCCTAATCTGAGCCATTCTGGCGATATAAATCTTCAAAGCTCTGACCACATCCAGAGATTTCGACTCCGCGAAGGCATCAGTAGCCACCGGCACACGATAGGTTGGTTTATGTGGAAAGAAGAAACCACCTTTGGTAAAAATTGCTGACGTGTCCTCAATTCAGCTCTATCTTCATGGAAGATCAAACCCCATGGTTCTAATGGTGTCCCCAGCATCCTCTAGGACGTATGAGAAATGTGAATTTCGGCTCATTCAGTGTGCTACAATGTGAATTTCGGCTCATTCAGTGTGCTACAATGTGAGTTTCGGCTCGTACCGTGTGCTATAATGTGAAAGGGGCACCAGTACTAGATAGTATAAGGGGTTCTACTACACTGGACACGCCCCCTTTTGGGTGACCATGCCCCTTTTTGTGACCATGCCCACTTTTCTGGAGCACATAATTACGTCCTTGACTTTTGCATACCCCCACTTCAAAATTTCTACTTCGACCACTGTGTATATATATATATATATATATATATATATATTTTACACATACATGCACATATACATACACACCCACAGAAACACCCCTCGCTAAATCCTGCGTTTACCATTGGAGGCGTAGCGAGTGCGGGGCCGGTGTGGAGCTCATGACCCAGGCGCCTGCCTCTAGCAAGGGCGCTGCAGTCCCGCCAGCAGCTAACACTGCGCTGCCAGCTGCATCAGTATTCTGTCGCTGCACTGTGGGAGGAGGAGGGACGGATGCTCTCAGCTCTCCCCGGCGCCGGAGATGTAAGTGTATTTGCTGGAGAGACACAGGGGAGAGGAAGCCATGGGGAGACACGGGGAGGGGGTGCAAGCAGCCATACATACAGAGAAAAGACCGCAGGCTGGACAGCAGCTATGGAAAGACACAGGGGGGGGGGGGGGGGAGCCATGGGGCCACACAGGGGTGGGAGAGGAAGCCATGAAGACACACAGGGGGAGAGGCAGCAATGGGGACACACAGTGGGGAGGCAGCTTTGGGGAGACACAGTGGGGGGGGGGCAGCTTTGGGGAGATACAGGGGGGTGGCACCCATGGAAAGACACCCCTTTAGTTTAACCCCACATGTACACTTGGTTAGGGGGGGGATGCCATAGCACGGATGTGCTCCGAGCGCCGTGGCTACACACTACACCTCTGGATGTGGTGCCTTGTTCCCGTTGCTCACTCTGCGGTGAGCCTCTGTGTAGATAATACTGTGTGATCACTCAGATTACGTGTGGACTAATATATATGCAATATTGGCCCTTATTCCGAGTTGATCGCTCGCTAGCTGCTTTTAGCAGCAGTGCAAACGCTAGGCCGCCGCCCTTTGGGAGTGTATCTTAGCTTAGCAGAATAGCGAACGAAAGGTTAGCAGAAGTGCTCGAAAAAAATTTCATGCAGTTTCAGAGTGGCTCAGAACCTACTCCTAGATTGCGATGACTGCAGTCTGTTTAGTTCCTGGTTTGACGTCACAAACACGCCCTGCGTTCGGCCAGCCACTCCCCCGTTTCTCCAGCCACTCCTGTGTTTTAGCCTGACACGCCTGCGTTTTTTAGCACACTCCCAGAAAACGGTGAGTTACCACCCAGAAACACCCACTTCCTGTCAATCACACACCGATCAGCAGAGCGACTGAAAAGCGTTGCTCGCCCCTGTGTAAAATTGTGAAATTACTTGGTGTGTGCGCCCTGCGGCCCATACGCATGCGCAGAACAGCCGGTTTTTAGCCTGATCGCTATGCTGCGAAAAACGGCAGCGAGCGATCAACTCGGAATGACCCCCATTGTACTGTCTGTTATACTGAGCATTGTGACTGCAAAAATAAAAGTATTTACAGACCATACAGACACTTGTTTCTCACATACAACACCGAGTAGAGGGGGTCATTCCGACCCGTTCGCACGCTGCGGTTCATTGCAGCGGTGCGAACGGGTCGGTAATGCGCATGCGCAGGGGATGCAATTCGCAGGCGCGAACATTTTTTAGGTCTTTTGTCCGCCCGACATACATATGTGCTTAGTTCTGCAAGAGTACAGCATATTACAGATCTGCAGTTACTAAGCAACTCCTCCTAACAGCAAGCATCTTAATGTAATTTGTTTGTTTTTATCACTTAAAAAACTTTCTCATTCTGCTAGTATAATTCAATTTGATATTTAGTAATTCTGTTACCCAGTTATACTTGCTGGAATTGTTACACATTTAGCATTTCTGTTGATTCGATATATATTCAACCAGCATGCGCCGCAGAATAAAGTGGAATGATGAAAGGGTGGATAGAGCCAATATTACTTCAGGGCTATATTTAGAGATCATGTTACCATACCTATTACAAAGTAGTATGTCCAAACTTAGTAAATATCAGCCATCCCTCCTCCATTAGTTTTGTTCATGGACATTAGGGTATTGGTTAGCATTAAAGGGGGAATTCAATTAGCCGTGGTAGATTACGGTGGCCTAATTGATCCCCCAGGGATCCCAATTAGCCCTAAAGCAATCAGTCATCAGGGATTTTGTTTAACCTGCCTCAGCAATAATCCTGATAACTCGGGGGTTAACGGGTGCTGCAACTGTGTTAATGCACAAATCCGTGAACTTTTCATGGATTTTGTACGTTAATGCCCGTTACCCAGTACAATTGAATAGCCTTGGGCATTAAAGCTTAATTTAATTCCCCCCATAACTGGAAAATGTCATAAACTAAGTATAAAAGATAATACAATTAACATGATGAAATATCAGGGGCAACGGAATGGGGGGGGGGGGGGGGCAATGGGAGCGCTTACCGCCGGATCACCGCGGAGGCTCCAGTCCTACTTTAGAAAGTCTGCGGCCGCAGGATGCTGCCACATGTCCTGTCCTAGTCGGCTCTTCACACAGATACATTACTGGGAGGAGGCGTGACCATGCTGAGCCTGCTGGGATATCCGCGCCTCCTCACAGTAATGCATCTGTGTGAAGAGACAGGTAGGACAGGACATGGGGCAGCACGCTGCGGCGGCAGACTTTCTAAAGTAGGACTGAAGCCGGCCGGGACACCGTGCGGGTGAGCAGTGTGGGGCTGTCACTGACTGGGGAGTGTGCACGGGAATCTAGTCTGCAGTGTTAATTGCAAGCCCAATTGGAGGAGGGGAGAGGGGGGAATGGGAGGGCGCCGAACTTCAGTGCACACTGCCCCTTTATTAAGTATGGGAGGGAGGGTGCAAATTTATAGTTTGCAGGGGGGGCGCCGAACACCGTTGCACCGGCCCTGTGTGCAATGGTCAGAGGATGGAGATGGGTGCTGCAAAAAAAATATAACAAAAACTGCTTCTATAGGCAATGCAGCTCAATAGAATTCTATGCGGACTGATGTGCCGCAACTCCACAGTGGATATCTGAGAGGATCCATATGTATTACTGTAAACCTCCAAATAGGCAGAATTTGGAGGTTTTACTGCATTATTTACTTTGAAACATCCTGCCCTATATCTAATATTGAACGGGATGTAGTTGGACTCTGGGCGGTCGTAATCCCGACGGTCAAAATACCGACACCTGAATCATGACCGCCAGAATGCCGGCAGCACCGCCACAGCTATTCCCACTCCTGGGTGTCCACAACACCCATAGAGTGGAATAGAACCTGTGGCGAGCCCACAGCATGGCAAGCATAGTGAGCCCATATTTTGACGGCCAGGATTCTGACCGCCGGGATCCCGGACACAACCCTATTGAACAGTAGATGTCCGAAAAGGAAGTCGGGTATTATCAGGCTGCCTGGTATTAGCATGCGTGGAAAAGGAGTCATTCTCCAACACCCAACCCCCCACAGGAGCTACTTGGGTTCTTGAACTAGCTCTTCAATTCCCATGTAGCTTAAAAGAACTTCAATTTCAAATGTATTTAATGTTGTGTTTGTTTCCATTATTCAGAATCAAACACAATGGAAAATAAGATTTTACTCACCGGTAAATCTATTTCTCGTAGTCCGTAGTGGATGCTGGGAACTCCGTAAGGACCATGGGGGATAGCGGCTCCGCAGGAGACTGGGCACAACTAAAAGAAAGCTTTTAGACTACCTGGTGTGCACTGGCTCCTCCCACTATGACCCTCCTCCAAGCCTCAGTTAGGATACTGTGCCCGGAAGAGCTGACACAATAAGGAAAGGATTTGGAATCCCGGGTAAGACTCATACCAGCCACACCAATCACACCGTACAACTCGTGATACTATACCCAGTTAACAGTATGAAATATAACTGAGCCTCTCAACAGATGGCTCAACAATAACCCTTAGTTAGGCAATAACTACATACAAGTATTGCAGACAATCCGCACTTGGGATGGGCGCCCAGCATCCACTACGGACTACGAGAAATAGATTTACCGGTGAGTAAAATCTTATTTTCTCTGACGTCCTAGTGGATGCTGGGAACTCCGTAAGGACCATGGGGATTATACCAAAGCTCCCAAACGGGCGGGAGAGTGCGGATGACTCTGCAGCACCGAATGAGAGAACTCAAGGTCCTCCTCAGCCAGGGTATCAAATTTGTAGAATTTTGCAAACGTGTTTGCCCCTGACCAAGTTGCAGCTCGGCAAAGTTATAAAGCCGAGACCCCTCGGGCAGCCACCCAAGATGAGCCCACTTTCCTCGTGGAATGGGCTTTTACTGATTTAGGATGCGGCAATCCAGCCGCAGAATGCTCCAGCTGAATTGTGCTACAAATTCAGCGAGCAATAGTCTGCTTAGAAGCAGGAGCACCTATTTTGTTGGGTGCCTACCGGATAAAAAGCGAGTCAGTTTTCCTGACTTCAGCCGTCCTGGAAATATAAATTTTTAAGGCCCTGACTACGTCCAGTAACTTGGAATCTTCCAAGTCCCTAGTAGCCGCAGGCACTACAATAGGTTGGTTTAAGTGAAAAGCTGATACCACCTTAGGGAGAAACTGGGGACGAGTCCTCAATTCTGCCCTATCCATATGGAAAATCAGATAAGGGCTTTTACATGACAAAGCCGCCAATTCTGACACACGCCTGGCCGAAGCCAAGGCCAATAACATGACCACTTTCCACGTGAGATATTTCAAATCCGCAGTTTTAAGTGGCTCAAACCAATGTGATTTTAGGAAACTCAACACCACGTTGAGATCCCAAGGTGCCACAGGAGGCACAAAAGGGGGCTGAATATGTAGCACTCCCTTTACAAATGTCTGAACTCCAGGCACTGAAGCCAGTTTTTTCTGGAAGAAAATCGACAGAGCCGAAATCTGGACCTTAATGGAACCCAAGTTTAGGCCCATAGTCACTCCTGACTGTAGGAAGTGCAGAAAACGACCCAGCTGAAATTCCTCTGTTGGGGCCTTCCAGGCCTCACACCACGCAACATATTTTCGCCAAATACGGTGATAATGGTTTGCGGTTACTTCTTTCCTGGCTTTTATCAGCATAGGAATGACTTCCTCCGGAATGCCTTTTTCCTTTAGGATCCGGAATTCAACCGCCATGCGGTCAAACGCAGCCGCGGTAAGTCTTGGAACAGACAGGGCCCCTGTTGTAGCAGATCCTGTCTGAGCGGTAGAGGCCATGGGTCCTCTGATATCATTTCTTGAAGTTCTGGGTACCAAGCTCTTCTTGGCCCATCCGGAACCACGAGTATCGTTCTTACTCCTCGTTTTCTTATTATTCTCAGTACCTTTGGTATGAGAGGCAGAGGAGGGAATACATAAACCGACTGGTACACCCACGGTGTCACTAGAGCGTCCACAGATATTGCCTGAGGGTCCCTTGACCTGGCGCAATATCTATTTTTTTGTTTAGGCGGGACGCCATCATGTCCACCTGTGGCCTTTCCCAACGGTTTACCAACAGTTGGAAGACTTCTGGATGAAGTCCCCACTCTCCCGGGTGTAGGTCGTGTCTGCTGAGGAAGTCTGCTTCCCAGTTGTCCACTCCCGGAATGAACACTGCTGACAGTGCTAAGACGTGATTCTCCGCCCATCGGAGAATCCTTGTGGCTTCTGCCATCGCCATCCTGCTTCTTGTGCCGCCCTGTCGGTTTACAAGGGCGACTGCCGTGATGTTGTCTGATTGGATCAGTACCGGCTGGTTTTGAAGCAGAGGCCTTGCCAGACTTAGGGCATTGTAAATGGCCCTCAGTTCCAGAATATTTATGTGTAGGGACGACTCCTGACTTGACCAAAGTCCTTGGAAATTTCTTCCCTGTGTGACTGCCCCCCAGCCTCGAAGGCTGGCATCCGTGGTTACCAGGACCCAGTCCTGTATGCCGAATCTGCGGCCCTCTTGAAGATGAGCACTCTGCAGCCACCACAGTAGAGATACCCTGGTCCTTGGAGACAGGGTTATCAGCCGATGCATCTGAAGATGCGATCCCGACCACTTGTCCAAGAGGTCCCACTGAAAGGTTCTTGCATGGAACCTGCCGAATGGAATTTTGCTTCGTAAGAAGCTACCATTTTTCCCAGGACTCGTGTGCAGTGATGTACCGATACCTGTTTTGGTTTCAGGAGGTCTCTGACTAGAGATGACAGCTCCTTGGCTTTCTCCTGCGGGAGAAACACTTTTTTCTGTTCTGTGTCCAGAACCATCCCCAGGAACAGTAGGCGTGTGGTAGGAACCAGCTGTGACTTTGGAATGTATAGAATCCATCCGTGCTGTTGTAGCACTTCCCGAGATAGTGCTACTCCGACCAACAACTGCTCCTTGGACCTCGCCTTTATAAGGAGATCGTCCAAGTACGGGAAAATTAAAACTCCCTTTTTTCGAAGGAGTATCATCATTTCTGCCAGTACCTTGGTAAAGACCCTCGGTGCCATGGACAGTCCAAACGGCAGTGTTTGGAATTGGTAATGGCAATCCTGTACCACAAATCTGAGGTACTCCTGGTGAGGATGGTAAATGAGGACATGTAGGTAAGCATCCTTGATGTCCAGGGATACGATGTAATCCCCCTCCTCCAGGCTTGCAATAACCGCCCTGAGCGATTCCATCTTGAACTTGAATTTTTTTATGTATGTGTTCAAGGATTTCAAATTTAAAATGGGTCTCACCGAACCGTCCGGTTTCGGTACCACAAACAGTGTGGAATAGTAACCCCGTCCTTGTTGAAGTAGGGGCACCTTGACTATCACCTGCTGGGAATACAGCTTGTGAATTGCCTCTAGCACAGCCTCCCTGCCTGAGGGAGTTGTCGGCAAGGCAGATTTGAGGAAACGGCGGGGGGGAGACGCCTCGAATTCCAGCTTGTACCCCTGAGATACTACTTGAAGGATCCAGGGATCCACCTGTGAGCCAGCCCACTGATCGCTGAAATTTTTGAGGCGGCCCACCACCGTACCTGGCTACGCCTGTGGAGCCCCCGCGTCATGCGGTGGACTCAGAGGAAGCGGGGGAAGAATTTTGATTCTGGGAACTGGCTGACTGGTGCAGCTTTTTCCCTCTTCCCTCGTCTCTGTGCAGAAAGGAAGCGCCTTTGACCCGCTTGCTTTTCTGAAGCCGAAAGGACTGTACCTGATAATACAGTGCTTTCTTAGGCTGTGAGGAAACCTGAGGTAAAAATTTTTCTTCCCAGCTGTTGCTGTGGATACGAGGTCCCAGAGACCATCCCCAAACAATTCCTCACCTTTATAAGGGTCTATGTGCCTTTTAAAGTCAGCATCACCTGTCCAGTGTCGGGTCTCTAATACCCTCCTGACAGAATGGACATTGCATTAATTCTGGATGCCAGCCGGCAAAATATCCCTCTGTGCATCCCTCCTATATAAGACGACGTCTTATGTTCGCAAAATAGTATCCCTGTTTGACAGGGTTACAGACCACGCTGCAGCAGCACTATCTGAAGGTCCCAGTCTAGTACCTGAGTGTGTAAATACAGACTTCAGGATAGCCTCCTGCTTTTTATCAGCAGGTACCTTCAAAGTGGCCGTATCCTAAGACGGCAGTGCCACCTTTTTTTACAAACGTGTGAGCGCCTTATCCACCCTAGGGGATATCACCCAGCGTAACTTATCCTCTGGCGGGAAAGGGTACGCCATCAGTAACTTTTTAGAAATTAACAGTTTCTTATCGGGGGACCCCACGCTTTTTCACACTTCATTCACTCATTTGATGGGGGAACAAAACACTACCTGCTTTTTCTCCCCAAACATAAAACCCTTTTTTAGTGGTACTTGGGTTAATGTCAGAAATGTGTAACACATTTTTTATTGCCGGGATCATGTAACGGATGTTCCTAGTGGATTGTGTATATGTCTCAACCTCGTCGACACTGGAGTCAGACTCCGTGTCGACATCTGTGTCTGCCATCTGAGGGAGCGGGCGTTTTTGAGCCCCTGATGGCCTTTGAGACGCCTGGGCAGGCGCGGGCTGAGAAGCCGGCGACATCACATTTATCGGCATCTGCTCTGCCATCACATAAGCCTCCTCATCAAACGTGTCGACACAGCCGTACCGACACACCGCACACACACAGGGAATGCTCTGACTGAGGACAGGACCCCACACAGCCCTTTGGGGAGACAGAGGGGTATATTTACTAAGCTCCCGATTTTGACCGAGATGCCGTTTTTTCATCAAAGTGTCATCTCGGTCAATCTCGGTCATTTACTAAACACTAATCACGGCAGTGATGAGGGCATTCGTAATTTTTTTCTAGTTCAGGTAAAAAATTACGAATGAATACACCATCGGTCAAATTACGCCTGTTTAAGTATGAATCTCGGTCATTTACTAAGAAGTGCAAAGCAAAAAAACCCAAAACACTGCCGTGAAAAATTACAATTCGTAAAAAAGTCCTAAAAAAAAACAGACCTGCTTTTTTTATTCGTGATTTGAGATGCATGCAGGGATCCATGAGATCCGTGCATGTATATCAGTGGGAAGGGGTTGGAAAGTGCTTTTTTTTGCCAAAAAAAATTGCGTGGGGTCCCCCCTCCTAAGCATAACCAGCCTCGGGCTCTTTGAGCCGATCCTGGTTGCAGAAATATGGGGAAAAAAATGACAGGGGTTCCCCCATATTTAAGCAACCAGCATCGGGCTCTGCGCCTGGTCCTGGTCCCAAAAATACGGGGGACAAAAAGAGTAGGGGTCCCCCGTATTTTTAAAACCAGCACCGGGCTCCACTAGCTGGACAGATAATGCCACAGCCGGGGGTCACTTTTATACAGCGCCCTGCGGCCGTGGCATCAAAAATCCAACTAGTCACCCCTGGCCGGGGTACCCTGGGGGAGTGGGGACCCCTTCAATCAAGGGGTCCCCCCCCCCCAGCCACCCAAGGGCCAGGGGTGAAGCCCGAGGCTGTCCCCCCCCCCCATCCAATGGGCTGCGGATGGGAGGGCTGATAGCCTTTGTTGTAAAATAAAAGATATTGTTTTTAGTAGCAGTACTACAAGTCCCAGCAAGCCTCCCCCGCATGCTTGTACTTGGAGAACCACAAGTACCAGCATGCGGCGGAAAAACGGGCCCGCTGGTACCTGTAGTACTACCACTAAAAAAATACCCAAAAAAACACAAGACACACACACCGTGAAAGTATAATTTTATTACATACATACACACATACATACATACTTACCTTATGTTCCCACGCAGGTCGGTCCTCTTCTCCAGTAGAATCCAAGGGGTACCTGTTGAAGAAATTCTACTCACCAGATCCAGTGGTCCAGGCTCCTCGGCAAATCCAGGGATAATCCACGTACTTGAATAAAACAAAAAAACGGCTGCCCGACCACGAACTGAAAGGTGACCCATGTTTGCACATGGGTCACCTTTCCACGAATGCCAGAAACCCACTTTGCCTTCTGGCTAAGTGGGTTTCTTCAGCCAATCAGGGAGTGCCACGTTGTAGCACTCTCCTGATCAGCTGTGTGCTGCTGTCCTCACTGACAGGCAGCACGCGGCAGTGTTACAATGTAGCGCCTATGCGCTACATTGTAACCAATGATGGGAACTTTCTGCCCTGCGGTTGACCTAAAGTGACGTCACCGCTGAGCAGAAAGTTCCCATCATTGGTTACAATGTAGCGCATAGGCGCTACATTGTAACACTGCCGCGTGCTGCCTGTCAGTGAGGACAGCAGCACACAGCTGATCAGGAGAGTGCTACAACGTGGCACTCCCTGATTGGCTGAAGAAACCCACTTAGCCAGAAGGCAAAGTGGGTTTCTGGCATTCGTGGAAAGGTGACCCATGTGCAAACATGGGTCACCTTTCAGTTCGTGGTCGGGCAGCCGTTTTTTTGTTTTATTCAAGTACGTGGATTATCCCTGGATTTGCCGAGGAGCCTGGACCACTGGATCTGGTGAGTAGAATTTCTTCAACAGGTACCCCTTGGATTCTACTGGAGAAGAGGACCGACCTGCGTGGGAACATAAGGTAAGTATGTATGTATGTGTGTATGTATGTAATAAAATTATACTTTCACGGTGTGTGTGTCTTGTGTTTTTTTGGGTATTTTTTTAGTGGTAGTACTACAGGTACCAGCGGGCCCGTTTTTCCGCCGCATGCTGGTACTTGTGGTTCTCCAAGTACAAGCATGCGGGGGAGGCTTGCTGGGACTTGTAGTACTGCTACTAAAAACAATATCTTTTATTTTACAACAAAGGCTATCAGCCCTCCCATCCGCAGCCCATTGGATGGGGGGGGACAGCCTCGGGCTTCACCCCTGGCCCTTGGGTGGCTGGGGGGGGGGGACCCCTTGATTGAAGGGGTCCCCACTCCCCCAGGGTACCCCGGCCAGGGGTGACTAGTTGGATTTTTGATGCCACGGCCGCAGGGCGCTGTATAAAAGTGACCCCCGGCTGTGGCATTATCTGGTCAGCTAGTGGAGCCCGGTGCTGGTTTTAAAAATACGGGGGACCCCTACTCTTTTTGTCCCCCGTATTTTTGGGACCAGGACCAGGCGCAGAGCCCGATGCTGGTTGCTTAAATATGGGGGAACCCCTGTCATTTTTTTTCCCATATTTCTGCAACCAGGATCGGCTCAAAGAGCCCGAGGCTGGTTATGCTTAGGAGGGGGGACCCCACGCAATTTTTTTTAGGATTTTACTTTGTTTAATTTAAAAAAAAAAAAAATACGAACCCCAGCACGGATCACACAGATCCGGCCGAGATTGATTGTAAAAAAAAACGGCAGTGTTTTGCTAATCACTGCCGTCAAATTAGGTAAAAAAACACGAATGACATCGACATCGGAAGCAAAGAAAAATACGAATACGACAGTTTAGTAAATTAGTCGTAATCAATTCAAAAAGTTGCAGTTTTACACTGCCGATGTCATTCGTGATTGAACTTTGACCTATTTTCGGAAATTACGAATCTTAGTAAATATACCCCAGAGAGAGAGTATGCCAGCACACACCAGAGCGCTATATAATTTAGGGATCAACACTATATTGAGTGAATTTTTCCCAATAGCTGCTTGTATATACAATATTGCGCCTAAATTTAGTGCCCCCCCTCTCTTTTTAACCCTTTGAGCCTGCAAACTACAGGGGAGAGCCTGGGGAGCTGTCTTCCAGCTGCACTGTGAAGAGAAAATGGCGCCAGTGTGCTGAGGGAGATAGCTCCGCCCCTTTTTCGCGGACTTTTCTCCCGCTTTTTTATGGATTCTGGCAGGGGTATTTATCACATATATAGCCTCTGGGGCTATATATTGTGATATATTTGCCAGCCAAGGTGTTTTTATTGCTGCTCAGGGCGCCCCCCCCCCCCAGCGCCCTGCACCCTCAGTGACCGGAGTGTGAAGTGTGCATGAGGAGCAATGGCGCACAGCTGCAGTGCTGTGCGCTACCTTGGTGAAGACTGATGTCTTCTGCCGCCGATTTTCCGGACCTCTTCTTGCTTCTGGCTCTGTAAGGGGGACGGCGGCGCGGCTCCGGGAACGAACACCAAGGCCAGTTCCATGCGGTCGATCCCTCTGGAGCTAATGGTGTCCAGTAGCCTAAGAAGCCCAAGCTAGCTGCAAGCAGGTAGGTTCGCTTCTTCTCCCCTTAGTCCCTCGATGCAGTGAGCCTGTTGCCAGCAGGTCTCACTGTAAAATAAAAAACCTAAAATAAACTTTCTTTCTAGGAGCTCAGGAGAGCCCCTAGTGTGCATCCAGCTCGGCCGGGCACAGAAATTCAACTGAGGCTTGGAGGAGGGTCATAGTGGGAGGAGCCAGTGCACACCAGGTAGTCTAAAAGCTTTCTTTTAGTTGTGCCCAGTCTCCTGCGGAGCCGCTATCCCCCATGGTCCTTACGGAGTTCCCAGCATCCACTAGGACGTCAGAGAAATTTGAAAGATGTCAGTGACAGGTTTCAGCATGTGATGTTTGAGTGAAGAGAAGAAAATTAATTCCAGAAAGCCATTTTAATACAATAATCCTGGAAAAGAACGATGATGTTCCGGGCCCTACAGAATATTTCAGTTCACATATGGTCTACAGATATTTGTTCATGGACTGACCTCTTAGAAGATAAGCTCTGATGAGCAGGGCCTTCTACCCTCTTGGTTCTCACCCTGCACTATGGTGTGTTGACAGTCATCAGGTCAACATGAGAATGTCAACAGGGTTAAACTGTCAGCATGCTGAGCATGTCGACAGTGGCAATGTCAACATTCATCATATCTACCTGGATTATATGTCAACATGATGAGCTGGTGACAAGACGTCCAGTGGTCTAGTGGCTTCTTATCTGCTCCGGGCGACATTGGTGACTTCCGTGTCTTCTACTGGGTCCAGGCAGTCATGTGAAAGTCACTTCCAAGTGAAAGTTGCAGTACCCCAGCAGTTTGGGGAGTATATTTCACCTATCCCTAACCCTGTCCCTACTGCCTAACCCTGACCCTCACGACAGCAGCTAACCCCAACATCTGGCATCCTCAAACTGTTGGCATTTCACATGGAGACATTTGAGATGTCAACATTATTAACCTGTCAACAGTTTGAACCATGTCAACATTCTGAGGTAGACAATTTGTTGTTGACCTTATGAACGTCGTCGACATGGTTACTATTGACATTCGACCAGTTACCCTTACAGAGTTACAGTCAGGGACTCTTGATTCCTGCATACATGATGGTACTAGCGATATCTTCAGGTTTGATGTGCAGAGCATCAAACCTGACGATGTCACTAGCGTCCACGGACATCAGCATAGCGGACATACACACTGCTTGATATGTGCCAAATTGAGCGATATGTCGGACTGATCCGCTGGCTCAGACGACATAGCACTAAATGTATAACCAGCTTTATACACAAAAGTATTTTAATTTACAAAAAATAATTTTAATAGTAACAAAAATATAACAAAAAGGAATCTTTGATCCTGACATTATTTATGCTTGACCTGTTCTCCAAATCTTTTTGATGTTCTGTATTCTGCACGCCCTGTAAGCTCATGGTATGTGTCCTGCTGAGTGAGTACTTTGTTATCCAGGCTATTGTGCTGGCCAATCAATTCGTCTGGTTTGTTATCTCTTGTATTTACGCTTCCTCCTAGGACTAAAACCTCTGCCGCCACTGTCTTAATAGACTTAGGAGTCACTATCTGCAGGAACAGTAGGTTCAGCAATACATGCCTAAAGCTCTAGTGCACAAGGACCCAACCACTCACACCTGCCCCTTCATTCTCTGAGGCCTCTGCCTCGTGTTGCCGCTGCTAAGGGCAATCAATCATTTTCTTCATCTTTCTTTGCAGCTTAAGGAAATATGATTCTGTTCTATACCTGCTCCCACAGGCCTCCCAAACAGCACCAGGACAACAAACATGGCTAGATAACCAAGCCAAATGTGTGGACAGGGTGATTGGAGTGCCCAAAATAAGTGGTCATCTTGGAACATGCTACTCATTCCTTCACCCCACACCAAGGCTCAGTCTCAGATGCATGGTCACTGACCATATTACTCTATTACTCATAGGTGGTGACTGGCACAAGCTACTACTGCAATAAATACTTGGATCTACAAGTGACAGACTGTGGCCACTTGGGTTTGAATGAACAGGTTTTGTACATATATTTCCTCTGAAGGTTACTACAAGGCAAAGCAGCTTAGACTGTTGTGGTATACTTAAGTTTGACACTATGCTGATGAGCAATTACGTCTCAGTCACAATGTAAAGAGATCTCCCTACTGCTGTGTATGTTGTTGCTGAGATGGCCAAGCTGTTGTGGGTGGATCAATCTGAGTCCTGCGGGCTGAGACATTTGCATATTTTGGACAGTACCTGCGTAAGGGATCTCAGCTGTAAGTGCTTTAGTGCACAGCTATGAATCAGGACTCCTGTCAGTGTGTTAGCTGGATGGTAAGAGAAACCACCTTAAACAGCACTTGCTGGTACCACAATTTGGAGTTTATTGCATAGAATGGGTATGTGTTACCCACTCTTCCTACATAGAGCATTGCCTTTTTACATCTCTGTACCTTCTACCTCTATTTCCTGACTTTTATTCAGCTGTAGATGTATTAATGATTCATCATAGTTTTTAATTTTGTAGCATGCATGACATTTATCTCATATACAGTATATCATATAGTGCAAGGGTGTAGGCAGAACTTTGTGGGCCCCATAGCAACATAGTGAAGGGGCCCCTGTCCCAATGCATCTTAAGAGGCATCTCTCTGCAGCAAGTATTCATTTTATGTCCCATAATATTGCTCTAGTTCATTTTTTCTAACCATCATAGTTCCGTAGTTTACATGATGTAAGTGTAACCCGGTCCAATTGTTGTTAGTATACAGTATATGCATAATATAAAATGTATATAAATAAGTGTATATGGCAGTATTGTTATTCACTGTTATTAATTAGTAGAAAAGTGATGATAATTTTAATAAATAATGTTGGAGGGCTGGAGAAGTTTCTGGAACCCCGGCGGAGAGAAGGGAACCACGCGCCGGGCAAGGTGAACTGGTGAGCGAGAGCGAGAGAGAGGTTTTTTCACGAGCCGCAGGAGGAGAAGAGATAAGAGGACCCGCAGGCGGCGGGTGAGGGGAACGTTGGAGACGTTGGTGCCGGCGAGAGGAAGGAGTGACGATGGAGGAGGAATGATGCCGAGGATGGAGCAGTAAGAGCCGATGCCCAGTACCGCACAGCCCCGTCAGTGTCAAGGAGAAGGAGGGGACGGCACCATAGCAGCGCTGACAAGGGAGAGACGGCGGCGCTGAGAACGGAGACGGAGCTGTCAGAATCAGTACTACACAGCGCCAGTGCTGCCGGAGAGAAGGAGCGAGCGGTGCAGGTGACTGGGAGGAGAGAGGAGACGGGCGGCCGCTGCATTGAGGACGGTGATGCTGGAGAAAGAGCAGTGACTCTGGGGACGACGACGCTGAAGCCGTGGTGTGGTAAGAGCCAGTAGTGGGTTGCTGCTGAAGAAAGGCGCCCTCACCCATTAGTATCGCAGAGGAAGAGGCGGTCAGGGACACAAGCTCTACTGGAAGTCAATTAGACAGCTGCTGAAGAGCGGGTAATTGCTCGGTTACACACTGTCAGAGAAGTAGGAAGTACGGTAGATCCTCTTAACTGCATATCAGTGAGTGACGCATCATCTTATTCCCTCCTCCCACACTGTCAGGAACAGGCTTTGATAACTGAAAAAAAGGAGGGGGGTATTCCACAACTTGTCTGCTGGAGAGTCGGGGGAGCATCAGAAAAGCATAGCGCTCACTTCGGGCTGATAAGTAAAAAGGCACACAAGTGTAAACTCCCTGCAGAACTTTTTATACTGTTACAATAGGAGGGAGATACTAAGTTGCAGTTTCAAATGAGCCAGTGACTTATAAATAACCACATAAAAGCTCTGTATTTGGAGGCACTTTAATAGAGCAAGGAGAGTGTTATTGAAAGGAAAGGTTAAAGGCTTTGCTATTACTCCTATAGAACCTTATATTGATCAAAGGTTCAGCCACGTCAGCATAAGGAAGGACTATAAAGCTCATAAAGTAGTATAGAGATAATCTTACATTATCTTCAGTTTAATCAAAATCTTGAAAGAACAGGGAGAATAAGGACACCACCTTGAAGTACTATACGAGAACTAGCTTCAGGCTATTAAAAGGAGCGCCACCAACAATTTGTGACTCAAACTTATTAATATACCACACTGTTTTAAAACACTGATATAGAAACGAGAAACAAATCCATCCTAACAGCCCGAAAGGCTCTAGAAATATTAGGAGTGTGAATAACAAACATTCTTTCAGCATAGTGATAAACTGAACTTTGCGTCATCCTCTCTATCTCAATTGAGAGGAAATATAATTACTACAAAACTAAAGTAACTTTGCATATGCATGGGTTCTGAAAAGTGCACTAATATATATTGTATAGTACATTGAGAGTACCCAGGTCACTCTGGCACTAAGGTGCCCCTTTTTAGAGGAACTTTTTGTATATTGCATGCAAGTCATTTGTAAAGGTGGGATAAAGTGCTAGTGCTAGTATAACTTAGTGTGTGTTGCTAATGTGCGGTTAATTATTTGATGCATCCGTTCTGATATTAATACATTAAAGTGTTTGAAGTATTATACTTACCGTATTTGTTGGGTCCGTTTGGAGGAAACCATCCGAAGACGCTGGAAGACAGAAGAAACAGGTACTCAACTACATATATTTGTATATTTCATATTACCCTGAAAGAGACACCACCAACAATATATTAGGTTTAAGTAGAGTAGGGCTTACTCAAGCAAGCCTTACAATATACATACTATCTAACTTACAAGTAGCTTGAGTGGAGGCACGGCTGTTGAGTGATCATCCCTTGGCACTATCGGTGGTCGACCCCAATTTAGTGTTGAAGGGAGGGCTACAACTGGAGGCACTACTGAGATCTAAGGTCTCACTACTCGGGAAATAGCAATGGAGAGATTCACAGAGGAAGATATAAGTGATTGGTGTTGTAGGAAAGGGAAAGATCCCAAGAAGTGTTTAGGTATAGGAGGAAATTTTACGGAATTTTCTGATGAAGAAATCATAGAGAGATTAACAAAGTTGTATGGAGTATTTAGACCCAAAATTGTTGACAAGTGGATTGGAGGGTTGGGAAGAATAGCGGCTTTGTTAATAGAGACAGTCAGAGAGTTGGACGCAGAAGTGATACCCTCAGTAGTAGTAGCTAGTGAAGAGACTGGAAGGAGGTGGAGCATTATGTGGCCTAACACACAGGATAAGGAAGCTACTAGTGCACCCATATCGGTCTCTCTACCGAGCAACCCTAATAGAGGTGAAGAGAGTGGTGAAGGAGGAGATGCTCATAATAGTACTGCCAATGCGAGTGACAATAACCGGTTTGAAGCTGTCATGGATAGAGTAGTAACCCAATTGGAGAGGTGGCATTACGAAGGAAGTTATCGACGGTTGCAGATATTTTCTGGAATTGCCCCCGTACCAGTGGGGGAAGAAACGTATGAGGCTTGGAAGGAAGCTGCGGTGCAACAAACGGAAGAGTGGCAGTGCCCGGATCGCATTAAAATACAACGGGTAGTGGAAAGCCTGAGAGGACCCGCTATGGGGATCATACAAGCCGCTAGGCGTAGCAATCCTAATGCCACCTTGGAAACCTACTTTGAATCATTGGACTATGCGTACAGGACGCTCGAAGATGTAGGAGATCTCACTTCCAGACTACATCATACATTTCAGGAATCAGGGGAGAAGTTGAGCGCATTTTTAATCAGATTGGACAAACTATTATATAAGATAGTAGATAAAGGAGGTATAGATAAGGAGGATGTTGACAAAAGCAGGATGAAACAACTACTGCGGGGTGCTTCCACTATGGATCCGGTTGCCCAGAAATTGAGATGTTCGGGGGTTAGAGAACCCTCTCCCACCTTTAATGAATTACTGAAAGAGATAAAACAGGAAGAAGTGTTGATAGATATGAGGGAGAAGGTTGTGAAAAAAGTTAAGGTGGTTCTGCCGGTGGCCGAAAGTAATACCTTTGTAGATAAGATACTAAAGATGATGGACGAACAGAAAAAAAAATTGAACAGTTTATTGCAACGCAAAACGCTAGCGCCACGGTTTCTCCACAAAGGTCTTCTAGTGATAATAATCTAGTGAGGGGTCTAGGTCGAGGGAATAGTAACAATGGACGAGGATGTTTTAGATGTGGAAGAACCGGACACAGGGCCTTTGAATGTAACGCAACAAGAAGTATGAACTGGAGTAATTCTAGAATCTCGAATGAGAGTCAAGACAGAGAGTCAGAGCCGGGAAACGGTCGGGGGCGGTCTGTGGACCCCGCACAGGCCCCCTAGAAGTCAGTAATTGTGCCATGGGGAATTCCTGGTGGAGTGGGAGGTTACCTGAAGGATTGGTTGGACCTGCTTCATTATTAATGGCAACCATAAATGGGTGTCGCTGCAAAATTTTAGTAGACAGCGGTTCTCAAGTCTCCATTATATTCAAAAATTGGTACGATGATAACATCCCTAATGTACCCATTCAACTGTTGAGTGGTCTGGTAATATGGGGCTTAAGTGTGGAGAAATACCCATACTTGGGGTATGTACAGGTTACCCTTGAGGTTAATAAATATGCCCATGATGGAACAGGGTTACAAGTGCCTCTCCTTGCTTTGGTGTGCCCTGAGATTCCCGGAAGAGATGAACCCCCTGTGATAATTGGGACCAACACCAGGATTTATCGCATCCTTACGGAATGGCACAAGGAGGAAGATGAGCATTCGGCTGTGATTTATTGTGTATCATCTGAAGAGACAAAAGGGAGTTCAGTTGGATTGTTGAGCAAATTCGATTCATGTTTTCAAGGGAGTGATATCACCCAGGGGGAGAAGTCTATATTAATTATGGAGCTGGAATCCAGAGGCCAGGCTTTCTCCAGTGGAGAATGGGACCTTGGAAAGGCAAAGGGAGTGGAACACAGCATCAGATTGACGGATGAGACACCTTTCCACGAGCGATCTCGAAGAATTGCTCCAGCTGACTTCGAAGATGTGAGGCAACACCTTAAGGGTCTGCTAGAAAACCAAGTGATTATAGAATCTAGAAGTCCTTATGCCTCCCCCATAGTATACAGTGTAAAATGGTGGTATCGGATTGCGCCAATCTTTGACTGTAAATGGAGATATATGTCGTCAACTTCTTACTAAGACTGGTTCATCTATCTTCACCAGTGTGTGGGCTCATCAAAGAAGAATGTTCATATGAAAGAGAAACAAAAAGGAAGTCCCAATGTGTAGTAAAGTCTTGATAATAAAAGTCAAAGGGTCAAGGAAATAATACGAGAGATCTTCAAATCCTCCACATATATAGTGATGGAAAGGTGTAATGGGATCACCCAATCTGTGTAGGAGTCAAAGAAGGTGATGCTCACTTCAAACCTTACTTTCAAAAAGTCTGGTCCATGCATATAAAGGTATCTTTGCCGGGGTCCTGGGAAAGCGTCTTCTAAAAACAATCTTATGCAGGCACCCTCCACAGGATACATATACAGGTGGAGACAAAAAGAGTATTCCAATGTGTAATACTGTATTGAATAAACTCTTAGAAAACGGGTTATAGTCGCCCTCAAAACCGTGTCGCTAAACGTTAAAGGGTCACCCACAACGTGTGTCTCAACAATACATGATGCTCACTTTCGTGCTTACACTGAAAAGCTGGATCAATACATATAAAGGTATCTTTAAATATTCTTAATCATCCGGTATAAAATCGTACATGTATGCTTACTTGAAGTCAGCGATGTCCACTCCTATCGCGGTTTCTTTTATATCTCCTTCCTCAGGTGTATAAATAAGAAATAAAGGACCGTTTAAACGTAAAAAACGGACTTTATTAAATAAAAAAACTATATACTTGGGAGGACCAATGCATTTGGAAAAATAATATCTATATTGAAAACATCAGGATATGGAGGCGTTACATAGATGATATTTTTTTCATTTGGCAGGGGGAGGAAAGAGTTCTGAAAATCTTTTGTGATATATTGAATAACAATTCTTATAATATACAACTCACTTTTGAGATTAGTACTAAAGAAGTACATTTTCTCGATTTAAGTATATATATATAGAAAATAATCGAATAGAAACAAAGAATTATATTAAACCTACCGACAATAACTCTTACATACCGAGAAAGAGTAACCATCACCCTACATGGCTGAAAGGAATTCCGAAAAGTCAACTACAAAGGATTAGAAGAAACTGTTCCAATATCGAAGTATATGATGAACAGGCTTCAGCTATGAAGACAAGATTTGAAACTAAGGGATATGATGGAGAAATCATTACCGAAACCATAAGTACAGTGCGGAACATGGAGAGAAAAACATTATTGAAATATAAGGAGAAAATTGCCACAAATACCATCCAAATTCCATTTATCACCCAATACAATACCCAATATCGGGAAATAGAGAAGACTATCAAACGTCATTGGCATATCCTTAAAAGTGACCCACTCCTGAAAGAAATTATTCCGGAAAAACCTAAATTCATCTAGAAAAAAGCCAGGAACTTAAAATCAAGCCTGGTAAAAAGTGCCCTACCGGAAAAGAAATTGGGCCGATAAAAACGACAGGCTTTCATAGATGCGGCGATTGCATTATGTGTAAACATCACACAAATACCCCAAAGAAGGTAACAGAATTCATTGCAACAGCTAGTGGGCAAAAACATCTAATAAAGGAATTCATTACGTGCAATACAAATAATTGCATATATTTAATACAATGCAGTTGTAACTTACAATACATTGGACGAACATCCCCTAATCTCCGAGAGAGATGGGCTGAGCACACTCGAAATATTAAAAAAGGATTCGAGAAACATAATTTATCTAACCACTTTAAAGAGAAACATATGTGCTCTCTGGACTCTATATCATTAGTTATCGGTATTAAAAAAGTATTTGGGAATTGGAGGAAGAAAGATATTAATACTTTGTTGGCACAAACCGAAATGAAACTTATTTACAATATGAAAACCCTGATGCCGGGAGGTCTCAATGCAGAATTTGAATTGAAATGGTTTTTATAGTGAAGAATAATTACATTTCTCTCCTTTATACATTTTCAATTATTGCTCTGTTTTAACATATTTTATTGTGTATATATTATAAATAGGCTTTGCTCTATATCATCCATATGTTTACAATAATCATATAGTATACATGGTTCTTGTTTTATATCTTATGGCCCCCTAAGTGGTTTCCTGATATCCAGGTTCGTGTAATACATCTACTCTGAATTTGGGATCCATCACGACCTACTGTATACGGAAGACTATCATACTTCCGGTTTCGAGGTGAAACGCATTTTGCGTTTCAAAACAACAGGATCTGACGTCGAATGACACTTCCGGGTTTGATTTGGAACGCACTGTGCGTTCCAGATGGGAGAGGACGGACGGCGGAGATATCGTCTGTTTCCTCGGCCAGTATATCCCGTTTTTATTGGCTCTTACAAACCCGGAAACTATATGTGTCTTCATTTATTGGTTTACTAGCGGTTACTATGGTTACCTGTTTTTAAGAGTACTTAGACTCTTTTATTTATTTTAAGATGTATTTCTTGGTCAATTTAGTTTTTCCTGTACATGTATGAACTATATAATGGGTCCACATTGAATACCCATGTTAATAAATATCACAATCCATTAATCCCCATATATCTCTATAAAAAAGGGGCGGGAGCCAACAGAGCTTAAATAGATTGCTCTGGGATCAGACAGCACACACTGAGGAAGACAGCAATAGTCGAAACGCGTTGGTGGTCGTTTGTCACATGTTGTTCAGATCTGTCACCTGAGGGATACGGCTTTTTGTGGGAGTGGTAATTTTTGGGCCCATATAATTATTCATTTGCCACATTTTGCTGTTGTTTACATCTTCCCTGCTAACAGGCGGCTGTATCTGTGAAATACAACATTTTTATCGTTTTTTTATTTAATAAAGTCCGTTATTTACGTTTAAACGGTCCTTTATTTCTTATTTATACACCTGAGGAAGGAGATATAAAAGAAACCGCGATAGGAGTGGACATCGCTGACTTCAAGTAAGCATACATGTACGATTTTATACCGGATGATTAAGAATATTTAAAGATACCTTTATATGTATTGATCCAGCTTTTCAGTGTAAGCACGAAAGTGAGCATCATGTATTGTTGAGACACACGTTGTGGGTGACCCTTTAACGTTTAGCGACACGGTTTTGAGGGCGACTATAACCCGTTTTCTAAGAGTTTATTCAATACAGTATTACACATAGGAATACTCTTTTTGTCTCCACCTGTATATGTATCCTGTGGAGGGTGCCTGCATAAGATTGTTTTTAGAAGACGCTTTCCCAGGACCCCGGCAAAGATACCTTTATATGCATGGACCAGACTTTTTGAAAGTAAGGTTTGAAGTGAGCATCACCTTCTTTGACTCCTACACAGATTGGGTGATCCCATTACACCTTTCCATCACTATATATGTGGAGGATTTGAAGATCTCTCGTATTATTTCCTTGACCCTTTGACTTTTATTATCAAGACTTTACTACACATTGGGACTTCCTTTTTGTTTCTCTTTCATATGAACATTCTTCTTTGATGAGCCCACACACTGGTGAAGATAGATGAACCAGTCTTAGTAAGAAGTTGACGACATATATCTCCATTTACCGTCAAAGATTGGCGCAATCCGATACCACCATTTTATACTGTATACTTGTTTCTCTGGTTTGATAACACCAGCAGGTATTGTGTTTGCTGCCTTTTGTTGTCCAGCGCAGAGTTGTATTTTCCTTTTCTTTGCCTCCCCCATAGTGATTGCTCGAAAGAAAAATGGAAATATAAGAATGTGTGTAGACTATCGGATGTTAAATCTGAGAACTGTATCAGATCAGTACACAGTACCGAAAGTGGATGAGGCGCTTGATTGTTTGCAAGGGAGCTCATGGTTCTCAGTATTGGACCTAAGAAGCGGATTTTATCAAATACCTATGAGACCAGAAGATCAGGAAAAAAACGCGTTTATAAGCCCTCTTGGATTTTTTGAATTCATGCAAATGCCACAAGGAGTAAAAGGAGCCCCCGCTACTTTCCAGAGAGCAATGGAAAAAACGGTGGGGGACATGAATTACCGTGAGGTCATCGTATATCTAGATGATATTATTGTTTTTGGAGCCACGTTACAAGAGCATAATAACCGACTTCTAAAGGTCCTGGAGAGGCTGATGGAAGCAGGACTAAAATTATCTCTGGAAATATGTAATCTATGTCAGTCCACGGTGAAATACCTTGGTCATATAGTTAGTAGGGAGGGGGTGGCTACCGATCCCGATAAAGTGGAAGCTGTCAAGAATTGGCCCCGTCCAGTTAAACTTAAGGATCTGAGATCTTTCCTGGGATTTTGCGGGTACTACTGCCGATTTGTCCCAAGTTATTCTAATATTGCCAAGCCTTTAACGGATCTTACGAAAGGATATCCACCCTCTAATAGGAAGAGGAATATAGGACAGAAGCCGGAAATGCAGGGGGTACCAAGATATAAACTTAATGAACCCTTTGGAGAGCGATGGACACCTGAGTGTGAGACCGCCTTTATGGCATTAAAACAGAAACTGACTACTGCTCCTGTTTTAGCTTATATCAACCCTGAGCTACCTTACGTTCTGCATATTGATGCCTCACTAGATGGGCTGGGAGGAGTTTTGTACCAAATGCATCAAAAAGAATTGAAGCCAGTATCTTTTATCAGTCGAGGGCTCAGTAGTAGCGAAAGATGATATCCAGTTCATAAATTGGAATTTCTCGCACTGAAATGGAGTGTAGTTGATAAGTTTCACGACTACCTGTATGGGACGACTTTCGAAGTCCATACGGATAACAATCCATTGACGTATGTTCAAACAACGGCCAAATTAGATGCAACTGGTCACCGCTGGTTAGCTGCTCTTGCCTTGTATAATTTCTCATTAAAATATAGACCTGGCGTCAATAATGTAGACGCAGACTCACTCTCCAGGATCCCCAGCCAGCAACAAACTGACGAAAGCGATGATGAAGATACATGGATTGAAGTACCGGCGGGAGAAGTCAAGAGTATATGTCACAATATATTTGTGGATGTTATTACTGGGAGCAAACAGGTTGGACCATTAGGGATGACACCTACGGCATTACCTTTGTCCTATTGTTGGATTAGCCATGTGGAATTAGAAGGCCTTCCTAAAGTGAAACGGAGCCAACTATGGCAAGAGCAACGACATGACCCAGGGATAAAATATGTGGTACAGGAGAATGTGGATCAAGCCATCACGTCTGAATTGAGGGAAGAAGTTGCTTTATTCAGAAGGCAAGAGAGGAATTTGATTTTCAAGAAAGGAGTCTTGTATCGCTGTATAAAGCAAGGAACTGGACAACTACGATACCAACTAGTGTTACCAAGGAAGTACCGCTCTTCAGTACTGCACGCTCTGCATGACGAACATGGCCACTTGGGGTTTGAGAAAACCCTGAATCTAATAGTTGATAGATTTTATTGACCCAATATGAGGAAAGAGATACGAAAATATTGCCAAACATGTGGGAATTGTGTTGTACGGAAGACATTACCTGCCAGAACAGCCTCTTTAATGACATTTAAAAGCAGTGGACCCATGGATCTATTTTGTATGGATTACCTCACGCTAGAAGTAGAGCCGGGGAGAAAATGTAACATACTGATAGTAACTGACCACTTTACGAGATACGCCCAAGCGTATGTTACCCCAAACCAGAAATCATCTACTATAGCAGACACCCTGTGGGATAAATTTTTCATCCACTACGGTTTACCAAACAGGTTACATACCAATCAAGGGAGAGACTTTGAAAGTCGATTGATAAAAGAATTATGTCGAAGTTGTGGGATTGCTAAATCCAGGACTACTCCCTATCACCCGCAGGGTGATCCACAGCCTGAAAGGTTCAACCGGACTTTGTTGGACATGTTGGGGACCCTGAATCCATTGAGCAAACAGCATTGGAAGAAGCACATAATTCGTCTGGTACATGCATACAATTGTACCCGTAACGAATCAACGGGATTTTCACCTTACTATCTGATGTTTGGGAGAGAGGCTAAACTCCCTATTGACGTATGTATGGGAACCTCATCTGATGGATGTCCTTTCAGATCACATATAAAATACTAGGTGATTCATCGCGCCCTACGGGCGCTCTTCACACCGTCGTTAGGGGCTACGCCCCGTTAACCTCTGCACGCCTTTGAACATACGCAGGGCGGTAGATAACAGAATCAGAAACGCAGGGCAGTATAGAGGGCATATAGAAATGGATTCCGGTTGAGATAAGATAGAGAGGCGTAGGGGGAGAGAAAGGGAATGTACAGAAACGCTGTGCGATCGGTAAAGGATAGGGAGAGGCAGGGTGGTAGGGAGAGGATAAAGAGAGGGAAGGTGTTAGACAGAAAATACCATTGCAAGGGGCTACGATCCATTATCCCCTGCACGGGCTTCAGCTGTGCTATAATTGTTATTATATGGAGTATTACCTGTTTTTTTTTTATGGCAGTGGGTAAATATTGTAAGGGGAGAGGGCGTGCGATTGTCAAGGGGGCGTAGGCCTTTGTGAGGGCGTGCAGAGTGGCCGCAGGGCACAATGAATAACATAGTGTAGAGTGTAGTATATATTGCTAGTGTCTGCATTATGAAGTATCAGATGAGTAACAGCAATGCACTGTAGATAAGATACGAAGGTGCTGTGGCCACAGGTAGCAGAGCCGCTTATACACACAATGGCCACAGGTAGCAGAGCCGCTTATACACTCAATACCCACAGGTAGCAGAACCGCTTATACACACAATGGCCACAGGTAGCAGAGCCGCTTATACACACAGTGGCCACAGGTAGCAGAGCCGCTTATACACACAATACCCACAGGGGGCAGAGGCGCTTATACACACAGTGCCCACAGATAGCAGAGCCGCTTATACACACAATACCCACAGGTAGCAGAACCGCTTATACACACATTACCCACAGGGGGCAGAGGCGCTCATACACACAGTGCCCACAGATAGCAGAGCCGCTTATACACACAATACCCACAGGTAGCAGAACCGCTTATACACACAATACCCACAGGTAGCAGAACCGCTTATACACACAATACCCACAGGGGGCAGAGGCGCTTATACACACAGTGCCCACAGGTAGCAGAGGCGCTTATACACACAATACCCACAGGGGGCAGAGGCGCTTATACACACAGTGCCCACAGGTAGCAAAGGGGCTTATACACACAGCGGCCACAGGTAGCAGAGGCGCTTATACACACAATAACCCACAGGTAGCAGAGCCGCTTATACACACAATGGCCACAGGTAGCAGAGCCGCTTGTACACCCAATACCCACAGATAGCAGAGGCGCTTATACACACAGTGGCCACAGGTAGCAGAGCCGCTTATACACACACAATGCCCACAGGTAGCAGAGCCGCTTATACACACAATACCCACAGGTAGCAGAACCGCTTATACACACAATACCCACAGGTAGCAGAGCCACTTATACACACATTACCCACAGGTAGCAGAACCGCTTATACACACAATACCCACAGGGGCAGAGGCGCTTATACACACAGCGCCCACAGGTAGCAGAGGGGCTTATACACACAATGGGCACAGGTAGCAGAGCCACATGTACACACATTACCCACAGGTAGCAGAACCGCTTATACACACAATACCCACAGGGGGCAGAGACGCTTATACACACAGTGCCCACAGCTAGCTGAGCCGCTTATACACACAATACCCCCAGGTAGCAGAGGCGCTTATACACAGTGCCCACAGGTAGCAAAGGTGCTTATACACACAATGGGCACAGGTAGCAGAGCCACGTGTACACACAATACCCACAGGTAGCAGAGCGGCGTATACACACAATACCCACAGGTAGCAAAGCCGCTTATACACACAGTGCCCACAGGTAGCAGAGCCGCTTATACACACAGTGTGCACAGGTAGCAGCGCCACTTATACACAATGGGCACAGGTAGCAGTGTTGCTTATACACATAATGGCCACAGTATTAGTGTTTCTAATTAATCCAATGTCCATTGGTAGCAACTATACTCACAAAAGTTTGGGGGGTTTGGAAAGGGGGTGGGTTCAGTGAGGTTCCTATCCATGCGGAGAGGTGGGTATGGGGGAGGGGCAGGGTTGCAGCGGGTGGGGGAGGGGCGGGGGGTGCTGCAGGTGTTGGAGCTACGGGTGGGGGCGTGAGTGCCGCGGGTGGGAGCGGATGTGGGGGATGCCTTGGGATTCCCGCAGGGGGGGCCAGCGGGTGTTGGTGCTGTGGGTGGGGGAGGGGGCAGAGTGCCACGGGTGGTGCGGGTGTTGGTGCTACGGGTGGGGGAGGGGGCGGGAGTTCCGCGGGTGGGTGGCGCGGGTGTTTGTGCTCTGGGTGGGGGAGGGGACGGGAGTGCCGCGGGTGGATGCGGCGGGTGTTTGTGCTATGGGTGGGGGCGGGAGCAGTGGCGCCACAACGTGGGTGCGGGGGGTGCGGGCCGCACCCGGGTGATACCCTCTGAGGGGTGACACCAAAGTGCCGGCTCCTGTCACAGTGCAGAAGCCAGCACTGCAGATTCAGCAGTGTCCGGGTGAAAGCCGTATGCCCCGACCCACAATGTGCCGAAAACGGGGGTCGGGACGCGAGGCCACGCCACCTTCCGTGAAGCCACGCCCCCTTTTCACCCGCGACCGCGGGTAAGTGACGGGTGGATGCCGCAGGTGGGGGGCAGATGCGGGTGGTTGCCGCGGGTGGGAGGGGGGGCGAGTTGTGCCGAAAACGGGGGTCGGGACGCAAAGCCACGCCCCCTCCGCGAAGCCACGCCCCCTTTTCACCCGCGACCGCGGGTAAGTGACGGGTGGATGCCGCGGGTGGGGGGCAGATGCGGGTGGTTGCCGCGGGTGGGAGGGGGGGCGAGTTGTGCCGAAAACGGGGTCGGGGCGTGAAGCCACGCCCCCTTCCGCAAAGCCACGCCCCTTTTCACCCGCGACCGCGGGTAAGTGATGGGTGGATGCCGCGGGTGGGAGAGGGAGCGAGAGCAGCTGCCAGTGGTCAGCATGTCCCCCTGGACTCTGCAGCAGCCGCTAGTCTGTGAGGCGGGTAGTGTGAGTTCCGCTCACAGTCAGCGGCTGCGGTGTCACCAGAGAGAGTGTACGGGGAGAAGGGAGACAGAGGACTGGGCGGAGATGGGGAGGGGACTGGGCGGAGATGGGGAGGGGACTGTTCCTGGCCAGATCTGTGCCTGTGACTCCGCCCAGCGTTACGGGCACAGAGTCACAGACTTAGGCAAATATATAGGAGATGTAGAAAGATTGAGGAAGGAATTAGATGAAGCTTACATCCTAGCTGAACAAGTTGCCAAGCGGTCAGGAGTAAAGAACAAAGTTTACTATGATCGGAAAGTTCGCGATCAAGTGCTATCCCCTGGAGATAGAGTGCTGTTGAAGCGATTGGGAACATCAAAGAAATTCAAAATTGCTACTCGTTGGAGAGAGGAACCATATGTAGTGATTGAAAAATTTGAAAATTTACCTGTGTATAGGATACAATTAGAAAATGGAACGGGTGCTGTTCTGACGCATCATAGATAGAATCTACTCTCTATAGGAAGAGAAGTGCGTTTAGAAGGTCAAAATCCAGTGGGAAAGGAAATCAAGTTAGCTGGGAAAGAGACAGCTGATAGTATGAATAAACAATTAGTACAAAATGGAGACATGGAAGACGACCAAGATACGGAGGATGGAAGAAGTTGGGGATATTACTATATCGATCAAGATACAGAACTTAAAAAAGTTAATGGAGTAATGGATGCTGGAGAGAAACCTGGGCCTTCGGAAGTTCAGTCAGAGTTCGACCAAGGAGTTACCTATGCTTTTGACGTGGATAATAGTATTTCGGGTAATGAAAGCAATAGTTTACAAGGGGGTTTAGATACTTATCCCTCCTATAGTGAAGAACATACGGAAAGCGAACCTATGAGTAGACGTCAGAGACAGAGACAACCCCCTTTAATACTCACTTATGATCACCACAAACGGTCCTCAGGACCATACACCCCAATCCTATACTTACCTGGCCCTATTTTGATAGTTATTACCCAATGGTCAACGACACGTCAGAAAGCAGTTATGTTTATTCATGCTGATCAAGTTCAAATGAATTTGCCCTGATCACCAGGGGGAGAGTGTAACCCAGTCCAATTGTTGTTAGTATACAGTATATGCATAATATAAAATGTATATAAATAAGTGTATATGGCAGTATTGTTATTCACTGTTATTAATTAGTAGAAAAGTGATGATAATTTTAATAAATAATGTTGGAGGGCTGGAGAAGTTTCTGGAACCCCGGCGGAGAGAAGGGAACCACGCGCCGGGCAAGGTGAACTGGTGAGCGAGAGCGAGAGAGAGGTTTTTTCACGAGCCGCAGGAGGAGAAGAGATAAGAGGACCCGCAGGCGGCGGGTGAGGGGAACGTTGGAGACGTTGGTGCCGGCGAGAGGAAGGAGTGACGATGGAGGAGGAATGATGCCGAGGACGGAGCAGTAAGAGCCGATGCCCAGTACCGCACAGCCCCGTCAGTGTCAAGGAGAAGGAGGGGACGGCACCATAGCAGCGCTGACAAGGGAGAGACGGCAGCGCTCAGAACGGAGCTGTCAGAATCAGTACTACACAGCGCCAGTGCTGCCGGAGAGAAGGAGCGAGCGGTGCAGGTGACTGGGAGGAGAGAGGAGACGGGCGGCCGCGGCATTGAGGACGGTGATGCTGGAGAAAGAGCTGTGACTCTGGGGACGACGGCACTGAAGCCGTGGTGTGGTAAGAGCCAGTAGTGGGTTGCTGCTGAAGAAAGGCGCCCTCACCCATTAGTATCGCAGAGGAAGAGGCGGTCAGGGACACAGGCTCTACTGGAGGTCAATTAGACAGCTGCTGAAGAGCGGGTAATTGCTCGGTTACACACTGTCAGATAAGTAGGAAGTACGGTAGATCCTCTTAACTGCATATCAGTGAGTGACGCATCATCTTATTCCCTCCTCCCACACTGTCAGGAACATGCTTTGATAACTGAAAAAAGGAGGGGGGTATTCCACAACTTGTCTGCTGGAGAGTCGGGGGAGCATCAGAAAAGCATAGCGCTCACTTCGGACTGATAAGTAAAAAGGCACACAAGTGTAAATTCCCTGCAGAACTTTTTATACTGTTACAATAGGAGGGAGATACTAAGTTGCAGTTTCAAATGAGCCAGTGACTTATAAATAACCACATAAAAGCTCTGTATTTGGAGGCACTTTAATAGAGCAAGGAGAGTGTTATTGAAAGGAAAGGTTAAAGGCTTTGCTATTACTCCTATAGAACCTTATATTGATCAAAGGTTCAGCCACATCAGCATAAGGAAGGACTATAAAGCTCATAAAGTAGTATAGAGATAAACTTACATTATCTTCAGTTTAATCAAAATCTTGAAAGAACAGGGAGAATAAGGACACCACCTTGAAGTACTATACGAGAACTAGCTTCAGGCTATTAAAAGGAGCGCCACCAACAATTTGTGACTCAAACTTATTAATATACCACACTCTTTTAAAACACTGATATGGAAACGAGAAACAAATCCATCCTAACAGCCCGAAAGGCTCTAGAAATATTAGGAGTGTGAATAACAAACATTCTTTCAGCATAGTGATAAACTGAACTTTGCGTCATCCTCTCTATCTCAATTGAGAGGAAGTATAATTACTACAAAACTAAAGTAACTTTGCATATGCATGGGTTCTGAAAAGTGCACTAATATATATTGTATAGTACATTGAGAGTACCCGGGTCACTCTGGCACTAAGGGGCCCCTTTTTAGAGGAACTTTTTGTATATTGCATACAAGACATTTGTAAAGGTGGGATAAAGTGCTAGTGCTAGTATAACTTAGTGTGTGTTACTAATGTGCGGTTAATTATTTGATGCATCCGTTCTGATATTAATACATTAAAGTGTTTGAAGTATTATACTTACCGTATTTGTTGGGTCCGTTTGGAGGAAACCATCCGAAGACGCTGGAAGACAAAAGAAACAGGTACTCGACTACATATATTTGTATATTTCATATTACCCTGAAAGAGACACCACCAACAATATATTAGGTTTAAGTAGAGTAGGGCTTACTCAAGCGAGCCTTACAATATACATACTATCTAACTTACAAGTAGCTTGAGTGGAGGCACGGCTGTTGAGTAATCATCCCTTGGCACTATCGGTGGTCGACCCCAATTTAGTGTTGAAGGGAGGGCTACATAAGGCTATCAGTACACATTATGCCGCTCAGTATCCCCAATTCATATTATGCGCCCAGTATCCCCAGTTCATAATATGCCATATTACAGTGTCCTCCAGTTCAAATGCTGCCATGTTACAGTGCCCCAGTTCATATTATGCCACACTCTAGTACCTCCATTACATATTAGGCCACATTAAAGTGCCCCTTGTACCTACTAAAGTTACACCCATGGTATAGTGTGCACACCCAATCCGTCGCTCCCAGCCGTCCTTCATTGAAGCTTCCACAAGCAGTGTCATCACATGACGTTAGGTATGGTATGCCGGCGTCTGGGATCCCAGCAGTCAGTGTACCGACGCCAGGATCTCGGCTGCCAGAATGCCAGTAGGGGGGCGAGCGCAACAAAGCCCCCTTGTGGGCTTGCTGCGTTGGCCACGCTGAGCTCGCCACAGGTTCTATTCCCACTCTATGGGTGTCGTGGACACCCACGTGTGGGAATAGCCCCTGTTAGCCAGGATTCCGGCTGTCGGCATTGTCAGTGGGTGGGATTCCGGCATTGGTATCCTGACTGCCGGGATCCCGACTGTCGGCAATGTAACCGCATCCCGTCACATGCAACATTGTTTATTGTGTATGGAGGATGCAATGTATCCTTATTTCACATTGAGTTGCACTGTAGCATGGTATCTACCCAGCTTTAGGGAGTTTATAAATTGCATGTACAATGTTGTATTCATTACCATGGTAAGGGTGGGTTGTGCTAGATTGAAACAATGGGGTAAATTTACTAAGGTGGGAGGTTTTATAGAACTGGTGATGTTGCTCATAGCAACCAATTAGATTATCTAGCTGCTTCTAGATAATAGAATCTGATTGGTTGCTATGGGCAACATCACCAGTTCTAAAAAAAAAAACCTCCCACCTTAGTAAATTTACCCCATTGTGTCATGAGTTCATCCACTAGCGCCATTTGTATATTCATATCATATATTTTAAAATGGAATTTTATAAGTTGACCTACAGTATTTTATATCTACTTCTACAATGCAAGTGAGATCACATAATTAATGAAGACATTGATATTCTTAGTGTAATCCAGGCAACGTACAGTAATGTTTGTTATCCAGGCAGCGGCATCAGCTGTGATAAAGCAGAATAGCAGCGGCATTTGTACTCATCCTTGGCAGTCCGAAGGGTACAGCACTTTGCAGAGGATATTCGCTGAATTTGCAGACACGTAACAGAACAAGATGGTCATGAGCAAATTATGCAACTCACCCATGAACTCTCCTTATGCTGAGAGAAAAATGTATTATTACCTCAAATCTGTGGAAATGGTGATGGAACTAAAACAGTGTGGTAAATTTCCTCACAGTACACACTCCTCACATTTATCATGATACCTTTATTAAAGGACACTTTTTGATGCTTAAGAATCTGATTCCTCTTGTCCTTGTGCCTCTCGATTGCAATGCCTCTTGCCTTTATCCACATCACTAATCCGTCCTTCAATTTATTTACACCTACTGATTACATGTACTATCCTCTGCTACTTTACACTCAGATTTACTAAGCTATGGCTTTTGCTACGGCTATGGCTTTTGCTCAGAGTAGTGTTAGATTTTCCAACATAACAGGACAGGTACACTCACCTCCACCAAATGTACTCTTAGCTTTATTCCCCTCCACTAATCTGCTCATCTTTATTTTTGTTCTATCTTACTCTGGGCAGGATGTACTAATGTACATCGCCGCCCTGCGCCACGATGCTGATCGCATATGTACTAACATATGCGATCAGCATTGCGGAGGACAGCTCTTCCGATAAGAGCTGTCCTCCGCGATGCGCAGCGGCAGCCTGACTTCCGGGATTTGGCCCCAGGAGTCAGTCTGCGCATGCGCGGGGTGACGGGGGCGGCCGCAGGGCATGCTGGGAGGGATCCGATCGGATCCCTCACACAGCGCCGCGGAGAGAAGCCCACAGGCTTCTATGGACGTAGGCCAGCTAAAGCTGGCGTACCCCGCCGCGGCGCTGTTCTGCCGGCCGGGGGTTAGTACATCAGGAAAATGCGGTAAACAGGGAGTTTACCGCATTTTCCGCTTAGTACATCCCGCCCTCTGTACTAACCCGTTGTGCTTTTTAGTTCTCATGCAGCCTAGCACTTGACCTAACTCCAGTCTTTCAAACAGCTCTTCACCCTTCTTTCCAGGGCCGGTGCAAGATCTCTCTGCACCCTAGGCAAAGCTTCAGCCTAGTGCTCCCTAACCTGCAACCACTCCCGGAGGGGAGATGTAGGTGGCCACTAGGTGGACTGGGGTAATTGTATTATTATACATATGTCTGTGACATGGAAGTTAGAGTCTGATTGGCTGGTACCGTATCACCATGAAATGTATCCCTTTTTTTTTTTTATCATTTTTCAAGGCTTAGTACATCTGGCCCATTCAGAGAAAACGGACAACACTCAAGGACTTTTAAAGTGATGAAGTATATTGTACACAAAGTCACAAAATTTTGTGACTTTGCTGACTGTATACTTTCACTTTAAAAGTCCTGGAGTGTTGTCTATTCTTTACACACACTAGCCGGCATGTTAAGAATCGTATAGGACAATGAGGCCAATTTCACTGTATATGGGGTCTTTAAATAAGATTTTACTCACCGGTAAATCTATTTCTCGTAGTCCGTAGTGGATGCTGGGACTCCGTAAGGACCATGGGGAATAGCGGCTCCGCAGGAGTCTGGGCACAACTAAAGAAAGCTTTAGGACTACCTGGTGTGCACTGGCTCCTCCCACTATGACCCTCCTCCAGACCTCAGTTAGGATACTGTGCCCGGAAGAGCTGACACAATAAGGAAGGATTTTGAATCCCGGGTAAGACTCATACCAGCCACACCAATCACACCGTATAACTCGTGATACTATACCCAGTTAACAGTATGAAATATAACTGAGCCTCTCAACAGATGGCTTAACAATAACCCTTTAGTTAGGCAATAACTATATACAAGTATTGCAGACAATCCGCACTTGGGATGGGCGCCCAGCATCCACTACGGACTACGAGAAATAGATTTACCGGTGAGTAAAATCTTATTTTCTCTGACGTCCTAAGTGGATGCTGGGACTCCGTAAGGACCATGGGGATTATACCAAAGCTCCCAAACGGGCGGGAGAGTGCGGATGACTCTGCAGCACCGAATGAGCAAACTCTAGGTCCTCCTCAGCCAGGGTATCAAACTTGTAGACTCTTGCAAAAGTGTTTGAACCCGACCAAGTAACAGCTCGGCAAAATTGTAAAGCCGAGACCCCTCGGGCAGCCGCCCAAGAAGAGCCCCTTTCCTTGTGGAATGGGCTTTTACAGATTTAGGGTGCGGCAGTCCAGCCGCAGAATGTGCAAGTTGAATCGTGCTACAGATCCAGCGAGCAATAGTCTGCTTAGAAGCAGGAGCACCCAGCTTGTTGGGTGCATATAGGATAAATAGCGAGTCAGTTTTCCTGACTCCAGCCGCCTGGAAACATATATTTTTCAGGGCCCTGACTACGTCCAGTAACTTGGAATCCTCCAAGTCCCAAGTAGCCGCAGGCACCACAATAGGTTGGTTCATACCACCTTAGGAAGGAATTGGGAACGAGTCCTCAATTCCGACCTATCCATATAAAAAAATCAGATAAGGGCTTTTGCATGATAAAGCCGTCAATTCTGATACACGCCTGGCCGACGCCAAGGCCAACAGCATGACCACTTTCCACGTGAGGTATTTTAGCTCCACGGATTTAAGTGGCTCAACCCAATGCGACTTCAGGAAATCCAACACCATGTTGAGATCCCACGGTGCCACTGGAGGCACAAACGGGGGCTGACTATGCAGCACTCCCTTAACAAAAGTCTGAACTTCAGGCAGTGAAGCCAGTTCTATTTTGGAAGAAAATCGATAGAGCCGAAATCTGGACCTTAATGGAACCCAATTTTAGGCCCATAGTCACCCCTGACTGTAGGAAGTGCAGAAATCGACCTAGCTGAAATTCCTCCGTTGGGGCCTTCCTGGCCTCACAGCACGCAACATATTTCTGCCATATGCGGTGATAATGGTTTGCGCTCACTTCTTTCCTAGCTTTAATTAGCGTAGGGATAACTTCCTCCGGAATGCCCTTTTCCTTCAGGATCCGGCGTTCAACCGCCATGCCGTCAAACGCAGCCGCGGTACGTCTTGGAACAGACAGGGCCCCTGCTGCAGCAGGTCCTGTCTAAGCGGCAGAGGCCATGGGTCCTCTGAGATCATTTCTTGGAGTTCTGGGAACCAAGCTCTTCTTGGCCAATCCGGAACAATGAGTATAGTTCTTACTCCTCTCCTTTTTATTATTCTCATCACCCTGGGTATGAGAGGCAGAGAAGGGAACACATACACGACTGGTACACCCACGGTGTTACCAGAGCATCCACAGCTATCGCCTGAGGGTCCCTTGACCTGGCGCAATATCTTTTTAGCTTTTTGTTGAGGCGGGACGCCATCATGTCCACCTGTGGCCTTTCCCAACGGTGTACAATCATTTGGAAGACTTCTGGATGAAGTCCCCACTCTCCCGGGTGGAGGTCGTGTCTGCTGAGAAAGTCTGCTTTCCAGTTGTCCACTCCGGGAATGAACACTGCTGACAGTGCTAACACATGATTTTCCGCCCATCGGAGAATCCTTGTGGCTTCTGCCATCGCCATCCTGCTTCTTGTGCCGCCCTGTCGGTTTACATGAGCAACCGCCGTGATGTTGTCTGACTGGATCAGCACCGGCCGGTGTTGAAGCAGGGGTCTAGCCTGACTTAGGGCATTGTAAATGGCCCTTAGTTCCAGAATATTTATGTGTAGGGAAGTCTCCTGACTTGTCCATAGTCCTTGGAAGTTTCTTCCCTGTGTGACTGCCCCCCAGCCTCGAAGGCTGGCATCCGTGGTCACCAGGACCCAGTCCTGTATGCCGAATCTGCGGCCCTCTAGAAGATGAGCACTCTGCAGCTACCACAACAGCGACACCCTGGCCCTTGGAGACAGGGTTATCCGCCGATGCATCTGAAGATGCGACCCGGACCACTTGTCCAACAGATCCCACTGGAAGATCCTTGCATGGAACCTGCCGAATGGAATTTCTTCGTAAGAAGCTACCATCTTTCCCAGGGCTCGCGTGCATTGATGCACCGACACCTGTATTTGTATTAGGAGGTCTCTGTCTAGAGACAACAACTCATTGGACTTCTCCTCCGGGAGAAACCCTTTTTTCTTGTTCTGTGTCCAGAACCATACCCAGGAACAGTAGACGCGTTGTAGGAACCAGCTGCGACTTTGGAATATTCAGAATCCAGCCGTGCTGTTGTAGCACTTCCCGAGATAGTGCTACTCCGACGAACAACTGCTCCCTGGACCTCGCCTTTATAAGGAGATCGTCCAAGTACGGGATAATTATTTCGGCCATTACCTTGGTAAATACCCTCGGTGCCGGGGACAGACCAACGGCAACATCTGGAATTGGTAATGACAAACCTGTACCACAATTTTGAGGTACTCCTGGTGAGGAGGGTAAATAGGGACATGTAGGTAAGCATCCTTGATGTCCAGTGATACCATGAAATTCTCCAGGCTTGCAATAATCGCCCTGAGCGATTCCATTTTGAACTTGAACCTTCATATATAAGTGTTCAAGGAGTTCAATTTTAGAATGGGTCTCACCGAACCGTCTGGTTTCGGTACCACAAACATTTTGGAATAGTAACCCCGGCCTTGTTGAAGGAGGGGTACCTTGATTTCACCTGCTGGAAGTACAGCTTGTGAATTGCCGCCAGTACTACCTCCCTTTCTCCGAGGGCAGCAGGCAAGGCTGATGTGAGGTAACGGCGAGGGGGAGTCGCCTCGAACTCCAGCTTGTATCCCTGTGATACTACTTGCAGAACCTAGGGATCCACCTGTGGGCAAGCCCACTGGTCCCTGAAGTTCCCGAGACGCACCCCCACCGCACATGTCTCCACCTGTGGAGCCCCAGCGTCATGCGGTGGACTCAGAGGAAGCGGGGGAAGATTTTTGATCCTGGGAACTGGCTGTCTGGTGCAGCTTTTTCCTTCTTCCCTTGTCTCTGTGCAGAAAGGAAGCGCCTTTGACCCGCTTGCTTTTCTGAAGCCGAAAGGACTGTACCTGAAAATACGGTGCTTTCTTAGGCTGTGAGGAAACCTGAGGTAAAAAAAATTCTTCCCAGCTGTTGCTGTGGATACGAGGTCCCAGAGACCATCCCCAAACAAATCCTCACCCTTATAAGGCAGAATCTCCATGTGCCTTTTAAAGACAGCATCACCTGTCCACTGCCGGGTCTCTAATACCCTCCTGGCAGAATGGACATTGCCTTAATTCTGGATGCCAGCCGGCAAATATCCCTTTGTGCATCCCTCATATATAAGACGACGTCTTTAATATGCTCTATGTTAGCAAAATATTATCTTTGTCTAGGGTATTAATATTATCTGACAGGGTATCAGACCACGCTGCAGCAGCACTATTCATGCTGAGGCAATTGCAGGTCTCAGTATAGTACCTGAGTGTGTATATACAAACTTCAGGATAGCCTCCTGCTTTTTATCAGCAGGCTCCTTCAAAGTGGCCGTATCCTAAGACGGCAGTGCCACCTTTTTTGACAAACGTGTGAGTGCCTTATCCACCCTAGGGGATATCTCCCAACGTGACCTATCCTCTGGCGGGAAAGGGTACGCCATCAGAAACTTTTTAGAAATTACCAGTTTCTTATCGGGGGAACCCACGCTTCTTTACACACTTCATTCACTCATCTGATGGGGGAACAAAACACTGGTTGTTTTTTCTCCCCAAACATAAAACCCCTTTTATGTGGTACTTGGGTTCATGTCAGAAATGTGTAACACATTTTTCATTGCCGAGATCATGCAACGGATGTTCCTAGTGGATTGTGTATATGTCTCAATCTCGTCGACACTGGAGTCAGACTCCGTGTCGACATCTGTGTCTGCCATCTGAGGTAACGGGCGTTTTTTGAGCCACTGATGGCCTTTGAGACGCCTGGGCAGGCGCGGGCTGAGAAGCCGGCTGTCCCACAACTGTTACGTCATCCAGCCTTTTATGTAAGGAGTTGACATTGTCGGTTAATACCTTCCACCTATCCATCCACTCTGATGTCGGCCCCACAGAGGGCGACATCCCATTTATCGGCCTCTGCTCCGCCTCCACGTAACCTTCCTCATCCAACATGTCGACACAGCCGTACCGACACACCGCACACACACACAGGGAATGCTCTGACTGAGGACAGGACCCCACAAAGTCCTTTGGGGAGACAGAGAGAGAGTATGCCAGCACACACCAGAGCGCTATATAATGCAGGGATTAACACTATAACTGAGTGATTTTTCCCCCAATAGCTGCTTGTATACACATATTGCGCCTAAATTTAGTGCCCCCCCTCTCTTTTTAACCCTTTGAGCCTGAAAACTACAGGGGAGAGCCTGGGGAGCTGTCTTCCAGCTGCACTGTGAAGAAAAAATGGCGCCAGTGTGCTGAGGGAGTTAGCCCCGCCCCTTTTTCGGCAGACTTTTCTACCGCTTTTTTCAGGAATTCTGGCAGGGGTAATTTATCACATATATAGCCCTGGGACTATATATTGTGATGATTTGCCAGCCAAGGTGTTTATATTGATGCTCAGGGCGCCCCCCCCCAGCGCCCTGCACCCATCAGTGACCGGAGTGTGAGGTGTGCATGAGGACCACTTCTTGCTTCTGGCTCTGTAAGGGGGACGGCGGCGCGGCTCGAGGTCGGGTCCTGTGTTCGATCCCTCTGGAGCTAATGGTGTCCAGTAGCCTAAGAAGCCCAAACTATCTCCAGTCAGGTAGGTTCGCTTCTTCTCCCCTTAGTCCCTCGCTGCAGTGAGTCTGTTGCCAGCAGATCTCACTGTAAAATAAAAAACCTAAAATATACTTTCTTTCTAGGAGCTCAGGAGAGCCCCTAGTGTGCATCCAGCTCAGCCGGGCACAAGATTCTAACTGAGGTCTGGAGGAGGGTCATAGTGGGAGGAGCCAGTGCACACCAGGTAGTCCTAAAGCTTTCTTTAGTTGTGCCCAGTCTCCTGCGGAGCCGCTATTCCCCATGGTCCTTACGGAGTCCCAGCATCCACTTAGGACGTCAGAGAAATTGGGGTTGGGTATGGGATGGCGGTAGTTAACCCTACCCCTTACCCTTCCCATAACCCTCGCTCCCCATGGTTTAAGCCTAACCCTCCCTGGCACGCTCACATTGAGGATGCCAGCTGCCAGGATTCTGGCTTTGGCATTCTGACAGGTGTTAGGATTCCGGCGCCAGTATTCTGAACACTGGCATCCCATCCACCGGCAAAGCCAACTACATCCCTTTAATTGTATGTGCACTATATACATTCATATATACACACAGACATACACATATTTGTATGCTCCCTATTGTGTTCCATCCCTCCAACTGTAAGTTCATTACTGACCCCACCTCCTCCATATGTACTGTATTGTGCCCCAGTGCCTGTGTTTTCCTTATTATGCAGTTTACAAGGGCAAACCCCCCATTGGGCTGTAAGATCTGTACTGTCTGTGGTCCTGCAGAATCCCCCATAGGTTACTTACCTTAAGCTGTTTTCTTATTTTTCCCTCGGCATTGGAAGGATACCTCTTACAGGTGGCAGCAACATTACAGGGGCCTGGAGGAGGTGCATCATGGCTATGAGGGGCAGCCGTGGGGGCACCCCCAGGGAGCTATAGTTACATCCGCCTCATATGTACAGTACCTTCACATGACTTGATGTTACACTTGGCACAGAGGAAGCGCTGAGGTAATATGTGATACAGCCTGATAGTGGCTGCACCTGATTAGAACAGCAGCAGCGGCCAGCGCATTGTAAAAAGAGGAGGCCGCATACCAAGACATCTTTCAGCTTTTTTGCTAGATGAATTCAGTGGTACCCTACAGGAGCAAGCGCCCCGAGGCAGCCGCCTAAAGCTGTCTAATGGTAGAGCCGGCCCTGCTTCTTTCCCTCCTCAAACTCACCCTTATTCCCCTCTATTAAAATGCTCTTCAACATTTTATTCCCGCCATTAGCCAACTCTACTTTCCTTCTGTTGATCTTTCTCTTGTCCTTATTCGGCTTCACTCATGTTCATCTTGACCTTCGTCACTACAACCTCTATGGTGAACTATGGTGAAACTTGCGCATTTAATTTTTATCTTCTTATTTATTAATATTAGTTTGTGATTATTCAGATGCAGTCTCTATAGTTTGTATGTGGTAAATTTTCTGTTCTTTTTTTTTTATTATTTACCCGAGGAATTAAAGAAAGGCGAAATAGTAAAAAATGCACAAAGAAACCCACATCATTTTATTAGGTTTTTGTGTTTTTTGGAAGAAACGCACAGATGCCAGATCTGTCACACACCAGACTGGTGGTCCTCTTTACTGTACCCAGCACAAATACAGCAAGGATTCCTGGGATTACATAATTCTCCAAAACTGTCAGAATATGACCCATGTGTAATTTCTGCCAAGGACCGTTTGTTTCCACACATGGAGCCGCCACCAGATCATGGGTGCAGCAATCAGCAGATCATTGATTCCCTGCACATGACTCCTGTGACCTATTAGCAGCCAGGATGCCCTATATAAATCACTCTCTGTCCATGGCCCTTTGTCAGAATATCTGCTGTAGTCTGCCTTCTAGCTTCCTGTGAGCAGTTGTTCCAGAGTTGGCACCACAATTCAGCGTGCTGTATCTGCTGCTGGTTTCCAGTGTGCTCCTGTGATATTCTCAGCGCCAGTCAGTGGTGGCACCGTAGTCGGTGTCACCCATTTTGGCCAATAACCCACCGTTCGTGCCCGAAAAGGGGATGTGGTTTATAGAAAGGGGTGTAGCTTCACGGGAATCCTCCATTTGTTTCGGTATGCGGTGTGGCCTCGTAGGAAGTCTCAACGGCTACGTCACTCTAGGGGAATGCACAGCATCCCCAGCAGAATAATGTACTCTGCAGCATCCTGCCCCTGTCACCACAGAGGAGACTGCATTCTAGTGTTACCCTCTGGAAGGGAGATGCCGGTGCGGCATGCACCCCCCTTGTGATGCCTATGGTGCCAGGCACTACTACTGGGCAGTTTCCACTGTGCTCCTGTGATACTCTCAGTGCCAGTCACTACTACTGGGTGCTCTCCACAGTTTCCACTGGACTCTTGTGATACTCTTTGCATAGGCAAATGAAGGGGGTTTTCCAGTTGCCTGAAAACACCCCTTACCTACATGATGGCCAGCAACCACTACATGCAGTATAAAGTGGTTAATGGAGCCGCTGCACATACCCAGTGGCAGCAGATTTTCCTACAAAGTTTGCTGTGTGTGTACAGTATGCCTGTGGATCCGAGTGCTCAATCATTGCACCAGAGAGAGTATCCGGTAAGTGGCTTACCATAATCATTGGGCCTGCATATGCCTGAAGTGCTGTATTACATAAACTGCACTTTGTTTGGGGCAGACTATAGCTTGATACAGTGCCGTAACTAGGCATTTTAGCGCTGTGTGAAAGGAACGGCATTGCCCCCCCCCCCACGGGGCAGTGCGCGCTGTAGGCGTGCAAAAAATATATAGGGGTGTGGCTTCATGGGGAAGGGGTGTGGCCACAAAATAATGCCAATTCATACTACGGTGCTCCATTATTCAAATTACGCTGCACAGTAGCACCACTACACCAGGTAAAGTCCCCTTTTGCACATTACGGCAGACAGCATCCCCCTTTTTACACATAACGGCAGACAGCGTCCCCCTTTTTACACATTACGCAAGACAGCGTCCCCCTTTTTACACATGGCAGACAGCGTCCCCTTTTAACACATTACGGCAGAGAGAGTCCCCTTTTTTACACATTACGGCAGACAGCGTCCCCTTTTTACACATGACGGCAGACAGCATCCCCTTTTTACACATTACGGCAGCAGCGACCCCTTTTTTACACATTACGGCAGACAGCGTCCCCCTTTGTACACATTACGGCAGGCAGTCCCCCTTTTATGGGAGGGAGAGAGAGTTATACTCACCCTCACCTGCGATCGGGCATCAATGGCAGAGAATGCAGAGACCTGGGAGCTGGTGGCTGCGGCATGATCAGAGGCGGCAGCGGGAGGCAGGCATCAGCGGGACTCGGAGACCAATGAGCGCGGCAGTGTGGTGGAGGAAAGCGGTGCTCAGAGATGGCTTCGGCGGCTGGCGGGAGGCAGACAGCGCAGGAGCGCTGGGCTGAGAGTAGTGGCTGCGGCTTTGGGGGGGGGCGGCTCCGGCGGCTGGCGGGAGGCAGACAGCGCAGGAGCGCTGGGCTGAGAGTAGTGGCTGCGGCTTTGGGGGGGCAGCTACGGTGGCTGGCGGGAGGCAGAAGGCAGCACTGAAGTGACTGCGGCTGTGTGTGGGGGGGGGTGAGGTGTGCTGCCGATGGTGTGCCTTCAGTGCATGTGCGCTGTGGGTAAGGCACCATCGGCACACACCTAGTTACGGGATTGGCTTGATACATGTATGGGCTGGTAACAATTGCTCTAATATCAAATATTTGGAAACCCCCTTCCAGAAATCCTGCCTTTGCCCCTGCACTGAGTGCCAGTCACTACTACTTGGCGTTTTCTACAGCTTCAGTGTACTCCTGTCATACTCCCAGCAACAGTCACTACTACTGGGCTCTCTACACAATTTCCAGTGTGTTCCTGTGTTACTCTCAGCACCATTCACTACTACTACAGTAGGTGCTCTGCACAGTTTCCAGTGTGCTCCTGTGTATTCTCAGCGCCAGTCACTACTACTAGGTGCTCTGCACAGTTTCCAGTGTGCTCCTGTGTATTCTCAGCGCCAGTCACTACTACTAGGTGCTCTGCACAGTTTCCGGTGTGCTCCTTTGTATTCTGAGCGCCAGTCACTACTACTAGGTGCTCTGCACAGTTTCCAGTGTGTTCCTGTGTTACTCTCAGCGCCAGTTACTACTACTAGGTGCTCTGCACAGTTTCCGGTGTGCTCCTGTGTATTCTCAGCACCAGTCACTACTACTAGCTGCTCTGCACAGTTTCCGGTGTGCTCCTGTGTATTCTGAGCACCAGTCACTACTACTAGCTGCTCTGCACAGTTTCCAGTGTGTTCCTGTGTTACTCTCAGCGCCAGTTACTACTACTAGGTGCTCTGCACAGTTTCCAGTGTGTTCCTGTGTTACTCTCAGCGCCAGTTACTACTACTAGGTGCTCTGCACAGTTTCCGGTGTGCTCCTGTGTATTCTCAGCACCAGTCACTACTACTAGCTGCTCTGCACAGTTTCCAGTGTGCTCCTGTGTATTCTCACTCTCAGCGTTAGTCATTATTGTGTGGTACTCATCATAGTTCCAGTGTACTATGGGGGTAATTCAGAGTTGATCGCAGCAGCAAATTTGTTAGCAGTTGGGCAAAACCATGTGCACTGCAGGTGTGGCAGATATAACATTTGCAGAGAGAGTTAGATTGGGTGGGTTATTTTGTTTCTGTGCAGGGTAAATACTGGCTGCTTTATTTTTACACTGCAATTTAGATTTCAGTTTGAACACACCCCACCCAACTCTAATACCCTTTTCACACCAGCAGTTTTGAACACGGGTTATTGGCACATGAGCGCGCATAACCCGTGTTCCTGTGCGGTGTGAAAGGTACCAGGGGCAATATACCGGGTTGAGAGACCCGGTATTTCAACCCTGCTAGCGAGCAGGGTTGAACGCGTGTTCAACCCGGTTTGCTGTGCGGTGTGAACGGGAGCCGGGTCAGTGCGACCCGTTTCACGTTCACAGTGTATGGACGGGTGGCACTTGGAGATCATGTGATCTCCCAGCACCACCCACGCTGCGTCACCGCCGACATCACCAACCCGGCATATTGCGGGTCGCACACTGGGAGCTCCCGTGTCAGGATCCCGGGTGTGACCCGCCTCAGACGGTATAAAAGTGGTATAACTTTCTCTGCACATGTTATATCTACCCCCCCCCCTCCCCCTGCAGTGCACATGGTTTTGCCCAACTGCTAACAAATTTGCTGCTGCGATCAACTCTGAATTAGGTCCTATGGTAGTCATTCCAAGTTGTTCGCTCGCTAGCTACTTTTAGCAGAAATGCAAACACAAAGCCGCCGCCCTCTGGGAGTGTATCTTAGCATAGCAGAATTGCTAACGAAAGATTAGCAATTCTGCTATTAAGTATTTCCTTGCAGTTTCTGAGTAGCTCCAGACCTACTCCTAGATTGCGATCACCTCAGTCCGTTTAGTTCCTGGTTTGACATCACAAACACGCCCAGCGTCCAGCCAGCCACTCCCCCATTTCTCCAGACACTCCTGCTGGCACGCCTGCGTTATTTAGCACACTCCCTGAAAACGCTCAGTTACCACCCAGAAACATCCACTTCCTGTCAATCATTCTCCGATCAACAGAGCGACTGAAAAGCTTTGTTCGCCCGTGAGTAAAATAGCATCGTTTTGTGTAAAATTGCTTAGCGCGTGCGCCCTGCTGTGCATACGCATGCGCAGAACTGCCGGATTTTAGCCTATTAGCAATTCTGCTAAAAATAGCAGCGAGCAAGTCTGAGGACAGCGAAACGCGTCAGAACGTGCTTCTCCTCTGGTCAGTGGGTCTCCAAGAAGGACATATGATTGCGGCCATTCAACGGTGGAACTTTTTCTAAATGATCGGTCCAAGCATAGAAGGTTAAAAGGACTTCTCCAAAATGTGCCTCTTTTGCATGCAGGATTAGCACCTATGGACTTACCTTTGAAAATTACCTGAAGGACCGGTAACTATAAACATCCTTTAGGACCTTGCCAATGGTCCACGTTTGAAAGATATCAGCTGAGCCGCAAACTAATCAGGTCCAACTTCAGAGGAGTTAGCCAACCTTTTATTTAAACTTGTTTGAGAAACATGTTTAATGTCCATATTTCTGCACATCAATGTTATTAATTCCTATTGAGAAATTTTTAATGTGAATTTATACATAGTATTAAATGTAAGTTTTTTTACCATACCATTGTTACACTATTTTTGCCTATCACTTGAACCAAGCGCTGTTTTCTTCGTAGATATTGTTTTGTTTAGGAGTGTGACTATCTCCTGTACAGCTGCTAGGAGAACCAGCCCTGGTAGTGCCCGTTCCTTGGTTTTTCTTAATTTAACAACTCGGAATGACCACCTATGTGCTGCTGAGTATACTCTCCACACAAGGGTGTACTCAGGACTCCCATTGCCTCCTGTGTTGTGACTATTAGCTGTCATATCTACAAGTATTTAAATGTGGGCTACGTGCTAAGCTTAGCCTAGTGATGGTGGATGAATTGCTGAGTGATCAGTATGAGTCCTTATTGCAGAATATAGGTTCACAAGCATGAAACACTAATGTAGCCAGTGAAGACATGGGGGTATATTTACTAAAAATCGTATTTTCCCGTTTGAGGTCAAAGTTCAATCACGAATGACATCGAAAGTGTAAATATGCAACTTTTTGAATTTAGTACGACTAATTTACTAAGCTGCCGTATTCTGCATTTTCGGTTTTACCGATGTCGATGTCATTCGTTTTTTTAGGCAGTGTTTTACGTAAGTGACTTGTAAAACACTGCCGACTTTAATACAATGAATCTCGGCCGGATCTGAGAGATCCGTGCTGGGCTTCATTGTGCACCTTGTTAAATAAAAAAAAAACAGTGTTAAAATCAAAAAAAAAATTGCGTGGGGTCCCCCCTCCTAAGCCAAACCAGCCTCGGGCTCTTTGAGCCGATCCTGGTTGCAAAAATATGGGGGGGGAAATGATAGAGGTTCCCCCATATTTAAACAACCAGCACCGGGCTCTGCGCCTGGTCCTGGTTCCAAAAATACGGGGGACAAAAAGCGTAGGGGTCCCCCGTATTTCTGAAACCAGCACCGGGCTCCACTAGCCAGATACATAATGCCACAGCCGGGGGACACTTTTATATAGGTCCCGGCGGCCCTGGCATTACATAACCAACTAGTCACCCCTGGCCGGGGTACCCTGGAGGAGTGGGGACCCCTTCAATCAAGGGGTCCCCCCCCCTCCAGCCACCCAAGGACCAGGGGTGAAGCCCGAGGCTGTCCCCCCATCCAAGGGCTGCGGATGGGAGGCTGATAGCCGTTTTGTAAAAAAATTAATATTGTTTTTAGTAGCAGTACTACAAGTCCCAGCAGTACTACTACTAAAAAAATACCCCAATAAAAACATAAGACACACACCTTGAAAGTATAACTTTAATGCATACATACTTACCTATGTTCATTGCATATACACATACTTACCTATGTTCATTGTTCACACGAGGGTCGGTCCTCTTCTCCATGTAGAATCCATGGTGTACCTGTGGAAAAAATTATACTCACAAAATCCAGTGTAGAAGGCTCTTTTTTCCGATTTGTAATCCAGGTACTTGTCAAAATAAAAAAACGGACACCCGACCTCGCACTGAAAGGGGCCCCATGTTTTCACATGGGACCCCTTTCCCCGAATGCCAGAAACCCCCTCTGACTTATGTCTAAGAGGGTTCCATCAGCCAATTAGGGAGCACCACATTGTGGCACCCTCCTGATTGGCTGTGTGCTCCTGTACTGTATGACAGGCAGCACACGGCAGTGTTACAATGTAGCGCCTATGCGCTCCATTGTAACCAATGGTGGGAACTTTGTGGTCAGCGGTGAGGTTACTTTCGGTCAACCGCTGACCACAAAGTTCCCACCATTGGTTATAATGGAGCGCATAGGCGATACATTGTAACACTGCCGTGTGCCGCCTGCAGAGCCGGCCCTAACCAATATGATGCCCTAGGCAAGATTTTGGCTGGTGCCCCCTAGCACCACCGCTAGTTCCGCCTCTGACCCTGCACCCCTTTCCCAGCACCATCACCCCCCACCCATAGCAGTCCTTTTTTTTTTTCCTACCCCCTGTAATTTAAATAAGAACAGTGTGCACATTTGTCCTTACACATATGCCGCACATTATTAGTGCCCTTATACACATAATGACACACATAGTGCCCCTTACACATATGTTACACATTATTAATGCCCTTATACACATAATGATACATGTAGTTCCCAGCGTGAGTCAACTGGCAGCTCTGCTAACGTCGGGTGATAAAAAAGCAATACCCGAAGGTATTAACTATGCCCAGGCGCTAGATGGGTGGTTCCCCACAGCAGCTGTATAAGAAAGAGTTGGTCAGACCCCTAGACAGTAGGTAAAACAGAAAGAATGCAGCGCTTAAATGGTCACATAAGCAAAAACAAGTAGCGTATAAAATCCTTGTTTTAATAAAACATATGTTAAAAGGTGATCTGTAGTAATTGAATCAAGTATATATATATCTGACAACTTTCACATGGTTTTCAAATATCAATCATGATAGGTGTTTTTCATAGTGTCAAAAAGTCCTTGCAGAAGGTCGGTAATATAGAACCTGTTCCTATGATAGTCCCCTTGAATAGAAGGACCCTATGTCCTATCCGTGAGTTTATAGTTACCACCAGCGTCCCTTGAGGTAATTAGGCGAAGCTGCGTCCGCAAATTGCTGTTCCTCAGAGGGTGGTAGATGTGACTCCTCCACGGTACAGTATAGGTTCTTTTAAGGGTCCAAGTTGTTGAAAAATCAACTGCGGGGGCTTGGTCCAGGTCCAATCCTTCCAGGGTTTAGGCAAACACACTATCAGGCAAGTCCCACCAACGCGTTTCGTTGCTTGCATGCAACTTTTTCAAGGTCGAAAAAGTTGCATGCAAGCAACGAAACGCGTTGGTGGGACTTGCCTGATAGTGTGTTTGCCTAAACCTTGGAAGGATTGGACCTGGACCAAGCCCCCGCAGTTGATTTTTCAACAACTTGGACCCTTAAAAGAACCTATACTGTACCGTGGAGGAGTCACATCTACCACCCTCTGAGGAACAGCAATTTGCGGACGCAGCTTCGCCTAATTACCTCAAGGGACGCTGGTGGTAACTATAAACTCACGGATAGGACATAGGGTCCTTCTATTCAAGGGGACTATCATAGGAACAGGTTCTATATTACCGACCTTCTGCAAGGACTTTTTGACACTATGAAAAACACCTATCATGATTGATATTTGAAAACCATGTGAAAGTTGTCAGATATATATATACTTGATTCAATTACTACAGATCACCTTTTAACATATGTTTTATTAAAACAAGGATTTTATACGCTACTTGTTTTTGCTTATGTGACCATTTAAGCGCTGCATTCTTTCTGTTTTACCTGCTAACGTCGGGTGCCTATTTTTTATGAAAATGCATCTTATTTGCATTGCTATGTGGCTAGGATACACAAGCAGCTTCTGCTGATTAAAATGATATGTGGCATGCCTATATACTGTGTGCGACTGTGGCTGTATCTGCATATGAAATGCTACACACAGAATATAGGCATGCCGCATATCATTTTAATCAGCAGAAGCTGCTGATGCCCCTAGGCATACCAGATGCCCTAGGCAATTGCCTAGTTTGCCTATACCTAGGGCCGGCTCTGGCCGCCTGTCATACAGTACAGGAGCACACAGCCAATCAGGAGGGTGCCACAACGTGGCGCTCCCTGATTGGCTGATGGAACCCTCTTAGACATAAGTCAGAGGGGGTTTCTGGCATTCGGGGAAAGGGGTCCCATGTGAAAACATGGGGCCCCTTTCAGTGCGAAGTCGGGTGTCCGTTTTTTTATTTTGACAAGTACCTGGATTACAAATGGATAACAAGAAGAAGAGCCTTCTACACTGGATTTTGTGAGTATAATTTTTTCCACAGGTACACCATGGATTCTACATGGAGAAGAGGACCGACCCTCGTGTGAACATAAGGTAAGTATGTGTATATGGAGGTGTGGATGTATGCATTAAAGTTATACTTTCAAGGTGTGTGTCTTATGTTTTTATTGGGGTATTTTTTTAGTAGTAGTACTACAGGTACCAGCGGGCCCGGTTTTCCTCTGCATGCTGGTACTTGTGGTTCTCCAAGTACCAGCTTGCGGGGGAGGCTTGCTGGGACTTGCAGTACTGCTACTAAAAACAATATTCATTTTTTTACAAAACGGCTATCAGCCTCCCATCCGCAGCCTTTGGATGGGGGGGACAGCCTCGGGCTTCACCCCTGGTCCTTGGGTGGCTGGAGGGGGGGGACCCCTTGATTGAAGGGGTCCCCACTCCTCCAGGGTACCCCGGCCAGGGGTGACTAGTTGGTTATGTAATGCCAGGGCCGCCGGGACCTATATAAAAGTGTCCCCCGGCTGTGGCATTATGTTTCTGGCTAGTGGAGCCCGGTGCTGGTTTCAGAAATACGGGGGACCCCTACGCTTTTTGTCCCCCGTATTTTTGGAACCAGGACCAGGCGCAGAGCCCGTTGCTGGTTGTTTAAATATGGGGGAACCCCTATCATTTTTTCCCCCATATTTTTGCAACCAGGGCCGGCTCAAAGAGCCCGAGGCTGGTTTTGCTTAGGAGGGGGGACCCCACGCATTTTTTTAAAAAGAAAATAACACTTTCCCATCCCCTTCCCACTGATAAACATGCACGGATCTCATGGATTCGTGCACGCCTATCCAAACACGGGATAAAAAAGCAGGTCTGTTTTTTTTTAGCACTTTTTCACGAATTGTATTTCTGCACGGCAGTGTTTGGCTATTGTCGGCAGTGTTTGTGATTTGTACTTTTTAGTAAATTACCGATTTCTACTAAATTGCAGGCGTATTTGACCGATGGTGTATTGATTCGTGATTTTTTCCTAGGACTTCCAAAATATTACGAATGCCCTCATCACTGCCGAGATTTTTGCTTAGTACATTACCGAAATGACACTTTGAAGAAAAAACGGCATCTCGGTCAAAATCGGGACCTTAGTAAATATACCCCATGGTATCAAAACAATGTGTACTATTAGAAAATCTTTTACGGAAATAAATGTTAAAAAGTAACACAATGGCACTCATTCCGAGTTGTTCGCTTGCTAGCTACTTTTAGCATCCGAGCAAACGCATAGTCGCCGCCCACGGGGGAGTGTATTTTCGCTTTGCAAGTGTACAAACGCCTGTGCAGCAGAGCGGCTGCAAACGCATTTTGTGCAAAACAAGACCAGCCCTGTAGTTACTTATTCTGTACGATGATTGCTGCGACGGATGACACGGTAATGACGTCAGATACCCGCCCAGCAAACGCCCGGCCATGCCTGCGTTTTTCCAAACACTCCCAGAAAACGGTCAGTTGACCCCAGAAACTCCCACTTCTTGTCAATCTCCTTGCGATCGGCTGTGTGACTGAAAGCATCGCTAGAACCTGTGCAAAACCACAATGCTGTTTGTACTTGCAGTTTTGCTGTTTTTTTAAATGATTGCTACGCAGCGAACAACAGCAGCTAGCGATCAACTCGGAATGAGGGCCAATGTTCCTTCAATCACAATATAGCAAACAGATTGGAGGAAATATCAACACACTTCAGACATCGTGTACCTAGAAGAATGGTTCCGGTATGAATGGTCGACCATGTTATGGTCGACAGTCATTAGGTCGACCACTATTGGTCGACATTGACATGGTCGACATGGACACATGGTCGACACGTGAAAGGTCGACACATGAAAAGATCGACGTGAGGTTTTTTACTTTTTTTGGTGTCGTTTTTTGCGTAAAGTGACTGGGAACCCCAATTAGTGCACCGCGTCCCCTCGCATGGCTCGCTTTGCTCGCCATGCTTCGGGCATGGTGCCTTCGCTCCGCTACCGCTTCGCTCGGCACAGATTACCGTTCCAATCGTAGTCCACGTGGAAAAGTTCCCCAAAAGAAAAAAAAGTTTAAAAACTCATGTCGACCTTTTCATGTGTCGACCTTTCATGTGCCGACCATTTTCATGTGTCGACCATGTCAATGTCGACCAATAGTGGTCGATCTAATGACTGTCGACAATAACATGTGTCAAAGTCGAAAAATATTGTAATGCATATACCCTGTACTAACCCCATGCACATGCTCGCTGCGCATGCACTCAGTCTGCCGTGCGTGCACATATCCGCAATTTGCGTAAAGTAGCTTCCCACGGCCATGCGCCTTAGTGCGTGGTATGCGCATTTACGGTAGAGTTTGTGAGCGCGTAGAGGGTTATTAGAACATTACATATTTAACCAAAATAGTGCATTTTGTACCCATAGCTCCCCTGCACCACACCAGCGAGTATTAATAGTTTAAAAAGTTCCAGGACTAAGAGATTCGCCTTTGCATGATAGGAAGGGTCAGATAAAGGTTGGAAGGTGATGTCTAGTATCCAGCTGTAGGGTATTTTAAGGGTAACATTCCGGTGTTGGTTAGAGAAAGATCGCATGTTCCAGCGTATAGTTATGTGCAAAAGTAGAATATAGATATTAACTGTATTTACTGTATATTATGTATGCGGCGGGAATCCAGTGGATACCACCCACAAGAGCAGTTGGGGAAAGACATCGCCCATCTATTCAAATCAACCTATGACCTCTTCTGTAATGAAAAGACACATCTCTGTGTCCAATGGACAATGAGATTACAGTGACCATTGTATTGTGTATGTAAGTGTTAGGCGCCGGGGTCCGCTCGTCGGTGCGGCCCGGCGCCTAGCAACCAGGGACGCCGTGCGCGTACAGCCGCCGGCTCCCTGGCAACGCTAGACGCCGGGCGCACGGAGCCGCTCTGACCCTAGCAACGGGGACGCCACGTTCGGGCCGCGTTCCCCGTTGCTGGGTCTGTTCTAATTGTATCATGATGTGCTGATTGTATCATGGTGTGCTGGCCGTGCAGCATGCAAGCTGCACGGCATTAATTGTGATGACCCAGTCTGGCTCCTGATTGGGGAGCTCACACTTATAAGCACCCTTTGGACTTCTCACAGACGCCGGTGATAGCTTCCTGTTTGCCTTTGTCAGTTGCAGAGAGTTTCCAGTCCTGCTCTATCCGGTTGTTCCTGTCCTCAGTGGTCCTGTACTCGGATATTTGTCATCTATTCCTGGAGTCTGACCGAGCACCTTTAACATCCTGTGGTGTTCGTGAGTCGCGGCGCAGCCGTGTGTTGCGGCTTGTCCGCTTACTGTTTATTATTTAGTTTATTTGTGTTCTGGAGCTTTTGCGGAGGATTCCGCTCCCACAGATCCACTCTGGTATCCAGCGGTGCTGGATAGGAGTAACGGATCAGTGGATCTTTGGTTGTCCTTTTCCCTGGCGGCTAGTCCGCACATACCTTGGTTTAAGTTAGTTAGCTTGTAACCCCTGGCCTGGTTGCTTAGTCAGAGGGCCCCTTGTTATCACCCTGTCTCGGATTTCCCTTTGTCTCCCATTAAGACCTGAGGGGGCATCGGGGTTGGGCAGACATAATCCGCCCTTCGAACGCGGCTGCCATGGGCTCAAGCAACCATAGTCTCGCAGGGGATTTCTGATAACACGGGCGAGACAACGGAGTTAGGGCGCCAGGGGTTACTAGGCTCTCCTGCTCCCACAACCAGCAAATCTTCCCAGTACTCAGACCTCTGCCATTAGATCTCCTCTGGGCTGGAGTACGGGAATCATAACATTATCACCGGCCAGACAAAAAAAAAAATTAAAATTAACAGGAGTTGATTTTTTTTTACTTATTCAGTTGGGAGATTTTTGTCGGCCTCATGAATCCCACCGGTGTTGGGCCAAATCCTGGCCAGCTTCTAGTTAGTCAGATTCAAGAACTTACTCAGATGGTTCAGGATCTGTCCCTCCGGGTGAGGTCACAGGAAGATCTGTTACGGACTTCCCCGAGGGTCATTCCTGAACCAAAGATGCATCTGCCTGACCGTTTTTCTGGGGATAGAAAACAGTTTTTTAATTTTAAAGAGTCTTGTAAACTTTATTTTCGTTTAAGACCAGTCTCCTCAGGTACGGAGGCTCAGCGGGTTGGAATTATTATTTCTCTGCTTCAGGGGGATCCTCAGACCTGGGCTTTTGGTTTAAAGACAGACGATCCAGCCTTATTGTCTGTAGACGCCTTTTTAAAATCGTTAGGGCTACTGTATGACGACCCTGATAGAGAGGCGTCCGCTGAGAGTCAGTTGCGTGCTCTCAGACAGGGTAGGAATCCCGCAGAGATTTATTGTATGGAGTTTCGCCGTTGGTCGAACGACTGTGGATGGAATGACCCAGCCCTGCGCAGTCAGTTTCGCCTCGGCTTATCTGAATCTATTAAAGACAGTCTCCTTCAGTATCCCGCTCCTGAGACTCTCGATAAACTCATGGAGCTCTCTATTAAGATAGATCGTCGGCTCAGAGAGCGGAGGGCTGAAAAAGGAGCGTCTGTCGGGTCTACTCCTTGTGTTTTTTCCATCCCTGTGGACATGGAGGAGCCTATGCAGATAGGTCTCTCCAAATTGTCTCCTGAAGAAAGAACCAGGAGGCAAAATTCTGGTCTTTGTTTATACTGTGGAGGTAAGGGACATTTTGCCCGTAGTTGTCCGAACAAGTCGGGAAACTTCCCGACCAAGTGAGTTGTGAGGGGGTTCACTTTGGTCTGCAGCTTATCTCCTCAAATAATTCACTGTTAGTTCCTGCTAAAGTTTCCTTTGGCAGCCTCTGTTCCTCGGTCTCTGCTTTTGTGGACAGTGGAGCTGCAGGGAACTTTATGGATTTAACATGGGCCAAGGCCTTAGGTATTCCTCAGTTAACCTTGGGTAGGTGTGTCACCATGCATGGTTTAGATGGGAGTCCCTTGTCCAATGGGGTTATTTCTCTCTGTACACCTCCTGTTTTACTTTCGGTAGGAGCTCTACATTCTGAAAAGATTGAGTTTTTCCTTACCCATTGTCCAGCAGTTCCTGTGGTTCTGGGTCACCCTTGGCTGGCCTTTCATAATCCCATCATTGATTGGCAGTCGGGGGAGATCTTACAATGGGGTACCATCTGTAATAAAGAATGTATTACGCTTCCTATCCGAGTAGCTGCCGCCGTTCCCGCACCCATTCCTGTGGAATACCAGGATTTTGTTGATGTATTTTCCAAGGGCAATGCGGATATTCTGCCTCCCCATAGGCCTTATGATTGTGCCATTGAGCTAATTCCTGGTGCCACGTTGCCTAAAGGAAGGTTATATGCATTGTCTGGTCCTGAAACTGTGGCCATGAATGAGTATGTGAAAGAAAGCCTTGGGAAAGGATTTATCAGGCCATCCAAATCCCCTTTAAGTGCAGGTTTCTTCTTCGTAGAGAAGAAGGATGGTTCTCTCAGACCCTGCATTGATTTTAGAGCTTTGAATAAAATCTCAGTAAAGAATACTTACCCTCTGCCGCTGATCTCTGTCCTCTTTGATCAGCTACGTTCGGCTGTGATTTTTTCTAAGATTGACCTGAGAGGAGCATATAACCTCATCAGAATCAAGTCAGGGGATGAGTGGAAAACGGCATTCAGTACTCAGTCAGGCCACTATGAGTATCTGGTCATGCCATTTGGCCTGTCTAACGCTCCGGCAGTCTTCCAGGATCTCATTAACGATGTGCTCCGTGAATTTCTTGGAAGGTTCGTTGTAGTCTACTTAGACGATATTTTGATATATTCTGATTCTGTAGAACAACATGTTACCCAGGTGCGTCAAGTTCTAAAAAAATTACGTGAAAATCACCTGTATGCCAAGCTGGAGAAGTGTGAATTTCATGTTACGGAGGTATCCTTTTTAGGGTACATTATTTCCCCTCGGGGATTCTGTATGGAACCAAAGAAGCTCCAAGCCATCCTTAGTTGGGCGCAACCCACCAACTTAAAAGCAATTCAGCGCTTTTTAGGGTTTGCGAACTACTATAGAAGATTTATTCACTCTTTCTCTGACCTAGTTGCTCCCATTGTGGCACTAACTAAGAAGGGAGCAGATCCTACCAATTGGTCACGTGAAGCTGAGTTATCTTTTCAGGCCTTGAAACAAGCCTTTGTCTCAGCCCCTGTCCTCAGACATCCCAACCCAGAATTGCCTTTCATTGTTGAGGTTGATGCCTCGGAGGTTGGAGTGGGGGCTATCCTATCTCAGAAGGATCCGGATTCCCTTGAATTACATCCTTGTGCCTTTATGTCCAGGAAATTCTCATCTGCAGAATCCAACTACGATGTTGGTAACCGGGAATTGCTGGCTATTAAATGGGCTTTCGAGGAGTGGAGACATTGGCTTGAAGGAGCGACTCATACTATTTCAGTTTTGACTGATCACAAAAATCTTCAATACATTGAATCAGCTAAGCGACTGAATGCCCGGCAGGCTCGTTGGGCTTTATTTTTTACTCGTTTCAAATTCATTATCACCTTCAGGCCAGGTTCCAAGAATACTAAGGCAGATGCCCTGTCACGCAGTTTTCTTCCAGTTCAAGACAACAGTCCTGTTACTCCCATACTGCCGTCCTCAACCATTCGGGCAGGCCTCACACAGGATGTATTTACCCAGTTAAAGCTGCTTCAACATCAAGCTCCTGGAAATACTCCTGCTGGTCGTCTTTTTGTCCCTGAGTTTTTGAGAGCAACTGTTTTGACGGAGTTTCATGATAGCAAAGTTGCCGGGCATCCGGGAATCGCTAAGACTTTGGAATTAGTCTCCCGCTCAGTATGGTGGCCTGGTCTTTCCAAAGACATTAAAGAGTTTGTTTTTTCGTGTCAGGTCTGTGCACAGCATAAAGTTCCCCGTTCTTTACCCATCGGTCAACTTATGCCCTTGAATGTTCCTCTTAGGCCATGGTCGCATATCTCCATGGATTTTGTGGTGGACCTCCCTCTGTCAGCCGGATGCCGAGTCATATGGGTGGTAGTGGACCGTTTTAGCAAAATGGCCCATTTCATTGCTCTTCCCCGATTGCCATCTGCCCAGGGATTGGCAGTCTTGTTCCTCCGCCATGTTTTCAGACTCCATGGCTTACCCACTGATATTGTTTCTGATCGGGGTCCACAATTCATTGCACAATTTTGGAAGTCTTTTTGTGCTTCATTAAAGATGAAGTTATCTTTAACGTCCGGCTATCATCCCCAATCCAATGGGCAGACTGAGCGAGTTAATCAATCTCTAAAACAATATTTGCGTTTGTACTCGGCCAAACTCCAAAATGACTGGTCGGAGTTTCTTCCATTGGCGGAGTTTGCTTATAATAATGCCTGTCATTCTTCCACCAATGTGTCTCCATTTTTTGCAGTTTTTGGTTTTCACCCCAGAGCTAATTCATTTTTTCAACATTCCTCTGTCTCCTCACTGGCCCTGACCTCTCATCTTAAACTTATTTGGAGAAAAGTGCACCTGGCTCTCAGAAAAGCGGCATTCCGGGAAAAAAGATTTTCTGACAGGCTCCGGCAGCCGTGCACTTTTAAAGTAGGAGATAAGGTGTGGTTGTCGACTCGCAACATTAAACTTCGACAAACCTCAGCCAGATTGGGTCCTAAATTTATTGGACCATTTCACATTATCAAAAAAGTCAATCCAGTTGCTTTCCGGTTACGTTTACCAAAAACTTTACGGATCGGAAATACCTTCCATTGCTCATTGCTGAAACCATATGTTTCGTCCAGTAGATTTCCTCGTAAAATATCTCAGGGGAGATCACCTATAAATGTACAGGGTCAGCAGGAGGTCTTGGTGGAGAAGGTTCTCGATTCCAAGTTGTCCCGGGGTCGGCTTTATTTTTTGGTACATTGGAGAGGTTATGGGCCAGAGGAAAGGTCTTGGGTCCTGGATGAGGATCTTCATGCCCCGAGGCTCAAAAGGGCATTTTTTCGAGAATTTCCTCAGAAACCTGGCTTTAGGGGTTCCTTGACCCCTCCTCGAGGGGGGGGTACTGTTAGGCGCCGGGGTCCGCTCGTCGGTGCGGCCCGGCGCCTAGCAACCAGGGACGCCGTGCGCGTACAGCCGCCGGCTCCCTGGCAACGCTAGACGCCGGGCGCACGGAGCCGCTCTGACCCTAGCAACGGGGACGCCACGTTCGGGCCGCGTTCCCCGTTGCTGGGTCTGTTCTAATTGTATCATGATGTGCTGATTGTATCATGGTGTGCTGGCCGTGCAGCATGCAAGCTGCACGCATTAATTGTGATGACCCAGTCTGGCTCCTGATTGGGGAGCTCACACTTATAAGCACCCTTTGGACTTCTCACAGACGCCGGTGATAGCTTCCTGTTTGCCTTTGTCAGTTGCAGAGAGTTTCCAGTCCTGCTCTATCCGGTTGTTCCTGTCCTCAGTGGTCCTGTACTCGGATATTTGTCATCTATTCCTGGAGTCTGACCGAGCACCTTTAACATCCTGTGGTGTTCGTGAGTCGCGGCGCAGCCGTGTGTTGCGGCTTGTTCGCTTACTGTTTATTATTTAGTTTATTTGTGTTCTGGAGCTTTTGCAGAGGATTCCGCTCCCACAGATCCACTCTGGTATCCAGCGGTGCTGGATAGGAGTAACGGATCAGTGGATCTTTGGTTGTCCTTTTCCCTGGCGGCTAGTCCGCACATACCTTGGTTTAAGTTAGTTAGCTTGTAACCCCTGGCCTGGTTGCTTAGTCAGAGGGCCCCTTGTTATCACCCTGTCTCGGATTTCCCTTTGTCTCCCATTAAGACCTGAGGGGGCATCGGGGTTGGGCAGACATAATCCGCCCTTCGAACGCGGCTGCCATGGGCTCAAGCAACCATAGTCTCGCAGGGGATTTCTGATAACACGGGCGAGACAACGGAGTTAGGGCGCCAGGGGTTACTAGGCTCTCCTGCTCCCACAACCAGCAAATCTTCCCAGTACTCAGACCTCTGCCATTAGATCTCCTCTGGGCTGGAGTACGGGAATCATAACATAAGTTGTGTATAAAAAGCCCAGTGTTGCCTGGCCGGTCAGAAGACTCTGAACGCTTTCTATCTGACTAGCGGAGGACCGGCTGGGTTGCGCTTGCGAACATTCTCACGTATGTACATTCTCTGTAGCCATTATTCTGTTTAGATTTATTTTGTTAGTCTGTAGTGTATGATTTGAACTGTTTTACCTTTTGGAATAATCCACGGTGGCCTTAGAACCCTGTGGTTTCAACTACAAATCGGTGTTGTGTCTTCACTTTCCTGCAAGGGTTTTAAAGTGTATTTATCTGTATAAGGTGTATAAGTATTGAAAAGGTGTACGCACTGCGGGTACTTTATACCGTCAGCGCTACTTAAGGTTTAAGGTATAACATCGTTGCAGTACTTTGCAGCTAAGGGTTTAAAGCGTAATCCTATCATTGCATTGTATCATTAACAAGGTTTAAAGGTTATCAATTGTGTGTGCGCGTGCGCTGTGTGTACTCTGTACACTCAGCGCGGCGTGGGTACGCCAAGTGCGTACCACGTGCAGGACTCTGTACGCAAATAGCGTACAAAGTGCGTAGCACGTGCATTCAGTCTAGCGGCCATAGCGGCTCCACGGTAATAGTGTATTTAGAGGTATAGCTTTTCGGTCTAAGGTAATATCGACATTATCAATTGGGAGCTCGTCCGGTTCTTCCTCATACCCGCAGCCTAGCAGGTTTACGCAGACTTTATCTATCAGCAAAGGGCGAAAAGGTATCCCCCGTAAGCCTTCTCTTGGTCGGTGGATACACAAGTGCTGATTAGATAAGCGTCTGCCCTGCATGGTTTGAAGGGATGCTGGAGGGATCCGTAAGGTAAGAACGCAAAAGCTATTTTTAAAATCTGCAAATTTCTGTTTGGCGCCAAATGCGCACACAACACACGCATACACCTGTATTTTGTACTTTGCATATCTGCTCGCATTATTGCCGTAAGCATTGTTTACTAGATTGAATTTTGACCTGTACTGAGAAAATTTGTTGCTATTTAGTTAAAATAGAGTTAATAGTTAAGGAAGTAAGTGTAAGACGCACACGCAGCCTGGCCTAGTTGTAAAGGTTTATACAGTAGAAACTGTGTGTTGTGTTAAGTAAGTGATTATAGTTAAATATCGCTTACATTTATAGAAGTGTGGGACTTGTAGTACTGCGGACGCACGGCCTTTGTACACGTGTCTCGGACAGAGTACGGGACTGCGTACGCAACGTAAAGGTATACACACGTGGCGTGTTTACGCAACGTGCGTAAAAGTACGACCGCTAAGTACAAATCACACAATAGCATTGTTTTAGTTTAGGCGCGAGACGGTAGCCACGCGATAATAGCACAAATTGATCAGTTTTCCAATATTTAGTTTAAAAACCTTTTTTACTGTAGTACCTCTGGAACTAAGGCTGTTTTATCTGAATGGAAGTTAATTTTCTGTACAGAAAAACCAAAGTGTATATGAGTGAATGAACGTGAGTGTGCAAACAATAAAGGTTTTGTGGACCCAGGGAATTCGGGATCCCGTAGGAGACCACACTAGGTGAGTGGACACTTGGTGGCGTGAGAGTGGCTTGCTCACGTTAACATTGATTAAGGTACAAAGGAGCAAGTAGTAGATAACAGCAGACCAAGAGGTCAGCGAAGTCAGAAAACCGCTGACAAAGTCAAGCGAAGCTCTGAATACCGCAGACCAAAGGTCAACAATGTTTTTGTGTAGAGAGCGCAGCCCAAGTGGTTGGCGTAGAACCCATATAGGCCCGTTCAGATACGCTCCGGCTGAGGTTTCGCAGCCTGAAAAACGATTCCATTGGTCGCACGGCGGATAAGTAACAGTTACCTATACGCTGTGCGATTGGACCGCGCGTTCGTGGGTGCAATACTTAGCTCACCGCGATACCCCTTACGAGTTTTGCGTAAAATCGCGGGATCATAAGCGCTAGGTGTAGCACACGCAACGTGATTTGTGTAACAATTTTTTGTTTTAAGGGAGTTTTCGCTGGTCACTCAGGAAATCTCTAACGACCAATATTTACTGGGAAGGGTAAGTCACTCCCACACATTTCCAGTAAATAGAGGTTACACAGGGGCCCTAGGTTGGGTACGTACCGGTGCTGACGACAGTGCTTAGGTGTATTGGCCAACGTGGGCGTGAGTGGGTGAGAGCACTCGTTGAACTTTCACCGTTGCCTTATAATTGAGTATTTTGTTTTTTTGTAGGAATTAGCTGAGAAGGCAATACCTGCAAAAGATGGGGGCCAGTTGCTCAAGTAAGGGACGATCAACCAGGGTTCAGGTTGATATTCCGCAGCCCAAGGGGTCGGCGAGGTAAATAATGTGTGAGAAATATGGATCACACGCAGAGTTTTTATGCAATGAATGGGAACGTATGACTGCGGAAGATAGGGAACCATTCCCTAAGGTATACAAAGAAAAAATAGTATACACCTGCGCTGGAACAGTGGAGGCAGCAAACGAATGGCGCAGATTGAATATCACATCTTTGTTCTACATTCCCTAAGGTAGGCAGTTTTAATCCAGAGGTGTTGCAGAATTTAAGGATTAGGATATGTCTGTTAAAATCCCGAAAAGAAAGGATCAGACACTCAAACTGTTTACATTTATTGCAACGAGAGAGTGATATGCAAAGGGAACTAGCTCACGCAGCAGGTTCCAACCCTAGCAGGAAACTGATTGCAATTGAACCACCACCACCGTATATTACAGGGGAGAAAGTGGCTACAGACAATGGCATACTAATATATGATAAGAGTGAACTTAATAAATGTATTAATGCTAACCCGTGCAAGTTGTATCCCATCTTAAACTTCCCTCAGGACTACGAGCAAGAAGATGAGCCCAACACGATATCGGCACTCTCTCTAGCAGCCACCATACAAGACACACAAGTGGGCATGGCCCAACTAGTAAGAACAGTAGCAAAGGCCCCTAGCGGAGGGACAGGTGAGGTCGTGTCCACAGGTAAGTACGGTACAGTACATTATGCAGAGACAATTGCACCTCACATTGTAGAAGCTGAACCCCTGGGCCCACCGCACTCAGCACAAGTTGCTGAGCTGGTCGCTCTAACCAGAGCATGTGAATTGGCTAAGGGTAAGTCAGCCAATATATATACAGATTCTAGGTATGCCTTTGGAGTAGTGATTGATTTCGGGGCCCTATGGCGCCTCAGTAATTTCATGACGGCAGCTGGGACACCTGTAGCGCATGCATCCCATATAAAAAGGCTTCTAACAGCGATACAGGAACCTGACAGAGTGGCTGTTATCAAGTGCAAAGCCCACACTTACAGTCAAGACCCAGTGTCACTTGGTAACAGCCGGGCAGACGAAGCTGCTAAATCAGCAGCCAGCACCCCCATACAGACAGATATCACACAACTGATGGTATTCAATACCGTCAACACACAAAAATTAAGTGAAATGCAAAATTTGTGTTCTCCACAGGAAAAGGCAGTCTGGAGGTCAAAAGGATATGGCCAGGAGTCCTCAGGACTCTGGACAGATGGACAAGGTAAGCCAGTAGCCCCCAGAGCATATCTTCCAAGCTTAGCTGAGGCGGCACACGGTCTGACTCATTTGGGCAAAGAAGGTATGTGTAAGCTGGTGAGAGCCTACTGGTGTGCGCCAGGATTCTCTTCTCATGCGGGTAAGAGAGCAATGACATGTCTTATCTGCTTGAGGAAGAATATTGGAAAGTCAATACCAACAGAACCATCCCATATCCCGCCAACAGACGGCCCTTTTCAGGTAATACAAATTGATTTCATACAGTTACCACCCTGCAGAAATTTAAAATATGTGTTAGTTTTTATTGACGTGTTTTCAAATTGGGTAGAAGCGTTCCCCGCTGCCACAAATACTGCTACGTTCACTGCAAAGAAAATTGTGCTGGAATTTGTGTGCAGATATGGTATCCCTATGATAATTGAAAGCGATAGGAGTACCCATTTTACAGGTGAAGTCTTTCAGGTTATGTGCAAACTGATGGGATTAATAGTAAGCTGCATACTCCGTACCGCCCACAGGCGAGTGCGAAAGTGGAAAGAGTAAACAGCACTATTAAGAACAAGTTGAGCAAAGTGATGGCTGAAACTGGATTGTTATGGCCAGAAGCTTTGCCACTTGTATTGTACAGCATCAGAACCACTCCCAGGTCCCCCCTTAACCTATCACCCTTTGAGATTCTTTTTGGTCGACAACCCCATGTAATGATTGACCCCCAGGATGATTTGAAATGCAATAATGAGGTGACTGTAAAATATATGGTTAAGATGAGCCAGCAGTTGAGGAATCAAAATAGAAATCTAAAGCTGGTGATTCTTGACCTACCAAACAGTAATTGTCATGACATTGAACCTGGGGATTATGTAATGATTCGAAATTTTCTACGCTCAGGTTGCCTCATTGACAGGTGGGAAGGACCGTACCAAGTCTTACTAACCAGCACGACAGCATTAAAGGTTGCCGAGAGAGAGACTTGGGTCCACTCGTCCCACTGTAAGAAGGTCGCTGACCCAGAGAGAGCCCGTGACAAAGAGCAGAGTGTAGAGGAAATCGTATCACTGGAGTGCCTGTTCCGGGAAGGTTGAGAGGCAGGACTGTTGTCACGGCACCTGAGCACGGAGAACTACAAGACCAGAGGCGGTTGTCGCACCAAATTTCTTTTTCCTTTTTATTGTTTTCTCCATCTCCCATTACCCTTTTTTCCCCCTTCCTTGCTCCTTTGTCTCTCCCCTTAACAAGATGGACTTACCCCAAGAGACTGCATTCCGGGTTTTCCTGTTAACCCTGTTGTTGACCAGAGCAGTCTGTTTCTGTGAGAGTACCAGAGAGGTCGAGAAAGGATCCGGAATGGGTTCTGATGGCAAGGACGGATTTGTAGAATTCCAAGAGCAACACATTCACCGAGCAAAGGCGAGTATCAGAAAACGATCTAGTAGTCAAGAAACTAGGAGGCACTGTGAAGGGTTATTGGCTGAGGAAAATTGTATTTGTAGAAACTGTGAAAACATAGTTGAGGACGGGTGCATCCAGAGATGTCAGTCCAGCCTTAATATCAACATGGATCGTCATCCATTGAGTGATTATCACTCATTAGTGGGTAAGGTTTTAAACCAAACAGAATGCTGGGTGTGCTCACAAGTACCTCAAGGTGAGAGCAAGTCAGGACTAGTACCGTATCCTTTAACAATAGATGAGGTACTTGAATTACGGGGTGGGAGACCGGTGGACAAGAAATTTAATATTTCTAGGCCCCCTAGTTTGAAGCTCCACCAGTACCATGTGGATAGATCCTTAGTATGTTTCAACATTTCCAATTCCCGAAAGCCGGGAAATTGGGAAGTGACATGGAATAACCAAACCATGGCATTTTCACAGAGCCGACAGAATGCCTGTAGACTCAGAACTTATACGCCAAATAGCCGACAGTGGAAGGTATTTTCGGTATAGGTATACTCTAGGAAGTAGGACCATGCGGGTTGGAGAAGTATCACCAGGGTACTGTGCGCATATCATACAGCCTGATACGTGTACTGAACAGATGAGAGAGTTAGGGATAGGATTTTTCACTTGGAAGGTTTGCAATATGGTAATGTCATATTCTGTCCCATATGTTCTCCCCGATTATGCATATTTCATATGCGGGAGGAAGGCGTATAAGTGGCTTGCCCCAAACTCAGAGGGATTATGTTACATTGGAAGAGTGTTGCCAGAAGTTATGACCATAACCCATAATAAGATGAAAGACGTTCACCGCAATGCTCAAGCTCCTTACACTCATACTCACTACGAACACATCGTTAAGAGACACCTTATAAATAGGACAGAGCACGCAGCCTCTGATTTGATCCACGAATCCACCGGGATTCAATTCCTACTCGCGTTAGACATCACCCGTACCGCCAGAGGAATTATAAATTATAGGTATATCCACGCGCTAGCGAACCTAATAGATAATATCACCAAGATGTATGATGACACCTTCAGGTATACAGGGAGGGAGTTGCAAGCTTACAAAACGGAACTGATCCAGCACAGGATGGTTCTAAATTATATCACAGCGGTGACAGGCGGGTACTGTGTCACCTTGGCAACTCAGTATGGTGTGAAGTGTACTTTACAAACAGCACTGATGACCCAACCGAGGTCATAGATCAAAAGATGGACGATATCTTGCAGTTGAAGTGGGAGTTCCGGAGGAGACACAACCTTACCCTTACTGCTGTGAGTAATGAACTGACCGGCTGGGTCTCATGGTTGAACTCACGCAATTGGTTCTCAGGTTTAGGAGAATGGGCTCAAAATGTTATCGTGAGTGTTGGAAAGTTTCTCCTTTGTATCCTGGGAGTTGTCATAATGATTGGTTTGATATTTAGGTGTGTTCGAATTTTAACGCGGCGCAAGCGCGGTACCAAAGTGATGAGTTTGAGGAGCGGGGGCATTGGTACAGCAACTGATTTAATTTATGACCCATCAATAGAGACAATGTTGTGATAAAACGTGATTCCACGGTCCGTTTCTTTCACCCGTGTCTCCTTTGTTTTCCCTCAGCAAAAATACACCCATCCGGAGAAGACTTCAATCAACACCCAAGAATGATTACGAAAATGTTATGTGAATGTATTGTACATATGTGTCTTATCCTCATCTCTACAACCTTCAGGTAGTGACACACATTGTCGACAGGTGATATCCACATATTAGCATTCACATGTGTTCCCCCTCCATGTATCATCAACTAAATGTGCACCCCATTTGTTGGAACAAGAAGCCGAAAAGAGCTCGGTACTGTTTGTTGGCCCACTTACAGACCCTTAATATGGGATGAGAAGGATTTAATGTATACTTCGCAATACCTCGAAGCTTATCTAGAACATATACGGCACGATGATACATGCCCCCCAGACATGGATTTCATACATACATGCTTTTACTATCCCACTAGGTCATACATTTCCCGCCTACACCTCTCCGCCTACCATCCAACCATTTATGGATAATATATTGTATATTTTTATCCAACCATCTGTAGATATTGTATTGTATATTTTTCCTGTTTAATGTTTAGATAGTGGCAGTTATTGTTGACTGCCAAAGGGTGGACTGTCAAAGTCGAAAAATATTGTACTGCATATACCCTGTACTAACCCCATGCACATGCCCGCTGCACGTGCACTCAGTCTGCCGTGCGTGCACATATCCGCAATTTGCGTAAAGTAGCTTCCCACGGCCATGCGCCTTAGCGCGTGGTATGCGCATTTACGGTAGAGTTTGTGAGCGCGTAGAGTGTTATTAGAACATTGCATATTTAACTAAAATAGTGCATTTTGTACCCATAGCTCCCCTGCACCACACCAGCGAGTATTAATAGTTTCAACAGTTCCAGGACTAAGAGATTCGCCTTTGCATGATAGGAAGGGTCAGATAAAGGTTGGAAGGTGATGTCTAGTATCCAGCTGTAGGGTATTTTAAGGGTAACATTCCGGTGTTGGTTAGAGAAAGATTGCATGTTCCAGCGTATAGTTATGTGCAAAAGTAGAATATAGATATTAACTGTATTTACTGTATATTATGTATGCGGCGGGAATCCAGTGGATACCACCCACAAGAGCAGTTGGGGAAAGACATCGCCCAACTATTCAAATCAACCTATGACCTCTTCTGTAATGAAAAGACACATCTCTGTGTCCAATGGACAATGAGATTACAGTGACCATTGTATTGTGTATGTAAGTTGTGTATAAAAAGCCCATTGTTGCCTGGCCGGTCAGAAGACTCTGAACGCTTTCTATCTGACTAGCGGAGGACCGGCTGGGTTGCGCTTGCGAACATTCTCACGTATGTACATTCTCTGTAGCCATTATTCTGTTTAGATTTATCTTGTTAGCCTGTAGTGTATGATTTGTACTGTTTACCTTTTGGAATAATCCACGGTGGCCTTAGAACCCTGTGGTTTCAACTACAAATCGGTGTTGTGTCTTCACTTTCCTGCAAGGGTTTTAAAGTGTATTTATCTGTATAAGGTGTATAAGTATTGATAAGGTGTACGCACTGCGGGTACTTTATACCGTCAGCGCTACTTAAGGTTTAAGGTATAACATTGTTGCAGTACTTTGCTGCTAAGGGTTTAAAACATAATCATATCATTGCATTGTATCATTAACAAGGTTTCAAGGTTATCAATTGTGTGTGCGTTCGCTGTGTGTACTCTGTACACTCAGCGCGGCGTGGGTACGCCAAGTACGTACCACGTGCAGGACTCTGTATGCAAATAGCGTACAAAGTGCGTAGCACGTGCATTCAGTCTAGCGGCCATAGCGGTAATAGTGTATTTTTGAGGTATAGCTTTTCGGTCTAAGGTAATATCGACATTATCACATGGTCGACCATCTGAACGGATACCTAGAAGAACACCATGCCAAGCATTTCTGAGCACATACTAAAGTGCAAGCACCTAAAAGAAGAAGTAAAAAGAGGAGAAGGCACCGGTCCCCTGCAGGTATACCTACAGGTCAGTCTCCGTAGTGGAGGGGGTGCTGGATGAAAAGGCTTACACTGGCCCGACCCAACTACATCCCCTCCCCAGCCTACCGATGACTACCATCCAAGACCTGTGTCTCAGGGAGAGTTCATTCTATGAACTACACCATGGACATTGGTGGAAGGACAACGAGTCCAGAGCGCTGAGGTCACCAGTGGGACAGGTGCAAATCTCCAAGAATATTCCCACAGCAGGTACCCATCGTCTAACAAAGACTCAGTGGGCTACCAGGACCATGCTGTCCACAACCAGCACATATTACTATTACTAGAACCATGCTTTGTAAGTGATTGCCCCTTTAAAAAATGTCAGAGTTCGGCCATCATCCAACACGGCTGCCAAACTTGGACATCATTACATCTGGTCCCATGTCTTTAGCCTGCACTGGCTACATTAGTATTTCATGTTTATGAACCTATAATCTGCAATAAGGACTCGTACAGATCACTCAGCAATATATCCACCATCACTAGGCTGAGTGTAGCACTTACCCCAAATGTATTCATTTTTTTAAGTTGGTCACCTATTGTGCAGCAGCTTGCCAAAATCACACACTTGGTGCGCAGGTACACTTAGGTCGACAGTGTCTAGGTCGACCACTATTGGTCGACAGTAACTAGGCGACAGGGTTTCTACATTGACATGTTCTAGGTCGACAGGTCAAAAGGTCAACATGAGATTTTTTAGTTTTTTGGGTGTCGTTTTCTCCGTACAGTGACCGGGAACCCCAATTAGTGTCCCCTGGCATGGCTCGCGAGCTTCAGGCAAGGTGGCTCGGTCTGCTACCGCTGCTCTCGGCACAGGTTACTATTCCCAATCGTAGTCCACGTGGATCGTTAAGTATGAAAAAGTTCAAAAAAAGAAAAAAATTGTGAAAAACTCATGTCGACCTTTTGACCTGTCGGCCTAGAGACCCTGTCGACCTAGAAACCCTGTCGACCTAGTTACTGTCGACCAATAGTGGTCGACCTAGACATTGCCGACCTAAGTGTGGTCGACCTAGAGACAGGATACCCCAAATTAATATCTAATGGCGATGCGGTTACATTACCGGCTGTCGGGATCCCTGCGGTCAGGAAAGCGACCCCAAAATCCCGACAGATGGAGAAATACCGTCAGTCAGAATCCGAACCCAAGTCTGGTATTCCCACTTGGGTGTTGGTCCACACCACCACCCGAGGGGGAATATAATAGTGGGGTGACCGAAGGTTGTCACCGGGCCCGAAGCCTCCGCGAGGGGACATGCTGCGCTCGCTGCCGGGATTCTGGCTGTCGGATTCCCGGCGTTGGTCTTATGACCACTGGGATACCGACCACCGGGAACCCATACCGATCCCATGTAAAGTATTTTCAGATACTCTCTATGCTACTGTAGAGCTGCATTGGGCACTATCTGCAGAGTCCCCTGTCGTCATCTTATCCACCAGATCCTACTGGTAATCAATGACACTAATATTGTGCCTACTCAGATCTCTACCTGTGTCTGACAGTATCAATAAAACTAAAATGAGAAACATCATTAAACCTCCAAGTTTTCTACATACGGCTTCCAGTCACATCCTTGGGTCCATTTCTGGGTCCAGAAAACTTACAGATTCTGACAAGAGTGTGGCAAGTTATTATACTTCTTAGAATTGCTACCCAACAACGCTGGGATCTTGGGTTCAATTCTGAATTCCACATAGAGTTTGTATGTTCTCCATTTAGTCTTATGGGTTTTCGTTTGGTGTTCTGGCCTCCACCTAAGGTCCAAGGATATTCTAGTAGGTTAACTGGTTTCTGGTCATATTTCTTCTGGTCAGAGTTTCCTACAATCTTTCATGGCTACATCATTCTCTTTCTGGCCAGGCAAATTGTAAATCATCAGAAAATTCATTTACGTTTACCTGCATTTACCATGCAGAAATAACATTTACTACACTAATCATTTGGGCATATATTTAATAATCCCTTACAACCCCTTTTTTCTACTAGCTTGCACAACAGGCCCCAAAACACCTTTTCCTGCTATGAATTGCAAGAGCATACAAAGAGTTAAACAGATAACAAAATAGTAATTGCCACTCATATTAAAATATTCATCATGCATTCGTTAGAGAGAAAATACAGTTTGGATCCTGACATGGGGGTATAATAAAGAAGAGAACGGTATAGCCTCCGATGGGTCCTTGGTGAGGCTTTTGAAATATTTGTGGATCACAGTACTCAACAAATAATTTTGCCTGCCTCAGTTTAAACAGTGAATTAAGCAGACTTGCTCCCCAAGTGCACTGCTGAGCCATCAAACACTAAAGAGGTCAATAATAAATATGCTGACCACTCGCCTCCCTGGGTCTACATGAGGATAATGAGATGCAAACAGAGGACCTCTCGGGAAACGACCATGAGCCCAGGTGTCACCTGAAGACAAAGAGACAGCACTTGCTGCAGCTGGGAGAAAAGCTGAATATCCTTGCATGGTCACAGACTAGACATAGAACAATACACATTATACAGCACTAAGCCTTGCCTCTGGCTGTCAGATTCCCTGCTGCGAGCCCTCAGAATAATATGCAATAACTGCAGCCACAAGCAGCCATACAGAATACTTTGCTTATGTTGGAAGGGTTTCACAGTTGACCTGAAGTTAAGGTTTATAAACACAACTTGTGTTAATTAGCATTCTTTTTTCCTTAGTTTTCAAACCATCAATTAAAGGGATAGGATCAATGACAGGAGAACCCTAAAAGCAGAGAATGTATGAAATGGTGAAGTTATGACCAATAGATATAGGTCGGTCCAGTTGGCACTTGAGACTTTGATTTTTCCTTTAAATACCAGTTGGGTCCATGGTCATGGAACATTTTTTTGTCTTTGATGCAATATTGCTGTGATGAACTGATGTCATGGCTTGTCTTGCACACCCACTTGCTGATTTTTGCTGATGCCGCTGGAAAATATGCACCTACTTCTGCAGAATTCAGAGTCTAACTGGAATTGGGCATGGGAGTAGGTAGACTGTAACTTCAAAGCCCTATCTGCAACATTATTAGGGCCATCCAACCTACATACTGTTAAGGTGCCCATACACTAGACGATATTATGAGCGATTTGGCCATTTACGATGGATTGGAACTACAAATCCTTCACAATAGTGCAGATTTCTCAGTGTCTGTGAACGATAACAATCACAATGTGCGGTCCCGCTGATCATTGGTCAGAGCTTCTGATCTTCCCTGCTGCAGGGAAGATCTGAAGCTATCGTCAACTATGGCATGCTCCTGGTTGTAGCCACTCCCAGATCTTATCTTAAGATATATCTTCTGTGTATTGTACTATGGGGGACATTCCGAGTTGTTCGCTCGTTGCCGATTTTCGCAACGGCGCGATTAAGGCAAAAATGCGCATGCGCATGGTACGCAGTGCGCATGCACTAAGTATTTTAGCACAAAACTTAGTAGATTTACTCACGTCCGAATGAAGAATTTTCATCGTTGAAGTGATCGGAGTGTGATTGACAGGAAGTGGGTGTTTCTGGGCGGAAACTGACCGTTTTCAGGGAGTGTGCGGAAAAACGCAGGCGTGTCAGGGAAAAACGCGGGAGTGTCTGGAAAAACGGGGGAGTGGCTGGCTGAACGCAGGGCGTGTGTGTGACGTCAAACCAGGAACTAAATGGACTGAGCTAATCGCAATCTGTGAGTAGGTCTGGAGCTACTCAGAAACTGCTAAGAATTTTCTATTCGCAATTCTGCTAATCTTTTGTTCGCAATTCTGCTAATCTAAGATACACTCCCAGAGGGCGGCAGCCTAGCGTGTGCAATGCTGCTAAAAAGCAGCTAGCGAGCGAACAACTCGAAATCCCCCCTCATATCATTTGCCCAGGACTGCTGGGGAGCTGTCAGGGGAGTTCAAGGGAAATCGTTAAAGAAAATGCATCGTTTGCAGGTCCCTTTAGTTTCAACTTTTCTCCTATAAATAGGCTTTCTATATAGCCCCTTTAAAATGAAACACTCATGGATTATATAGGTTCTGTGTAATTGATGAGTGTTCCGGTTTAAAGGTATAGTAAGCCTACCTATAAAAGTGCTTGGTTTAACCTCAATCATATTTTGCATGAAACATGAGAATGCGATTACAATGGTACTTTGGGGGAGAGTTATAAAGTGGAGAAGTTGCTGAAGGCAACCACAGCTTCCAACTGTTATTTATCTAGCCCAGGCTTTGAAATGACAGTTGGCTGCTATGGACAATTTCTCCAATTTATCTCTTGAAAGTTTGATACATCTCCCACTGTAGGAGAGAGTTGGGTAAGATGAGCCAGTGGGGAAGTTGACCCACCCCCTGTATATAGGTAACTGTATACATTTGTTGTCATGTGACCATACATATAGGAAGCACCAGTCATTTCCATCTGGCTGTGATGGCGAGAAGCACATGGTAAAGTAATAATAATAATAATAATAATTTTATTTATATAGCGCTCTTTCTCCAATAGGACTCAAGGCGCTTAGTGGTATATTTTTTTCATAGGTACAGGTCAGGTACTATATAATTAATAACTGTTATGTCAAAATAATTTATCCAGGTCCGAAATATACTATATATCATACATGTTGGTGATTTACCAGTGTATAAAACTATGTGGCTCCTTTATCTAAAGATTAGCCTGAACTACTAAACTAGGCATTTTTCCCTAAAATGGCGGCTGTGGGGTAAATAAGCCAGTTTAAAATTGATGATGATGAAGTTAGTGCAAGACTCTCGGAAAAACCCTGGGGGAGCAGTGGCAAAGAGAAAACCACTTTTGCATTTAACCAGGGGTCTATTCAATTGATGTCGGATCCTTTCTGATGGAAAGGAAACAACAGTTCAGTATTCAATTTGAGGCCAAATCCGACAGGTTTTTGGTCGGTTTTTGACAATGTCAATCCAACTTTTTTTTTAAAAACCTGTCGGATTTGGCTGCAAATCCGACAAAACACGTGGATCCGCGGCTAATCCGCCAATCCACGTGTTTTCCAACAAGTTGGAATTGCAGACAAGTTGGAAAAACGGCAGCCCCATTGAATAGGTCGAATCATGATTCAACCTAAGAAAGTCGGAAACTGCCATCTTTCTGACTAGACCGCAGTTCCGACTTTAATTGAATAGACCCCTAAACAGACGATTTTTCCCTTCAAAACCGTACATATAGTTGTTGTCTTATTAATTTTTATTTCATATGGTTTAAAAAATATTTTTTTTAATATTATATTATGCACATCTGCAGAACGGGATAATATATATGTATAGTTATATTTACTCAATTATATGGATGCACGTGATGTATTGATTAATTGATCCAACCATTATCATTCACTATTTATTTATTTGTTATCAATGTATTCATTCCTACTGTTCATCGAATATGATAATTCAATTAGCAGTATATTCTTTTTATATAGATAATATCGTTACTCTCCATAATAATAGGTTCCTATGATATGTGAATATGACATTCTATAATATCATATCCTACTCAGAAAATATATGGATTAAATAAAGAAATATCCTTCCATTTACTATCTACAATAGGGACGATGATCTCTATCCTGAATATATCACAGCAATAGACAATCAAAAAGAGCCGCCCGGTGGACCCGATCACGTGTCCACTCCGGGACACGTGATGGAGTCCCACAATGCATTGGGTGCGTTCCATCCGTGCGTCCCACGGACGACTTCCGGTAACGAAGTCCGTGGGTTGTGGCAACGCGCGGTGGAACGCAACACAGGTGCACTCGCCCTTCACACAGGTGAGTGTCCTAATGCAAAGTGGGAACCACAGGACCCACCGGTGGGCTCAATATATTTAAACACATCTGTTTTTATAATGAGTGCTACTAATGACTGAGAGCTAAGGTCACATGACCGCTATGTTTATACCTGTCTAAATGATTATTTTACTTCATAATTGTGTACAATCAAATCTATTATGAATGCATTGGGACTGTCTTCTAGAAAATAGATGATATTGTTTATTTTGAACTCTGGATCAGCTAATATAATCCGAACTATCACAGCTGTATTGTGAAACACCAATTAGTGAGGTATAAAAATGGCTCAGAATGAATCTGAGGTTTACTTCTGAAGAAGCTGAGCGACCTGGCTCAGGGAAACGCGTTAAGACATAGCTGTGGAATCCCAACCTTTGCCCAGTTTTGATCCAGATAAGGACTTTCTTGCACACTTGGATTTCCAAGAACTACATTCAAACCACTCCTTTCAGCACAACCAGCAAGATATGGAAACCCCTTGAATATCTACACAGACGAGCAATCATCACCATCTTTACATGGAACTGTGTGAGAGGTACTATTAAGGGTATTACCAGCTGACTGCATAACCAAATATAAGGAGGAGGAAATCTGCACTTTACTAAGTCCGGGATCATCAAAAACATGGTTGGGTTCTTTTCAGCATTTTGAATATATACCTCAGAGCCATTCATATTTTAACTCAATTTTATAATTATTATATATTATAATTGTATGGTGAATTTTTAACACCCTTACTTTCATGCTTTTAATTTATGTGATAATTGTGTTTATTAAAATTTATTACTGATCCAGTGGTAATTGACTTATTGAAAATTGGCACTACAACTCTTAGCGCTGGTACCCCACTTTTTATTGGAATTGCAGACAAGTTGGAAAAACTGCAGCCCCATTGAATAGGTCGAATCATGATTCAACCTAAGAAAGTCGGAAACTGCCATCTTTCTGACTAGACCGCAGTTCCGACTTTAATTGAATAGACCCCTAAATAGACGATTTTTCCCTTCAAAACCGTACATATAGTTGTTGTCTTATTAATTTTTATTTCATATGGTTTAAAAAATATTTTCTTTAATATTATATTATGCACATCTGCAGAACGGATCTCCTTGTCAACAACTGAGGAACACAAATGTGACATTTTTCCCACAAAGGGGAAATTTATCAAACATTGGAGAGAGATAAAGTACCGCCCATTCAGCTCCTGGCATTTTTTAAACAGAGACTGTAAAATGATAGGAGAGGATTGGTTAGTACTTTATCTACAGTATCTCTCTGTACTTTATCTTTTACCAAGTTTAGCTATATCTTCCCCAAAGTGATTTGCTGAAGGAGCTACAGTACCTCAAACTCAAAAGGCTGGAGGAACGGCAAGAAGGGAGGAACACGTCATAGTTCCCTGCAATGTTCAGGGCCTAATTCACCAATAGGCCAGTGGTTTTCAAACTGTGTGCCTAGGCACCCTGGGGTGCCTTCGATTGGTGGTCCAGGACCAATTCAAATTATTTATGGTCAATATAATAGGCAAAACTAGTGCTTGTGGCTGCCAATCATAACATATGTGGATAAACAGAGGCAAATCTTGTCCCCCACCACATAACTGAACCTAAGGATGACAGGAAAGGGCACCCTTTGCTTAACCAAGTTCAAGCACGCATTCAGTCAGTCAGCATCAGGTTCATACACGGCTGCAGCCAGTGACCAGTCAACAAAATAACCTTTGTAATAACTAGCCACACGTGTATAAAGTGGAAAGTAATAGAGCAGAGAGAGAGAGCTTTATTTCCTACCAGCAGTACATTATAATGTGATGCAAATTAACATATCGTGTCGTCGATTCCTGACACGAAGCTTAATCCTATTGGCTAATAAAACTTCTATCTTATACGTAATATGTTTGCCAACGTCTGTATTTCTTATATGTGCTTTTAAGTGGAATAACTGGGGGGGGTTTGCTAACCTCGAAACCTACATATGTCTGGTTATATTTTTACACCTGCTATACCGCAAACTGACAAATACCCTTTGAAGCTCACATGTCTAGCTGCTGACATTATATTTCTGCTAGGAAATTACCGTAAAATATATCTTAGATAAAGGTCATAACTTCACAATATGGGTTCAAACAAAGTGCAGTGTCTGTACTTTTTCCTGTGTCAGCTCTAAGCTGAAAACAATTTGAAACAGCTTGTCAGATGTCAATTATAAATGGAGTCTTATGAACAAATATGGCTTCCATCTTTATCACATATAAACACAATTTACTTAATTTAATATTTAATTCTAAATTTCTCACTAAAAAAACTCTTGGGCTAGGGGTCCCGTGAAAAAAATTCTGATACTCTAGGGCGCCGTGATTCAAAAAAGTGTGAGAACCACTGCAATAGGCTGATAAGACTGCCGCCTGGAGCACTGGGTCCTGGGGAGGGAGCACAGCGCCGGCACAATAGATAGCGCTGGGATGGGAGCTCTTCCTGGTGCCGCTAGAGTTGGGGCTGAGCAAGGTCTCGTGAGATCTCCCCCGGGCACTGTGGGAGCAGCGGTGCCTGCTGGGATTGCCGACGTCACCGAGGGAGGGACGCCGAGAAGAGGAGATAGTGTGAGAGCTGCGGCTGGCTTTGCTGCCGAGGCTGTGATACTGTGGGAGTAGCGGCGCTTGCTGGGATTACTGGCGTCATGGAGGCAGGGACACCAGGAAGAGGAACACTGCTAGGGCGGTAAGTGGCAATATGAATGGAGCTGAGACCCGAGCCTGTTACAGATTTTTAGCTGAATGTGAGCAGAAAAAAATTGGTGGGGGGGAAGGGGCGGCCACTTCTGTATTAGCCTAGGGCGGCTGGAACTCTTAATCATGCCCTGGCAATGTTAATGTGTGGATTGTTGAATAGTCATGAAATGCCGAACAGATGATGAAACAATGGTTTCATTGTTAATTAATAAACTTTATTTGGTTGGTTTTATATTGTTTAAAATTACCTTTAAGAAATTAAATAAGAGTATTCGGAAAAGGAAACACATTAGTAAAAAAACATTTTTTTAAATTATGCAGATATTTAAACTTGAAAAAGTCAATTGGTCAGTTTATCCCCAGGTGGCTCAATTTACCCATTGATTTGGATCAGATTATCCCTAATCTGGGGTAAATTGAGGCACAAGACCGCTTTTGTTTTAGAAATCATATTTTTACAGCCCTTTATCATAGATGCATTCTTATAATTTCGATTGACAGGACACACAGGAGACATCCTGAAATAAAGGTGGATATTTTCATTTTACTCCTGTCTCACTGCCTAGGGGACAACATAAGTAAAAAATGGCTCATCATACCCCACTCTCCCCTATGTACTGTATTCAGGGGGTCATTCCGAGTTGCTTGCTAGCTGCCGTTGTTCACAGCGCAGCGATCAGGCTAAAATTCAGCATTTCTGCGCATGCGTAGGCACCGTAATGCGCACACACGGGTACAAAGTCCTTTGTGCTTTTGCACAGGTTCTACCGACGTATTCATTCGCACTGGCGGCCGCAAGAAGATTGACAGGAAGGGGGCGTTTCTGGGTGTCAACTGACCGTTTTCAGGGAGTGCTTAGAAAAACGCAGGCTTACCAGGGAAAAACGCTGGCGTGGCTGAGCGAACGCTGGGCGGGTGTATGACGTCAAAAGCCAACCCTCCAACGTTAGAATCAACGCACACGAAGAGTAAGTACAGGGCTGGTCTTGTTTTGCACAAAATGTTTTTGCAGGCGCTCTGCTGCACAGGCGTTCGCACTTCTGCAAAGCGAAAATACACTCCCCAGTGGGCGGCGACAATGCATTTGCACGCCTGCTAAAAGCTGCTAGCGAGCGAACAACTCGGAATGACAACCTCTGTGTGTTATATAGAGCCTCATTCTGAGCCAGATGTGATGTCGGAAGCAGTTGGGCATTTTCTTTCTTTTGTGTATGCGGCTAAGTCACACTATGCATGCACACATTCGCTACTGGGACGCACAGTCTCAGAATTGTATTGGAAATGTATTGGTGACAGGGAAGTGGATATGCAGACACACAGGGTCTGTTTAGTTGGTGTTTTATGGGGGTGTCACCGAAGTGGTTGCGTACTCAGGTGCTTAATAACTCACACTGAAGGCCATACTCAGATGGAAAATCTGCACCTAGTACAGGGTCAGTGCAAGTTTCTATGGTGCAACTGATTTTGGACCCACCAAACCAGGGTTGGACTGGCCATCTTGTGCTTCTGGCAAAGGGCTGATGGCTTGATGGTCCAGTCCAGCCACACAGAGAAAACTGGGCTGTGAACAGTGAAGCCACCTGGTGATACAGAGATAAGTGGGCTTGCCGTGAGGCCAGGCCCCTTGACTTGTGACACGCATGCTTAAGCCATGACAACAACCCCTTTTTGTGCACTTGCCCAGGCTGATTAAGAGCCCCAGTGTCCCTGCACCAAGCTTGATTGCAGCATCTGGAGACGCTCAAAATGGCGCCTCAGTCATCACAGAATTTAAATTCCAATGTACCAGCACAGAAAATGGCTACATCCTCAGTTATAGTCACTTTAAGGGGGGAATTCAATTGTTTGAAAAGTCAGTTGGGTGTCTTTTTTTTCCTGTCTATTATATAGGAAAAAACAGACACCCAACTGACTTTTCAAACAATTGAATACCCCCTAAGGCCCATATTCAATTAGCGATGTTATGTGGTTGCGATGTGTGACTGGGCACATAAGGCCCATATTCAGTTAGCGATATTATGTGGTTGCGATGTGTGATTGGGCACATAAGGCCCATATTCAGTTAGCAATATTATGTGGTTGCGATGTGTGACTGGGCACATAAGGCCCATATTCAGTTAGGGATGTTATGGGGTTGCGATGTGTGACTGGGCACATAAGGCCTATATTCAGTTAGCAATGTTATGTGGTCGTGATGTGTGACTGGGCACATAAGGCCTATATTCAGTTAGTGATGTTATGTGGTTGCAATGTGTGACGGGGCACAGAAGGCCCATATTCAGTTAGCGATGTTATGTGGTTGCGATGTGTGACTGGGCACATAAGGCCCATATTCAGTTAGCAATGTTATGTGGTTGTGATGTGGGACTGGGCACATAAGGCCCATATTCAGTTAGCGAAGTTATGTGGTTGTAATGTGTGACTGGGCACATAAGGCCCATATTCAGTTAGCGATGTTATGTGGTTGCGATGTGTGACTGGGCACATAAGGCCCATATTCAGTTAGCGATGTTATGGGCTTGCGATGTGTGACTGGGCACATAAGGCCCATATTCAGTTAGCGATGTTATGTGGTTGTGATGTGTGACTGGGCACATAAGGCCCATATTCAGTTAGCGATGTTATGGGGTTGCGAAATGTGACTGGGCACATAAGGCCCATATTCAGTTAGTGATGTTATGTGGTTGTGATTTGTGACTGGGCACATAAGACCATACTTGCCTACCTGACCCTCTCCATATATTCAGTTAGCGATGTTATGTGGTCGCAATGTGTGACTGGGCACATAAGGCCCATATTCAGTTAGTGATTTTATGGGGTTGCGATGTGTGACTGGGCACATCAGGCCCATATTCAGTTAGCGATGTTATGTGGTTGTGATGTGTGACTGGGCACATAAGGCCCATATTCAGTTAGCAATGTTATGGGGTTGCGATGTGTGACTGGGCACATAAGGCCCATATTCAGTTAGTGATGTTATGTGGTTGTGATTTGTGACTGGGCACATAAGACCCATATTCAGTTAGCGATGTTATGTGGTCGCAATGTGTGACTGGGCACATAAGGCCCATATTCAGTTAGTGATGTTATGTGGTTGCAATGTGTGACTGGGCACATAAGGCCCATATTCAGTTAGCGATGTTATGTGGTTGTGATGTGTGACTGGGCACATAAGGCCCATATTCAGTTAGCGATGTTATGTGGCCGCGATGTGTGACTGGGCACATAAGGTCCATATTCAGTTAGCGATGTTATGCAGTTGCGATGTGTGACTGGGCACATAAAGCCCATATCCAGTTAGCAATGTTATGTGGTTGCAATGTGTGACTCGGCACATAAGGCCCATATTCAGTTAGCGATGTTATGTGGTTGTGATGTGTGACTGGGCACATAAGGCCCATATTCAGTTAACAATGTTATGTGGTTGTGATGTGTGACTGGGCACATAAGGCCCATATTCAGTTAACAATGTTATGTGGTTGTGATGTGTGACTGGGCACATAAGGCCCATATTCAGTTAGTGATGTTATGTGGTTGCGATGTGTGACTGGGCACATAAGGCCCATATTCAGTTAACGATGTTATGGGGCCGCGATGTGTGACTGGGCACATAAGGCCCATAATCAGTCAGCGATGTTATGTGGTTGCGATGTGTGACTGGGCACATAAGGCCCATATTCAGTTAGCGATGTTATGTGGTTGCGATGTGTGACTGGGCACATAAGGCTCATATTCAGTTAGCAATGTTATGTGGTTGCGATGTGTGATTGGGCACATAAGGCCCATATTCAGTTAGCAATGTTATGTGGTTGCAATGTGTGACTGGGCACATAAGGCCCATATTCAGTTAGCGATGTTATGTGATTGCGATGTGTGACTGAGCACATAAGGCCCATATTCAGTTTGCGATGTTATGTGGTTGTGATGTGTGACTGGGCACATAAGGCCCATATTCAGTTAGCAATGTTATGTGGTTGCAATGTGTGACTGGGCACGTAAGGCCCATATTCAGTTAGCGATGTTATGTGGTTGCAATGTGTGACTGGGCACATAAGGCCCATATTCAGTTAACGATGTTATGTGGTTGCAATGTGTGACTGGGCACATAAGGCCCATATTCAGTTAGCGATGTTATGTGGTTGTGATGTGTGACTGGGCACATAAGGCCCATATTCAGTTAGCGATGTTATGGGGTTGCGAAATGTGACTGGGCACATAAGGCCCATATTCAGTTAGCGATGTTATGTGGTTGCAATGTGTGACTGGGCACATAAGGCCCATATTCAGTTAGCGATGTTATGTGATTGCGATGTGTGACTGAGCACATAAGGCCCATATTCAGTTAGCGATGTTATGTGATTGCGATGTGTGACTGAGCACATAAGGCCCATATTCAGTTTGCGATGTTATGTGGTTGTGATGTGTGACTGGGCACATAAGGCCCATATTCAGTTAGCAATGTTATGTGGTTGCAATGTGTGACTGGGCACGTAAGGCCCATATTCAGTTAACGATGTTATGTGGTTGCAATGTGTGACTGGGCACATAAGGCCCATATTCAGTTAGCAATGTTATGTGGTTGCAATGTGTGACTGGGCACATAAGGCCCATATTCAGTTAGCGATGTTATGTGGTTGTGATGTGTGACTGGGCACATAAGGCCCATATTCAGTTAGCAATGTTATGTGGTTGCAATGTGTGACTGGGCACGTAAGGCCCATATTCAGTTAGCGATGTTATGTGGTTGCAATGTGTGACTGGGCACATAAGGCTCATATTCAGTTAGCGATGTTAAGTGGCTGCGATGTGTGACTGGGCACATAAGGCTCATATTCAGTTAGCGATGTTATGGGGTTGTGATGTGTGACTGGGCACATAAGGCCCATATTCAGTTAGCGATGTTATGGGGTTGCGAAATGTGACTGGGCACATAAGGCCCATATTCAGTTAGCGATGTTATGTGGTTGCAATGTGTGACTGGGCACATAAGGCTCATATTCAGTTAGCGATGTTAAGTGGCTGCGATGTGTGACTGGGCACATCACTGCTTTTTACAGCACCCCTACATCACACCTTCATGGTATGCGAGGAAAAGTCTGGAATACTGGTGGTTGCAAGACGTCAGCATTGCGACCGTCACTCCTACGCCTGTCCACCACCAGTGCCATTAACTGAATGGCCCCCTAAGTACTTGCTTTGGTGATTTAATATAGTAGAAAGTTTAAGTGTTTTGTTTTTCTGGATGAGGGGGGGGGGGTTATCTTGGAGTTTCTCAGAGAATCAGTTCTTTGTTTCCTACATCCTAAATCTTATCTCAAATGTTCAATATATAAAAGATCAGGAGGCGCTACCTGCTCATTCATTATTCACCATGTTACGTGTGCGCAATTCAGATGAGGGCTTATAATTATTGTCCTGTGGTAAAATAAATCATTTTCTATGTCACATAGGCCGGAGGGAGGTGAACGTCCTCTTGTGACATTTGGTTCATCAGGAATCCATCAATTTTTATCAAGTCACGCTAATTGCAGATACAATCTGTAGGACTTCAGGCTAGCTTGGCCTTTCCCTTTCAGTGAGGATCTTCTCTCCAAACAGAGATTATTCTGGCCTCTGCTTCTAGAGTTATTCCAGAAACTGAGATTTATTGCTGGACTGTCTCTGAGCATATGACTACAGTTACAGGATACGTTTCATTAATGTGTTGTAACTTGTAAGACATATAGTACCAGCCAATCAGCTCCTAACTGCCATGTTACAGGCTGATTTAAATATGACAGTTATGGGCTGATTGGTTGGTAGTTTATCTTTCTCCACGTTATCAGTCTCCAAGGCTTAGTTAGTACATAGTGTCAAAAAGTTATCTGTCTTAGAAATATTACACAAATTCTGTGCCCCTTCTTATCCTATTCCTTTTGGTGAAGAAATGACTTGTGAATAGGACAACTACTAACTAGCCTTAATTTCCACAGACCTCCACAGGTTTTAAAGATATTTCCCTGCAAATGTCAATATTCATCAAAACTTAACAATTGAAGTACATTTTTTAAATTCTTTTAGTAATTTTTTTTGTTTTACAATTTTTTTTTAGTGATGAGCGGGTTCGGTTCCTCGGAAACCGAACCCCCCCGAACGTCACACTTTTTACACGGGTCCGAGGCATACTCGGATTCTCCCGTATGGCTCGGTTAACCCGAGCGCGCCCGAACGTCATCATCCAGCTGTCGGATTCTCGCGAGATTCGGATTCTATATAAGCAGCCGCGTGTCGCCGCCATTTTCACTCGTGCATTGGAAATGTTAGGGAGAGGACGTGGCTGGCGTCCTCTCCGTGTATTGTTGAAGTAAATATTTGTGCTTGCTTTACTTATTGCTTAATTGTGGGGACTGGGGAGCAGCTGTATATTAATATAGGAGTAGTACAGTGCAGAGTTTTGCTGATCAGTGACCAACAGTTTTATCCGTTTTCTGCCTGAAAAAAACGCTCCTTATCTGTGCTCAGTGTGCTGCATATATCTGTGCTCACACTGCTTAATTGTGGGGACTGGGGAGCAGCTGTATTATATAGCAGGAGTACAGTGCAGAGTTTTGCTGACAGTGACCACCAGTATACGTTGTCTGCCTGAAAAACTCCATATCTGTGCTCAGTGTGCTGCTTTATTGTGGGGACTGGGGACCACCAGCATAATATTATATAGGAGGAGTACATTGCAGAGCTTTGCTGACCAGTGACCACCAGTATACGTTGTCTGCCTGAAAAACACTCCATATCTGTGCTGCATTGTAGACAGTATATAGTAGGAGTACAGTGCATAATTTTGCTGACCACCAGTATATAATATATAGGAGTACGGTACAGAAGGCCACTGCTGTACCTACCTCTGTGTCGTCAAGTATACTATCCATCCATACCTGTGGTGCATTTCAGTTTTGCACATTTTGCTGACCACCAGTATATAATATATAGCAGTACGGTACAGTAGGCCACTGCTGTACCTACCTCTGTGTCGTCAAGTATACTATCCATCCATACCTGTGGTGCATTTCAGTTTTGCACAGTTTGCTGACGACCAGTATATAATATATAGCAGTACGGTACAGTAGGCCACTGCTGTACCTACCTCTGTGTCATCAAGTATACTATCCATCCATACCTGTGGTGCATTTCAGTTTTGCACAGTTTGCTGACCACCAGTATATAATATATAGCAGTACGGTACAGTAGGCCACTGCTGTACCTACCTCTGTGTCGTCAAGTATACTATCCATCCATACCTGTGATGCATTTCAGTTTTGCACAGTTTGCTGACCACCAGTATATAATATATAGCAGTATGGTACAGTAGGCCACTGCTGTACCTACCTCTGTGTCGTCAAGTATACTATCCATCCATACCTGTGGTGCATTTCAGTTTTGCACAGTTTGCTGACCACCAGTATATAATATATAGCAGTACGGTACAGTAGGCCACTGCTGTACCTACCTCTGTGTCGTCAAGTATACTATCCATCCATACCTGTGGTGCATTTCAGTTTTGCACAGTTTGCTGACCACCAGTATATAATATATAGCAGCACGGTACAGTAGGCCAATGCTGTACCTACCTCTGTGTCATCAAGTATACTATCCATCCATACCTGTGGTGCATTTCAGTTGTGCGCAGTATATATATAGTAGTAGGCCATTGCTATTGATAATGGCATATAATTCCACACATTAAAAAATGGAGAACAAAAATGTGGAGGTTAAAATAGGGAAAGATCAAGATCCACTTCCACCTCGTGCTGAAGCTGCTGCCACTAGTCATGGCCGAGACGATGAAATGCCATCAACGTTGTCTGCCAAGGTCGATGCCCAATGTCATAGTAGAGAGCATGTAAAATCCAAAAAACAAAAGTTCAGTAAAATGACCCAAAAATCAAAATTGAAAGCGTCTGATGAGAAGCGTAAACTTGCCAATATGCCATTTACGACACGGAGTGGCAAGGAACGGCTGAGGCCCTGGCCTATGTTCATGGCTAGTGGTTCAGATTCACATGAGGATGGAAGCACTCATCCTCTCGCTAGAAAAATGAAAAGACTTAAGCTGGCAAAAGCACAGCAAAGAACTGTGCGTTCCTCTAAATCACAAATCCCCAAGGAGAGTCCAATTGTGTCGGTTGCGATGCCTGACCTTCCCAATACTGGACGGGAAGAGCTTGCGCCTTCCACCATTTGCACGCCCCCTGCAAGTGCTGGAAGGAGCACCCGCAGTCCAGTTCCTGATAGTCAAATTGAAGATGTCACTGTTGAAGTACACCAGGATGAGGATATGGGTGTTGCTGGTGCTGGGGAGGAAATTGACAAGGAGGATTCTGATGGTGAGGTGGTTTGTTTAAGTCAGGCACCCGGGGAGACACCTGTTGTCCGTGGGACGAATATGGGCATTGACATGCCTGGTCAAAATACAAAAAAAATCAGCTCTTCGGTGTGGAATTATTTCAACACAAATGCGGACAACAGGTGTCAAGCCGTGTGTTGCCTTTGTCAAGCTGTAATAAGTAGGGGTAAGGACGTTAACCACCTAGGAACATCCTCCCTTATACGTCACCTGGACCGCATTCATCAGAAGTCAGTGACAAGTTCAAAAACTTTGGGTGACAGCGGAAGGAGTCCACTGACAACTAAATCCCTTCCTCTTGTAACCAAGCTCCTGCAAACCACACCACCAACTCCCTCAGTGTCAATTTCCTCCTTACCTAGGAAAGCCAATAGTCCTGCAGGCCATGTCACTGGCAAGTCTGATGAGTCCTCTCCTGCCTGGGATTCCTCCGATGCATCCTTGAGTGTAACACCTACTGCTGCTGGCGCTGCTGTTGTTGCTGCTGGGAGTCAATCGTCATCCCAGAGGGGAAGTCGGAAGACCACTTGTACTACTTCCAGTAAGCAATTGACTGTCCAACAGTCCTTTGCGAGGAAGATGAAATATCACAGCAGTCATCCTGCTGCAAAGCGGATAACTCAGGCCTTGGCAGCCTGGGCGGTGAGAAACGTGGTTCCGGTATCCACCATTAATTCAGAGGCAAATAGAGACTTGATTGAGGTACTGTGTCCCCGGTACCAAATACCATCTAGGTTCCATTTCTCTAGGCAGGCGATACCGTAAATGTACACAGACCTCAGAAAAAGAGCACCAGTGTCCTAAAAAATGCAGTTGTACCCAATGTCCACTTAACCACGGACATGTGGACAAGTGGAGCAGGGCAGACTCAGGACTATATGACTGTGACAGCCCACTGGGTAGATGTATTGCCTCCCGCAGCAAGAACAGCAGCGGCGGCACCAGTAGCAGCATCTCGCAAACGCCAACTCGTTCCTAGGCAGGCTACGCTTTGTATCACCGCTTTCCAGAAGAGGCACACAGCTGACAACCTCTTATGGAAACTGAGGAACATCATCGCAGAATGGCTTACCCCTATTGGACTCTCCTGGCTATTTGTGACATCGGACAACGCCACCAATATTGTGCGTGCATTACATCTGGGCAAATTCCAGCACGTCCCATGTTTTGCACATACATTGAATTTGGTGGTGCAGAATTATTTAAAAAACGACAGGGGCGTGCAAGAGATGCTGTCGGTGGCCCGAAGAATTGCGGGCTACTTTCGGCATTCAGCCACCGCGTGCCAAAGACTGGAGCACCACCAAACATTCCTGAACCTGCCCTGCCATCATCTGAAGCAAGAGGTGGTAACGAGGTGGAATTCAACCCTCTATATGCTTCAGAGGATGGAGGAGCAGCAAAAGGCCATTCAAGCCTATACATCTGCCCACGATATAGGCAAAGGAGGGGGAATGCACCTGACTCAAGCGCAGTGGAGAATGATTTCAACGTTGTGCAAGGTTCTGCAACCCTTTGAACTTGCCACACGTGAAGTCAGTTCAGACACTGCCAGCCTGAGTCAGGTCATTCCCCTCATCAGGCTTTTGCAGAAGAAGCTGGAGACATTGAAGGAGGAGCTAAAACAGAGCGATTCCGCTAGGCATGTGGGACTTGTGGATGGAGCCCTTAATTCGCTTAACCAGGATTCATGGGTGGTCAATCTGTTGAAATCAGGGCACTACATTTTGGCCACCGTGCTCGATCCTAGATTTAAAACCTACGTTGTATCTCTCTTTCCGGCAGACACAAGTCTGCAGTGGTTCAAAGACCTGCTGGTGAGAAAATTGTCAAGTCAAGCGGAACGTGACCCGTCAACATCTCCTCCTTCACATTCTCCCGCAACTGGGGGTGCGAGGAAAAGGCTAAGAATTCCGAGCCCACCCGCTGGCGGTGATGCAGGGCAGTCTGGAGTGAGTGCTGACATCTGGTCCGGACTGAAGGACCTGCCAACGATTACGGACATGTCGTCTACTGTCACTGCATATGATTCTCTCACCATTGAAAGAATGGTGGAGGATTATATGAGTGACCGCATCCAAGTAGGCACGTTAGACAGTCCGTACGTATACTGGCAGGAAAAAGAGGCAATTTGGAGGCCCTTGCACAAACTGGCTTTATTCTACCTAAGTTGCCCTCCCTCCAGTGTGTACTCCGAAAGAGTGTTTAGTGCAGCCGCTCACCTTGTCAGCAATCGGCGTACGAGGTTACTTCCAGAAAATGTGGAGAAGATGATGTTCATCAAAATGAATTATAATCAATTCCTCCGTGGAGACATTCACCAGCACCAATTGCCTCCAGAAAGTACACAGGGACCTGAGATGGTGGATTCCAGTGGGGACGAATTAATAATCTGTGAGGAGGGGGATGTACACAGTGAAAGGGATGAGGAATCGGAGGATGATGATGAGGTGGACATCTTGCCTCTGTAGAGCCAGTTTGTGCAAGGAGAGATTGATTGCTTCTTTTTTTGGTGGGGGCCCAAACCAACCAGTCATTTCAGTCACAGTCGTGTGGCAGACCCTGTCGCTGAAATGATGGGTTCGTTAAAGTGTGCATGTCCTGTTTATACAACATAAGGGTGGGTGGGAGGGCCCAAGGACAATTCCATCTTGCACCTCTTTTTTCTTTCATTTTTCTTTGCATCATGTGCTGTTTGGGGACTATTTTTTTGAAGTGCCATCCTGCCTGACACTGCAGTGCCACTCCTAGATGGGCCAGGTGTTTGTGTCGGCCACTTGTGTCGCTTAGCTTAGCCATCCAGCGACCTCGGTGCAAATTTTAGGACTAGAAATAATATTGTGAGGTGTGAGGTGTTCAGAATAGACTGAAAATGAGTGTAAATTATGGTTATTGAGGTTAATAATACTATGGGATCAAAATGACCCCCAAATTCTATGATTTAAGCTGTTTTTCAGGGTTTTTTGTAAAAAAACACCCGAATCCAAAACACACCCGAATCCGACAAAAAAATTTCAGGGAGGTTTTGCCAAAAAGCGTCCGAATCCAAAACACGGCCGCGAAACCGAAACCAAAACACAAAACCCGAAAAATGTCCGGTGCACATCACTAATTTTTTTATTGAAGCATGAAAGTACAAACATAATATACAATGCAAATATATCATCTGACACAAATATATGACAAAAAGAACAGCATTAATTGAATCCATTGGTAGGCTTACATTTTGGGGGTCCTGAAGCTTGAACTGTTATGGGACCCCTACGCAACCAGCAACAATAGAACAACAAGGTCCAAAGGGCCTTGCTGCCCTTGCAAGGACCTTGAGGCCCACATGGCGAACAATGGGGTGGTGGGGTGGAGTCTTTGAAAATGAGCCAGGAAGTGAGCCCCTTCCCACCAGACTGTGTCTGGTATTTGGCACGGTGAGAGAGTCTGCGGGGGCAGATGTGGTGGGTGACAGGTTGAGAGAGTCTGCAGCACAGATGTGGTGGGTGACAGTTTGAGAGTCTGTAGGGGCAATTCTGGTTACACCTGGCCTTTTTAATGTCTACCTCCCACAGCAATCCCCCCCCCCCCCTTCAAACCACCTATCAGCACCCCCTTTCAATAATCACCTCACAAAACCCCAACTTCATTAATCACCTCAAAGCACTACGCTGCACCCCCCCCCCTCCTTTCTTTAATAACCACTTGACCGCACACATCACTCAGCACCAGCAAAATTACCTCATTAGATGTCTCCATGTCCCGGGCTCCTTCTCACCTTTCATAGGACTAGCCCGCTCTGGCTCTGCCATACCTCTGGATGTCACAAAGAGAAGTTCTGCAGGATATTGGGAATTGTAGTTTACAACAAATACACGTTTCATGCTTTTTACAGAGAGCAAATCAGAGCTAGACTACAACTCCCAGCAGCTCCTGCAGCACTAAAGCTGGACATACACCATACAATTATCTGTCAGATAATCTGCCAGATCTGACTGGTTAGAATGAAATCTGGTAATGGATGAGAGTGAGCAAATGACAATCATTTGCTCCCAAACACTGGAAAATTAACAAAAACTATCGTTCAGACAAATTTGGTTGTATTAAAAATGTAACCAATTTGTATGAACAATAGTTTTCGTCCATTTTCATGCTTTTCCGGCCTACTGTGTATGTGCCGGAAAAGCAGAGATGGATGGCGCAGATTTAATAAAGAAAAAAAAGGAATTCGTCAGCACTGTTTGGACGTAACGTCACTGCTCGCTGGTGGCAGCTTCAATGCTGAATACTAGCACAAAAAAAAACGCTATGAGCAGTAACGTTAATTAACAAAAGTGAACCAATGATGAATGGGGGTAATAGTTTTTTTTTATTAATGTCTTGGCTTCATAAATGTTCCCTTATTATAGAAGATACGATACAAGAATGTGAACAGTGGAGGTTACACGACACCACGGTTCTCTTGGACTGTGTTGCGCATATACTGTAAGGCAGGGGTATACAACATGCAGCTCTCCAGATGTTCTAGAACTACACATCCCAGCACTCCCTGCCACAGTTTTAGAATGATCTCCCTCATTCTGCAGGAGACTCTCTGAAATAGAAGCAATCTCCCTGACTCCCTGAATAGTCCAGCAATCTCCCTGATTGCACCTTAACCCTATTGTGCAGCTGTTAAGGGGGGTACACACGGAGAGATCCGTGCTTAAAATCTAAGCAATCTTGCTAGATTGCTTAGATTTTAAGCACGGATCTGCCGTGTGTATGCCCTCCAGCAATAGCGATGCGCGGCCCCGCGCATCGCTATCGCCGATGCTAGATTGAGCCTGCATGCAGGCTCAATCTAGCGGGTCGCTCACTTCACCGTTGTGTGAAGTGAGCGGCTCCCCGTCGGCTTTCCCCCTCGCTCAGCACATCGCGCTGTGCTGAGTGGGGTGAGAGATGTGTGCTGAGCGGTCTGTGTTAAGATCGCTCAGCACACATCTCTCCCATGAGTACCCCCCTTTACATTCTTGGGGGGGGGGGAATAAATCACAGATACATACATTCATATGGGAACATCAGTGCCATTTCCCTGCATTGGTTATAATACACAATGATCCCTATGGCTACATGCATTTTAAAGTTTCTCGTGGCCACTTACAGTATATGGAACCTCTTGTAAAGCACAACACACAAACAAATCCTGCAAAATATAAGAGTCTTTTCTTCAACAAGTAGATCTTACTAACTTTGGGGCTCATTTACATTTGGATGGAAGTTATTTTTATGACACGCTTGCGCTGATAGGTGTTACTTTCACATCTCCCTGAAATGCTTTTTCAAAAGTAGGCAAGCATGGTGTTGCGGTGTCGGATAGGGATGTTAGTCCACACAACGGCACTAAACCAGGATGATTGGTTTATCCATGTAGTAGAGATAACAGCTTGTAGTATACAGAAGATGTTCTGCAGCAGCAGGAACTCACAGTATACATGTGAAGCAGTACAGTGGTAACATAGTATCTCAGTACACACAGGATCTGGCTGTATACACACAGGGTGCGCTGCGGGGTAGACAAGGTCACACACTGAGGAGAGCAGAAGCTGCACATCAGTGCAGTTGTCTCTCCCAGGAAGAACTCTCTGACTGGAAGCTAAGCACCTCCTCCTGCACTGAGCTGACACTAGGAGGGAAAACACTCTAGTGCTGGGAACGGAGACAGACAGCAGAGCGATCCACTGTCTAACACCATTCATCTGCTGCATTGGTCTCCTTGGGCATATGTACTAAGCCTTAGCGAGAGATAAAATGGAGAGAAATAAAGTACCAGCCAATCAGCTACTAACTGCCATGTTACAGGCTGTGAAAAATGACAGTTAGGAGCTGATTGGTTTAATTCTCTCAACTTTATGACTCACCAAGGATTATTACATCTCGCCCCTGTGTGTAAATTCCGCAAATGTGTAGGAGCTAGTGACAAAGCAGGAATACCTCATTTGGACTTCACTACATGTGTACTTGTCCCCATGGGTTGGGGCTGTGAGACCGGCGGTGGGGATCAGCATACCGACCCTGGGATGCTGATCGCAGAATGCGGGGGCGAGCGCTGGAAAGCACCTTGCGGGCTCCCTGCACTCGCCGCGCAGTGGGCTCGGTTGCTCGCTGCTCTCGCCACAGGTTCTTTTCATGGACACCCACGAGTGGTAATAGTCCCTGTTAGTGGGCATGCCGACTATCGGACGTTTGATCACTCAGGAAAAACTGCAAAAGCCACACAAGGTGCTATCCCACCCTCCCACAACATAAAAACCACATTCCTAGGGGTCTGGACCATCCGGTACTTACATGTTATGCTCTACCCAGAAATACACAGGTCTGTGTTGTGTTTCTATAGAAAAACAAAGTTTATGTACCAAACGCCTCTAAAGCACAATACCATGGGGAATATGGGAAGAGAATTTATGATCCCTATGGACGGTTTGAATCATATTTCCATGTAACCGGTGTGATGTGCACATATACTGGTAATGTTCACCTTCAATGAATATTGATTTAATTAACTATGTTTCTCAATTGCAAATAGGCTTTCTTGACTTTTAAAAACATTTTTTTTTTAATGAATATGTAAATATGCATCTTCTTGTTTCTGATTCACATGGCCTTTGAGTTACCCTGATTATTCACTGCTTGTCAGCAGCCTCCAGACTGGGGAACATTTCCATTTTTAAGTTGCAAAAACAAGTCTGCAGGTAATTACAGCAATTATAACAGTAACATAATGAGTAGACAAAAAGAGGTGCATAGTTGTGTTGCCTGTGTATTCCTACGCCAGACAGAGGCATCCGGCACAGTGGATGGGAGTTGACCGTCTTCTTTATAGTGACAAAATGATACAAAGGCCTTAGAATGCATCATGACTAATTCAATGCTATTAAATGTTTTTCATTGATACAGTCAGTCAATCACATCAGTGAGAGACAAAATGAGACAATCTGAGTTTATTAAATATGTAAATCCACTTGTTTTGTAGCTTGTAGATAATAATAAGAGATGCAAAGTGCAGTTGCACCTCAATTATACTATATATACTGTACATGTATATATAAAAGTCTGCTTTTCCATAAAGAGTAGGGATCATAGGCGTGCACACAGGGGGTTCCTGGTGCGCACAGGTACCCCCTAATGTCCGGAACCCCCCACATGCCACGCCTGCAGCACAGTGATGATCGCCGCGGCCTGGCTGCTGTCCTGATGTCACTGTGTCTTTTCCTCCCCACCGGCGCTGCACTTGCCGCAAGCCGCCAGGATATTCAGTATGCTCATGCTGCTGAGTGATGTCACTGCTGTCTGCCTCGCGATGTGACGTGATGATGTCACACCATAGTAAATTGGCTCAGTTCCGTTGTTTGCCATTTATTAGTTCGTAGGGAGGCTGCTGTCATTCTCTTTCCAGGAGCAGCGATTCGGCAAGCAAGCTGACAAGAGTACCAGTGTGAGTATACTCTGTGGGTGTGTGTCTTGGTCCGCGTTGGGCGCCGGTTGTGAGATCCCGCTAGGCCTAGCGGGCTCGTTTTCACCTAGGTGCGCAAGTGCCGAGTAGGTGACATTTGGGTGGCTGAGGCCCGCAGGCCAGTGATGACATTCACCTAACCGGTGAACGTCGCGGCCACCCCGGTGTGCCACTCTTCCCCCGTTGTGGAAGGGGTGGGCACACGGTGATAGTGTCTCTTTTTTCCTCTAGCCATTGTCAAAGTCAGAAAAATATCACGATGCACACTACCATATTTGCACCTCATACAGGTCCGCGCTGCGCATGCGTGCGCTCTCCCGTGCGTGCGCATACCCGCTGTTACGTGCACCCGCAGGCGCACGGTATGCGCATTTACGGTAGAGTTTCTGTGTGCCCAGCGTGCGACTCAATCGTTACATATTTTAACTATATAATGTATTTTGTAGATCATGGTCCCCTTGATAGATTCTGAAAGTTTAGTTAATATAGCATGTTCATGGACAAAGAGATCCCTCTTTGTTTGATACGAAGGGTCAGACATGGGTCATACAGTGGTGTTTAGTATCCATCGGAAGAGTATTTAATTAGCAATATTCCGGTGTTGGTTTGAAGCGGATTAATTGCTCGTGCGAATAGTTATGGACATAAGAAGTTTATGTACTTTTACTATTATTTGCACTTACTTATCCATGCGGCGGGAAACCTAGTTTCCCACCCACCTGAGCAGTTGGAAATAGACACAGCCCACCTGTATGAATCAACCTATGACCTTTTGTTATAATGCGAAGACGAATTCCTGTGTCCAATGAACAATGAGATTGTAGGGACCATTGAATTGTATTGTGTGTGGGGCATAAATAGACAAGCCGATCTGATCCAGCTCACTCTCTTCAACGGTTCTCATCACTGATATCACTCATCACTCATCACTGATGGAGCTGGATATTCAGAAAGGCGCATGCGATCGTTTCCCCTTGTGCGTAAGTTTTCTCCGCAATCATATTGTCTTTATTGTTATTGTGAGCCATATCTCTCTCTCTCTCCTCCTCTTTCTCTCTCATTTTCCCTTAAACGTAATTGTATTGTATTGTATTTCCTGTGTAGTTATCTGGTTAGTTAGTCTATGTTATATTGTAGTGTATGACTTGTATTGTATTATTCTTTTTCAAGTATAACATTCACATAAGGCGTTAGACCCTAAGCCCGGTATTTGTGTATTTCTTATAGTGTTAAGTATTCTCTGAGCGTCGGTGACGCTCGAACAGCTTTTAAGTTAATAAGGTTACACTGTGTTGCATCTACACTCTATCACTACACTAGGGTTTTCCTGTATAATACATTGTTCATGGTTTACATATAAAGGTTTAACATTGTGAGCGTCAGCGCCGCTGGTGATCTCCTCGTGGTCCCGAGCGTCCGCTACGCTATAGCGAACCATTACGTTAGTCGGCAACCAATGGCGTGCCTGCCTGTGATCTCTTGGCCGTGAGCGAACGTGACGCTTGAGCGTCTCGACTACGGCTAAGCGATTGCTACGCAACGTGCGTACCCTTACGGTACTCCATACGTCAATAGCGTACAGTGTTCTTAGACCTCTTAAAGGGTTTTAAATAAGATAAATATTTGGCTTTATCAATTGGCGGCTCGTCCGTCCTTCACATATCTCTGCTAGGTAATTTCAGCAGACATTATCCATCAGCAAAGGGCGGGAGATCATATTCCTCGTAGTGCTGTCTGGATAAGCGTCTGCTTCGCTTAGTAAAGGGTGCTGAGGGAATCCGGAACCGGAGGTAAGAACAACTCGCTAGTGTCTTTTAAAACTGTTTATTTCTGTCTTGCGTACGCACACACGCATATCTGCATTTCTTTTTATTCGTGTATTTTCATATATCACTCTCCTGTTTGCCATTTTATAATTGATAAACGTGCTAAGAGAGATTTGTCGCTATTTCATAGTTAAAGTGTAAAAGTAATACATTAAGGGATAAATTGCAAAGCACGCACACAGCTCTACCTAAAGATACAAGGAGAGATCGGTGTGGTGCTCGGTAGATGATCAAGGATCATCTACATTGATAAACGTGTTAGTTGTGTTACGGTGGATAAAGACTGGTGTACACGTGTCTCTAACAAAGGGTGAGACTCGCGTACGCAAAGGCCGACGCACGCAGCGTATATTACGCAACGGAGCGTCCGGGTACGCCCACGTAACTCAAATCACACGCTAGTGTTATTTTAACAGGCGAAAAGGTGGCGACGCGATAAATAGCGCAAGTCTATTTTAGTGTCCGAAATTTAGACTAACAGATCCTTCTCCAAATTTACAACACATCTGGTCTAAAGGAAAGAAATTTCTGCACAGAAATAGAAATAGAAACAAAAGTGTACATGTGGTGAGTGAGTGTTTGCGTATATAAGTTTTTACAATTTTGGGGATTGAACCACAGAAATCATCGAGTTCTCGTGAAATTACATACGTGTAAGTGACATGCACGGTGGCTAGGGAGGCATCCCTTGTTAAACATATAAAGAGCATTAGAGTGTAGCAGACCAGGAGGTCATACTGTAGAAGACCAGGAGGTCGCATAACAGACCAGGAGGTCCAGGTACAGCAGACAAGGAAGTCCGCTATAGAGTCAAGTAGCCCAACACCAAGAAGGGTTGGGGCGGAACCCATATAGGCCATAAAGCTCAGGCTGAAGGAATTTGCAGCTGCTGAATGTCGATTCCGTTGGTCGCTCCGTACATAAGATTAGTTGCTTATGTACTGAACGATTGTACCGCACGTAATTGTGTGCATTAGTTAGTAATCTGACCTAGTACCATTTGTGTACGAAAGGGGTCATAAACGCTATTTGTACATTCTAACGTGATTTGTGTAATTTTTTATTTTTAAAAGGGAAGTTCGCTGGTCACTCAGGAATTATCCAACAACCCCACAGTTACTGGAAAGGGTTAATGCTCTGCGGATCACACTCACATGTTCCAGTACACAAAGGTTCATAGGGGCCCTGGATCGAGTACGCCAGCACTATATCAGTGTGGAGGTCGTATTGGTCGGCGTGGGCGAGTAAGTGGGGTACTCGGTAAACTACCACCGTCAACCTATCTTTGAATATTTTGTTTTTTTGTAAGGGTTCGCTGAAGACCCTGATATAAAGGTCAGAGGTAGAGCAAGCAACACCTGCAAATTATGGGGGCCAGTCGTTCAGGAAGGGGGCGATCAACCTCGGTTCGGGTTGATTTAGTGAACCGACCAATAGGGTCGGCAAGGTACGTAATGTGTGAAAAATACGGTTCACACACAGAAGTTTTATGTGATGAATGGGAGAGAATGACTTTACATGACGGGGAGAAGTTCCCAAGAGTAGGCAGCTTTAGCCCAGAAGTGTTACAAAATCTAAGGAGGAGGATATGTCTCATTAAATCAACAAAGAGATGGATCAAACATTATGATTATTTGCAGTTATGGCAACAGGAGGGTGAAATACAGAGAGGATTGGCTCAGGCGGCGGGATCTAATCCTATCAGGAAACTGATAGCCACGGCCCCGCCGCCACCATACATATCAGGAGAGAAATTGGTTGCGGAGAATGACGCACTAGGGTGTAACAAACAAACACTTAGCAACTGTGTAAATGTTAATAAGTTAACCAATGCAAGTATTAACCCGTGCAAGTTGTACCCTGTTTTGAACTTTCCCCAGGAGTGTGATCAAGAAGACGAAGCATCAACAATATCGGCACTCTCTCTAGCAGCCACCATATCAGAGACAACAGTAGGCACGGCCCAACCCTTAAGATTAGTAACAAAGGCCCCTAGCGGAGGGACAGGTGAGGTCGTATCAACGGGTAAGTACGGCACCTTACACTATGCTGAAACCATTTCACCACAGGCTGTAGAATCTAATCAGAATGACATTATTAAACTTGCTCCCGTTAGGGTGATAGCTGTTCCAAATGGGAAAACAGACACCACAGGAGTCACTCCCATTAGGAACATTGCCATGTATAGCCCATTTTCCCGAATGGAATTAAGAACCATAGTGTCTGAATTCCCTGATCCTAGGAAAGATCTAGTTGCTAGCCAGAAATACATCAGAGACCTAGGAAACACTGTAGAGCCAAATAACAAAGACTGGCAGATATTGCTGAGGGCATGTTTACCCTCCAATGTAGACTCAGCTCAATTTTTAGCTGACTGTGAATTGGATCAGGATGTACCCCTTACAGATGTGTACAACAAAGACAACGTAAAAAGAATAAATTTACAGTTAAAGGAGTATTTTCCAGCTGTAGCCAAATGGAATAGAATTTTTTCCATTAAACAAAAAGAGTCAGAAACAGCTGCTGAGTATTTTCACCGGGCACTATTAGAAATGGCAAAATACACTGGCATAGAGGACATTAGGACCAATGCAAATCATCAAGAAGTAGCAGTATCTGTGCTAATGGATGGTTTAAAAGAAGCATTAAAGACAAGGGTACAGACCACGCAACCATGTTGGCGGTGGCTACTTTGAGAGAGGCTGCTATTGATCACGACCGGAATATCACCAGACATCAGGGAGTCACAAGGTGATAAGTTAATGGCCGTAAGTATACAGGCCCTGACCACAAAGCAGCCTTTGTTTAAATCACCAAACCCGGTGGGTAAGTCAAATGTGGTAACATGTTATTTTTGTCATAAACAGGGACACATAGCACGAGACTGTAGAGCGAAAAATTCACAAAGATCATACCAACCCCCTAGACAACGACATGACACACTAAATTGGGATCAGGGTCCACAGAGACGGAGTTATGAGCCACATACAGGGGAAACAAAAAGATATCCCCCAAAAGGAGACTGGCAAACTTCTGGCAGTTCCCATTTAACCCCTTCACAAGTAGTTGCTGCCAGCGGGATTCAGGGAGGTCACCATACCCAATAGGGGTGTGGCCATACCTGTAATCTGCAGCCAGTAAAAATTGATTGCAAGTCTTGGAAGTGAACCCGAAATTGCAATTGATGTAGCTGGTAAAACATTAAACTTTCTTGTAGATACGGGGGCGGCCAAATCAGTGATAAATTCGACAGTGGGCATGAGAACCACTGGTAAGACAATTCCAGCCATGGGAGTAACGGGAGTAGTCCAGCACTACCCTGTTAGCAAACCAGCCGAGGTTACAATAGGGCCTTTACATACCAAGCATTCCTTTTTGCTGGCTGCATCGACACCGACTAATCTCCTGGGAAGAGACTTATTGTGTAAAATGGGGTGCGTCATTTATTGTACTCCTGAAGGTGTATTCTTGGACATACCTGAGAATCACGCTCAGGAAGTGCGAGACATGTTAGACTCCCCATCAAAATTAATGTCACATACCATTATGACAAATAGGACTCCCTCCCAGGTAGAAGAAATGACATCCCAGATACCAGAGTCACTTTGGACTAAAGATGGACAAGACACTGGATTGATGGCAAACGTAGCTCCAGTAGTTGTGCAAGTAAAAGATGGTAGGATAGCTCCAAAAATCCCACAATACCCTCTGAAACCAGAGGTGGAGTTAGGAGTGTATCCCGTAATAGAGCGCTTGCTACAACAGGGCATTCTGGTAAGAACATCCAGCACTGCCAATAGTCCCATCTTCCCTGTGAAAAAGAGTGGGGGGAGGGGTTACAGGCTAGTGCAGGATCTAAGGGGGATTAACAAAATAGTTGAGAGTCAGTTCCCCGTAGTGCCAAATCCAGCTGTCATCCTTATGCAAATCCCTCCCACTGCGAAATTTTTCACTGTTATTGACCTCTGCTCCGCTTTCTTTTCGGTACCTCTGCACCCTGACAGCCAATATTTGTTCGCATTTACATACAGAGGAGTCCAATACACATGGACTCGATTACCACAAGGATTCATAGACAGCCCAAGTATATTTTCCCAGGCTTTGCAAAGTTGTTTACAGTCTTTCCAACCAGAGAGTGGATCAGTATTGATACAGTATGTGGATGATTTACTACTGTGTTCAGATTCACTGGAAGCGTCCCTGAAGGATACGAAACAGCTCCTGTTTCATCTTTCAGACACAGGACACAAGGTTTCCAAAGACAAGTTGCAATTATGCCAAACTAAAGTAAAATATTTGGGACACTGTCTAACACAAGGACTGAGACACCTGACCGCTGATAGAATTCAAGCAATTAGAGACATGACTCTGCCACAAACCCAGCAACAGATCAGAATGTTTTTAGGAATGTGTGGGTATTGCCGTAACTGGATCCCAGGATTTTCCATTCTGGCATTACCTTTGCAGGAGATGGTCTCATCAAACAAACCTGATCGGATTTCGCATACAGACGAATCCGAGATGGCATTTGAGAATCTCAAACAGTGCCTAACGCAGGCGCCAGCATTAGGTATGCCAGACTATGGGAAACCCTTTGAGCTGTACGGAACAGAAAGTGCTGGTTGCGCGGCAGGCGTCCTAACCCAAAAGCATGGTGATGCCAGCAGGCCGGTAGCATACTACAGCGCTCAGCTAGATACGGTAGCGCGATCCCTCCCCACATGCTTGCGAAGTGTTGCTGCGATAGCATTACTAGTAACGAAAAGCGAAGATGTAGTGCTAGGTCACAACCTCACAATTCATACACCACATGCAGTGTCAGCCTTGTTAAATTCTGCCCAAACCAGGCACGTCTCATCAGCGCGGTTTACAAGATGGGAATTGGCACTAATGGCCCCCGTAAACATCACCATAAGGAGATGCAGTGCATTAAATCCTGCAACATATCTCCCAGGTGTGCCTGGACAGGCACAAAGGGTGGAGGATGAGAGTGGTGGGGAAGGAGGATTTAATACAAAGGAGGACACACATGATTGTATGGAATATTTGACCCAAAATTTTACCGCAAGGCCTGACATCAGTGACAACCCACTGGAAGAGGTAGATCTTACCTTTTACACTGACGGTAGTTGTCACAGACAGTCAGACTCGGGAGACTTGTGTACTGGATACGCAGTCGTAGATGACCAAGGCACCATAGAAGCAGAACCGCTAGGCCCACCTCACTCAGCCCAGGTTGCTGAACTGGTTGCCCTAACCAGAGCATGTGAATTGGCTAAGGGCAAGTCAGCCAATATCTACACCGATTCGAGATACGCCTTTGGGGTAGTCCATGATTTCGGAGCCCTATGGCGCCTCAGAAATTTCATGACGGCAGCTGGTACACCGGTAGCGCATGCAGCTCACATCAAAAGGCTTCTAACAGCAATACAGGAACCCGACAGAGTGGCTGTTATCAAGTGTAAAGCACACACACATAGCCAGGACCCAGTATCACTTGGTAACAGCCGAGCAGACGAAGCTGCTAAGTTAGCAGCTGGTACCCCCAGACAGACAGACACCACACAACTGATGGTATTTAATACCATCAACACACAGAAGCTGTGTGAAATGCAAAATTTGTGTTCCACACAGGAAAAGGCAGTCTGGAAGGCAAAGGGATATGGCCAGGAGTCCTCAGGACTCTGGACGGATGGACAAGGTAAACCAGTGGCCCCCAGAGCATATCTTCCATGTTTAGCTGAGGCAGCGCACAGGCTGACTCATCTGGGCAAGGAGGGAATGTGCAAGTTGGTAAGAGCATATTGGTGCGCCCCAGGATTTTCATCTCATGCGAGTAAGAGAGCAATGTCATGCCTTACCTGCTTGAGAAAGAATATCGGAAAGGCAATACCAACAGAACCATCTCATATCCCACCTACAGGCGGCCCTTTTCAGGTAATACAGATTGACTTTATTCAATTACCCCCTTGTCGAAATTTGAAATATGTACTTGTTTGTATAGATGTATTCTCAAATTGGGTCGAAGCATTTCCTGCGGCCACAAACACCGCTATGTTTACTGCTAAGAAAATTGTGCAGGAATTTGTATGTAGATATGGTATCCCTAGAATAATTGAAAGTGATAGGGGTACCCATTTTACAGGTGATGTCTTTCAAGGAATGTGTAAGTTGATGGGAATTGGTAGTAAGCTGCACACTCCATACCGTCCCCAGGCGAGTGCGAAGGTGGAAAGAGTGAACAGCACTATTAAAAATAAACTGAGCAAAGTTATGGCAGAGACAGGATTGACATGGCCAGAAGCTTTACCCATTGTACTATACAGCATCAGAACCACCCCCAGGTCCCCTCTTAATCTGTCTCCCTTTGAAATCTTGTTTGGTCGACAACCGCATGTCATGATTAACCCTCAGGATGATTTGAAGTGTAACAATGAAGTGACTGTAAAATACTTGATTAACATGAGTAAACAGCTAAGGAATCAAAATGATAATTTGAAGTTGGTGATTCCTGATTTACCAGATAGTAATTGTCATGACATTGAACCTGGGGATTAAGTAATGATACGGAATTTTCTACGCTCAGGTTGCCTTATTGACAGATGGGAAGGACCATACCAAGTCTTATTGACTAGCACTACAGCATTGAAGGTTGCCGAGAGAGAGACTTGGGTTCATTCGTCCCATTGTAAGAAGGTTGCTGATCCAGAGAGGTCCCGTGATAAGGAACAGACGGTAGAGGAAGTTGTATCACCGGAGTGTCTGTTCCAGGAGGACTGAGGCGGCACCTGAGCATTGAAGATCACAAGATCAAAAGCAGTTGTCGATTTCCTGTTCCCTTTTATTGTTTTTCTCCACTTCCCATCCCCTCTCCCTCAACTATTTTTTTCCCCCTTCTCATTCTTCTCCGTTTCCTCCTATAAGATGGACTTGCCCCAAGAGACTGTGATCCGGATTTTCCTGTTGACCATGATGTTGACCAGAGCAGTCTGTTCCGGCGAGAGTACCATGGAGGTCGAGAGAGGTTCTGGAATGGGTTCTGATGACAAAGATGGAGGCGTAGTTTTCCAAGAACAACTTAACCAACAAGTAAAGGCGAGTATCAGAAAACGGTCCGATAGCATTGACAATCGAAGGAATTGTGAAGGATTGTTAGCTGAAGAAAACTGTATCTGTAGGCTCTGTGACAATGTAGTTGAGGATGGGTGCATTAAGAAATGCCAATCCAGTTTTAATATCCACATGGACCGGCATCCATTGAGTGACTATCACTCCTTAGTGGGTAGTGTGTTAAATCAAACAGATTGTTGGGTATGCTCTCAAGTACCTCAAGGTCATAGCAAATCAGGACTAGTACCATTCCCTTTAACGGTAGGAGAGGTACTTGAGCTAAAGGGTGGGAGACCGGTGGACAGGAGGTTTAATATCTCCAGTCCTCCTAGTTTGAAGCTCCACCAATATCATGTGGATAGATCCCTAATATGTTTTAACATTACCAATCCCCGAAAGCCGGGAAATTGGGAAGTGTCATGGAGTAACCAAACCATGACCTTTTCATATAGAGCAGATAGAATGCCTACAGATACAGAGCTTATACGCCACATAGCCAGTAGAGAAAAATCTTTCCGATATAGGTATACCCTAGGAAGTAGGATTACGAGAGTTGGAGAGGTATCACCAGGATACTGTGCACATATCGTACAAACGGATACGTGTACTAGACAGATGGGAGAATTAGGGGTAGGAGATTTCACATGGAGGATGTGTAATATGGTTATGTCCTACTCCGTCCCATATGTTCTCCCCGATGATGCATATTTCATATGCGGGAGGAAGGCGTATAAGTGGCTTGCCCCAAACTCTGAAGGATTGTGTTATATTGGAAAAGTACTGCCTGAAGTAATGACTGTATCACATGCCAAAATGAAAGATATACACCGTGGTGCCCAAGCTCCTTATACTCACACCCACTACGAGCACGTAGTTAAAAGGCAACTGACAGAAAGGACAGAGCATTCGGCCTCTGACATGATCCATGAATCCACCGGGATTCAGGTTCTACTTGCGTTAGATTTCACTCGCACCGCTAGAGGAGTGCTGAACTATAGATACATATCTGCGCTTGCAAATTTGTTAGACAATATCACAGAAATGTATGATGACACTTTTAGGTATACTGGAAGAGAGCTTCAAGCTTATAAAACAGAACTGGTTCAGCATAGAATGGTTCTTAATTATCTCACAGCAGTGACAGGTGGATATTGTGTCACACTGGCAACGCAGTACGGCGTGAAATGCTGCACATATATTACGAATAGTACCGAGGACCCGGTCGAGGTCATAGACCAAAAGATGGACGACATTCTCCAATTAAAGTGGGAATTTCGCAGGAGACACAATCTCACCCTTGCTGCTGTGGGTAATGAGCTGACTGGTTGGGTGTCATGGTTGAACCCGCGAAATTGGTTCTCTGGTTTAGGAGAATGGGCTCAAGGAGTCATAATGGATGTTGGGAAGTTTCTTCTATGTATCTTAGGTGTTGTCATATCGATTGGCTTGATATTTAGATGCGGTCAGGCTTTAATGAAGTGCAAACGTAGTACCAGGGTAATGAGTCTAAGGAGTGAGGAAATTGTAATTCCAATGGATTTGATCTATGACCCAACGGTAGAGACAATGATGTGATGAAAATGCGATTATACGGTCCGTTTCTTTCACCTGTTTTTCCGTTTTCTCCAAGGTAAAAAGACCCACTTGGACAAGGAATTTGATGATCCTGTATACAGACAACTGATGGATTAAAGAAGAAGTTTTGACAACCTTATACACAGATATTTGATGAACTATGCCATAGACCCCCAGTTTCCCTAGAAATTTTAAAATTACGCTAGCCCAACACTTTTGTAAGTCTATGGACATTGACAAAGCTTTTGCCCACACTTTTTGGCAAAAGCCCAAAGAAGACTGCATTCAACAGACACCGAACAAGACTTCAACCGACAAATGTTCATTAACCTGACATAGAATACCACTGCATTTACCATAATTGTTCTTTATCTTCATTTCTACAACCTTCAGGTAATGACACACATAGTCGATAGGGAATACAGGCACAGATATCAGCAATCACATATCCTCCCATTCATGTATCATCAACTAAAATGTGCTCCCCCATTTTGTTGCAACCAAAAGCCGAAAAGAGCTCGGTAACGTTTGACAGCCCATCCACAGACCCGTACCGCGGGATAAGAAGGAATTCAAATGTATACTTCGCAATACCTCGAAGCTTGATCTAAAACACGTACGGCACGATGATACATGACCCCCCAAACATGGATTCATACACACATGCTACTGTTATCTCACTAGGTCATACCCTTTTCACACCTTCTTCTCTCCTCCCTTACCCAACCATGGAAATGTATTTACACCTGACATATATTTTTCTCGTTTTGAAATGTTTTAGGAAGTGGCAGTTATTGTTGACTGCCAAAGGGTGGACTGTCAAAGTCAGAAAAATATCACGATGCACACTACCATATTTGCACCTCATACAGGTCCGCGCTGCGCATGCGTGCGCTCTCCCGTGCGTGCGCATAGCCGCTGTTACGTGCACCCGCAGGCGCACGGTATGCGCATTTACGGTAGAGTTTCTGTGTGCCCAGCGTGCGACTCAATCGTTACATATTTTAACTATATAATGTATTTTGTAGATCATGGTCCCCTTGATAGATTCTGAAAGTTTAGTTAATATAGCATGTTCATGGACAAAGAGATCCCTCTTTGTTTGATACGAAGGGTCAGACATGGGTCATACAGTGGTGTTTAGTATCCATCGGAAGAGTATTTAATTAGCAATATTCCGGTGTTGGTTTGAAGCGGATTAATCGCTCGTGCGAATAGTTATGGACATAAGAAGTTTATGTACTTTTACTATTATTTGCACTTACTTATCCATGCGGCGGGAAACCTAGTTTCCCACCCACCTGAGCAGTTGGAAATAGACACAGCCCACCTGTATGAATCAACCTATGACCTTTTGTTATAATGCGAAGACGAATTCCTGTGTCCAATGAACAATGAGATTGTAGGGACCATTGAATTGTATTGTGTGTGGGGCATAAATAGACAAGCCGATCTGATCCAGCTCACTCTCTTCAACGGTTCTCATCACTGATAATCGGGAGCTGGATATTCAGAAAGGCGCATGCGATCGTTTCCCCTTGTGCGTAAGTTTTCTCCGCAATCATATTGTCTTTATTGTTATTGTGAGCCATATCTCTCTCTCTCTCTCTCCTCCTCTTTCTCTCTCATTTTCCCTTAAACGTAATTATATTGTATTGTATTTCCTGTGTAGTTATCTGGTTAGTTAGTCTATGTTATATTGTAGTGTATGACTTGTATTGTATTATTCTTTTTCAAGTATAACATTCACATAAGGCGTTAGACCCTAAGCCCGGTATTTGTGTATTTCTTATAGTGTTAAGTATTCTCTGAGCGTCGGTGACGCTCGAACAGCTTTTAAGTTAATAAGGTTACACTGTGTTGCATCTACACTATCACTACCCTAGGGTTTTCCTGTATAATACATTGTTCATGGTTTACATATAAAGGTTTAACATTGTGAGCGTCAGCGCCGCTGGTGATCTCCTCATGGTCCCGAGCGTCCGCTACGCTATAGCGAACCATTACGTTAGTCGGCAGCCAATGGCGTGCCTGCCTGTGATCTCTTGGCCGTGAGCGAACGTGACGCTTGAGCGTCTCGACTACGGCTAAGCGATTGCTACGCAACGTGCGTATCCTTACGGTACTCCATACGTCAATAGCGTACAGTGTTCTTGAACCTCTTAAAGGGTTTTAAATAAGATAAATATTTGGCTTTATCACCATCGGTCCTCCAGGTCGAGTCCCCGTGTAGAGGTCCTGAGGAAGAATTCCGCCCAGACAAACAGAAGAGAAGAGCAGTCTGGAAACGAGGAAAGCATCTTGAGGTAAGGAGCGGTACACCTGCACGGGCGCAGGCATTACACTGCATCGGCACCCTTACATTTGGCGTAGTCGGCAGGATCCCCTTGTAAGAATGGACCGAGAAGACAAGTCGGAGGGTGACAGTGATGAGTCTCAGGCCAAGCTGCCCATTGGGGCAGCCCTGAACCATCTCGACAAGTTTGATGGGCAAAATATACCCCTGACGGAGTGGATCGAACAGTTGGAGACCACTATTGAACTCTACAAGATCCCGAAGAGCGTACAAGTGAACTTGGCGTTGAAGGTCTTAACTGGTGACGCCCGGAAGACGGTAAGGGTACGCCCCGAGCGGCACCGGAGGAGTCTGGCGGACGTCTTCAAAATTCTAAAGGGTGTATACGGATAAAAGGCTACCACGACCACGCTAAAGAAGCGCGTTTTTGCTTGGATCCAGAGGGAAGACGAGACCATCTCCCAATTCGCTAACGCGATACAGGAATATATAACCGAGATCCAGACAAGGGAGGATGAGGAATTGATGACGGGGGATCTGGATTCCACCTTGAGGGGTATTCTAATAGGTGGACTGAGGAGTAGGTCCCTACGAAACTATCTCCAGGACAAGGTCGATGGGGATGACAAGCTCACCTTCTTTGAAGTATTGGGTATGGCGCTGAAGAAGGAAGAAAATGCGGAATTTAGTTCCAGCGCCGTGTCCACACAACAACCCCAACCGGTGGATAGAGTTCGGACACCGGAGGTTAGTCCCTTGGAGGGCTGCATCAAAGAATTAACCACCACACTCCTTCTCGTCCAGGACGAAGTGTCCCAGTTGAGGCAGAGGGTGGAACGGGCGGAGAGTCGAGACGCCGACCAAGAGAAGAGGGGCTGGGATGACGAGGGTCGTTATAAAGAAAAGTCCCCTCGGAAGAGAAGGGAACAGGAGACTACTGGACGTCGGGGAGAGGAGGTACGCTCGAGGGGACCCCGCGAATCGGTGTGCTGGGAGTGTGAGGAGCCTGGACACTTTGCTCGGGACTGCCCGGTCCGCCGACATGACAGAGAAGGGCGTCGGAGGCCTTTAAACTGAGGTCCCTCGCGGTGGCGGGACAATCCGCGCGGGGGGAAGGCGAACGAGTAGATGTCGTCAACTCATCCGATTTGTTTGGTGAGTGTCCCACTGTAGTAGCAAAGTTGGGAGGGAGGGATCAACGTTGTCTTTTGGATACAGGGTCACAAGTGTCCACTATGTCTGAGAAACGATTTAAAGAAGACTATGCTCATCTCACGACAACCAGTGTCGGGAATTGGGTGACCCTCGTGGCTACAAACAATCTCCCTATTCCTGTAAAGGGGGTTGTGTGGATCGAGGTGGAGGTGTATGGGCAATCCCTTGGGAAGAAAGGGTTTGTAGTGGTCAGTGGAGAAGAGTTCCAACATGGACCGGTGATCCTGGGAATGAACATCCTTCGGAGTCTGGATCAAGTTCTCATGCAAGACAAGGGCCCACAGTACTGGAAGTATCTCGGAGTACAGAAACCGGTGCAGCAAGCTTTTCAATGGGTCGTCCGGCGGAACGAAGAGGCCGCCTCTGTGGAGTCCTCACGTCCTCTAGGCCTGACAAAAAAACACGGCATAACCAAAAGGTGAGGATCCCAGCGAGACAAGAGGCGGTCCTGGAATTGCCCATCCGTTCACAACAGCGGTTGGAAGGAAGGGAGGTTGTGATAGAACCTTGTTGGTTCAGACAAGTGGAGGACGGTTTGCTGCTGGCCAGAGCCGTAGCGGTGGTGCGGGATGGCATCGTACCCCTACGCGTGTGCAACATGGGAAACTCTCCGATCAAGATTCCGGCCAGGTCAGTGTTGGCCCATCTGGAGGCTATCCCTGTGGGTGATATCGAACCGGGCCCCAGAGTTACCTTAAGGCCTGATGCGTGTGAGCCTTGGACGTTGGAAACAGGAGCCCACAGCTGAATGGAATGGGAGAGTAATTCTGGAACAAATGGATGTATCGTTGGAGGGCCTTAGTAAAGCAGAGGTAAACAGGGTGGAGCAAATGCTGTGGGCACGACAGAAATCGTTTTCACGTAACGAGGAGGACTTCGGTCACACGACGGAGATTGAACATGAAATCAACACTGGAGACAGTTCACCTGCTCGGGAGCGATATCGACAGATTCCCCCGAAACTGTACCAGGAGGTCAAGACTATGATTTAACAAATGCTGACCAATGGCGTCATCAAGGAGAGTAAGAGTCCATGGGCTGCCCCGATTGTGTTGGTAAAGAAGAAGGATGGGACGATTCGATTTTGTGTGGACTACCGGAGATTGAACAGCTGCACTGTTCGGGACGCCTATCCGTTGCCCCGTATTGAGGAGTCACTGGCGGCTCTGGGGAAGTCTCATTTCTTTTCCACGCTGGATCTGGCCAGTGGGTACTGGCAGGTGCCCGTAGCGGAAAAGGACCAGGCGAAAACGGCATTCATCACTCCCATGGGACTCTTTGATTTTTGTTGAATGCCCTTCGGGCTCTCTAATGCACCGGCCACGTTCCAACACCTTATGGAGCGCTGCCTCGGGGACTTAAACTTTGAGGCAATTCTCATCTATTTGGATGACATCATAGTGTTTGCCCCTACCTTGGAGGAACACTTGCATAGATTGGAACAAGTGCTTCAACGACTGGAACAATACGGCCTCAAGCTAAAACCGAGGAAATGCCACCTCTTGAAGTCCAGTCTGGAATACCTGGGCCATGTGGTCTCGGAGGAAGGGGTGAGGCCCACCCCTGACAAAATTGCAGCGGTCCAAGGATGGAAGACTCCGGGCAACGTGACGGAGTTGAGAGCATTTCTTGGATTGGTGGGCTACTACCGGCGGTTTATCCGGGACTTTGCCAAGATCGCGGGTCCACTACACGAACTATTGTGAGGTGTTGCTACTGATGTACGGAATCGGGCGGTGTCGTGGAATCAAGCACAAGAGGATGCTTTCGCTTGTCTGAAGCAGGCCCTCACCCAGGCCCCAGTACTGGCTTATGCCGACTTTGATAAGCCATTTATATTATACACCGACGGGAATCACCAAGGCCTGGGGGCTGTACTCTCCCAGCTACAGGAGGGCCAGGAACGAGTTATTGCTTATGGGAGTCGGAGCCTCCGGGAATCAGAGCGGAATCCAGACAACTATAGCTCGTTCAAGCTAGAGCTGCTGGCGGTCGTCTGGGCAGTCACCAAAAAGTTTGCGGAGAACCTGACCGCCGCTGACTTTGAAGTGGTCACGGATAACAACCCCCTGTCACCCCTGGATACAGCCAAGTTGGGCGCTCTGGAACAGCGCTGGGTGGCTCGCTTGGCAAAATTCTCGTTTAAAATTCAATATCGCCCGGGAAAAGCGAATACGAATGCGGATGCCTTGTCTCGCTATCCGGTGGGGTTGCCTACGGGTCCCACAAATGAGGAGCGAGAAGGACAGGAGATCCCTGACCTTGCCAGGATGATTCCCATTTCAGCGGAACCAAAGGTGACGTGCGGAATTCTGCTACAGAAGACCTTGCCGGACTGGGCTGTAGAATAAGGTCAGGATCAGGAGGTACAATGTGTACGCGGGTGGAAGGAACGGGATCACTGGCCTTCCTCTTCGGAGAGACTTCAACTTAACCCATGGGGTAAGAAGCTGCTGCATCAATGGGATCGGATGGCCATACGAGAAGGGGTGTTATGTCGTCAGACTTACCTTGAGCAAGAGCTTTGGAAGTTGTGGCAGATCGTTCTCCCTAGAGATTTAGCCCGTGATCTGGTGACCGAAGCACACAAAGAAGGGGCCCATTTTGGAGCGGAAAAGACGCTCCATTGGATCCGTCGTCAGTATTTCTTCCCAGGCTTGCAGACACTGGTCGAAGATGTGTGCCGGACCTGTAGAAAGTGTGCTGTTATGAAGGGTGGCGAACAACGGGCACCGGTACAGACCATTAGGACCACAAGACCCCTTGAGCTCCTCATGGTGGACTATGTTTTGATAGCGGAATCGGTGCGTGGGTATCAATATGCTATTGTGATGACCGACCACTTTACCAAATTTACGGTAGTTGTCCCTACCATGGACCAGTCGGCCGACACGGCAGCCAAGGCTATTGTTGAACATTTTATCTGCAGATATGGCTGCCCGGAGCGCGTCCATTCCGATCACGGTGCGTGTTTCCAAGGTTGGGTAATGGAGCGGCTGTGCCGCACCTATGGCATGCACAAATCAAGGACCACACCATATCACCCGCAGGGAAATGGAGCCTGTGAGCGTTTCAATCGGACGTTGCTACAGATGTTGAGGGTCCTAGAGGCCGAAAAGAGGCGGCGCTGGCCTGACTTTGTTCCAGAATTGGTGTGGGTGTATAACAATAGGGTACACCGGACCACTGGGTTCTCGCCATATTTTTAGCAGTTTGGCCGACCAGGGAAGGAACTGCAAGACCTTGATCTGTCCCTACCCGTGGAAGATCAGTGGACGCACAGTGGATGGATTGAGGAGCAGAAACGTCGCACGGAACTTTGCCAGGGATGTGGCGGCGGGGAACATTTGGTCCAAACTTCATCCCAGCCCTGGACAGACGTTGGGGGGACCGTTTGCTGAGGGGCAAAGGGTGTTGGTCTGAGAGAAGCGACCTGGGAACAAGTTGAGCAAGCGGTGGGAGGTGATGCCTTATATTGTAGAGCGGCGGGTGTCTCCTGACAACCAAGTCTATGAGGTGAAGGCAGAAGACGGGAGCGGAAGTGCCCGCACTTTGCATCGGAACATGCTGCGCCCTTGCCTCTTTGAGGATTTGTCTCCCCTTGGAACTGTCCCAGCGGTTATCCCTGGACTAGATGAAGATGATTGGTGGGTTCCTCCACATGATGTGGCACAAGAGCCCCTGCCGTCGGAAAGAGCAGCCGAGGTTGCGGATCCGGAGGGATCTGTTCCACCCCCAGCGACTCTGCCCAGGCGTTCCACCCGAACGACGTTGGGAGTACCAGCCCCCCGTTTTGCAGATCCAAACTTTGAGTGGGCAGCAGCTCACGTCTTTGTAGGGACTACAAAGGAAACAGGGGGGGGGGACACCAGGCTGGGGGAACGAGGGAGGTCTCTCACCTCTGTCTTCCGCGGACAGGCAGCGGCGGCGTGCGATGGGAAGTGGCATCGCAGCGAGTTTCCGACACGGAGGGGCTTGCATCCGCTGGGATTCAAGCCCCTCCAATCGCGTCATGACTACTTGAATTTGGCGCCGGGCGGGAGCCAATCGGTGCTCGCGCCCGGTCAGCCAATCGGAATGGGCCACGACGAGCCAACCATGGCTCGTCGCGTCATATAACAGACACTGCGGAGCGGGAGCGGTCAGTCGGGCACCGGACACGGAGCGGTGAAGAGCTCCAGAAGAAAGAAGAAGCGGCGGCCGGGAAGAAGAGGCGGCGGCGGCGGGAGAAAAGAAGAGCGGCGGCGGAAGAGTAGAAGCAGCGGCGGCCGGGAAGAAGGAGCGTGGGCTAGCTGTGTTGTAGGGAGCTGAAATCCCGGGTTGGCATGCCGTCACCGCTTTGGGGGTCCAGGGAGCTGCAGTCCCGGGTTGGCGTGCCGTCACCGCTTTGGGGGCCCGGAATAACCGTGGAGAGACTGTCCGGCCTCCCACGGTCGATCCCGTGATTCCAGAGTGGGCGGTGGCCCCCGCAGGGGATTAGGTTGTAACAGCAATTAGCCTCCAGGCGCGCAGCAGCGAGATCTTCATTAGAGCAGACTACAGAGGTAACTAATTTTGTTCTATTATCATACTGTATTCGCTTGTACTGTTTGCTGGAGTTAGGTGAAGTAGCTAACCAAGTTGTACTGTTTAGAGTTCATAGTAAATTGGCTCAGTTCCGTTGTTTGCCATTTATTAGTTCGTAGGGAGGCTGCTGTCATTCTCTTTCCAGGAGCAGCGATTCGGCAAGCAAGCTGACAAGAGTACCAGTGTGAGTATATTCTGTGGGTGTGTGTCTTGGTCCGTGTTGGGCTCCGGTTGTGAGATCCCGCTAGGCCTAGCGGGCTCGTTTTCACCTAGGTGCGCAAGTGCCGAGTAGGTGACATTTGGGTGGCTGAGGCCCGTGGGCCAGTGATGACATTCACCTAACCGGTGAACATCGTGGCCACCCCGGTGTGCCACTCTTCCCCCGTCGTGGAAGGGGTGGGCACACGGTGGTAATGTCTCTTTTTCCTTCTAGCCATCGGTCCTCCAGGTCGAGTCCCCGTGTAGAGGCCCCGAGGAAGAATTCCGCCCGGACAAACAGAAGAGAAGAGCGGTCTGGAAACGAGGAAAGCATCTTGAGGTAAGGAGCGGTACACCTGCACGGCCGCAGGCATTACACTGCATCGGCACCGTTACATTAGCACCTAGGAGATTGTCATTAACACGTCACTGCTAATTCAGGCCTAGGGAGGCTTTTTGGTTGATGTCAGGTCTTTACATCAAAAGGTACTGTAATTGAATTCAGAGGAAGAGACCAATTACCTGACAGGACAGTCCTTTTTCTTTGTTTCCATCTACAGGAAAACAAATCAGTGAGGTGTCATTATGCCACATGTGTAAATACACTAGATTAAAGGCACGTCACAATGGTTTATGAAGTAAAAATAGGATTTTAGTACCTACCGGTAAATCCTTTTCTCCTAGTCCGTAGAGGATGGGATCCGCAGGAGCTTGGGCACACTGAAAAGACTTTGACTGGGTGTGAACTGGCTCCTCCCTCTATGCCCCTCCTCCAGACCTCAGTTATAGGAACTGTGCCCAGGAGAGATGGACATTTCGAGGAAAAGATTTTTGTTCAAACTAAGGGCTAGAACATACCAGCCCACACCACAACATACCATACAACCGGAGTAACCGTAAACCAGATAACAGTATGAATTTAACTACGGCAACAAGCTGAAACAACAAATACACAACCCGTGTGTAAACCAATGCAACTAATAAGAATACACTGCAAGTAACCGTCTGCACTGGGATGGGCGCCCAGCATCCTCTACAGACTAGGAGAAAAGGATTTACCGGTAGGTACTAAAATCCTATTTTCTCTTATGTCCTAGAGGATGCAGGGGACTCCAAAAGGACCATGGGGTCTATACCAAAGCTCCAGACCGGGCGGGAGAGTGCGGACAACTCTGCAGCACCGATTGAGCAAACATGAGGTCCTCCTCAGCCAGGGTATCAAACTTGTAAAACTTAGCAAAGGTGTTTGAACCCGACCACGTAGCTGCTCGGCAAAGCTTTGCCAAGACCCCTTGAGCAGCCGCCCAAGATGAGCCCACCTTCCTGGTAGAATGGGCCTTCACTGATTTCGGCACCGGTAACCCAGCCGAAGAATGAGCTTGCTGAATCGTACTACAAATCCAGCGTGCATTAGTCTGCTTCGAAGCAGGATGACCAATCTTGTTGGAAGCATACAGGACAAACAGCGCCTCTGTTTTCCTGGCCACCGCCGTTCTGGCGACGTATATCTTCAAAGCTCTCACAACATCAAGAGACTTTGGAACTGCCACAGAATCTGTAGCCACAGGTACCACAATAGGTTGGTTAATGTGAAACGAAGAAACCACCTTCGGCAGAAATTGTTGACGAGTCCTTAATTCCGCTCTATCCGAATGGAAGATCAAGTACGGACTCTTGTGAGATAAGGCCGCCAACTCAGACACCCGCCTGGCAGATGCCAGAGCCAACAGCATGACCACTTTCCAAGTGAGAAACTTTAATTCAACCTTACGCAAAGGTTCAAACCCGGAAGACATAAGAAACTGTAAGACTACGTCAAGATCCCATGGTGCCACAGGGGGCACAAACAGAGGATGGATATGCATCACTCCCTTCACAAAAGTCTGAACCTCAGGGAGAACAGCCAATTCCTTCTGAAAGAAGATAGATAAAGCCGAAATCTGCACCTTGACGGAACCCAATTTCAGGCCGGCATCGACGCCTGCCTGCAAAAAATGGAGAAACCGACCCAAGTGAAATTCTTCCGCAGGATCAGCTTTAGTCTCACACCACAAAACATACTTTCTCCAAATACGGTGATAATGTTTCACCGTAACTTCCTTCCTCGCCTTAAGGAGAGTGGGAATGACCTCCCCGGGAATACCTTTCCGAGCTAAGATTTGGCGCTCAACTTCCATGCCATCAAACGCAGCCGCGGTAAGTCTGGAAACATGCATGGTCCCTGCAATAACAGGTCCTCTCTTAGAGGGAGCGGCCAAGGATCTTCCACAAGTAATTCCTGAAGATCTGGATACCAGGCCCTTCTTGGCCAATGTGGAACGACAAGAATCGCTTGCACTCTTGCTCGTCGAATGATTCCCAGTACCTTTGGAATGAGAGGAAGCGGAGAGAACACATACACCGACTGAAACACCCACGGAGTCCACTGCACTGGCTTGGGGGTCCCTTGACCTGGAACAATACCTCGGAAGCTTCTTGTTGAGGCAAGACGCCATCATGTCGATCAGCGGAGTTCCCCAACGCTTTGTCACTTCTGCAAATACCTCTTGGTGAAAAGCCCACTCTCCCGGATGGAGATCGTGTCTGCTGAGGAAGTCTGCTTCCCAGTTGTCCACTCCCGGAAGGAAGACTGCTGACAGAGCGCTCACGTGCTGTTCCGCCCAGCGAAGGATTCTTGTGGCCTCCGCCATAGCCGCCCTGATCCTTGTACCGCCTTGACGGTTTATATGCGCCAACGCTGTTATGTTGTCCGACTGTATCACGGACAGGCCGACCCTGAAGAAGGCTTCTTGGTTGTAGCAGGCCGTTGTAAATGGCTCTTAACTCGAGAATATTTATGTGGAGACAATCTTCCTGAAGCGACCATTTCCCCTGGAAATTTCTTCCCTGGGTAACTGCGCCCCAGCCTCGGAGACTTGCATCTGTTGTCAACAGGACCCAATCCAGGATACCGAATCGTCGCCCTCTTAGGAGTTGAGAACTTTGTAGCCACCACAGGAGATAAATCCTGGCCCTGGGAGATAGACTCATCTTCCGGTGCATGTGCAGGTGAGACCCGGACCACTTGCTCAGCAGATCCCACTGAAACACCCGGGCATGAAACCTGCCAAACGGAATGGCTTCGTACGCCGCAACCATTTTCCCCAGAACCCGAGTACATTGATGAACTGACACACTTTTCGGCCTCAGAAGTTCCCTGACCATCGTCTGCAATTCCAGAGCTTTGTCTTCCGGAAGAAACACCTTCCGTAAGCCCGTGTCCAGAATCATGCCCAGAAAGGGCAACCGGGTGGTCGGAATCAACTGAGACTTTGGCAGATTTATCAACCAACCGTGTTGGCGCGGAACGGACAGAGACAAATCCACATTTCTTAGCAACCGTTCCCTGGACCTCGCCTTTATCAGGAGATCGTCCAAGTACGGGATAATGGTAACCCCTTGCTTGCGAAGGAGAACCATCATTTCTGCCATGACTTTGGTGAAAAACCTCGGGCCGTGGAAAGCCCAAACGTCAACATCTGAAATTGGTAATGAGAATCCTGTACCGCAAACCTGAGGAAAGCTTGATGCGGAGGATATATCGGGACGTGTAAGTAGGCATCCTTTATGTCGACTGACGCCATAAAGTCCCCCCCTTCTAGGCTGGAAATCACAGCTCGAAGAGATTCCATCTTGAACTTGAAAACCTTCAAGTATGGATTAAAGGACTTTAGGTTTAGAATCGGTCTGACCGAACCATCCGGTTTCGGTACCACAAAGAGGCTCGAGTAGAACCCCTCCCCCCGTTGGGACGGGGGAATGGGAACAATGACCCTCTGTTGACACAACTTTTGTATTGCTGCCTTCACTACCTCTCTGTCCGGAAGAGACACTGGTAAGGCCGAAATGAAAAACCGGTGAGGGGGCACCTCCTGAAACTCCAGCTTGAGATACTATATCTAGGACCCAAGGATCCAGGCCTGATTGAACCCAGACCTGACTGAAGATTCGCAGACGGCCCCCCACCAGTCCGGACTCCCCCAGGGAAGCCCCAGCGTCATGCGGTGGACTTGGTAGAGGCAGGGGAGGACTTTTGGTCCTGGGCGCCTGATACTGCAGGCGACTTTCTTCCCCTTCCTCTACCCTTTGAAGCGAGGAAGGACGAACCTTTTCCACGATTGTATTTATTGGGATGAAAGGACTGCATCTGCTGATGTGGTGTCTTTTTCTGTTGTGTGGGAACATAAGGAAGAAAAGATGACATACCCGCCGTCGCGGTAGACACCAGATCAGCCAAGCCGTCACCAAACAAGACATTACCTTTGAAGGGGAGAGCTTCCATAGCTCTCTTGGAGTCGGCATCTGCATTCCATTGATGAATCCACAGCGCTCTCCTGGCCGAGATCGCCATGGCATTGGCCCTTGATCCCAAGAGACCAACATCCCTCGCCACATCCTTCAGGTAATCTGCAGCGTCCTTGATATAACCAGGAGTTAAAAGAACATTATCTTTATCAAGCGTATCCATATCAGCAGCTAAATTCTCTGCCCATTTAGCAATAGCACTACTCACCCATACCGACGCCACAGCAGGTCTGAGCAATGCACCCGTATTAGCGAAAATGGACTTCAGAGACGTCTCCAGCTTACGATCCGCCGGATCCTTGAGAGTTGCGTGTCAAGGGACGGAAGCGCCACCTTCTTAGACAACCGGGATAGAGCCTTGTCGACATTTGGAGACGACTCCCATTTTTCCCTGTCATCAGAGGGGAAAGGATACGCCATGTAAATTCTCTTGGGAATCTGCCATCTCTTATCCGGCGACTCCCAAGCCTTTTCGCAAAGAGTATTCATTTCATGAGAGGGGGGAAACTTCACCTCAGGTTTTTTCCCTTTGAACAAGCAAATCCTTGTTTCCTGCACCGCAGGTTCGTCAGTAATATGTAAAACATCCTTTATAGCCACAATCATGTATTGAATACTCTTAACTAATCGTGGATGTAAAGCAGCCTCAGTGAAGTCGACATTGGAATCAGAATCCGTGTCGGTATCCGTATCTACCACCTGAGTAAAAGGCCGCTTTTGCGACCCTGATGGGGTCTGCACCTGAGACAAAGCATCCTCCATGGATTTCCTCCATACCATACTCCATACCATTTGAAAAATCGTCTTGAAACTCCAGTTTGTACCCTTGGGATATTATTTGTAAGACCCATGGGTCCAGGTCCGAACGAACCCAGAACTGACTGAAGAGTTTGAGACGTGCCCCCACCGGTGCGGACTCCCGCAGAGGAGCTCCAGTGTCATGCGCTGGATTTGGCAGAAGTCGGGGAGGACTTCTGCTCCTGGGACCCCGCCATGGCTGGTGATCTTTTATCCTTTCCCCTTCCTCTAGCAGCAAGGAAAGAGGAACCTCACCCTTTCTTGTATTTATTGGGCCGAAAGGACTGCATTTGATAGTGGTGTGTCTTCTTTTGTTGCAAAGGCACATAAGGCAAAAATGATGACTTACCCGCTGTAGCTGTAGATACCAAATCAGCGAGGCCGTCACAAAACAAAACACCACCTTTGTACGGTAGGGATTCCATATTTTTCGTAGAGTCAGTATCAGTATTCCACTGATGAATCCATAATGCTCGCCTAGCTGAGACTGCCATGGCATTGGCCTTTGATCCCAAAAGGCCAATATTTATTATTTATTTATTTATTAACAGTTTCTTATATAGCGCAGCATATTCCGTTGCGCTTTACAATTAGAACAACAGTAATAGAACAAAACTGGGTAAAAACAGACAGACAGAGGTAGGAAGGCCCTGCTCGCAAGCTTACAATCTATAGGGAAATAGGCATAGATACACAAGGATTGATGCTACCTATTGCATAATGGTCCACCAGATTGCTAGGTTCTTAATGGGTTGTATGATGATACCCCACAAAGTTATCCAAGTGTCAGGAGGGTGTGAGACTAAAGAAAGACAAGATATGTGATGTTATGAATACTCTACAGAGGATGTAATTAGATAGGGAAGCACTGAAGGTTATGTGGGTGGGTCTGGAATTTGATAGGCTTGTCTGAAGAGGTGAGTTTTCAGGGAACATTTAAAGGTTTGGAGACTAGAGGCGAGTCTTACTGTGCGTGGGAGGGCATTCCACAGAGTGGGTGAAGCCCGGATAAAGTCCTGTAATTTTGAGTGTGAACAAGTAATGCGTGTGGATGAGAGACGTAGGTCTTGTGCAGAGCGGAGAGGTCGGGTAGGGAGATATTTTGAGATGAGTGAAGAGATGTATGTTGGTGCAGTTTGGTTAATAGCCTTGTATGTGAGTAAAAGTATTTTATATTTAATACGGTAGAATACCGGTAACCAATGGAGGGACTGACAGAGCGGATCTGCAGACGATGAACCTCTGGCAAGGAAGATTAGCCTCGCAGCTGCATTCAAAATGGATTGTAGTGGTGAGAGCTTATGTTTGGGAAGACCGGTCAGGAGACTATTACAATAATCAATGCGGGAGATAATGAGAGCATGGATTAGAGTTTTTGCTGTGTCTTGTGTAAGATAAGGGCGTATTTTGGATATGTTTCTTAGATGTATGTAACATGATCTTGAGACAGATTGAATGTGGGTAACAAAGGACAGTTCAGAGTCAAGAATGACACCTAGGCAGCGAGCTTGTGGGGTAGGGGTGATTGCAGAGTTCTCAACAGTGATAGAGATATCAGGTTGGAAACTACTATTGGCCGGTGGAAATATAATTAATTCTGTTTTGGAAATATTAAGTTTGAGGTGGCGAGATGTCATCCAAGATGAAATGGCAGAAAGGCATTCAGTGACACGGCCCAATACAGATGGTGACAAATCAGGGGAGGATAGGTAGATTTGAGTATCATCCGCATACAGATGGTACTGAAATCCGAAAGAGTTGATTAGTTTGCCAAGAGATGTGGTATAGATAGAGAAAAGCAGAGGACCTAGGACTGAGCCTTGCGGTACTCCAACGGAGAGAGGTAGCGAAGGAGAGGTGGAATCAGAGAAACGAACACTGAAGGAGCGATTAGATAGGTAGGATGAGAACCAAGAAAGGGCTGTGTCCTGAATACCTAGGGATTGTAGTGTTTGTATGAGAAGAGAGTGGTCAGCAGTGTTAAAAGGAGCAGAGAGATCAAGGAGAATATCTCTTGCAGCTTCCTTTAGGTAAACCGCCGTGTCCTTGATGTAACCGAGTGTCAAGAGGATGTTATCCCTATCTAGGGAATCTATGTCAGATGACAAGTTATCTGCCCACTTTTCAATAGCACTACTCACAAATGCAGAGGCAATGACCAGTCTGAGTAGTGTACCTGTGGTCGTATAAATGGATTTTAACGTAGCTTCCTGTCTACGATCTGCAGGGTCTTTAAGGTCTGCCGTGTCAGGTGACGGAAGAACCACCTTTTTAGACAACCGCGATAGGGCCTTGTCCACAAGGGGGGGGGTGACTCCCACTTTTCCCTATCCCCAGTGGGAAACGGATAAACCACCGGAATCCTTTTGGGAATCTGAAATTTTCTGTCAGGACTTTCCCAGACTTTATCAAATAAAGTATTCAGTTCATGAGAGGGAGGAAACGTTATTTCAGGTTTCTTTTCCTTATACATACAGACCCTTTTATCCGGAACAGTAGGGTCCTCAGTGATATGCAAAACCTCTTTAATAGCCACAATCATGTACTGAATGCTCTTTGCCAATTTAGGATCTAATCTGGAATCACTATAGTCGACACTGGAATCAGTGTCTGTGTCGGTATCTGTGTCTGCCAACTGGGTAAACGTACGTTTCTGTGACCCCGAGGGGACCTGAACTTGTAATAACATATCTTCCACAGATTTCTTCCATGCTTGGGTCTGAGACTCAGACTTGTCCAATCTTTTACCAATACGAGCTACATTAGCATTCAAAGCATTCAATACATTTACCCAATCAGGAGTCGGCGGTGCCGACATGTTCACCCCCACCGCCTTTTGCGTCTCTAATACAGTGTCCTCCTGTGAAGAGCACTCAGGCTCAGACATGCCGACACACGTGTAATACACACCCACACACACTGGGCTTATAGGGGACAGACCCACAGAGAAGCCTGTCAGAGAGACACAGAGGGAATTTGCCAGCTCACACCCCAGCGCCAAATCAATGGGTCAGAAGCGTTAACAAAATTGGCCCAGACCTGTAGCGCTTTTTACATTATATAATATTGCACCAAATCACCATGCCCCCCCCCCCCCCTGTTTTGCACCCTGATACTTGGTCAACAGTGTGAGGAAGGACCAGCGTCTCTGCAGCCAGCGGAGAGGAAATGGCGCAGAGTGAGCTGTGGGGACGAAGCTCCGCCCCCTTAATGGCGTGCTTCCATCCCGCTCTTTTATATAGGGATTATACTGGTGGGGGTTAGGACCGTGTTGTACACTGATGTCCCCTCTTGCCAGACTGTCACTGAGGTATTTTAAGCTGCCCAGGGCGCGCCGCGCCCCCCCCCCCCACACGCCCTGCACCCAGAAGTGCTGTGTGTTGTGAGCAGGAGCTTGGCACGCAGCGTCCGTCCGCTGCGCGGTACCTCAGGAGAATGCCGTCACTGAAGTCTTCTTTCTTCTTCTACTCACCTGTCTTCTGACTTCTGCCTCTGTAAGGGGGGTGATGGCCGGCTGCGGGAGCGAGCATCTGTGTGTACCCAGCGATCAAACCCTCAGGAGCTAATGGTGTCCTGTAGCCAGAAGCAGAGCCCTTAAACTCACTAGAAGTGGGTCATTGGTGGTCATTCCGAGTTGTTCGCTCGGTAAATTTCTTCGCATCGCAGCGATTTTCCGCTTATTGCGCATGCGCAATGTTCGCACTGCGACTGCGCCAAGTAAATTTGCTATGCAGTTAGGAATTTTACTCACGGCATTACAAGGTTTTTTCTTCGTTCTGGTGATCGTAATGTGATTGACAGGAAGTGGGTGTTTCTGGGCGGAAACTGGCCGTTTTATGGGAGTGTGTGAAAAAACGCTACCGTTTCTGGGAAAAACGCGGGAGTGGCTGGAGAAACGGAGGAGTGTCTGGGCGACCGCTGGGTGTGTTTGTGACGTCAAACCAGGAACTAAACTGACTGAACTGATCGCAGTTGCCGAGTAAGTCTGGAGCTACTCAGAAACTGCTAAGAAGTGTCTATTCGCAATTGTGCTAATCTTTCGTTCGCAATTTTGATAAGCTAAGATTCACTCCCAGTAGGCGGCGGCTTAGCGTGTGCAAAGCTGCTAAAAGCAGCTAGCGAGCGAACAACTCGGAATGAGGGCCATACTTCTCTCCCCTCAGTCCCACGAAGCAGGGAGGTTGTTGCCAGCAGCCTCCCTGAACATAAAAAACCTAACAAAAAAGTATTTTCAGAGAAACTCAGTAGAGCTCCCCTGTAGTTGCGTCCAGTCTCACTGGGCACAATTCTAAAACTGGAGTCTGGAAGAGGGGCATAGAGGGAGGAGCCAGTGCACACCCCTTTTCAAGTCTTAAAGTGCCCATGTCTCCTGCGGATCCCGTCTATACCTCATGGTTCTTTTGGTGTCCCCAGCATCCTCTAGGACGTATGAGAAACAATATAACCCACCCAGGCTCGGCGCTACCTGCTCAACAAAGGGATGCAGAGCAGGTAGGCGTCAGGCTGGAGAGGCACTCTCCCTGCTCTGCATCCCCACTGCTGCGTCTAGCCTCCCTACTGCTTCCGGCTGCTGTGCCTGTCACTGTATGACAGGTAGTGGCATCAGCAGCTTGACAGTAGCAGTGACTGTTCGGACGAAAAGAGGGCAGAGCTACATGTGTGGGTGGGGCGGAGCTACACGGGACCAGCAGACTGCAGTGCCACAGAGGAAGACATGCTGCTCCAGATCCTGCCAGCCAGACTGAGGTACTGTAAGTAAAGGAAGTGTGTGTGTGTGTGTGTGTGTGTGTGTGTGTGTGTGTGTGTGTGTGTGTGTGTGTTTTACAGTGGGGCAAAAAAGTATTTGGACAGTCACCAATTGTGCAAGTTGACCCACTTAAAAAGATGAGAGAGGTCTGTCATTTCCATGATGGGGGGCCTAACCCCCCAGGTAGGGGATTTCGGGTTCACTATGGTATGCCGGCGGTCGGGCTCCCGGCGACCAGTATACCGGCGCCGGGAGCCCGACCGCCGGCTTACCGACAGTGTGGCGAGCGCAAATGAGCCCCTTGCGGGCTCGCTGCGCTCGCCACGCTATTTTATTCTCCCTCCAGGGGGGTCGTGGACCCCCACGAGGGAGAATTAGTGTCGGTATGCCGGCTGTCGGGATTCCGGCGCCGGTATAATGTGCGCCGGGATCCCGTCAGTCGGCATACTGAAGACCACCCGGGATTTCAACTGGGTGCTTTTACACTGCACAATATGCCAGGTTGATGCTTGTTGACGATCAAAAACCTGGGCAGCAGGGGCACTAGTGATGGTAGTTAGGGAAAGGCTGTGGAGGGGGGATAAGTTAAGTTTAGGTTCTACCTGGGAGGTTAGGCTGCATGGAGGGGAGCATTATGGGGTTGTTCCAAGGTAGGTAGCTCTTAGCTTAGACATATTGTAGTAAGGAGCCATTATCATGTGGCTCCTTGCTGGTTAATCTTAGACCCAGATTGGGGTAATGGAGGTGTGAGGTGTGGTGCCTCTGGACTGGCTGAGCTGGATGGCCTTAGTGTGGCATACCTTTACATTCTATTAACACTTTTCACTTATTAATTTTTTAACACTATTTCTCTATTTTAATTGCATTTCATTTTTGTATCACTTTCTCTATAGCTTCGGCTTCCTAAATACTAATTTATTAACACTATCGTTTTTTCACTGGTATGCTACGCTGGGCTTTCTGGCTTATGCTGGTGTTTTGGGGTGCCACACCCTGCACCTAGATATAGCGCTAGGGACCCCAAATATACCCCAAACAAGCGGCGTGGATTTTCTTCTCTGTAATACCACTTGTCCACCTTGGTGGACAAGTGGTATTACAGAGAAGAACATCCACACCGCTTGGCGGACCCGGACTGACGTCTTACTTTCCGGCTTTTCTACAACACCTCTCTCCCACTGGACGCAGCGGTGAGAGCCGCGACTCACAAAGCCGGCCACAGACAGCCCTCACAGCAATACCAACGGCCGAGGAATCCCCGTGGGTAAGTTAGGGACAGTTAGATGCCGGACTTTTACATCTATATCTGGATACCACCAACCTAACCATTTCTCAAAAGAGCTGTAAACAGAAGTTTTTAAGAATTAACCATCACTCATTTTTACAGGTGCCACACTCACTTTCTACACGTATAATTTAGCGCTCGTTTTTTAACTTTTAACCATTCTGGTACCAGCTCCATCTTGCTCCCTGTTCTTCCCATTCCCCCACACCCAAATCTCCTTATCACTTCCATAATTACCGCATTCCCTAGCAGTTGGAGCCTTTGCCGTGCCCACCAGCCCCTTAACAGAGAGCAGTGCACCCTGTGCCACAGCCATCTCCCCAACCCCCCGGGTGCATGTTTTCACCAAGTCCCAACACAGAAGATGGGTGTGGAGCCACTATCACTGGGAAACTACAGCACTGCCTGTAGCGTCCTAAGGAATCTTTAAGTGACTGTAGGGGCGCCATGGCTTCCTACATAGCACCGTGAGGGGGCCGTGAAGCAGAGCAGGGCGGGCTGCTCTGGATGGTGAGCATGGTGGGCTTTTGCCCACAGGGAACCCCATCCCATGTGGTGGCACCAACTGCACCGCCGTACCTTAAATACATGGTGAAGCCCCTGTTGGTCATGCGTGTTGGAGGTGGGACAGATCTTAGCAAAGATTAGACACACTGAGGAGCAGATTCAATTAACCATGGGGTTTAATTAGCGTGTTAACCCCCAAGGCTGCCTTTTTCTCGCTGACTTTTCATTGCAACTCCAGAAGCAGCGAGAAGTACACCGTCAGGGATTATTGCCCAGGTTAATCCACGATTATTGAATCAGCCCAGTGATATTTCTATTTCAAAGTGTTTTGTTATTTTAGTCTGCTAAAAAATTAAACTGCAACCATTTATGTCCAGAGATGGTCAGACTGAAGGTCTCACGGTCCGTATTACCTCAGTGCAATTAACTCATAAACCCAGTCTTCGTTCTTTACCTCAACACATTATCCGTCCCTAAGAGTAGCTGGAAGCATTTCACTAGCAGCGGGAGAGAAACACACTGTTTAGAAATATTATACTTCCTTTCCTCAAGTATAATTAAAAACAAGAACTACTGTTATAAACTGTTAATTTTGCTTTACAAGAAGTAATCCCCTCAAATCAGTCATTAGCAAACAATTTTGTGCATCAAATAGTTTAATGAGTCGGCATACTTAACGAATGTTTAGCCGAAAACCTAATCCTGTCAACATCACCTTACAGCCACTAACTAGCCACGGGCACGTATAATTATCCATGGCTTGTGTTTATGGCAACATAACAGCATTAAACAAACACCACAGGCCAATGCACTCAAGTGTAAGCCGCACAAAAAGGCAGTTTGTCAGCACAAGTGAGACCACAGACAAGATCATGTTTATCAGCATCAAGTTAAAACACTTCTGACATTTAAATCGAGTCATTGTTACCCAAACGAGCTCCCATTACTCGCACCCTCCCCTCCTCTCCTCCTAGGCCTCCCCTGAATTGTTTCATTTCCATTCACTTTAACAGCACGAACGAAGGGGATTTGACAAAGTAGAATTGCAGGTTTATTAAATCAACCCAGAACAGAGATGTTATCTAGGGAACTTTTATCAGCCTTTCCAGCTTACACGACTTCCATCACGCTTTTCTTTTCTTTTTTTTTCTGCTTTCTCTTAAAGCAAAGAAACAGAAAACAAGAAAATGAGAGATTAATGTAGTTTGTGAATCTGCGGCTTCAGTGGCTGCCAATCAAAGGCATCAGTGCGTGGTATAATATCAGACCCAGAGATGTTTGGAAACAGACACTGGGGTATATTTACTAAGCTCCCGATTTTGACCGAGATGCCGTTTTTTCTTCAAAGTGTCATCTCGGTTAATCTCGGTCATTTACTAAACACTAATCACGGCAGTGATGAGGGCATTCGTAATTTTTTGCTAGTTCAGGTAAAAAATTACGAATGAATACACCATCGGTCAAATTACGCCTGTTTAGATATGAATCTCGGTCATTTACTAAGAAGTGCAAAGCAAAAAAACACAAAACACTGCCGTGAAAAATTACAACTCGTAAAAAAGTCCTAAAAAAAAACAGACCTGCTTTTTTTTTCCGTGATTTGAGATGCATGCAGGGATCCATGAGATCCGTGCATGTATATCAGTGGGAAGGGGTGGGAAAGTGCTTATTTTTGCCAAAAAAATTGCGTGGGGTCCCCCCTCCTAAGCATAACCAGCCTCGGGCTCTTTGAGCCGATCCTGGTTGCAGAAATATGGGGGAAAAAATGACAGGGGTTCCCCCATATTTAAGCAACCAGCATCGGGCTCTGCGCCTGGTCCTGGTCCCAAAAATACGGGGGACAAAAAGAGTAGGGGTCCCCCGTATTTTTAAAACCAGCACCGGGCTCCACTAGCTGGACAGATAATGCCACAGCCGGGGGTCACTTTTATACAGCGCCCTGCGGCCGTGGCATCAAAAATCCAACTAGTCACCCCTGGCCGGGGTACCCTGGGGGAGTGGGAACCCCTTCAATCAAGGGGTCCCCCCCCCCAGCCACCCAAGGGCCAGGGGTGAAGCCCGAGGCTGTCCCCCCCCATCCAATGGGCTGCGGATGGGAGGGCTGATAGCCTTTGTTGTAAAATAAAAGATATTGTTTTTAGTAGCAGTACTACAAGTCCCAGCAAGCCTCCCCCGCATGCTGGTACTTGGAGAACCACAAGTACCAGCATGCGGCGGAAAAACGGGCCCGCTGGTACCTGTAGTACTACCACTAAAAAAATACCCAAAAAAACACAAGACACACACACCGTGAAAGTATAATTTTATTACATACATACACACATACATACATACTTACCTTATGTTCTCACGCAGGTCGGTCCTCTTCTCCAGTAGAATCCAAGGGCTACCTGTTGAAGAAATTCTACTCACCAGATCCATGGGTCCAGGCTCCTCGGCAAATCCAGGGTTAATCCACGTACTTGAATAAATAAAAAAAAACGGTGTCCCGACCACGAACTGAAAGGGGACCCATGTTTGCACATGGGTCACCTTTCCACGAATGCCAGAAACCCACTTTGACTTCTGTCTAAGTGGGTTTCTTCAGCCAATCAGGGAGCGCCACGTTGTAGCACTCTCCTGATCAGCTGTGTGGTCCTGTCCTCACTGACAGGCAGCACACGGCAGTGTTACAATGTAGCGCCTATGCGCTACATTGTAACCAATGCTGGGAACTTTCTGCTCAGCGGTGACGTCACTTTAGGTCAACCGCAGGGCAGAAAGTTCCCATCATTGGTTACAATGTAGCGCATAGGCGCTACATTGTAACACTGCCGCGTGCTGCCTGTCAGTGAGGACAGCAGCACACAGCTGATCAGGAGAGTGCTACAACGTGGCACTCCCTGATTGGCTGAAGAAACCCACTTAGACAGAAGTCAAAGTGGGTTTCTGGCATTCGTGGGAAGGTGACCCATGTGCAAACATGGGTCCCCTTTCAGTTCGTGGTCGGGACACCGTTTTTTTTTATTTATTCAAGTACGTGGATTAACCCTGGATTTGCCGAGGAGCCTGGACCCATGGATCTGGTGAGTAGAATTTCTTCAACAGGTAGCCCTTGGATTCTACTGGAGAAGAGGACCGACCTGCGTGAGAACATAAGGTAAGTATGTATGTATGTGTGTATGTATGTAATAAAATTATACTTTCACGGTGTGTGTGTCTTGTGTTTTTTTGGGTATTTTTTTAGTGGTAGTACTACAGGTACCAGCGGGCCCGTTTTTCCGCCGCATGCTGGTACTTGTGGTTCTCCAAGTACCAGCATGCGGGGGAGGCTTGCTGGGACTTGTAGTACTGCTACTAAAAACAATATCTTTTCATTATCACAAATGGCTATCAGCCTCCCCATCCGCAGCCCATTGGATGGGGGGGGACAGCCTCGGGCTTCACCCCTGGCCCTTGGGTGGCTGGGGGGGGGGGACCCCTTGATTGAAGGGGTCCCCACTCCCCCAGGGTACCCCGGCCAGGGGTGACTAGTTGGATTTTTGATGCCACGGCCGCAGGGCACTGTATAAAAGTGACCCCCGGCTGTGGCATTATCTGTCCAGCTAGTGGAGCCCGGTGCTGGTTTTAAAAATACGGGGGACCCCTACTCTTTTTGTCCCCCGTATTTTTGGAACCAGGACCAGGCGCAGAGCCCGATGCTGGTTGCTTAAATATGGGGGAACCCCTGTCAATTTTTTACCCATATTTCTGCAACCAGGATCGGCTCAAAGAGCCCGAGGCTGGTTATGCTTAGGAGGGGGGACCCCACGCATTTTTTTTGGGGATTTTACATTGTTTAATTAAAAAAAAAAAAAATAAGAACCCCAGCACGGATCACACAGATCCGGCCGAGATTGATTGTAAAAAAAAACGGCAGTGTTTTGCTAATCACTGCCGTAAAAATAGGTAAAAAAAAACGAATGACATCGACATCGGAAGCAAAGAAAAATACGAATACGACAGCTTAGTAAATCCATCGTAATCAATTCAAAAAGTTGCAGTTTTACACTGTCGATGTCATTCGTGATTGAACTTTGACCTATTTTCGGAAATTACGAATCTTAGTAAATATACCCCACTGAGGGGTATATTTACTAAGATTCGTAATTTCCGAAAATAGGTCAAAGTTCAATCACGAATGACATCGACAGTGTAAAACTGCAACTTTTTGAATTGATTACGATGGATTTACTAAGCTGTCGTATTCGTATTTTTCTTTGCTTCCGATGTCGATGTCATTCGTTTTTTTTTACCTATTTTTACGGCAGTGATTAGCAAAACACTGCCGTTTTTTTTTACAATCAATCTCGGCCGGATCTGTGTGATCCGTGCTGGGGTTCTTATTTTTTTTTTTTTTAATTAAACAATGTAAAATCCCCAAAAAAAAATGCGTGGGGTCCCCCCTCCTAAGCATAACCAGCCTCGGGCTCTTTGAGCCGATCCTGGTTGCAGAAATATGGGGAAAAAATTGACAGGGGTTCCCCCATATTTAAGCAACCAGCATCGGGCTCTGCGCCTGGTCCTGGTTCCAAAAATACGGGGGACAAAAAGAGTAGGGGTCCCCCGTATTTTTAAAACCAGCACCGGGCTCCACTAGCTGGACAGATAATGCCACAGCCGGGGGTCACTTTTATACAGTGCCCTGCGGCCGTGGCATCAAAAATCCAACTAGTCACCCCTGGCCGGGGTACCCTGGGGGAGTGGGGACCCCTTCAATCAAGGGGTCCCCCCCCCCAGCCACCCAAGGGCCAGGGGTGAAGCCCGAGGCTGTCCCCCCCCATCCAATGGGCTGCGGATGGGGAGGCTGATAGCCATTTGTGATAATGAAAAGATATTGTTTTTAGTAGCAGTACTACAAGTCCCAGCAAGCCTCCCCCGCATGCTGGTACTTGGAGAACCACAAGTACCAGCATGCGGCGGAAAAACGGGCCCGCTGGTACCTGTAGTACTACCACTAAAAAAATACCCAAAAAAACACAAGACACACACACCGTGAAAGTATAATTTTATTACATACATACACACATACATACATACTTACCTTATGTTCTCACGCAGGTCGGTCCTCTTCTCCAGTAGAATCCAAGGGCTACCTGTTGAAGAAATTCTACTCACCAGATCCATGGGTCCAGGCTCCTCGGCAAATCCAGGGTTAATCCACGTACTTGAATAAATAAAAAAAAACGGTGTCCCGACCACGAACTGAAAGGGGACCCATGTTTGCACATGGGTCACCTTCCCACGAATGCCAGAAACCCACTTTGACTTCTGTCTAAGTGGGTTTCTTCAGCCAATCAGGGAGTGCCACGTTGTAGCACTCTCCTGATCAGCTGTGTGCTGCTGTCCTCACTGACAGGCAGCACGCGGCAGTGTTACAATGTAGCGCCTATGCGCTACATTGTAACCAATGATGGGAACTTTCTGCCCTGCGGTTGACCTAAAGTGACGTCACCGCTGAGCAGAAAGTTCCCAGCATTGGTTACAATGGAGCGCATAGGCGCTACATTGTAACACTGCCGCGTGCTGCCTGTCAGTGAGGACAGCAGCACACAGCTGATCAGGAGAGTGCTACAACGTGGCACTCCCTGATTGGCTGAAGAAACCCACTTAGACAGAAGTCAAAGTGGGTTTCTGGCATTCGTGGGAAGGTGACCCATGTGCAAACATGGGTCCCCTTTCAGTTCGTGGTCGGGACACCGTTTTTTTTTATTTATTCAAGTACGTGGATTAACCCTGGATTTGCCGAGGAGCCTGGACCCATGGATCTGGTGAGTAGAATTTCTTCAACAGGTAGCCCTTGGATTCTACTGGAGAAGAGGACCGACCTGCGTGAGAACATAAGGTAAGTATGTATGTATGTGTGTATGTATGTAATAAAATTATACTTTCACGGTGTGTGTGTCTTGTGTTTTTTTTGGGTATTTTTTTAGTGGTAGTACTACAGGTACCAGTGGGCCCGTTTTTCCGCCGCATGCTGGTACTTGTGGTTCTCCAAGTACCAGCATGCGGGGGAGGCTTGCTGGGACTTGTAGTACTGCTACTAAAAACAATATCTTTTATTTTACAACAAAGGCTATCAGCCCTCCCATCCGCAGCCCATTGGATGGGGGGGGACAGCCTCGGGCTTCACCCCTGGCCCTTGGGTGGCTGGGGGGGGGGACCCCTTGATTGAAGGGGTTCCCACTCCCCCAGGGTACCCCGGCCAGGGGTGACTAGTTGGATTTTTGATGCCACGGCCGCAGGGCGCTGTATAAAAGTGACCCCCGGCTGTGGCATTATCTGTCCAGCTAGTGGAGCCCGGTGCTGGTTTTAAAAATACGGGGGACCCCTACTCTTTTTGTCCCCCGTATTTTTGGGACCAGGACCAGGCGCAGAGCCCGATGCTGGTTGCTTAAATATGGGGGAACCCCTGTCATTTTTCCCCCCATATTTCTGCAACCAGGATCGGCTCAAAGAGCCCGAGGCTGGTTATGCTTAGGAGGGGGGACCCCACGCAATTTTTTTTGGCAAAAATAAGCACTTTCCCACCCCTTCCCACTGATATACATGCACGGATCTCATGGATCCCTGCATGCATCTCAAATCACGGGAAAAAAAAGCAGGTCTGTTTTTTTTTAGGACTTTTTTACGAGTTGTAATTTTTCACGGCAGTGTTTTGTGTTTTTTTGCTTTGCACTTCTTAGTAAATGACCGAGATTCATATCTAAACAGGCGTAATTTGACCGATGGTGTATTCATTCGTAATTTTTTACCTGAACTAGCAAAAAATTACGAATGCCCTCATCACTGCCGTGATTAGTGTTTAGTAAATGACCGAGATTAACCGAGATGACACTTTGAAGAAAAAACGGCATCTCGGTCAAAATCGGGAGCTTAGTAAATATACCCCTGAGAGAGACATGAAGAAGGTGATCCAAGAAAAAAGTATATGGAAGGAAGAATAGAATGGTTTTCTTACACTTTTTTAATGAAAGGTTCAATGTAAATTTGCCATCCTACGGGCAGTTAGCCTCTGGAACTGATATTTAAGGCTCTATTTGCCATCGGTGGTTCAGTGGCTGCGATAACTATCATTATGCATTGCTGCATATAAGCAAATATGACCCAAAAATGGCTACTTAACTTGTACTCCGAAATCAGGACAGATCATATAACTTGACTAATGAAGTATGTCCTCCCCCTTCCTCCTCAGGGGCGAGATTGATTTCAGTCCTAAGGGTCTTTCATCCACACACTGTATACATACTGCACCTGGCGGCTGAGAGACATGCATCCCGTGTTACACACATAATTGGAGCAGCCAATCAGCATCTTCTCCCAGTCTCACACCCACATGTACAGCTATGTTCATGTAGCTTCTGCTTGGCCGTGCTGTAAGGGTATTTTGTCAACACTTTATTTACCGGATATTGCAGAGACACCCAATTAACCCCGTAGCATAATATTGTGTGAAATTGTCTTTCTCTACTTGCTCTCTCTGCATCTCACGTGCACCGATGAAAGCCTGGCCAGGGAAAATTCCAAGGTTATTCCGTGATATTGTATTGTTTATGTAAAGGTTATTTATATGTGAATATTGCAGGACTCATTTGTTCATAAAATAATTGCCTGCTAATGAATGTATTGCTGACATCTGTTATTCTTATTCTTGTGTGTTTATTATTGCTCAGATTCTCAGGTACAAATAACAGATATTTATAGTCATGGCATAGCTATAGCGAGTAATAGCTGAAGCAATGAGAAAAGTTAATTCTTTGGGCAGGATTCAAATCTTTTATTGCCCCCGATCTCCCGTCTAAAGTGACGGGAGATCGTGGGGCGATATTCTAATGACCCCCGTTTTCACGCTGATCGCGCCCACAAGAGACGGGTTTAGCCGCGTAAAGCAGCTAAACCTGACTAAAGACATGGGCGCGATCGTGAAAAGTCCCGTTTGGGCGTCCAAATGGGTCACTGTTCATGCATTTCAGCTCACCACCCCTGGGGGTAGCGAACTGAAATGGAGATATCGCACCCATCGGCAGTAACATTTGAATACTGCCGGCGGGCGCGATGAGGACGGGAGGGGGCAGAGAAGATTTGAATCCCACCCTTTGAGTCACGTGACACTCATCGGTATTATTGATAGTATATCAGATTAAAAGCTTAATAAAGTTTTTGCGCTATTTACTGTATTTACACAGTTGCTAGCAGTTACAGCCGAGGTGAAATATTTCAGTATCATGCAATACTGTGATGCACTGTGTAGGTTGTTCTGCCTTTGCTAGAAACAGATAATAAAGTGACGGAGTGATCCCATCACATCATTGTATTGGGGAGCTGGGGGAGTTTCTTGTCTCTGTGCCGTGGTGTGTGGACCCTGAAGAGAAAGTACGGTCCACACTGACACACAACAGCACCACTAAGGGTGTTACAATAATGCCACTACAACAATAAAAACTCAGGCACCCCGAGAACCCCTAAGTCAACCCATCTCACTGCGCTACCATTTGCCTCCTCTTGCAGGGGTAGCTCCTCCAGCATCAACCTTCAGCACAAGACATTCAATAGAAACATCCTCTGAGCCCGAACACAGATGTTTGTCATGACCAGTCAAGCCTTTCACACCAGTCTGTGATATCACAGGAGACAGCCAGACGTGCACTTCTCATGTGACGCCGATGGTATTATGTGAAGTTGCCAAAAGGATAACATGGGGGGTGAGGGTAATCGCATTGATTGTCCAGACAGTGGCTATGCGATAATATGCTAATGCTGCAGGGCGTGTCTTGTGTGAATAGATGCCTCCTGCCGGCTTCTCTGATCCTCTGCTGCAAACGAAGACGCAGAACTGGAACATCTGCAAGAACATTGGACATCTGAGTAATGGTCAGGTTACTCAGGATGTCCAGTGTAATCACACTGTTGGAAGACCCAGACCCTGGCCTCTACATGCCTACAAACTGGGACTGACACTCCCCCCTTTTTACAAACGCTCCCCATTGCCACCCCAGACCCACCTCCAAATGGTTTGACAGAATGTGGCATCCAGGGTACTGCAAATATATGGGTAGATCTCAGACCATCGAAGATGTACGTAAATATTGGGTTTACATACATCTCTGAAGTAGGCCCTCAGTCTAGTTCTAGAAGAAAATAATACTCAGCAGAAGCAGCAGGCAGTGTTGTGCAGACTGCTGAGGACCCCTATTGCATACATGTGATATGGCCCTGTTTGCGCCTCTAAAGTCCCAGCCCCCTAGGCAGTGGCGTAACTAGAAATTTTTCTCAACCCAAGCCAAAATATTCTCTGCCCCCCCCCTCCATCCCCATAATTGGCACTAGTAAAGGGATGAACCTGAGCGCGTGCCACAAAAAGGGTGTGTGGCTTTGGTGAAATGGGCGTGACTTTGCAAAAAGGGGCGTGTCGTTGCAGGAAAAGACTACCTTATATCCCAGTTTTGCACCCTGCACGCCCAGACTTTGGCCACCACAGGAAAGAAAAATAATCCTGATTCATGCCCCTTACATTATTTGTCATTTTTCCTCCTTATAGTAATGCCCAATATACATTATGCCACATACTGCAATGGCCCTTAGACATTATGCCACACACAATAATGCACATGACACAATATGCACACACCGTAATGCCTGTGACACATTATGACACATTCATCTCTATGCTGATGACACCCAAATCTATCTTTCCTCTCCAGACCTCTCCCCTGCTCTCCTCACTCGTATCTCCAACTGTCTCTCTGCTACCTCTTCCTGGATGTCCCAGCGCTTTCTTAAACTTAACATGTCTAAGACAGAGCTGATTATCTTTCCTCCCTCCCGCATAACCTCACCTCTTACAATCTCATTATCTATTGATGGCACTACTATCTCCTCTAGCCCCCAAGTGCGCTGTCTTGGAGTAATCCTTGACTCCTCCCTCTCCTTCAAACCACACATTCAGCACCTCTCACAAACCTGCCATTTTCATCTAAAAAATATTTCCAGGATCAGACCCTTTCTGACCCAGGATGCTACTAAGACTCTTATCCACTCACTGGTCATCTCCAGACTGGACTACTGTAATCTGCTCCTGACTGGCATTCCTGACAAATACCTCTCTCCACTCTAATCTATCCTCAATGCTGCTGCCCGGCGCATCTTCCTCACCAAACGCACTACGTCCACCTCTCCTCTCTTACTAGACCTTCACTGGCTCCCCTTCCCTTTCAGAATCTATTTCAAGCTTCTCACACTCGCTTACAAAGCCCTCACTCCTCTCCCATCTACATCTCTGACATTATCTCCCTTTACACTCCCACCCGTCCTCTTCGCTCTGCTAATGCACGCCGACTCTCCTGCCTACGGATTACTTCCTCCCACTCCTACCTCCAAGATTTTTCACGTGCTGCACCACTTCTTTGGAATTCCCTACCTCTCCCCCTCAGACTCTCCACCTCTCTACAAAACTTCAAACGATCTCTCAAGACCCACTTCTTCACCAAACCCAGCCAAATCTCATCCTAACCCTTTGTTCTACGCTCTCTATGTACCCCATCTGTGTCACCCCTGTCTGTCTACCTCTCCCCTTTAGAATGTAAGCTCTCACGAGCAGGGCCCTCTTCCCTCATGTGCTTATCCTTTCTTACTTTAATAATCTTCAACTGCACCACATCCAGGAGTCTTCTGCCACCTGATACTTATTCCAGTGTCATCTGCTGATGTAACTATGTTTATTTACCCTGTACTTGTCCTATACTGTCATCAACTGTAAGTTGCTGTTTTCTTGTTTGATGATTTGTTTATGTATTCTGTAATTGGGCGCTGCGGAACCCTTGTGGCGCCATATAAATAAAGGATAATAATAATAATAAAAATAATAATGACAGGTTATACATTATGCTACATACTGCAACGCCCCTGATACATTATAGCACATACAATGCCTGTGACACATTATGACACACACCGCAATGACCATGAGACATTATACCACATACCACAATGCCCGTGATATAGTATACCACACACCGTAATGCCTGACACATTATGACACACACCGCAATGTCCGTGATACATTATGCCACACACTGCAATGACCCTGAGACATTATACCACATACCACAATGCCCGTGATATAGTATACCACACACCGTAATGCCTGTGACACATACCGCAATGTCCGTTATACCCTATGCCACACACCGCAATGCCCGTTATACATTATGCCACACTGCAATGCCCCCGAGACATTATACCACATATCACAATGCCCGTGATATAGTATGCCACACACCGTAATGCCTGTGACACATTATGACACACACCGCAATGTCCGTGATACATTATGCCACACACCACAATGCCCATTACACATTAAGTCCTACAGTAAGGCTTCTAATTACTTTTAAATTACCTGCTCGTTGCCAGGGATTTCATGCTCTTGGTTCCCTGTATGGTGCCAGGGGTTTTCATGCTCAGGGTGTCATGCTCGTTGCCAGGGGTTTCATACACTGGGTTTCATGCTCGTTGCCAGGGGTTTCATACACTGGGTGTCATGCTCGTTGCCAGGGGTTTCATGCACTGGGTGTCATGCTCATTGCTAGGGGGTAATGCTTATTGCTAGGGCTGTGTTCCCAGTGCCACATATGCCCTCAGTGCCAGATATTCCCCCACAGTGCCAGGTACACACATGCCCCCAATGTCAAATATTTCCTCCTCCCCCCCCAAGTGCCAGGTAGACATATACCCCCGAGTGTCACATATGCCCCCACAGGTGCCAAATATGCTCCCCCTCCCCCAGTGCTAGGTACAGCTCCCCCCCCCCCTGCTCCCCACTCCCCCGCTGCTCTAAGGAGGGACACGGAGGGCACAGCGCGCGCCTCTCCTGTGTCCCTCCTGCGTCTCCGGGCGTGTGTGTTAAATGAAGTGCCGGTTTGTGAGCCAATCAGAGCACACGAACAGGCACTTCATTCAATAGACCCGCCGGAGACACAGGAGGGACACAGGAGAGGCGCGCGCTGTGCCCTCCGTGACCCTCCTTACAGCAGCGGCAAGAGAAGGAGGGAGACAGCAGATTGACATGCGGACGGCTCGTCCGCATGTCAATCTGCGCTAAATCAGTGGCGGCGCCCCCCGCAGCCCTGCGCCTCCAAGCCACCGTGAGGGCTGCGGGGGCAGTAGTTACGCCTAGGGTATAGCCAGGTTAGCCTGATGGTTGATCAGGTGCTGCAGTCACGGTAGCAGAAAGTTGGGACTATATGGCACTTTGGTGTGAGTACCAATGAGAGCCACAATAATGGACATTGGTGCTTCCTACTGGTCCTCCTACGGACCCCCCCCCTCTTTCTGCAGTCATTTTAATTTGGTTACCCAAGTTGCTCCATCAGCTAAGTAGTAATTAATCCCTCTGACACTACTTCTCCTGCTCCTCTCTAGGCTGATGGCCTCACTTTCACACACACTCACCCCGACCTGGGATCCTCCATGGTAGTGGTGTTGGGGTCCTTTTACCTTCTAGTTACTTCTACCGACTCATACTTCCAGAACCATCCCTTACATTCTCTACATTTGAGGTCTGTGCTATACACCAGGCCTGGCCAACCTGTGGCTCTCCAGCTGTTGTAAAACTACAAGCCCCATCATGCCTTGCCACAGTTTTGCTATTAGGGAATGCTGAAACTGTGGCAGGGTATGCTGGGATGTGTAGTTTCACAACATCTGGACAGCCACAGGTTGGCCATGCCTCCTACACCATTTACAACCAGTCCATCTTAGAGTAGCCCCCCCCCCCGCCAGGCCCTCCAGAATCCTCAACAGCTTTGCTTCCTGACTTCCTCTCTGCTGACATTCCCTCCATTATCCCAGGAGATTGCAACATCCCTATCGATATCCCCACAAAATCCCCTGCCTCTAAACTCCTTAACATCACACCTTCACTTGGTCTCTCCCAGTGGACCTCCTCACCCTCCCATGTGAATGGGAGCTTACTGGATCTGGTCTTTACTCACTGTTGTGATATTTCTGATTTCTCCAACTGCTTTTCTTTAACTTATATCTATCTGCTTCCCCATCTCTACCTCCTAAGGCTACCATCACTAAGCATAACATTGAGGCTATTGACACCACATCCCTAGCCTCCCTGTTTGACTCACTTCTCTCTCCCTCTCATGCCCTGAACAAGCCACTTCCCTATACAATGCATCCCTTCTGCTCTTGACTATTTCGCTTCGCCGACCACTATTCACCCTTGCAGATTAACGCCTCAACCCTGGCACATCAAATGCTCCAGATATCTGCAAAAATGCTCATGTACTGCTCAGCGACACTGGAGGAAATCACGCACTAAGGCAGACTTCCTCCATTTCACACATATGTTCTCGTCCTTCATTACTGCCCTTTCCCTCGCTAAATAGTCATACTTCAAGAACCTCATCTCCTCCCAGTCTTCCAACTCCCAGCGCCTCTTTGCCACTCTCAACTCACTCCTCTGCCCACCTCCACCTTGTCTCCCCTCCTCACTCTCTGCTCTTGATTTTGTCACTTTCACATCAAAAATTGTCTCCATACGTCAGGACATCACATCCCACCAGACCATCAGCAACCAGCCACTTCCTATCCATTACAACCCCTCCCCATGCCTCTCACCAACTCTGTCATCTTTCTTCCATGTATTTGGTGAGGAAGCCATGGCCCTCGTCTGTTCCTCCCCTCACCACCTCCCCACTTGACCCTATCCCCTCCCGCCTCCTCCGCTACCTCTACTGCTACCTGTTCCCATCTTGCCCACCTTCTCAATCTCTCCCTCTCATCAGGCACTGTCCCCTCTGCCTTCAAGCATGCACTCCTCTCTCCTTTTCTTAAAAACCTACCCTTGATCCAAACACCCTCTCCAACTACCGACCCATCTCTCTCCTCCCTTTTGCCTCCAAACTCCTTGAGCGTATTGTCTACAACCGCCTTCCTTTCTTTCCTCACACTCAGTGCTTGACCCATTCCAGTCTGGCTTCTGTCCTCTCCACTCCACTGAAACTGCCCTCACAAAAGTCTGCAATGACCTCCATGCTGCCAAATCTAAGGGCCACTACTCTCTGCTTACTCTTTTTGACCTCTCTGCTGCTTTTGACACCGTGGACCACCCTCTCCTTCTGAAAATCCTTCAATCCATTGGTCTGCGTGATGCTGCCCTCTCTTGGCTGTCTTCCTACCTATCTGACCATTCCTTCTCTGTCTCCTCTCATGACTCCACCTCCCCCCCACTTCCACTAACTGTAGGTGTCCCTCAAGGTTCTGTTCTTGGTCCTCTACTTTTGTCTCTCAATACCTACTCTTTAGGTGAACTCATTAGTTCTTTTGATTTCCAATATGATTTCTATGCTGATGATGCTCAAATCTACCTTTCCTCCACAGACCTCTCCCCTGCTCTCCTGACTCGTATCTCCAACTCTCTCTGCTATCTCTTCTTGGATGTCCCAGCTATTTCTTAAACGTAACATGTCTAAGACTTAGCTGATCATCTTCCCACCCTCCCGTACAACCTCACCGTCCACAATTTCATTATCTATTTATTGCACAACTATCTCCTCTAGCCCCCAAGTGTGCTGTCTTGGAGTAATCCTTGACTCATCCCTCTCCTTCAAACCACACATTCAGCACCTCTCACACACCTGCCATTTTCATCTAAAAATATTTCCAAGATTAGACCCTTTCTGACCCAGGATGCTACTAAGACCCTTATTCACTCACTGGTCATCTCTAGACTAGACTACTGTAATCTCCTCCTGACTGGCATCCCTGAAAAATGCCTCTCTCCACTCCAATCTATCCTCAATGCTGCAGCTCGGCTCATCTTCATCACCAAACGTACTACATCCACCTCCCTTCTCCTACAAGCCATTCACTGGCTTCCCTTCCCTTTCAGAATCCAATTCAAGCTTCTCAAACTTGCCTACAAAGCCCTCTTCCATTTACATCTCTGACCTTATCTCTCTTTAAACTCCCACCCGTCCTCTTCTCTCTGCTAATGCACGCCGGCTCTCCTGCCTTCTAAATACTTCCTCCCACTCCTACCTCCAAGATTTTTCACATGCTGCTCCCTTTCTCTGGAATTCTCTACCTCTCCCTCTCAGACTCTCCACCTCACTATAGAACTTCAAACGGACTCTAAAGACCCACTTCTTCACCAAACCCAGCCAGATCTCATCCTAACCCTCTGTTCCACGCTCTCTGGCTACTCCATCTGTGTCACCCCTGTCTGTCTGTCCCTCCCCTTTTAGAATGTAAGCTCTTATGAGCAGGGCCCTCTTCCCTCATGTGCTTATCCTTTTCTTACTTTAATACTCTTCGACTGCACCAAATCCCGCGGTTTTCTGGTAACCCTGATACTTATTTCAGTGTCATCTGCCGATGTAGCTATGTTTATTTACCCTGTACTTGACCTATATTGTCTTCAACTGTAAGTCACTATTTTCCTGTTTTGATTATTTGTTAATGTACTCTGTAGTTGGGCGTTGTGAATCCCTTGTGGCACCATATAAATAAAGATAATAATAATAATAATAACAATAATAATAAAAAAGTAGTAGCACAGTTTTACATATTGCACCTTCACATGTTTGGACCCAGGGCTTTTAATGCTAAACAAAAGGAGAGGCCAAAGCAGCACAGTATAATTTTACAGCTGTAGACACAGTATTTCATTCTTCTGCCATTGCAGAATTGTAGCATTTATACCGATGCAATCCCAGAGTGGTGGCTGAAAGCCAAGGTTTGTTAACCTCTTTATTTTTATATAGATCGCCAGACATTGACATACTCTATTGTGTTCTGCAAGTACAGTATATTACTGAGCCAAATAATATGCATGAAATTACTTCATTATTTATACCTCACTAAATATGACCCTAATGCTCTCTCTCTCTCAGTCCTCTGCAGCAGGCAGCCATGTTGGGAGAGAGGGAATCTCTTAGAGGGACATTTACTAAGCAGTGATAAGAGCGGAGAAGTGATCCAGTGGAGAAGTTGCCCATGGCAACCAATCAGCACGGAAGTAACATTTATAATTTGCATACTACAAAATTATACAGAGCTGCTGATTGGTTGATGGAGCAACTTCTCCACTGGCTCACTTCTCCACTCTTATCACTGTTTAGTAAATGTCCCCCTAAGTTGGCAGACTGTGACTGATAACCAGCCAGACTTGTTTCAATATAGAGTTGCAGGTCACAAAAAATGTTATTATTGCAGTCTAAGCATTTTTTCCTCCATCATATCCCATTAGTATATTGTCCTACAGACGTGGGAAGGGCTTCCGTTATGCATAATGGAGTGGGGAGGTAATATTCTACATTTTAATAGAGCTAGAATAGAATGTCAGAGTAACACTGAACAGCTCATTGTACCTCTATGAGTTATATCTGAAAATTTACATTTGGGCATATGAGGTCTTTTAAATAAATTTTAGATTTTAGATTTTCTTTCTTTTTTATACTCATCCAGGTCCACTTATTTATGTATCTTTGGCGTATTTTATTCTGGAGCGATGGGCTTATTTTTGCAGAATGTTTTAATATTATATTTTGTAAGCGTAATATGTAGAGAAATATAGGTAAAATAGCTGGAAAAAATATATTTTCAAGATTCCACCAAAGATTACCTTCACATAATTATTTAATGATTTATTTGCTAAAGGCATTAATTATCTAGGTTTCCAAAGCATGGGATAGCAAATATCTGGATATTTGTAGATTATATGATGCAATTATAGCGTGAGCAACAGCCGAATTTGATTTATTCTTATTTTTTTTATTTGGGGGAGACCTTGAAAGCCACAGGAGACTACAACATGAATACCCTCTTATAGATCCAATGCAAACTGGACTTAATAGTACTGTAACTAGTTATCCAGCTACTATTATCCCTAGTTTGAATAGAGATTTTAATGCAGCATAACAGCTGAGACCTCATTTTACGCCTCATATCAGCCTTTTGTGAGTTAGATATGAGACACGCATGTAATTATTTCAATTAAAATGGAAGCGGAAAGAGTTAGAATCAATATAATATTGATATCAAGTGGATTTACCTCACAAACACTGTAATTTACCTCAGTTCAATTAATTTTCTTCTGCCTGATGCTGTAAAAGAAAATGATCTCATTTTAGTAAATAGGTAGCTTTGGGATATTCCAGCGTGTGCGAACATACATCAATAGAAATTAAAGTCGTGTTTCCTCATCTTCTGTAACACCACAAACTACTCAGGGGCTCAAGCAAACAAGAAAATGCTTGGAGTAAATCCGGCTGCATATTTTGTGAAAGAGATAATAGCACAAACCCCATATTCAGAAACAGTAAAAACTGTCTCAGAAGTCACCAATGACACTTTACTGTCTTTCTACACCACGCTCCTGAAACAAGGCAGGTAATGACCTTACTAAACTTTACCCCATGTCCTCTCCGCAGCACTGAGCTGCATAACAATCTTTAGAAGCCTAACAATTTAGGATTTCAATTCCCGTGGCTCAATGAAGCCGTGTCCTCATTTGCCACCATGTTGATAATGGTTTGTGTGCCCAGAATGCTGATACTTGCTCTCCCCTCCCTAGCTGTCCTTCCATGCCATGGGTCTGAAGAAGTTCAAAGTTACCTTGAAGAGGGCATAGCATTGGAAATCCCACAGGGATTTTTTGAAAGCATACATTGTTTTTTATCATAAGAAAAGTCAATTACCAGGATCGAAGAAGATATATACTACATATTATAGAAAATGTCATAAACTGGTCAATGTCACCATTATCCAAAGGCTGGTAATTGCAAAGCATTACAAATTAAAAATAATTTGGGACATTTTCACCACTACAGAGTTGCAGCAGATATGTCATTGCACTCCCAAATCTAGGAACACTGGGGGTCATTCCGAGTTGTTCGCTCGTTATTTTTTTCTCGCAACGGAGCGATTAGTCGCTAATGCGCATGCGCAATGTCCGCAGTGCGACTGCGCCAAGTAAATTTGCTATGCAGTTAGGAATTTTACTCACGGCATTACGAGGTTTTTTCTTCGTTCTGGTGATCGGAGTGTGATTGACAGGAAGTGGGTGTTTCTGGGCGGAAACAGGCCGTTTTATGGGAGTGTGTGAAAAAACGCTACAGTTTCTGGGAAAAACGCGGGAGTGGCTGGAGAAACGGAGGAGTGTCTGGGCGAACGCTGGGTGTGTTTGTGACGTCAAACCAGGAACGACAAGCACTGAACTGATCGCAGATGCCGATTAAGTCTGGAGCAACTCAGAAACTGCTAAGAAGTGTCTATTCGCAATTCTGCTAATCTTTCGTTCGCAATTTTAATAAGCTAAGATTCACTCCCAGTAGGCGGCGGCTTAGCGTGTGCAAAGCTGCTAAAAGCAGCTTGCGAGCGAACAACTCGGAATGACCCCCACTATCTGGGATACTACAACATACCTCCCAACTGTCCCGATTTTCGCGGGACAGTCCCGTTTTTGGGGGAAAGTCCCGCTGTCCCACCCGCGGGCCGCAGTGTCCCGCGGTGGGGGGGGGGGGGCAGTTGGGAGTCTCTGTCTCTTGCTGCCCTGCTTAGCAGAGCAGCGGTGAATAGACTAAAGACAGAGGGAGAGGGGGCATGCCAGCGGCTCACAGAGCGCTGGGCATGCCCCCTCAGTGAGGAAAACGGGGACGTGGCTCGCAATCGTGGGTCCTCCCGCGAAGCCACGCCCCTTTTCGTAGGTCACGCCCCCTTTTCGTAGGCCACGACCCTTTTCGGGAGCGCGTGCGGCTTCAACGCGCGTGTGTCCCTCTTACTGCAAGGTCAAAGTTGGGAGGTATGCTACAAGCAGTGGTGCAAGTATGTGGGTACGCTCGGGTACGGAGTACCCTTAAGAATTTGGCAGCAGGTATGCAGTACCACCCACCACACACTATGCCCCCGTGACTGCCATTACCACAATTATAATACGCCACAAAGCAACAAGACCAAGGTGCTGGGCAGCATAACGGCGCCTCCCACTTTGTTAGGGTTACTGGTAGCGCAATGGTGACGTCACATCACGCTTCCTCCTCTGGCGGCCGTGGCTGGCGTAAAGAGAGGCGCCTGAGTGCACTATCCTGCAGCGTCCCTTGCTGGGAGCAGCAGTGCAGCTGTTTCCATTCACTCGGCTCATGTGACACGTCAGCACTGAGCGGCTTTGGTTCTTCACAGACTGAGATGCCGGGCCTGTCTCCACTGTGTGGGGGTCATTAATTTCTAATATAATGTGGACACTACTATATATTTCTATTATTATGGGGGTATTACTATATATTTCTATTGTAACGTGGACACTACTGTATATTTCTATTATTATGGGGGTATTACTATATATTTATATTGTAACGCGGACACTACTATATATTTCTATTATTATGGGGGTATTACTATATATATATCGATTGTAATGTGGACACTACTTTATATTTCTATTATTATGACGGCAATACTATATATTTCTATTATACCAGGGGCACTACTACAGTATATTTCCTGTTATAATGGAGGCATTACAATATATTGTTATTAAATTGGGGGAATTACTATATATTTCTATTATACTGGAGGCAGTACTATATATTTCTGGCCTTGCCACCAGATTGCAAAGAAAAGGGGCTGTTTCTTGTGGCCTCGCCACTAATGTCATGTAGCCCCTCCCACTAGTGGCATGTGGCCACGCCCCCTCACAGCACATGATCACGCCCATTTTTGGCACTCCGTACCACTAAGAGAATATTTATACTTGCACCACTGACTTCAAGGGTTAACAATTCTAAATCTACTGAGCACCTTGAGTCCATATCACTTACCTTTGTTGCAGTGTATTACGTCTGACATTAATTCACTGTAGATCACACACTTATCTTCTGGCAATGGCACATTTCACTTTTGATTAAAATATCTTGTACAGTGGCACTGTCCATAATGTGAGAACTATAAAACACCATCCATTGACCAAAAACTATGATATTGTGTAAAAGTTGACCAGCTCTCATGCAATATGAATGTGGGTAGAGGAAACTGGTAATGAAATCCTGGTACGGTACTCATTGTTTTCTTGCACCTCTATAAAACAGTAATCTCTTCAGGTCGCATTTTTCCTGTAGGAAATCTGTAACTCTGCATTTGTGGAAGTGTGACTGGATGTGGATGAAGCCCACCCACATGGCGTGTCCCCAGGAGGAAGGCTTACCAGCACTAGAGGAAAACTTATGGCCGCTGGTGAAGGCTGCAGCAGCACTTACAGTAACTGGAAGAGGGATGCTGCTTGGAGGAAATCTTCAGGTCTTGTCCGAAGGAAGCCACTGTCACCCAAGCCTGGTGCAGTAAGTTGAAAGTGTTGTCAAGCATTGGAACTATTGACTGTGAAGATTTAATTCAATGTAAAGAAAAGCCACAGAGGTGAGACTATCAGCGGCTATATATTTGGCTGCTCCAAAGGGGCGACTTAATTTGTTGGTGGAACAGAGAAATAGGACGACACCCTGAAGAAGTGGAAAAGTGGCGTACTGCAAAGACAGAAGATTCCACTCAGAAGACTGCACCAAGAGAGAAGAGTCACAAAAACATCAGGAGAAGAAGCCCAAGGTAGAAAGACTTTTCTCACAAGAGTCCAGAAGATGATGGATCAAAAAACAAAGGATACTGTCAGCAAAGAAGACAGTGAGGAAAGCTTTATCACAATTCTCCCCCTGCCCCCTATCCTGCACGCTGCAGGTAAGGCCTTTCTTTGTTTTTCAGACCCCACTATACCACCAGAACTAGTCAACTTAGGGTCACAGGTCAGCAATACCTCTAGGCTTCCAATAATCCTGGTATGTTGGGTATTACCCCCAGCAGTCATTAGTACAGGGCAATGTCACCAATGCCCATTTCCCTGTTCAACAGGCCTAGTGCATTTAGGAATTAGGCCTAGTTAGGCCTAGTCACAGACTAAGGCACCTACTGGCCAGTCACTTGTAACCAGTGAGACACAAGCCTTCAAAGGCCCACAATAGTGTTGGGTCACAGCCAGACAGTTTCCTGCCAATGCACTACTATTTTCCCACCACAATAACTGCCCCCAGTACCCTATAGCATGTAAATGGATAGTACACTTTCTAGGCCCAAGTGGTAAGTTGGCATAAGAGATATGATTTTGACCTGTTTTGAATTGCTTTGTGTTGCTTGTCCACTGCTTTCTATTGTCATCTGCATTGCACCTTGCTCTGCATTGATGCCTTTTTTAGGAAACTAGCGTAGTTCACAACACCTAGCTAGTGGGTTTTGTTTTAGGTTGTGCAGTTTGAATGACCACATAGTTGTGTTATTGTAATGACCGAGAACAGGGGTAAGTGATAGTTGAGGGATAATACCTTGTTTTCCACAGGTCTCTTCTCTGGTCCACAGACAGGATGAGAACAGGTGTCTGTATCGAAGGTTCTTGGATGCCGCTATACGTTCACCTCCACTTCCTCTGTTTACTCTACTTGAGTCAATAATTTCGACCGTGTTAGCCAATAAAATTATTTTATTAGACTGGAACCTTGGTTGGAATTCTCATTCTAACTGCATCAGGCTATATTCGTATAGATTGAACTCAACTTTTCGGTTACAATTTCACTACATCAATACTATCAATCAAATACAGTTTCACTCACATCACTGAATATAAACACTTTAGAATGGTTAAGTGGTAACTGTCCCTTTTTCGCTAGCGCAACAGTCCCTGTATGTCCATCCCTCCCTTAGTTCAGCTGAATGAAATAACGTTGGTGCACGTTGGGTACCTTATGTGAATTAGTGACAATAGCCGAAATGTCTGTAATCAAGGCCGGTCCTGGATAGGAGAAAGGGCCTACTATACCCTGCGGCGGTTATAGAGACTCAACTCGCATCAGGGGTGTCTGGTTTTATCGGAGGCACGGGGGCATCTACTGACGGCTATTTCGTATGCACAGGAGAGATGTACTAGTTCCCTGTCGATAAATAGATAACGTGAGAGATTCTCCTAGTGGCTGTTTGCCAGTCACCGCGTCGGTTGGGCCTCCACTTGGGTACCTTCTCTAACGATGCTGGCTGACTGAAGCAGGGGGAAGGTAAACAATTTCACTGTTAGAGGGGTGCAGACCCAGTTTATAATAGCTGTCTAGTGGTGAAGACGACAGATTATTTTTGCTGTAGGGTAGTCACTATGCTGCTTTATCCTTATACACAGACAGCTGTCTTCTCAAATATCTGAGACAGAGCTTTATTCTGACGTGATCACTGATGGTTCCTCTCTATTTCTCTCTTTAGGACTGATCTGTCTCTCTCTCTCTCTCTCTCTCTCTCTCTCTTTAGGACCGATCTGTCTCTCTCTCTCTCTTTAAGACCGATCTGTCTCTCTCTCTTTCTCTCTTTAAGACTGATCTGTCTCTCTCTTTCTCTCTTTAAGACTGATCTGTCTCTCTCTCTTTCTCTTACTGCTTAAACATGTTATGCAGGGCCCTAGCAGTGTTTGGGGAGAGGAATGCAGTGCGCGGGTACCTTTCTAGGGTCTGTGCTGTACGGTTCCCGGTCGACTGCAGCTGTCCCTGTTGTCTCCGCAACAGAGCTGTCACCAGGGATCTTCTCCGGGGAAGGTTTGGCCGTCCGGTCCCCACAGTAAGCTCCACCCGCTGCCTTCCTGATGGGCAGGTACTGAGGCCGTCCTCCTTGTGGTCGGTTCGGGTCCGCCTCTCCACTCAGCTGCGGCGGCTCCATCTCTGTCCCTGCAGCGCCTCCGTCCCCGCTGCCGCTTGTCGTACACCGCTGACACCGCTGGGTCTGACCGCGAAGAGGTGAGCTGAGAGGGGGAGAGAAATAGCGCTGATCACACTGGGCGCTGGATCCGTCGCACACCGTCCTCGACGGTCTCCTCAGTCCCTCAACTGTCGCTCCTACGCACTTCTAACCCCCTTCCTTTAGGTTCCCGGATGCTTCCCGCCGCGGTCGCGGGACCCTGCAGTGCGGGCGCGTGGGAGAGTGTCCTCGTTCACCCCACATGCAATCTGGGTCCTTTATGTCTCCTTTTACCTTGAGCATCACCCTCTCTTTTTTATGTAAGAGGCTGTGTTCAAACTGTCTCTAGGCTAGTTCACAGTGATGCCTCATGTAGCAAGGGGAATTTAGGGGTTGTTTATACTAGCCAGGGACTATATCTTGTTGAGGCATCACATACCTCCCCGCTTGAACAATACATGTCCTCATGTTTCTTAGGACTTCAGTCACGGAGAAACGGACTTCCGACAATTCACTAACAATTTCTATCGCATTGAGTCTGGTGAGCAGCAACATACATAGTGTCAATCAATATATTAATGCAATAAACCATTAAACTTTTATAAACAAAAAAATCTTTTACGATTAACTAGGCACCGCTTCCGTTACAATTTATTGTTGGTACCTAAGAGGTAGTTTTGTACTCCTCTCGGAGCGTCTTGGGAGAGGTAATTCAGACTCAGCAACGGCTGGAAAGTCTATATCGGCCACTTCCAAAGCCCCTTGATTGTCCATATTCTGGATAAAAGAAAGAGTTGGGCAATATAAACTCATTAGAAAGTCCATCTGTTGATTTGGAACTTGGGTTTCGTCGACTGGGCCAATTGGTGGGCTTGGGACCTCCTTAAGTTTCTCGGTTCGTTCCGGGTAAAACTGATTCTTAGGGCACAGTTTTAGTTGATTCCTATGCACTAAGTTAGGTCGGTGCCCGTCCCCTCGTACGAGGCGATACACTGGTACATCGGGATTGGGTTGTTCGATCACGGTATATGGAATCGGTTCCCATTGATAGTCCAATTTACTGTGGCGTTGGTGATTCCTTTTGAACACCTTACTTCCTATCCGCAACGGGTCAGCTTGGGCAGCGGAGTATTAATTTTCTTCTTGTCGGCTCCGCATAATTTCCATGGTTTTGTCCACTGAGTGCTGAGCAACCTTCAAACGACGCTGATGTTCCTTTACCCAGGTTGCCTCGAGGAAGGGTTCCGTGTTTACTTCTAGATCGAAATCAACATCCACCGGCAACTTTCCTTGTCTTCCGAGTAACAGGTAATACGGCGTACACCCGGTGTAGCTATGAGTAGTATTATTATATATAAACACAAGTTCGGCTAACAGGAAGGGCCATTCTACCTGTTGCTGGGCCGGAGTAGCTCTTAACATAAGAGTCATGAATAAGAGTCTGATTAGTCCTCTCGCATAGGCCGTTCCCCTGGGGATGGTAGGCCGTAGTTTGGAGTTTCTTGCACCCATAAAGTGTACACAGTTCGTGGAAAAGTTTGGACGTGAAGGCAGGCCCTTGGTCTGTCAGGATTTTAGTGGGATAGCCGTACGGCCGCCTAAAGGCCCGCCAGAAGATCTCCGCCGTGGTCTTTGCAGTCATGTCCTTGACTGGCAGCACGACAGCAAACTTTGTATTATGATCCACGATGGTTATGGCGTATTCATAGCCAGCCCGACTTTTTCCCAACTTCACATGGTCTATCGTGACCAGCTCCAGCGGTTGACTACTAATGATAGGATGGAGTAATGCCTTTTCCGTAGACCGTGGCGGTCTCCTCAAATTGCAGGCGGGGCAACTTGTACACCAGTTCTCCACGTCCTTACGCAAGCCGACCCAATACACCCGCTGTCTCAAATTTGCCTCAGTCTTTTGCATGCCGAAATGACCGGAGCGATCATGATAGGCTTGTAGCAGCGTCTGCACTCTTGAGGGGGGAATGAGTGCTTGTGTCACAGTCTGATGCGTCTTTGGAGCTATAATTCGTCTGACTATCAGACCTTGTCTTAGTCCCAGACATTCCGGTTGTCGCCACAGTTTTATCAGTTCTGGTGCGCAGGCTTGCCACTCCTGCTTAGTCAGCCCTCGGTTCTGTTGTAACAAAACTTTCAGTTGCTGAAGGACGGGACATTCCTCCTGCCAGTTTTTCCACTCGTTGACGGGGGCATCTTCCAAAGGTTGTGTTATGCACACCAGTGCCTGCAGGAATGTACTGGTGTCTGAACGGAGAGGGATGCAAAACAAATGAACTCACAGACAGACTGGGGAATATGACATTACGTACACAGAAGGTGATAGGGTAACAAAATCAACACAAAGTGAACAGAGAAGCCCAGAGGCTAAGAAACTGGGTGTCTCCCTAGTATTAGGAATGCTCAGATGGAAAGAAGCGAGATGTTGTGTTTTAATACGTAGAGAACCCGAAATGCCGTTGCTAAGGGCAACAGCAAAACCCTAAAGGGTTACCAACGGGTGTGGCAGTAAACTCCTTGGTCAGAGATGGAATAATAGACACAAGGAGAGTCTCCACAATCCTAGTCCTCACTTGCAGTGCACTGGTTCAGCTTACTGCCACTAAACTGACACCTGAACACCTTGCACAGTGAGAAAGGATTTTGGCAGGCAAGTCTGAGAATACAGCCGCAAACTTGCTAAGTTCACAGAGTAGCAAAAGAACCCCAGCAAGTTAAACGACTGACTCCAGTCTTACTGCTAGGTCTGGATTGGCAGAGTGTAGTACCAAATCCCAAGGCCTATTTGCAGTAAGCAACAAACAAATACAAAGCTACACAGTACTGGCTAACTTTAAGGAACTGACTAACCAACAAAGATTCAGCAGCATCTGCTTAACCTGAGAAGAGGGTTTATATAGCAGGTGCTGTCCACGCCCCACTCAGACCTCACGGACTGTGAGCACAAAAACCAGCACCGGATCCCCTGCCGTGCACAAAGCCTGTAACCACTGCACAGCAAAAGACCCAAACCGGAGTATCAGCTGCGCTCAGGTTACTCCGCTAGCACTTGTCTCCTGGTTGCCATGACGACGTGGCAGCACAGGGCAGGAGACCCTAACAGGTTGATCGCATGTTTCGGCTCTGGACATGGTCGTATTCTGAATAACCTGCCTGTTGAAAGGCTGGAACGGGGGTAGTTCAACTGTCTCCCATTGATCTAATGTTTCCGGTTCTATCTGGGTTTGAAGTCGCGACAAGGCGTCGGCATTGCTGTTATTCCGTCCCGGTCGATAATGAATGCTGAATTGATAATTGGACAACCTAGAGTGCCACCGTTGTTCCAATGCTCCTAGACGGGCTAACGGATTACAGTCCATATAGGCTACAAATGGGGTTGCGGCCAAATAATCTCGGAACTTCTCGGTGACAGCCCACACCAACGCCAAAAACTCCAATTTGAAAGCGCTGTAATTGGCGTCATTTTGTTCTGTCTTTCTAAGACCACGACTAGCATAAGCAATGACTTTCTCCTTGCCATCTTGCACCTGTGCCAGTACGGCGCCCAACCCCTGCTTGCTCGCGTCGGTGTAGAGAATAAAGGGTTGTTGGTAGTCGGGGTAGGCCAACAGAGGAGCTTCCGTCTTTAGGTGGTCGAATGCTGTCTGGTGTCGGGTTGTCCATGTTATCATCCCCCGATCATTCTTGGGTACATCTCGCAGAAGTCCGTGTAAAGGGGATGCCACTTTGGCAAAGTCTTTCATAAATCGCCGATAGTACCCCACAAATCCAAGAAATCTCCGAACATCCTTGATAGTTCTGGGAACAGGCCATTCTTGAACTGCTTTGACTTTTTCTGGATGGGGAGCCACTCCGTCCGCACTTACAAGGTGACCCAAGTAATGAACTTTGGGTTTTAGTAGATGGCACTTGGCAGGATTCAATTTGAGTCCGTACTTGGAAAGCTGTTGGAACACTTCTTGCAGGTGTTGTAGATGTTCCGAGTACAACCGGGAGAAAATAATTATATCGTCAAGATATAATAAGACCATTTCATAATTCCGGTGACCCAAACAATGTTCCATGACCCTTTGAAAGGTCGCCGGAGCATTACATAATCCAAAAGGCATCCGATTGAATTCATGTAAACCCATTGGTGTTGTGAATGCAGTTTTTTCTCGATCTTCAGGAGCCATCATAATCTGCCAGTAACCACTGGTTAAATCCAAAGTAGAGAAATATTGTGCAGACTTTAAAGCGGTGAGTGACTCTTCAATTCTGGGTAACGGATATGCATCTTTATGAGTGATCTTATTCAATTTACGATAGTCAACACAGAAACGCAACTGTCCATTCTTCTTTTTCACTAACACCATCGGTGCCGCCCAAGGACTATGACTTTCTTGTATCACGCCAGTGGCTTTCATGTCCTCGAGCATTTTTCGAACGGGTTGGTATAAGGCCGGCACCAATGGTCTATGCCTTTCTTTAATGGGTAACACAGCTCCGGTCACGATGCGATGTTTCACCGTAGTAACGGTTCCAAAGTCAGTGGGGCTTTGACTGAACGCATTAGAATTTTCCTTCACCACTTGTAGCGCTCCTTGCCTCTGTTCGGCTGGGGTATCACCATCTCCAATGTGGATCTCATCCCACAAATCCTTTTCACTTTCGCTGAGGGCGAGGGTGTTATATTGGCCCACTCCTAACTTTGGATCAAGAACATCTTGGAATGTGGTCCACGTCAGTTTGGCTATGGCTTGTTGCCGATACAACTTTATGGGATGGTTGTGTGGGTTCATAATCCGCACGGGGACCCTTCCGCTCTCTACCTTGACCAATGCGTGAGCGACAATGATATTGTCTCTATTACTCGAACCACATGGCTCTACCAGGGCTTCATAGCTTTTTCCTCGGGGTCCGCATCTACTTTTACCCCACACAATAATTTCAGAATTTGGTGGTAACTTCACTGGTTTGCTATCGGTGATATACACTTTTCCAATGGGCCCCACACAATTTACAAATTTCTGTTGGCTTTGCAGAGTTTTGATGGTTTTCTGAAGAACACTTTGTTCCGCTATCACCATCTTAGATAACTCCTTTTTAAGCAGAGAAATGGATTCCTCAGGGCATCGTTGTAAGATGTTCATTCCGAGAATGATGGGCGTAGTGTTTGGGTCATTGGTATGCGTAATGAGGCACCCTTGTTGAGGAAGGAATGTCTCTCCGATCTGTACATCCGCTTCCCAATAGCCGACACAGAGAATGCCTAGCCCATTGCTAGCCATCAATTGCAACCAGGTGGGGGGCGGCATCATCAATTGTTTTTTTCCCCAATGCTGTCTAAATGTGGAGAGTTGAATTGTAGTTATTTGTGACCCTGTGTCCAACATGGCAGTCATCTCTACGCCATTAATAGAGACTGGAATGTTAGGACAATGACCGACATTACTGGGGCCACCACTCCTCCGGATTTGGATCTATTCTACTAATTCCCCCCGAGGCTCGGTCTCCAACCTCGGGGCATTGGAGTTTAAAGGCTCTCTCCAGTCGCATTGTCGCTCAGTATGCCCAGGCCTTTGACACTGACGGCAGATGGGCCGTTCTTGGCTGTCAAATCGATCTGTGGATCGTCTCCCACTTCTCAATAGGGGCGCCCTCCATTCACTAGAGACTCTCCTTCTATCCCTCGACCATCGGGCCTCCGCGGGGGCGGCAATCTGTTGGCTGGCTAAATTCCGTACTTCCTTACAAACTTCCGTCATTCCCACCACCAATTCTTCCATTTGGCCTCGAAGAGCCTGAATGGGGTCGGACACAGGGGTTTGAATGTGTTGAGTGGCGGGATCTGGATTCTTAAGGAGCTTTGGTAAAGGGGCAGAAATATTTCCGACCAACGGTTGCGCCTCCTGATAACCAGGCATTTCGGGAAAGTTAACATCTGGCCCCAACCTAGGTCCGACCACCTTGATGGCGGCTTCTTTAAAATCAAGGAAAGATTGAGCAGGTTGCTGAAGTCGCAGCAAATGCAGCTGCGCTCGTATGCTTTCACCACCAGCCCCTTCGATAAGTTGCGTAACTAAAGTTTCGTCCACATTTCTGATCTCCTGATCATCAACTACCTGAATGGCTTTCAAAGCCTCTTGCAAACTTAGAGCGTAATCCCATAGAGTTTCAGTAGGGAACTGTTTGCCGGCATAAAATCGCATCTTTAATTCAGAATTAGTTTGTACCCCAAAGGTGGTAGCCAATCTTTGTAAGATCTGATCTGTATTTTGTCTTTCCTCTTTTGGCCAGGAGGTGACTTCCCTCAGGGCAGACCCCTTCAGTTGTCCCGTCAAAATTTCTACCTGCTGCTGTTCACTGAGTGGGTAGAGACGAAACATAGACTTCATGCGACGTTTAAATTAGGTTAGAGTATTTTCATCCAACCCCTGCACATCTAATGAATACGTAGGAAGCCACGGGGCTCCGAAGTAATAAGGCAGAGTAATCGGATTCATCTGTGCCATCCTGGAGGAACTGCCGGTATCGCTGTTAGAGGTGTCTGCCACCGGTTCTTGTTCACTAGACATTTTTCCCACTCCGGCCTATGGATCCTGTTCGTGACGCCAATTTATGTAATGACCGAGAACAGGGGTAAGTGATAGTTGAGGGATAATACCTTGTTTTCCACAGGTCTCTTCTCTGGTCCACAGACAGGATGAGAACAGGTGTCTGTATCGAAGGTTCTTGGATGCCGCTATACGTTCACCTTCACTTCCTCTGTTTACTCTACTTGAGTCAATAATTTCGACCGTTTTAGCCAACAAAATTATTTTATTAGACTGGAACCTTGGTTGGAATTCTCATTCTAACTGCATCAGACTATATTCGTATAGATTGAACTCAACTTTTCGGTTACAATTTCACTACATCAATACTATCAATCAAATACAGTTTCACTCACATCACTGAATATAAACACTTTAGAATGGTTAAGTGGTAACTGTCCCTTTTTCGCTAGCGCAACAGTCCCTGTATGCCCATCCCTCCCTTAGTTCAGCTGAATGAAATAACGTTGGTGCACGTTGGGTACCTTATGTGAATTAGTGACAATAGCCGAAATGTCTGTAATCAAGGCCGGTCCTGGATAGGAGAAAGGGCCTACTATACCCTGCGGCGGTTATAGAGACTCAACTCGCATCAGGGGTGTCTGGTTTTATCGGAGGCACGGGGGCATCTACTGACGGCTATTTCGTATGCACAGGAGAGATGTACTAGTTCCCTGTCGGTAAATAGATAACGTGAGAGATTCTCCTAGTGGCTGTTTGCCAGTCACCGCGTCGGTTGGGCCTCCACTTGGGTACCTTCTCTAACGATGCTGGCTGACTGAAGCAGGGGGAAGGTAAACAATTTCACTGTTAGAGGGGTGCAGACCCAGTTTATAATAGCTGTCTAGTGGTGAAGACGACAGATTATTTTTGCTGTAGGGTAGTCACTATGCTGCTTTATCCTTATACACAGACAGCTGTCTTCTCAAATATCTGAGACGGAGCTTTATTCTGACGTGACCACTGATGGTTCCTCTCTATTTCTCTCTTTAGGACTGATCTGTCTCTCTCTCTCTCTCTCTCTTTCTTTAGGACTGATCCGTCTCTCTCTCTTTAGGACCGATCTGTCTCTCTCTCTCTCTCTCTCTCTTTAAGACTGATCTGTCTCTCTCTCTTTCTCTCTTTAAGACTGATCTGTCTCTCTTTCTTTCTCTCTTTAAGACTAATCTGTCTCTTTCTCTTACTGCTTAAACATGTTATGCAGGGCCCTAGCAGTGTTTGGGGAGAGGAATGCAGTGCGCGGGTACCTTTCTAGGGTCTGTGCTGTACGGCTCCCGGTCAACTGCAGCTGTCCCTGTTGTCTCCGCAACAGAGCTGTCACCAGGGATCTTCTCCGGGGAAGGTTTGGCCGTCCGGTCCCCACAGTAAGCTCCACCCGCTGCCTTCCTGATGGGCAGGTACTGAGGCCGTCCTCCTTGTGGTCGGTTCGGGTCCGCCTCTCCACTCAGCTGCGGCGGCTCCATCTCTGTCCCTGCAGCTGCCGCTTGTCGTACACCGCTGACACCACTGGGTCTGAATGCGAAGAGGTGAGCTGAGAGGGGGAGAGAAATAGCGCTGATCACACTGGGCGCTGGATCCGTCGCACACCGTCCTCGCCGGTCTCCTCAGTCCCTCAACTGTCGCTCCTACTCACTTCTAACCCTCTTCCTTTAGGTTCCCGGATGCTTCCAGCCGCGGTCGCGGGACCCTGCAGGGCGGGCACGTGGGAGAGTGTCCTCGTTCACCCCACATGCAATCTGGGTCCTTTATGTCTCCTTTTACCTTGAGCATCACCCTCTCTTTTTTATGGAAGAGGCTGTGTTCAAGCTGTCTCTAGGCTAGTTCACAGTGATGCCTCATGTAGCAAGGGGAATTTAGGGGTTGTTTATACTAGCCAGGGACTATATCTTGTTAAGGCATCACATTATTAGGGATAGAGGGGGTCTATTTACTAAGCCTTGGACAGAGATAAAGTCGATGGAGATAAGGTCCCAGCCAATCGGCTCTTAACTGCCATGGCACAGGCTGGGTTTGAAAAATGACAAGAGCTGATTGGCTGGTGTTTTATCTCCATCCAAGGCTTGGTAAATAGACCCCAGAGTGCCTTGTTAGTCCAGCTTGGGTGGTACATATTGTTAGTCCAGCTTGGGTGGTACAGTGTGTGTGTGTGTGTGTGTGTGTGTGTGTGTGTGTGTGTGTGTGTGTGTGTGTGTGTGTGTGGTGGGAGGGGGCTGAACAGTACACCATAATTATAAACATAATAAGATATGCTACCATGCTGAGACTTGTAGTGCCAAACAGAGAAGATGGAAAATGCAGGTGCCCACTAAGCACTAAGAACACCGGTGATCAAAACAATTATAATAAACTCAGAAATATAACAGAGTACAATTGAGGTTCTTACCACAGCCAGGGGAACTTATCAGGTGTGTCCCTAACATTCCTAAGGTTCGAGACCCCCCCCCCCCTTCCCAGGTCAGCACAACCCAACCCAACCACCCCAAGGCCGCACACTAGTACGAAGTAGCAGTTTAAGTGTTGAAAAGTGTTACATTAATAAATAGTAGTAGCTTAAGTGCTATAAGTATTACATAGGTGAGAAGTACCAATCAAAGTGGTAAAAAGTGTTACATTAGTAAAAAGCTGTTTAAGTGCCAAAAAGTGTTACATTAAGGGTTCTGGACTTTAACCTTAGGAGTGTTAGGAACCCACTTGATGAAGTTACCCAATTGTCGGGAGTGTCCTGGCCATTCTGGGTGATTAGGCAAGTACAGTATGCATTTATAAAAAAATCCTGCTATGTATATAGATCAATAGAAAGAGTAAAGTAGTAATTGGATCATATGACGCTTCATATGTAGATTTATCACTTAGACTAAATATTTGGCGACTGAGACCGATCAACCCAAAGATTATTTACAGATGTGTCCTCACTTAGCTATCGTCCTGGCCGGACATAACTGACTTAGAGGAGTCTCAGTTTTCTATTTGGATGTGATAGGAGATCCTGGCAGCATCCCTTCAATATAGAGCATATGGGGTTCTTAATAAAGGGATTTAGCGAGAAGCAGTAGACCACAAATAAGGGCATTAGAACATGGAAAACATTTCCAGGGTTAATTTTGAGTGTGAAAGTAGAACAGTTTTCCAAATTAGTTGTTATAATCACTTAAGGGAACATATATCAGTGTACTGTGGAAAGCCTCAGAAATGTTCCCATAGCAACTCCAAAAAATACCAGTGGGTTAGAGAAATGTTTGGCCCTGTCACTTATCTCCTTGTTAACCTGCACACATCCCAGCTGACCCTGTGCCCTTATCTAGTTCTGTGTTATTGTGTAACAGATAGAGATAGGGCCTGCTAAGCTATCTGTAGTCACAGAGAAACCTGTATAGATAAAGACTAGAAAAATACTGAACACAAAACATTTAAAATGGGGATCAGACGTGATGTTGGCAGAAAACATTGTTTATACTTAAAAAGAAATCAGCTATAACAGCTCGTGTCAGGTCACCGCAACTACTGACAATGGAACTACCTGCTTCCTCCAGTATTGTCCCTGTGCTCAGCTGTTCCCCAAGCACAGGCAGGTGATGCATTTTTGCCCAAGCCGCCTTCGGGCTGAGGTGCAGTATAGAGATTGGCAGCACAGAGGGCACTTGCAGGGGGTTACAATTGAAATTGCAAATGTTTGTCTTTCAGTTCATTTATTTCCTGCCTATATCTATCATGGTGGCAGATGCATTGGAAGTGCTATTCAGAGGTATAGCCTACATATGGTAGACTATGTGATATGGTAAGTCCAATTTCCCATAGAGAAACATGTTGTTCTTTTGTATCACTGTGCAGACTGTCATAGATTTAAGTTTTCCATTTAACAAGGGACACTTGAGTTCAACACTGGTTTTGTTCATACTAGCCTACCCTCCCAGAAGCTGCGGGAGCTTCACAATTTTTGCGGTAGTACCCTACATCCCGGAAAGGGTAGGTGGCTCTCGCATCCTGCCCGATATCTGCTGAAGCGGCAGGATGGGGATAAAAATATCTACAATATTGGGGGTAATTCTGAGTTGATCGCAGCAGTAACTTTGTTAGCAGTTGGTCAAAACCATGTGCACTGCAGGGGGGGGGGCAGATATAACATGTGCAGAGAGAGTTAGATTTGGGTGGGTTATTTTGTTTCTGTGCAGGGTAAATACTGGCTGCTTTATTTTTACACTGCAATTTAGATTGCAGATTGAACTCACCACACCCAAATCTATCTCTCTCTGCACATGTTATATCTGTGATAAAGCTAAATATTTATCTTATTTATAACCCTTTAAGAGGTCTAAGAACACTGTACGCTATTGACGTATGGAGTACCGTAAGGGTACGCACGTTGCGTAACAATCGCTTAGCCGTGGTCGAGACGTTCAAGCGTCACGTTCGCTCACGGCCAAGAGATCACAGGCAGGCACGCTATTGGCTGCCGACTAACGTAATGGTTCGCTATAGCGTAGCGGACGCTCGGGACCACGAGGAGATCACCAGCGGCGCAGACGCTCACAATGTTAAACCTTTATATCTAAACCATAAACAATGTAATATGCAGTAAAACCTTAGTGTAGAGATAGGGTGTAGATGCAACACAGTGTAACCTTATTAACTTAAAAGCTGTTCGAGCGTCACCGACGCTCTGAGAATACTTAACACTATAAGAAATACACAACTACCGGGCTTAGGGTCTAACGCCTTATATGAGTGTTATACTTGCAAAAAGAATAATACAGTACAAGTCATACACTACAATATAACATAGACTAACTAATCAGATAACTACACAGGAAATACAATACAATACTATTACGTTTAAGGGAATACGAGAGAGAAAGAGGAGGAGAGAGAGAGAGAGAGAGAGAGAGAGTGAGAGAGATAGAGAGATATGGCTCAGAATAACAAGAAAAAAACAATATGGTTGCGGAGAAAAACTTACGCACAAAGGGAACGATCGCATGCGCCTCGATATCCAGCTCCCGATTATCAGCAATGAGAACCGTTGAAGAGAGTGAGCTGGATATGGTCGGCTTGTCTATTTATGCCCCACACACAATACAATTCAATGGTCCCTACAATCTCATTGTTCATTGGACACAGGAATTCGTCTTCGCACTAAAACAAAAGGTCATAGGTTGATTCATACAGGTGGGCTGTGTCTACTTCCAACTGCTCAGGTGGGTGGGAAACTAGGTTTCCCGCCGCATGGATAAGTAAGTGCAAATAATAGTAAATGGACATAAACTTCTTATGTCCATAACTATTCGCACGAGCGATTAATTCGCTTCAAACCAACACCGGAATATTGCTAATTAAATACTATTCCGATGGATACTAAACACCACTGTATAATCCTTGTCTGACCCTTTGTATCAGAAAAGAGGGATCTCTCTGTCCATGAACATGCTACATTAACTAAACTTTCAGAATCTATCAAAGGGACCATGATCTACAAAATACATTATATGGTTAAAATATGTAACGATTGAGTCGCACGCTACGCACACATAAACTCTACCGTAAATGCACATCCCGTGCGCCTGCGGGTGCACGTAACAGCGGGTATGCGCACGCACGGGAGAGCGTACGCATGCGCAGAGCGGACATGTATGAGGTGCAAATATGGCAGTGTGCATAGTGATATTTTTCTGACTTTGACAGTCCACCCTTTGGCAGTCAACAATAACTGCCACTTCCTAAAACATTTCAAAACGAGAAAAATATATGTCAGGTGTAAATACATTTCCATGATTGGGTAAGGGAGGAGAGGAGAAGGTAGGAAAAGGGTATGACCTAGTGAGATAGCAGAAGCATGTGTGTATGAATCCATGTTTGGGGGGTCATGTATCATCGTGCCGTATGTGTTTTAAATCAAGCTTCGAGGTATTGCGAAGTATACATTTGAATTCCTTCTTATCCCGTGGTACGGGTCTGTGGATGGGCTGTCAAACTTTACCGAGCTCTTTTCGGCTGTGGTTGTAACAAAATGGGGAAGCACATTTTAGTTGATGATACATGAATGGGGGAATATGTGATTGCTGATATCTGTGCCTGTATTCCCTATCGACTATGTGTGTCATTACCTGAAGGTTGTAGAGATGAAGATAAGACACAATTATGGTAAATGCGGTGGTATTCTATGTCAGGTTAATGAACATTTGTCGGTTGAAGTCTTGTTCGGTGTCTGTTGAATGCAGTCTTCTTTGGGCTTTTGCCAATAGGTGTGGGCAAAAAGCTTTGTCAATGTCCATAGACTTACAAAAGTGTTGGGCTAGCGTAATTTTAAAATTTCTAGGGAAACTGGGGGTCTATGGCATAGTTCATCAAATATCTGTGTATAAGGTTGTCAAAACTTCTTCTTTAATCCATCAGTTGTCTGTATACAGGATCATCAAATTTCTTGTCCAAGTGGGTCTTTTTACCTTGGGGAGAACGGAAAAAAAACAGGTGAAAGAAACGGACCGTATAATCGCATTTTCATCACATCATTGTTTCTACCGTTGGGTCATAAATCAAATCCATTGGAATTATAATTTCCTCACTCCTTAAACTCATTACCCTAGTACTTCGTTTGCACTTCATTAAAGCCTGACCGCATCTAAATATCAAGCCAATCGTTATGACAACACCTAAGATACATAGGAGAAACTTCCCTACATCCATTATGACTCCTTGAGCCCATTCTCCTAAACCAGAGAACCAATTTTGCGGGTTCAACCATGACACCCAACCAGTCAGCTCATTACCCACAGCAGCAAGGGTGAGATTGTGTCTCCTGCGAAATTCCCACTTTAATTGGAGAATATCGTCCATCTTTTGGTCTATGACCTCGACCGGGTCCTCGGTACTATTCGTTATATATGTGCAGCATTTCACGCCGTACTGCGTTGCCAGTGTGACACAATATCCGCCTGTCACTGCCGTGAGATAATTGAGAATCATTCTATGCTGAACCAGTTCTGTTTTATAAGCTTGAAGTTCTCTTCCAGTATACCTAAACGTGTCATCATACATTTCTGTGATATTGTCTAACAAATTTGCGAGCGCAGATATGTATTTATAATTCAGCACTCCTCTAGCGGTGCGAGTGAAATCTAACGCGATTAGGACCTGAATCCCGGTGGATTCATGGATCATGTCAGAGGCCGGATGCTCTGTTCTTTCTATCAGTTGCCGTTTAACTACGTGCTCGTAATGAGTATGAGTATAAGGAGTTTGGGCAACACGGTGTATATCTTTCATTTTGGCATGTGATACAGTCATTACCTCAGGCAGTACTTTTCCAATATAACACAATCCTTCAGAGTTTGGGGCAAGCCACTTATACGCCTTCCTCCCGCATATGAAATATGCATCATCGGGGAGAACATATGGGACGGAGTAGGACATAACCATATTACACATCCTCCATATAAGCTCTGTATCTGTAGGCATTCTATCTGCTCTATATGAAAAGGTCATGGTTTGGTTACTCCATGACACTTCCCAATTTCCCGGCTTTCGGGGATTGGTAATGTTAAAACATATTAGGGATCTATCCACATGATATTGGTGGAGCTTCAAACTAGGAGGGCTGGAGATATTAAATCTCCTGTCCACCGGTCTCCCACCCTTTAGCTCAAGTACCTCCCCTACCGTTAAAGGAAATGGTACTAGTCCTGATTTGCTATGACCTTGAGGTACTTGAGAGCATACCCAACAATCTGTTTGATTTAACACACTACCCACTAAGGAGTGATAGTCACTCAATGGATGTCGGTCCATGTGGATATTAAAACTGGATTGGCATTTCTTAATGCACCCATCCTCAACTACATTGTCATAGAGCCTAGAGCCTACAGATACAGTTTTCTTCAGCTAACAATCCTTCACAATTCCTTCTATTGTCAATGCTACCAGATCGTTTTCTGATACTCGCCTTTACTTGTTGATTAAGTTGTTCTTGGAAACCGACGCCTCCATCTTTGTCATCAGAACCCATTCCAGAACCTCTCTCGACCTCCATGGTACTCTCGCCGGAACAGACTGCTCTGGTCAACATCATGGTCAACAGGAAAATCCGGATCACAGTCTCTTGGGGCAAGTCCATCTTGTAGGAGGAAATGGAGAAGAATGAGAAGGGGGAAAAAATAATTTGAGGGAGAGGGGATGGGAAGTGGAGAAAAACAATAAAAGGGAACAGGGAATCGACAACTGCTTTTGATCTCATGATTTTCCGATGCTCAGGTGCCGCCTCAGTCCTCCTGGAACAGACACTCCAGTGATACAACTTCCTCTACCGTTTGTTCCTTATCACGGGACCTCTCTGGATCAGCAACCTTCTTACAGTGGGACGAGTGAACCCAAGTCTCTCTCTCGGCAACCTTCAATGCTGTAGTGCTAGTCAATAAGACTTGGTATGGTCCTTCCCATCTGTCAATAAGGCAACCTGAGCGTAGAAAATTCCGTATCATTACTTAATCCCCAGGTTCAATGTCATGACAATTACTATCTGGTAAATCAGGAATCACCAACTTCAAATTATCATTTTGATTCCTTAGCTGTTTACTCATGTTAATCAGGTACTTTACAGTCACTTCATTGTTACACTTCAAATCATCCTGAGGGTTAATCATAACATGCGGTTGTCGACCAAACAAGATTTTAAAGGGGGACAGATTAAGAGGGGACCTGGGAGTGGTTCTGATGCTGTACAGTACAATGGGTAAAGCTTCTGGCCATGTCAATCCTGTTTCTGCCATAACTTTGCTCAGTTTATTTTTAATAGTGCTGTTCACTCTTTCCACCTTCGCACTCGCCTGTGGACGGTATGGAGTGTGCAGCTTGCTATCAATTCCCATCAACTTACACATTCCTTGAAAGACATCACCTGTAAAATGGGTACCCCTATCACTTTCGATTATTCTAGGGATACCATATCTACATACAAATTCCTGCACAATTTTCTTAGCAGTAAACATAGCGGTATTTGTGGCCGCCGGAAATGCTTCGACCCAATTTGAGAATACATCTATACAAACAAGTACATATTTCAAATTTCGACAAGGAGGTAATTGAATAAAGTCAATCTGTATTACCTGAAAAGGGCCGCCTGTAGGTGGGATATGAGATGGTTCTGTTGGTATTGCCTTTCCGATATTCTTTCTCAAACAGGTAAGGCATGACATTGCTCTCTTACTCGCATGAGATGAAAATCCTGGGGCGCACCAATATGCTCTTACCAACTTGCACATTCCTTCCTTGCCCAGATGAGTCAGCCCGTGTGCTGCCTCAGCTAAACATGGAAGATATGCTCTGGGGGCCACTGGTTTACCTTGTCCATCCGTCCAGAGTCCTGAGGACTCCTGGCCATATCCCTTTACCTTCCAGACTGCCTTTTCCTGTGTGGAACACAAATTTTGCATTTCACACAGCTTCTGTGTGTTGATGGTATTAAATACCATCAATTGTGTGGTGTCTGTCTGTCTGGGGGTACCAGCTGCTAACTTAGCAGCTTCATCTGCTCGGCTGTTACCAAGTGATACTGGGTCCTGGCTATATGTGTGTGCTTTACACTTGATAACAGCCACTCTGTCGGGTTCCTGTATCGCTGTTAGAAGCCTTTTGATGTGAGCTGCATGCGCTACCGGTGTACCAGCTGCCGTCATGAAGTTTCTGAGGCGCCATAGGGCTCCGAAATCATGGACTACCCCGAATGCGTATCTAGAGTCGGTGTAGATATTGGCTGATTTGCCCTTAGCCAATTCACATGCTCTGGTTAGGGCGACCAGTTCAGCAACCTGGGCTGAGTGAGGTGGGCCTAGCGGTTCAGCTTCTATGGTGCCTTGGTCATCTACGACTGCGTATCCAGTACACAAGTCTCCCGAGTCTGACTGTCTGTGACAACTACCGTCCGTGTAGAAAGTTAGATCTACATCTTCCAGTGGGTTGTCACTGATGTCAGGCCTTGCGGTAAAATTTTGGGTCAAATATTCCATACAATCATGTGTGTCCTCCTTTGTATTAAATCCTCCTTCCCCACCACTCTCATCCTCCACCCTTTGTGCCTGTCCAGGCACACCTGGGAGATATGTTGCAGGATTTAATGCACTGCATCTCCTTATGGTGATGTTTACGGGGGCCATTAGTGCCAATTCCCATCTTGTAAACCGCGCTGATGAGACGTGCCTGGTTTGGGCAGAATTTAGCAAGGCTGACATTGCATGTGGTGTATGAATTGTGAGGTTGTGACCTAGCACTACATCTTCGCTTTTCGTTACTGGCAATGCTATCGCAGCAACGCTTCGCAAGCATGTGGGGAGGGATCGCGCTACCGTATCTAGCTGAGCGCTGTAGTATGCTACCGGCCTGCTGGCATCACCGTGCTTTTGGGTTAGGACGCCTGCCGCGCAACCAGCACTTTCTGTTCCGTACAGCTCAAAGGGTTTCCCATAGTCTGGCATACCTAATGCTGGCGCCTGCGTTAGGCACTGTTTAAGTCTCTCAAATGCCATCTCGGACTCGTCTGTGTGCGAAATCCGATCAGGTTTGTTTGAGGAAACCATCTCCTGCAAAGGTAATGCCAGAATGGAAAATCCTGGGATCCAGTTACGGCAATACCCACACATTCCTAAAAACGTTCTGATCTGTTGCTGGGTTTGAGGCAGAGTCATGTCTCTAATTGCTTGAATTCTATCAGCGGTCAGGTGTCTCAGTCCTTGTGTTAGACAGTGTCCCAAATATTTTACTTTAGTTTGGCATAATTGCAACTTGTCTTTGGAAACCTTGTGTCCTGTGTCTGAAAGATGAAACAGGAGCTGTTTCGTATCCTTCAAGGAGGCTTCCAATGAATCTGAACACAGTAGAAAATCATCCACGTACTGTATCAATACTGATCCACTCCCTGGTTGGAAAGACTGTAAACAATCATGCAAAGCCTGAGAAAATATACTTGGACTGTCTATGAAACCTTGTGGTAATCGAGTCCATGTGTATTGGACTCCTCTGTATGTAAATGCAAACAAATATTGACTGTCCGGGTGCAGAGGTACCGAAAAGAAAGCGGAGCAGAGGTCAATAACAGTGAAAAATTTCGCAGTGGGAGGGATTTGCATAAGGATGACAGCTGGATTTGGCACTACGGGGAACTGACTCTCAACTATTTTGTTAATCCCCCTTAGATCCTGTACTAGCCTGTAACCCCTCCCCCCACTCTTTTTAACAGGGAAGATGGGACTGTTGGCTGTGCTGGATGTTCTTACCAGAATGCCCTGTTGTAGCAAGCGCTCTATTACTGGGTAAACTCCTAACTCCACCTCTGGCTTCAGAGGGTACTGTGGGATTTTTGGAGCTATCCTACCATCTTTTACTTGCACAACTACTGGAGCAACGTTTGCCATCAATCCAGTGTCTTGTCCGTCTTTAGTCCACAGTGACTCTGGTATCTGGGATGTCATTTCTTCTATTTGGGATGGAATCTTATTTGTCATAATGGTATGTGTCATTAATTTTGATGGGGAGTCTAGCATGTCTCGCACTTCCTGAGCGTGATTCTCAGGTATGTCCAAGAATACACCTTCAGGAGTACAATAAATGACGCACCCCATTTTACACAATAAGTCTCTTCCCAGGAGATTAGTCGGTGCCGATGCAGCCAGCAAAAAGGAATGCTTGGTATGTAAAGGCCCTATTGTAATCTCGGCTGGTTTGCTAACAGGGTAGTGCTGGACTACTCCCGTTACTCCCATGGCTGGAATTGTCTTACCAGTGGTTCTCATGCCCACTGTCGAATTTATCACTGATTTGGCCGCCCCCGTATCTACAAGAAAGTTTAATGATTTACCAGCTACATTAATTGCAATTTCAGGTTCACTTCCAAGACTTGCAATCAATTTTACTGGCTGCAGATTACAGGTATGGCCACACCCCTATTGGGTATGGTGACCTCCCTGAATCCCGCTGGCAGCAACTACTTGTGAAGGGGTTAAATGGGAACTACCAGAGGCTTGCCAGTCTCTGTTCGGGGGGTATCTTTTTGTTTCCCCTGCATGTGGCTCATAACTCCGTTTCTGCGGACCCTGCTCCCAATGTCGTGTGTCGTGTCATTGTCTAGGGGGTTGATATGAGTTTTGTGAATTTTTCACTCTACAGTCTCGTGCCATGTGTCCCTGTCTATGACAAGAAAAACAAGTTACCACATTTGACTTACCCACAGGGTTTGGTGATTTATACAAAGGCTGCCTTGTGGTCAGGGCCTGTATACTTACGGCCATTAATTTATCACCTTGTGATTCCCTGTGTCTGGTGATATTCCGATCGTGATCAACAGCTGCCTCTCTCAAAGTAGCCACCGACAGACCTCGCCAACATGGTTGCGTGGTCTGTACCCTTGTCTTTAATGCTTCTTTTAAACCATCCATTAGTACAGATACTGCTACTTCTCGATGGTTTATGTTTGTTTTAATGTCCTCTATGCCTGTATATTTTGCCATTTCTAGTAATGCCCTGTGAAAATATTCTGCAGCAGTTTCTGACTCTTTTTGTTTAATGGAGAAAATCTTGTTCCATTTAACTACAGCTGGAAAATACTCTTTTAACTGTAAACTTATCCTTTTTACATTATCTTTGTTGTACACATCTGTAAGAGGTACATCCTGATCCAATCCACAGTCAGCTAAAAATTGAGCTGCGTCGACATTGGAGGGTAAACATGCCCTCAGCAATATCTGCCAGTCTTTGTTATTGGGCTCTAAAGTGTTCCCTAGGTCTCTGATGTATTTCTGGCTAGCAACTAAGTCTTTCCTAGGGTCAGGGAATTCAGACACTATGGTTCTTAATTCCATTCGGGAAAATGGGCTATACATGGCAATGTTCCTAATGGGAGTGACTCCTGTGGTGTCTGTTTTCCCATTTGGAACAGCTATCACCCTAACAGGATTAAGTCTAGCAACATCATTCTGTGTAGATTCTACAGCCTGTGGTGAAATGGTTTCAGCATAGTGTATGGTGCCGTACTTACCCGTAGATACGACCTCACCTGTCCCTCCGCTAGGGGCCTTTGTTACTAATCTTAAGGGTTGGGCCGTGCCTACTGTAGTTTCTGATATGGTGGCTGCTAGAGAGAGCGCCGATATTGTTGCCGATTCGTCCTCTTGATCACACTCCTGGGGAAAGTTCAAAACAGGGTACAACTTGCACGGGTTAATACTTGCATTGGTTAACTTATTAACATTTACACAGTTGCTAAGTGTTTGTTTGTTACACCCTAGTGCGTCATTCTCCGCAACCAATTTCTCTCCTGATATGTATGGTGGCGGCGGGGCCGTGGCTATCAATTTCTTGATAGGATTAGATCCCGCCGCCAAAGCCAATCCTCTCTGTATTTCACCCTCCTGTTGCCATAACTGCAAATAATCATAATGTTGGATTCGTCTCTTTGTTGATTTAATGAGACATATCCTCCTCCTTAAATTTTGTAACACTTCTGGGCTAAAGCTACCTACTCTTGGGAATTTTTCCCCGTCATGCACTGTCATTCTCTCCCATTCATCACATAAAACCTCTGTGTGTGAACCATATTTTTCACACATTACGTACCTTGCCGACCCGACTGGTCGGTTCACTGAATCAACCCGAACCGAGGTTGATCGCCCCCTTCCTGAACAATTGGCCCCCATAACTTGCAGGTGTTGCTTTCACCACCTCTGACCTTCAATCAGGGTCTTCAGCGAACCCTTACAAAAACCAAAATGTTCACGATAGGCTGACGGTGGCGGTTTACCGAGTACCCCACTCACTCGCCCACGCCGACCAATACGACCTACACACTGCCTTAGCGCTGGCGTACTCGACCCAGGGCCCCTATGAACCTTCGTTTACTGGAACATGTGAGTGTGATCCGCAGAGCATTAACCCTTTCCAGTAACTGTTGGTTGTTGGATAATTCCTGAGTGACCAGCGAACTTCCCTTCAGAAAATAAAAAAATTACACAAATCACGTCAGAATGTACAAATAGTGTTTATGACCGGTTTCGTACACAAATGGTACTGGTCAGACTAACTAATGCACACAATTACGTGCGGTACAATCGTTCAGCACATAAGCAACTAATCTTATGTGCAGAGCGACCAGTGGAATCTAAAATTTCGGCTGCGAATTCCTTCAGCCAGAGCTTTATTGGCCTATATGGGTTCTGCACCAACCCCCTGGGTTGTGCTACTTATCTCTATCTATAGCGGACTTCTTTGTCTGCTGTACCTGGACCTCCTGGTCTGTTCTGGACCTCCTGGTCTGTGCTACAGTATGACCTCCTGGTCTGCTATACTCTACTGCTCAAATTTTATATTTAACAAGGGATGCCTCCCTAGCCACCATATACGACACTTACATGCATGTACCTCTGCGAGAACTCGACTTCTTGTGGTTCAACCTTGAAAATTGTATAAACTTATATATACAAAACACTCACTCATCACATGTACACTTTTGTGTCTATTTCTATTTCTGCGCAGAAATTTTCTTTAAACCAGATGTGTTGTAAATTTGGAGAAGGATCTGTTAGTCTAAATTTCGGACACTAAAATAAACTTGCGCTATTTATCGCATTGCCACCTTTTCGCCTGTTATAAATAACACTAACGTGTGATTTGAGTTACGTGGGCGTACCCGGACGCTCCGTTGCGTAATTTACGCTGCGTGCGTCGGCCTTTGAGTTGCGTACGCGAGTCTCAGCCCTTTGTTAGAGACACGTGTACGCAAAGCAAGTATCCACCGTAACACAATGTACACGTTTATCAATGTAGATGATCCTCGATCATCTACCGAACACCACACCAATCTCTCCTTGTACCTTTAGGTAGAGCTGCGTGTGTGCTTTACTTTACACCTTAATGCATTACTTTTACACTTTAACTATGAAATAGCGACAAATCTCTCTTAGCACGTTTTATCAATTATAAAATGGCAAACAGGAGAGTGATATGAAAATACACGAATGAAAAAGAAATGCAGATATGTGCGTGCGTACGCAAGACAGAAATAAACAGTTTTAAAAGACACTAGCGTGTTGTTCTTACCTCCGGTTCCGGATTCCCTCAGCACCCTTTACTAAGCGAAGCAGGCGCTTATCCAGACAGCACTACGAGGAATATGATCTCCCGCCCTTTGCTGATGGATAATGTCTGCTGAAATTACCTAGCAGAGATATGTGAAGGACTGGACGAGCCGCCAATTGATAAAGCTAAATATTTATCTTATTTATAACCCTTTAAGAGGTCTAAGAACACTGTACGCTATTGACGTATGGAGTACCGTAAGGGTACGCACGTTGCGTAACAATCGCTTAGCCGTGGTCGAGATGTTCAAGCGTCACGTTCGCTCACGGCCAAGAGATCACAGGCAGGCACGCTATTGGCTGCCGACTAACGTAATGGTTCGCTATAGCGTAGCGGACGCTCGGGACCACGAGGAGATCACCAGCGGCGCAGACGCTCACAATGTTAAACCTTTATATCTAAACCATAAACAATGTAATATGCAGTAAAACCTTAGTGTAGAGATAGGGTGTAGATGCAACACAGTGTAACCTTATTAACTTAAAAGCTGTTCGAGCATCACCGACGCTCTGAGAATACTTAACACTATAAGAAATACACAACTACCGGGCTTAGGGTCTAACGCCTTATATGAGTGTTATACTTGCAAAAATAATAATACAGTACAAGTCATACACTACAATATAACATAGACTAACTAATCAGATAACTACACAGGAAATACAATACAATACTATTACGTTTAAGGGAATACGAGAGAGAAAGAGGAGGAGAGGGAGAGAGAGAGAGAGAGAGAGAGAGAGAGAGAGAGAGAGTGAGAGAGAGAGAGAGATATGGCTCAGAATAACAAGAAAAAAACAATATGGTTGCGGAGAAAAACTTACGCACAAAGGGAACGATCGCATGCGCCTCGATATCCAGCTCCCGATTATCAGCAATGAGAACCGTTGAAGAGAGTGAGCTGGATATGGTCGGCTTGTCTATTTATGCCCCACACACAATACAATTCAATGGTCCCTACAATCTCATTGTTCATTGGACACAGGAATTCGTCTTCGCACTAAAACAAAAGGTCATAGGTTGATTCATACAGGTGGGCTGTGTCTACTTCCAACTGCTCAGGTGGGTGGGAAACTAGGTTTCCCGCCGCATGGATAAGTAAGTGCAAATAATAGTAAATGGACATAAACTTCTTATGTCCATAACTATTCGCACGAGCGATTAATTCGCTTCAAACCAACACCGGAATATTGCTAATTAAATACTCTTCCGATGGATACTAAACACCACTGTATAATCCTTGTCTGACCCTTTGTATCAGACAAAGAGGGATCTCTCTGTCCATGAACATGCTACATTAACTAAACTTTCAGAATCTATCAAAGGGACCATGATCTACAAAATACATTATATGGTTAAAATATGTAACGATTGAGTCGCACGCTACGCACACATAAACTCTACCGTAAATGCACATCCCGTGCGCCTGCGGGTGCACGTAACAGCGGGTATGCGCACGCACGGGAGAGCGTACGCATGCGCAGAGCGGACATGTATGAGGTGCAAATATGGCAGTGTGCATAGTGATATTTTTCTGACTTTGACATCTGCCTCCCCTGCAGTGCACATGGTTTTGCCCAACTGCTAACAAAGTTCCTGCTGCGATCAACTCAGAATTACCCCCATTGGAGGCTGTGTGAAGGGGCTAAATTTGCAAATTGCACAGTTTAGCCCGGTTCCCTACCTGGGGAACCATGAATCGCAGGCATTTTCCCTTCTTGAGGGCAGGGCCTAATGACATCACAGTCTGCACTGGGAGTGGTTGAGAGTTGATACTAGGACATAACTGTTGAGACTTGGGAAGCTTTAGGAGAGTGGACCGGACAACGTTTTCAAGTGAGTCAAGTGCTGACATGTTCTGCATATTCTGAGAGGGCGGTGCATGTCTATTCCTCTATTGCAATAAGACCAGATGTCACACTGGAGCCAACTCCAACTACAAGAATCAATCCACTTATCAGTGCTTGCACAGAGAGGCACCAGAGATAGCTGTGAATACCCAAACTGCAATTGAGAACAAGATTAAAAAAAAAGTCAGGAGTCAGGACCCAAAAGCGCAGGAGCATGATAAACCGAAGGCCACTATGGAGAAAGAGTATGGTTACCAAGTATGACAATGAAAGGCCAAGTGTCAGCTCTTCATCCCAAAGTTTATAGATACAGAGTACTAATGTGATTATGAGAATATGATAGTCCTGGTAATGTGAGACCAACTGAATAATTAAAACAATAATTAAAAAATAATGAAACAATTCAATGATTTGACCTGTAAAATAATGTTCTGCACCAATGTGCTTTGTGCAGTCATGTATTCAAATATGAAAGACAAGAGGCTGCAAATCAATCTATAACATTTATCCAATTAAGATGACAGGACAGCCATTCTTTTCATCAGAAGAACTGTACAGATTATAGAGATTATGCTCGCTGCGATATCTGCACACACATGGTATCCCGTTCAGCCGTTATTGAACCTGCATGTGCGGAGTCACAATATCACTTGTTTGCTAAATCTGAGCTTCCATATCCCGAGATAGGAGAGTCTGAGCCGCAAGCACATGCTTGGCACAAGGATAAGAGCAAGTCTAAAATACTACCACCCCCTAATCCAGCAAGCAAGGGGTTACATTATTATTCGGCTTCAGGAGTTTTCACATTTGTATTGTAAATGAATGCAATGCTTCCAACTGTGACAAACATCTCATAAGAAAAACTACTGGTCTCAGTATTTACTAATGTACAGTAGGCTTTTATCTCCTAGAAAACCAATGTTTGATATAACAAAATAAAAAAAATTAGCCAATTAGATATTTGCAAAGACTCGGAGCAGAAGTTTTCCAGGATAAAGGACAGTACAGCAACCGACCATGCTCAGGACTTCCACTTTTATTTATTTATTTCTTCCTTCCTCTTTTAACTGAATGTTCTATCTATATATATATATATATATATATATATTTAATTTTTTTTATTTAATTTTTTTTTTTTTTTATTTGTCCCCTTGATGAAGTCTGTGTGATGAAACGCGTTGGGGAACTTGACAGTGACCTCATATTCAGATAAGCTAAATCCTCTTACAAATATTTTGTACTCTGCCTATATTTTGCACTTTACCTATCTATATGATTGTGTATGCTTTTTGTCCCATTTTTTTAAGGAGATTTATACATCAATTACTTTTAGACTTAGTTGTTAATACATTTTTTATTATTTATATATTGTCAGATTAATTTATTTTAGATACCGTTGGCCGCTAAACCCCCCATCCCTCATTTTTGCTAACTTCACACTTGCAGGGATTTACCATCCCTGTTTATTTGGGGGTCAGCAGACGCCCTGTATTTTTGGGAGTGTCATTACACATTTATCTTGTTGTTTGTTGTTAGTGTCACAAGTGTCACAGTATTCTCCCTCTGCACATATATATATATATATATATATATATATAAAACTTTGCTGGAAGCATGCCAACTTATGTTCTAATTTCAATTGCAGCACATTCCATTCTAGGAACATCAAATGGTGCTTCAAAAAAATAGAAGTCTTTTTACCAGAAAAATAGAAATAACTTAATTCACAACTCATTTTTATAATACACAAAAAATGTCTTCCAAATGGGAAATTGGCTATATTAAAGAGAGAGAGAGAGAGTGAAGAACAAAGGTGATACACTCCCGAGGTGGGTCTTACAGACCTTAATAATCCTATTTTAAAAAATGCACAGGGATCTGAGATTATTGCTGTTTGTGATTAGCCGAGATGCCTGGACCGTATTTCCTACAGATAGCAAGAAAGAGAATTTCACACTGCAATGGGATTAGTGAATTCTTGCTAAATCCATCAGAGGAAGAAGAAAAAAAAAAAAAGTACCTAGTAGAATTGAGAGACGTACAGTATCTGTGCAGTTTATAGCGTGCTTTGTAAGACTCAGCCAGGCTTGCTATTAATAATAATATATCTATTCCGTAATTTTTCTTTCTTTCTTACTAAAGGATTTCACATGATAAAACAAAAAATTGCAGGTGGGAGTGAGATCACACAGTGGGTGGGGTGAGGTGTAAAAAATGAACTGAAAATGCATCGCTCCCCATAAACTACAGGTGGGTTCGTGAAACACTTTTCATGGACTGAAAGTCAATCTTCTTACACAACCTTATTACGAACACACAGGGGGGTATTCAATTGTTTGAAAAGTCAGTTGGGTGTCTGTTTTTTTTCCTATCAAAGAGACAGGAAAAAACAGACACCCAACCGACTTTTCAAACAACTGAATTCCCCCCACAGAATGTAAGCAGGTCCAGTGGCGGAACTACCGCCAGTGCAAGCAGTGCCTTGCACTGGTGCCCGCCACTGTCAAGGGGCCCAAAGCAGCGCGGCATGTAATGAGTCAAACTGACTCATTACATGCCGTTGTGTGCTGCGGGCCACTGCCGCCCGCAGCACACAGCCACCCGCCGAGGAGCGGAGCGCAGCGGCCACGGGGGAGAAGGAGGAGGGAGGTGGAGGAGGGAGCCGCAGCAGCGCTATGTAATTGGTGGAGGCGCTGCAGCTGCTGTCCCTCTCCTTCACCATAGGCTGTCCTCCGCCGCTGTGAATGCTGGGAAGCACATCCCAGCATTCACAACGGCGGAGGACAGCCTATGGTGAAGGAGAGGGACAGCTACAGCAGCGCCTCCACCAATTACACAGCGCTGCTGCGGCTCCCTCCTCCACCTCCTCCTTCTTACCTGCCCGGGATCTCTGCCAGAAGAAGCTGCACCGAGGAGCCTGACTGCCAGCGGAGACAGTAAGTATAATACTTTCTTTCTTTCTTTCTCTCTATCTATATATTCTGTCTGCTTTAATGTGTAAAAAGGGGGACGCTGTCTGCCATAATGCGTAAAAAGGGGACGCTGTCTGCCGTAATGTGTAAAAAGGGGGACGCTGTCTGCCGTAATGTGTAAAAAGGGGACGCTGTCCGCCGTTATGTGTAAAAAGAAGACGCTGTCTGCCGTTATGTGTAAAAAGGGGATGCTGTCTGCCGTAATGTGTAAAAAGGGGATGCTGTCTGCCGCAATGTGTAAAAAGGGGATGCTGTCTGCCATTATGTGTAAAAGGGGGGCGCTGTCTGCCGTTATGTGTAAAAAGGGGGACGCTGTCTGCCGTAATGTGTAAAAAGGGGGACGCTGTCTGCCGTAATGTGTAAAAAGGGGACGCTGTCTGCCTAATGCCGTTAAGTGTAAAAAGGGGACGCTGTCTGCTGTAATGTGTAAAAAGGGGACGCTGTCTGCCGTAATGTGTAAAAAGGGGACGCTATCTGCCGTAATGTGTAAAAAGGGGACGCTGTCTGCCGTTATGTGTAAAAAGGGGACGCTGTCTGCCGTAATGTGTAAAAAGGGGACGCTGTCTGCTGTAATGTGTAAAAAGGGGAATCTGTCCGCCATAATGTGTAAAAGGGGCTCTACCGTAGTGGCACTACTGTGTGGCGTAATTTGAATAATGGAGACTACTGTGCACCGTTATATGAATTGGTATTATTTTGTGGCCACAACCCTTCCCCACAAAGCCACCCCCCTATATTTTTTGCACGCTCATACGGCGTGCACTGCCCCTGTTTTACATAGAGGGGGCTCCAATGCCGTTTCTTGCACACAGCGCTAAAATGTCTAGTTACGGCACTGTTGCTAGGTATCCATGTCTTTGGCCCTGAGCAGGTCCCCCTCACCAGATCCTCTCCAGAGGTGAGGGGGTGGACTTGGATGGGATGAGGGGGGGTCAAAGCATTTTGTTGCACCTGGGCCCACCGCTCGCTAGTTCCGCCACTGAGCAGGTCGCTTTAACTGATCTAGAACACAGTAAATTGATGTAAGTGCCTGGTTGCTATAGTGACCTCATTATCCCATTTGATACCTAAAGGGTCTATTTACTAAGCCTTGGAGAGAGAAAAAGTGCAGGGAGATAAAGTACCAGCCAACCAGCTCCTGTCATTTTTCAAACATGGCAAATAGGAACTGGTTGGTACTTTATCTTTAGCTATGCTAAAACAGTTTCTGAAAGGGGTAGTGGCTCATTGACCAATTGGATTGCATGGCACCCTTACCCTACAAAGCATCACACAACTCGGGGGGAGGGGGGGGGGAAGGTTACTGGGGCTGGGAGACAAACAATTAAATCTCAGGTAAACACATGCCGTGTAGCAACCCTTCCAACGATGGAATCTGCGGCCGGAGGATTAGACGTCTCTAAATATGACCTTTATCTCTCTCCACACTGCCGTCGGCATTTCTAGTCTTACAAAGTTGACTAGCGCTCCTTACAATTGCTGTAGAAGAATATGCTCAGGGATCATGTCTATTGATTACATTATCATTAAACAGCAGGAGCCATTAAACTTTTGTGTCTTTCTAGTTTTTGGAACAGATTTCCTGATAATGGCCTGTACACACTGGCACACACTGGGCACACACTGTGTTGCAGTATAATTTAATTACGGTTTTCTTAACTTTAGCACATCCTGAATTATCTGAACTGAGTGAGCGCTTAGGGACACAGGCTCAAAGATAATGGTCATGGTGGTATATTGTACAAAAGAGCAGGAAAGGAACTTTTGTCTGACCGTATCCTTAAGATCGTCCTTCTTTGTAGGGTAAGTTAATATGACAATAAAATGTAGACTGCACATTATGTATGTAGTTGTTTCAGACAGTGGAGGTAATTCCGAGTTGATTGCATGCTGCCGATTTTCGCAGCTCAGCGATCAGGTTACTACTGCGCATGTGTATGCACCTCAATGCGCACGCGCGTCGTATGGGTACAAACAGCATCGTTGCTGTGCATTGCTTCTAGCGACGAATCCATTCGCACAACCGATCCCAAGGAGACTGACAGAAAGAGGGCGTTTATGGGTGTCAATTGACCGTTTTCTGGGAGTGGTTGGGAAAACGCAGGCGTGTCCAGGCGTTTTCAGGGCGGGCGTCTGACGTCAATTCCGGGACCGGACAGGCTGAAGTGATTGCAAGGGCTGAGTAAGTTCAGACCTACTCAGAAACTGCACAAAACTTTTTCTCTTGGCTGCACATGCGATCGCACACTTGCTAAGCGAAACTACACTCCCCCGTGGGCAGCGACTATACGTTTGTACGGCTGCAAAAAGTAGCTAGCGAGCGATCAACTCGGAATGAGGGCAGGTGTTAGTCTTAAAAAGTCTTATTAATACAACATAGGGGGTCATTGCCGCCCCCCCCCTTCCCCCGCAGAAGTCCAAAGGCATCGCACAGCGGCAATGCCTTTGCACTTCAAGAGTAGCTCCTGACCAGCGCAGCTTTAGCGTGCTGGCCGGGAGCTACTCATCGCTCCCTGGCCCGCAGCGGCTGCGTGTGACGTCACGCAGCCGCTGCGACCCACCCCCCGTTCGGTCCGCCATGCTTGCATTGGCCAGACTGCGCCCACGAAACGGCGGCCAAACGCCGCCCTTTCTCCCCCCCGCCCAGCGACCGCCTCTGCCTGTCAATCAGGCAGAGGCGATCGTAGCGGCCCGACGGCCTTCGCCCGTCTGGCATGCGCCGGCGCACTGCGGCACCCGCACATGCGCAGTTCTGACCCGATCGCACCACTGCGATAAACTGCAGCGTGCGATCAGGTCAGAATGAACCCCATAGTCTGACATTGTACAGTCCTCCTTTAGACATTTTACATAACATTTTCAGATTCCTCCACTTCTACAAGCTACCCCCACCCCAGTGAGCTAGAATAGTTTTTCCCGGATCACTCCTTAAACCTCATTATGATGTGGAATACCTGTTACTTGATATTGCAATTTAATTGTGGTTCTGAAATTCCATTATTTTAAATAAACATTTACATACCAGTGTTATTATATACTGAAGATGCAAGTTGCGTCTAATTACCATATAGGATAATAGTGCACTAAATGTCACAGCACTATGGGTCTCATTCCGACCCCATCGCACGCTGCACTTCCACGCTACCTAATCTTGTGATGTGATTACAGTTGTTTACCTTCTGGGCTCCCACCTAAAGACCAGTTCAAACCGACCACAGTATTATACAGGAATATACATGAATCCGGTATCACCAGGGCCAGATTAGCAATGGGGCTGATGGAGCTGCAGCTCCAGGCCCACTCTCCAAAATAGGCCCACAGCATCTGCAGGGTTCCGAGCTGCTGTAGATAGGAAACAAATGTTTCCTTCGACTGCAGCCTGCAGTGTCCTAGGCCCCGCCCCCTCCAACATCAACAAACACTCCTCTTTACCCCCGCCCCGTATCCCACCCGCCCTGCTGTTCACCCAGGGCCGGCCGGACAATTACAGGAGCTGTCACAGTCTGCCACACACATGACAACTCCCGCTGGAAGATGCCGACCGGTCACCCCCATATGCCACTGCCCACCCGCCCACAGCAACTCCCGGCTACCCGCCTGCCAGCAAGGGAAATAGTGCACGGTCAGCAGTGGTAGTGATGGAGGGGAGGGGAGAACAGACAGATCATGCAGAGGTGCCTGCCACTGGGGCCATGCATGCCGGGGAATAGATCACGGACAGGAGCAGGGACAGGGGCGACTGGCAGCCAGGGAGGCAGCGGAGCCTGTGCTGCTTACCAGACAGCACCCAGATGGTGAAAACCAGGCGGAGCACTCTGAACGGTCTGGCCTCGAGTCTCATTCCCCACCCGCTCTGGACTGAGGTAAGTGGAGGGGGCAGGGGGAAGGGCAGGCAGGGGTCTGTGAGGGGTCATAGAGGAATGGGCACTTAGTAATGTAATATGGGTAGGGGTAGGTAGAATACTGGTGCAGAGTGGGGAGGTAGTATAATGCTGTTATGGACTTTGGGGAGGCAGTGCTGGAAAGTAGTATGGGGAGGTAGCTTAGTGATAGTGTGTGGAGATGTTGTGCAGTAATACGGTGTGGGAAGGTAGCGCAGTATGGTTGTGTGGGAAGGTAGCGTAGTACGGTGATGTGGGAAGGTAGCGCAGTACGGTGATGTGGGAAGGAAACTCAGTAAGGCGGTGTGGGAAGGTAGCGCAGTATGGTGGTGTGGGAAGGTAGCGCAGTATGGTGGTGTAGGAAGGTAGCGCAGTACGGTGGTGTGGGAAGGTAGCGCAGTACGGTGGTGTGGGAAGGTAGCACAGTACAGTGGTGTGGGAAGATAGCACAGTATTGTGGTGTGGGAAGGTAGCACGGTATTATGGTGTGGGAGGGTAGCGCAGTAATGTGTGTGAAGATAGCGCAGTACAGTGGGGTGGGAAGGTAGTGCAGTACAGTGGTGTGGGAAATTAGCACAGTAATGTGGTGCGGGAAGGTAGCGCAGTACGGTGGTGTGGGAAGGTATCGCAGTACAGTGGTGTGGGAAGGTAGCGCAGTACCGTGGTGTGTGGGTAGCGCAGTACAGTGGTGTGGGAAAGTAGCGCAGTATTGTGGTGTGGGAAGGTAGCGCAGTAATGCGGTGCGGGAAGGTAACGCAGTATGGTTGTGTGGGAACGTAGCACAGTATGGTGGTGTTGAAAGGTAGCGAAGTATGGTGGTGTGGGAAGGTAGCGCAGTACGGTGGTGTGGGAAGGTAGTGCTTTACGGTGGTGTCGGAAGATAGCGCAGTACGTTGGTGTGGGAAGGTAGCTCAGTACGGTGGTGTTGAAAGGTAATGCAGTAGTGTAGTGTGGGAAGGTAGCGCAGTTCGGTGGCATGGGAAGGTAGCGCAGTATTGTGGTGTAGGAAGGTAGCGCAGTAATGTGGTGTGGGAAGGTAGCGCGGTATTGTGGTGTGGGAAGGTAGCGCAGTAGAGTGGTGTGGAAATGTAGCGCAGTAATGTGGTGTGGGAAGATAGCGCAGTACGGTGGTGTGTGAAGGTAGTGCAGTATGGTGTTACAAGAAGGTATCGCAGTATGTTGGTGTGGGAGGGTAGTGCAGTAATGTGGTTTTGGAAGGTAGCGCAGTAATGTGGTGTGGGTAGATAGCACAGTATGGTGGTGTGGGAAGGTAGTGCATTACAGTGGTACAAGAAGGTAGCGCAGTAGTGTGGTTTTGGAAGGTAACGCAGTAATGTGGTGTGGGGAGGTAGATGTTGTACGGGAATGTAGTCTAGAGAAGTAGTGTAGTGAAATAGTGTGGGGCGGTACCGTAGTTATATACTGCAGGGTTGTAGTGTGAATAAGTATCATAGTGATGTAGTGTTGAAGTAGCACAGTAATGTAATGTGAGGAGGTAGCTTAGTGATGTAGTGTAGGGAGGTAGTGCAGTGATATAGAATGTCACCACACCCTCCCCCCCACCCACCTGGAAGAACTTCTCTACAGTGCTGATCACACTATGTGTGACAGCACATAATAGGCCCTTTCTAAACCTCAGCTCCAGGCCCATGTGGACCTTAATCTGGCACTGGGTATCACTAATAACTTGCTGCCGCAATATGTGACAATATCCTCGCTACCACCAAATTATTACTTATGTGACCCTGAACAATTTGATCCCACACACGGTGTCCTTGATATTTAATGGAACAATACGTATGTATATATATATATATATATATATATACATACAGTTAACCAGTTGTGTAAAGGCTATGTATAACTCATTGTGTAGGGGACAGGTCAGTGCTGTGTAACCATAAAGCCATAATACATATGACATATCACTATTAGTATAACTTCATGGTCCCCTGTCTTAGGTCACTTCAAATGCACACGAGAAACTGGTAAGTACAGGGGTGTGTTAGTTAGAACACACAATCCAGAATCTGCATGTCTTTAGCTATTGTATCATATCTGGCTTCTTGTTTGTTAAAGACAATGATAACAATCGAGGCAAACAATGGTATTTACACATTCAATCAGTTAAAGGTCCATCTTCCATGGACACAATGCTTGCTTGAACAAGACAATCTGATATGTTTAAGACACTGTTTGATTTGTATTCCTGGATGTCCCACATTTGAGTGTCTGTAAGAAATATTTGCTATTTTGAGTACAGTATAATATTTATTAACAAATGCATCCTCTGATAGCATGCGCATTTGACGCATGCATCGTAGATGCATCCATTAATAAATGCCATAGCGTATTCCAAACATCGAAATATGTAATTTGACAGACCACCCTTTGATAGTAAACAAAAACTATCACACTTTTCTAATATTAATACATACAAATACAATTGGTGACGTAGATATATGTATACATTATTTGGCACATGTATGCATGGTATTGTTATCTGATTATAGTTTCAATTTCTGGATCGTATGCTAGGTCTGTTTCATCATTGAACAAGGGTATATTATTTCAGGTAGTATCCTTCCTAGAAAACATAGACCTTCGGAGTTTGGGGAGAGCCACTCATACACTTTTCGTCCACATATAATAATCTTTTGTACAGTCATGGTATTAAGTAGCTCTTTATCTGCTCTGTGTGAATAGGCCATTGTCTGATTGTTCCTGATTCCCTCCCAATTTCCTGATTTCCTGAAATTGGTGAGATTTAAACATACCAGGGATTTATCTATATGGTACTGGTGGATCTTAAGAGTGCAACATCTAGTTATATTATATTGCTTGTCCACCAGTCTCCCCCCCCCCCCCCCCCCCTCCATGTAATTCTAGTACCTCAGCTTATTTTAATGGATATGGCACTAATCCCGCATCATTTTGTCTTTGAGGTACCTGTGAGCAAATCCAACATTCCGTTTAATTTAAAACCATACCCACTAATGAATGATAATCACTCAAAGGATGTCTGTCAAATTCAACCTTACCACTTGACTGACATCTCTGGATGCACTCATCTTCAATTATAGGGTCGCAGTAACTAAAAAATACAGTATTCCTCAGACAATAGCCTATCACGTTACCTCTGAACTCTGTAACTACTAGACCTCTGATTTTACTCTGGCTTTAAACAAAGTGATAGGCTGATCATGTGATCCTATGAAGACATCACTCCTTTCACCAGAACCAGTTCCAGTCCCACGCTCGACTCCTCAGGAACTATCACAAAAATAGAATGTCCTGGAAAAAAATGTTTATCAAAAGAAAAAGAAAGATAGAACAAAACAAATCTTGCTTATAGCAAATCTATCTTACAACAACTGGTCTTTTTGTAATCCTTTAGCACACTCAGGTAGTGTTCAAAGGTGCCGCCTCTCAGTCTTCACGGAACAGATTCTCGAGTGATATTTCTGTGATTTCACTCCCTTTACAAGTTCCTTCCGGACTAACGACTTTCTTGCAATGGGAATCGTGGACCCAAGTCTCTCGGCTACTTTCACTGAAATCGTGCTGTCAACAAAACTTGATACGGTCCTTCCCACCTGTCTATTAGGCAACCTGAGCGTAAGAATAACCACACAGTCTCTTGGTTCACAATCAAGACAGTAGTTGGCATATCAGGAATCAACAGTTTCAAGTTCTTTTGCTAAGTTCTCAAATGCTGGCTCATCTTGATAAGGTACTGTACTGTCACCTCACTGGTGTATTTCAAATCATGGTGCGGATTGATCATGACATGAGGTTGTCTTCCAAAAACAAAACAAACATTTCAAAGAGGGTGATAAGTTAAGTGGGGATCTGGGAGTGGTACCGATGCTATACAACACTGGTGGCAGTGTCTATGACCACAATAGTCCAGTTTCAGCTATCACTTTGCTCCTAATCCTAGGGATACCATATCTACAACCAAATTCTTGCATGATTTTCTTTACAGTTAAACAGAATTGCCAGTGGCATCTGGAAATGTTTCTACCAAACTTGAAAACACATCCAGAGCTTATACCAATACATTTTAAATTCCTACAGGGTGATAACTGTACGAAGTCGATTTGTATTACCTGAAAAGTTCCATCTGCAGGAGGAATATGGGATGGCTCTGTTGGTGCTACCTTACCAAATATTCTTCCTCATGCAAGTAAGACAGGACATTGCTTTCCTGCTCGCCTGAAAAGAGAACCCTGGCACACTCCAGTAAGCTCTTACCAATTTGCGCATACCTTCCTTACCCTAGGTGAGTCAGACCATGTGCAGCCTCAGCTAAGCTTAGGAGGTATGCTCTGGGGGCTACTGGCTTACCTTGTCCATCTCTCCAGAGTCCGCAGGACTCTTGGCCATATCCCTTCGCCTTCCAGACCTCCTTTTCATGTAGGGCACGCAAATTTTGCATCTCAATTTAATTGGTGTGTGTTTGCAATGTAGAGTACCATGAGCATCACTCCAAAAACATCTCTAGAGTCAGTATATATATTGGCCGACGTATCTTCTGCTAACTCGCATGCCCTGGTCAGTGAGACCAGCTCAGCGACCAGTGCTGCATGCAGTCTGCCCAAAGGTTTCAGCTTCTATAATACCTTGGTCGTCTACAACAGCATATTGATAATGTCAAATATTACCTTTAAACATAAGCTACATACTACTACGGACTGAGTACGCTATTGGCGCACTGAGTACCGTAAGGGTACGCACTTAGCGTAGCAGACGCTAGGCCGTGGGCGCGAGACACGAGCAGCACAGACGCTCACAGAATGATATACAGTAAACCTTAAGTAATGAAACAGTGTGAGGATATGCTTATACTTTAAACCTTAGCAGCAAAGCACTAAACCTTTAAACTTTAAGTAGCGCTGGTGATACAAAGTATCAGCAGTGCATACATCTTAACAATGCTTATACACCTTAACAATGCTTATACACCTTAAACAGGTTAAACAGGTTAAACAGGTTAAACCACTTTAAAAGCCCTGGCAGGAAAGTGACAACACAGCACTGATTTGTATTTGAAAACCACATGGTTCTAAGGCCACTGTGGATAGATTCTAATAAAAGGTTAAACAATACATATCATACACTACAAACTAACATCAAAATCTAACACAATAACAGAGAATAACATGAGCAATGGCGAACAAAATGGCTACAGAGAAATATACATACGTGGGGATGATTCGCAAGCGCGTCCTGGATTCCAGCCCTCAGCATTCAAAGAGAAAGCCTTTTGAGAGAGTGAGTGACTGGCCAGGCAATGCTGGTCTTTATATACACAGCATACATTCACAATACAATGGTTCCTACAATCTCATTGTTCATTGGACACAGGAATGTGTCTCTGCATTATAACAAAGGTCATAGGTAGATTTGAACAGGTGGGCTGTGTCTTTCCCCAACTGCTGTAGTGGGTGGTATCCTCTGGATTCCCCCCGCATGTGTAATAAACAGCAAAATACAATGAATGTCCATAAACTACTTTTGTACATAACTATACACAGGAGCGAGCGATCTTTTCCTAACGAACACCGAAATGTTACCCTTAAAATACCCTACAGCTGGATACTAGACACCACCTTTCAACCTTTATCTGACCCTTCCTATCATGTAAAGAGGAATCTCTCTGTCCAAGAACCATTTAAACTAAACATACTTGCTGACGTTGTCTAGGGGAATATTAACTATAAAACACACTATATGGGTTAAATATGCTATGATCGAGTCGCCCGCTACACGCTCACAAACTCTACCGTAAATGCGCATACCACGCGCCAAAGCGCACGGCCATAGAAGCTCCATTACGCAAAGTGCGAATATGCGTACGCACGGCAGATCGTGTGCACGCGCAGCGGGCATGTGCATGGGGTTAGTACAAGGCATGTGAATCATGATATTTTTCGACTTTGACAATATCCTGCGCATGAGTCTGTCTGTCTGTGGTAACCACCATCTAAAAATAAAAAAATCAGGTCTGCATTTTCTAACGGGCTGTCACTTATGTCTGGTCTTGTAGTAAAAGTCTGATTCAGATATTCCATACAATCATGCGCATCAGTGTCCATTCAAAATTTTCCTTCACCAGTATTCTCATCCTCTACCCTTTGTGCATTACAAGGCACATGCAGTAATATAACTTGTGCTGATGAGACATACCGGGTTCAGGAGAATTTTGAAGGACCAATGCGGCATGTGTTGTATGGACTGTCAAATCATGTACCAGTACTATGTCCTCGCTTTTACTTACCAACAATGCTATTTAGGATACATTTCTTCTACAAGTGGGGAGTGCACGTGCCACAGTGTCCAATTGGGCGCTGTAGTATGCTACTGGTCAACTGGCATCACCATGTCTCTGTGTAAAAACCCCTACCGCGCACCTAGCAGTCTCTGTACTGTGTAACTCAAATGGTTTTTCGTAATCAGGCATTCCCAGCACAGGGGCTCTTGTCAAGCACTCCTTTATCTTCTCAACCGCCAGTTCGGATTCCTCAGTATGAGAACCCCTTTCTGGTTTGTTTGATGAAACCATTTCCTGTAATGACATTGCCAAAATAGAGAAACCTGGAATTAAAGTGGTAGCGTCATATCCTGTATTCTGTCTTCTGTTAACTGTCTGAGTCTTCGTGTGTGTCAGTGTCCTAAGTATTTGACCCTTGTACTACACAACTGCATTTTATCCTTTGAGACCTTGTGTCCTGTCTGGAAGAGATGAAACAAAAGTTTTTTGTATCCGCCAGTGAAGACACAAATGTATCGTAGCACCATCTACATTGTATCAATACCGGTCTCTTATCGGGCTGAAAGGATAGTAAGCAGCTATGCAAGGCCTGGGAGAAAATACTCAGGCTGTAAATGAAACCTTGGGAGAGTCGAGTCCATGTAATGTACCCCCTTTGTGAAAGCAAAGATGAAGAGGAAACAGTGAAGAAAACAGAATAGAGGTTGGTGACAGTAAAGTTAGTAGAGGTGGAGAGGAATTTATTAAAATGACAGCTGGATTGGGCACTACGGGGAATTGATTCTTAACTACTTGGCTTACTGTCTCACTACTGGGACTACCTCAGCCATCAATCCAGTGTCCTGTCCATCCTTAGTATGTAGGGAACCAGTAGCGGATCATGCCACGGGCAAGCAGGACTTTTGCCAGGGCGCCGCACCATGACAAGATCCGCTACTGCTGTGCTCCCCGCTGCCCGCTGTGTCCCTCGCCACCCTGTTGTACCCCGCTGTGAAGGGAACTAGACGCTACGCGTCTAGTTTCCCTTCATGGAGAGGACCTTTGCTGTGCGGTGCGCGATAACATCATCGCGCACCGCACAACATTGTGGGACTGACACAAACGCTAGGGGTCATAATTGACCTCTAGTGTCTGTCTATGCCAGATCCGAGGAAAGGAGCGGCACCAGCGGAGGTCTGCAGCGGTCAGGAGCGGGGATAGTATTATTTTTTTTTTCTTTTTCAGCGGCGCTACTCTACTGTACAGGGGGCGTAACTGACCACGCCCCCTGTATGAAGCCATACCCATATTTCCCGCCTGGGGCGCCAAAAGGGCAAGAACCGGCCCTGTAGGGAACCCGGTATCTGTGAGATAATTTCCTCTACCTGTGATGGACATGAATCTAGAACAGTGGAATGCAACATTAGTCTTTGAGGAGTATCTAACATACCTTGTACTTCCTGAGCGGGAGTACAATATATGTATTACACATTTCAATTTACACAACAAAATCTCTGTCGAGTAAGTTAGTCAGGGGCCACTGCTGCCAGGAGAAAAGAGTTTAGCATAATAGAGGCCCAATCGTAACTTCTGCAGGTTTTGTCAAAGGGTAATGTTGCACTTCTCTCGTTACTCCCATTTGCCGAATTAGTTTTTTTTACCTGTGATCTTCAAGCCTGAGAATTTTCTAGTTCTACAAAAAAAAGCTTCTAGGTCATACGAAGTATTCATTTAATCTTCTCATCCCGTATTAAGGGTCTGTACATGTTCCAGCAAACATTACCGAGCTTATCTAGACAAGGGCCTTCCTAGCTGCCCTCATCTCGTTTATTTTTCTCCTAGAAATGAATACCTCTTAAGTGCTAGTTAAAAAAAAAAAAACCTGGGGGTTACCCCTTCTCTGTCTGCTTTCCTACTGGCAACTACTAATGTGCGGACAGGATATTCTCCATTTATGTAATTACTTTCCTGATTTTTATTTTTGGGTCTTACTATATATGTACTAGAATGGCACCATACTTACCAGTTCCACTGGTCTCAGCCACTTCCCCTGCAGGCTATAGGTCCTCTTTTACCTGTTGGATATTACTCCTCTGAGTGCATGAGAAATGGCCGAAACCAGAGTCGGGTCACCATCTCCTCCCGAATAAAACTTTTGACATGCGTTAGTACATTATATAGGTTACATTTCTTTTTCATATATATATATATATATATATATATATATATATATATATATATATTTTTAGCATTTTCTATGGTTTGTATACTGGCTGTAACTGATTCCCCATCCACATATGGCGGTGGTGGTGTACCTGCTTTCTCTTTTTTTACTTCTCCCTATTGTTGCTACGAGTTCAAACAGCTATTATGTTTTCGTTTTCAACTTACATGATTTTATCAGACATTTTATTTGTCTTCGTACTACTTGCAATACCTCAGGTTCAAAACCACCAATCATTGGAAATTATATTTCACCATTCTCATTCATACGTACTCAATCATTACAAAAAGCCTCTGCATATGGACCATATTTCCTACGCATCACAAAACCAGCGGACCCTTTCGGCCCCTGCTCCTCAGCCTGAACCCTGGCTCCTGAACGCTTCTCGCATCCACACCTAGCTCCCATTGTGGACTTTTTAAACACTAAATGGCCAATGTAAGACGACGGTGAAAAGTCCTCTGAGTGCTTTTCACCCGCTCCGTCTCCTCTGGACAGTACCACGGCCCACACTTATTGTGATTTCCCGCGTACCCAGCGAGGACCCTACCAGACCCCTCAGCACTGTAAGTATGAAGTATTAACAGCAATAAGTTAATACCCCGCCTTTTTCAGTCGAGATTTAAAAGCCTGATCTTTTTGGTTTCTTTCCACAGGAATTTCGCTTGGGAAACGTCACCGAGCCTTCCTATGGAGTTCCACCCAAAAATATTTCCTGAGAGAGTCAGCGAAAATTCCTTTTCTTTACACAAATCACGTCTGCATATGCTAACACAGCGCGTATGATGCCGCAATTGCGTGAAATTACGCAAATGGTATCACGTTGCACCGCGTATCACATGCACACATGTGTGGTCCAATCGCACAGCATATAGATACTTATTATCTATACGCCCTACGATCACGGGAGTCAAATTCACTAGCTGCGCTCCACAGCCGGAACGTAACACCAGAAATCACGCTCCTCCGCCCGTTTTACCTTAAAAACACACACACTACATGCCTCAATACCAATAAATAGGTGAGGTCGCTAACCTCCACGCCACCAAGCCTCTATTTACTCAATGCCTAACCGACGGCATCTCGCTTTCCGGGGTTCAATTCACTCACACTTATTTTTCAATACCCACACTTATATATTTTCTGTACAGAAAAAAAAAGAATAATTTACCAGTGATTGGTAGCATCCCCCTAGAGGTATAACACTTCAATTCATATTTGCTATTGACTATAATTTAAATGCTATGATTCAGATTTGATAGGTATCTTGCAGAACATACGATATATACATACATTTATATAATAATATATATATATATATGTGTGTACACACGTTAATTTATTACACTCTATGAAATTCTCATACAGCGTATCTATATATACACATATACTGAAGTAGCTTCCATAGCAGCCTAATGTGCATCTCAACAGATGTCCACATACTGTACTCTTGTTCCAGAGTAGTTGAACAAGGTCATTAACATTTCAATTGCCTAGCTCATGTAACAAACAAAGGGTTTCACCTTAAACAATGAGCCTGTGTCTACAAGTATTTACACGCTCATTTGAGTGGATTTTCTTACATCAAGCTAAGTATTAATCTCACTATTAATCTCACTAGGTCTAATTGAAACACTATTTATAATTGACTATGGCATGGGTTAGTTAAATTCGTTGGTAGCTTTTAAATGGTGATGGATTTGTACATATATATTGTTTACTTGTGACAAAGGTTACAGATTGTTAACAATGGCTTATTGTGGTGTTTTATTCAGGAACAGCTGAAAGTTAGCTGTTAGCTAAGTGGGTAGGGAGTGACTTTAATTATGTTGGTTTTAAGACCAATGCAGATTTGTACAGCACAAACAGCAGGTAATATTTCTTTTCATTACTGTAACTTGCACTAGACCTAAAATGGCCACTGCTCCTCCCCCCTCCAAGCCATGTGCTTGGACACAAAATGGATTCTAAGCTATGCGGCCAGAACACACATACACTAGCTCTCTTTTGTTACAAGTAAATCCCAAATTATACAAGCATCGGAAGTTGCCCTGATGGACAATTCCCTCTGCATGCTAACAAAGCTTCCACACACTGCGTCTTTTTCAGCACGAACAAAGCCTTGTTACTTCAGGCCTGTGTTAGCACGATGCAAATAAGAAGCAGCATGGTAACCAAGCTATATCCGTACTATGCGAATTAGACGCATGCACCAACTTTTAAACTCTGTTTAAAATTACTTAACAGATAAACAATCCAATCTGAATCAAACACAATATGACTTATTGAACCCCGTTAGCAACAATAAAGAGTAAAATTTCTAATATTGTGCGTTTCTCTCACACTCAAAGGCAACCAAGAAATCTATTATCCCTTGATCCATATCAGCGCCTTAATGATAGCGCAAAAATGGATGTGGTTCATCGGCATCAGATGTGTCCACCCTTAGCCGGTAGACCACAGCGCATCTGTACTGCACATCATATAAGTACGTGATATCCCGGACGAGTCCCCAACTGTGAAATTCCATTATTTTAAATAAACATCGAAATATGTAATTTGACTTCGACATTGTCATTATGTAGGATTAGGCCAGAGGTTCTCAAACATGGTCCTCAAAGCACCCCAATGGTCCAGGTTTTAAGTTTATCCATACTTGGTCACAAGTGACTTAATTAGTACCTCAGTAAATTAGATTTAATCATCTGTGCTGAGCCATGGATATACTTAAAAACTGGACCGTTGGGGTGCTTTGAGGACCACATTTAAGAACCTCTGGACTAGGTTTACCATACTATCCCATTACCTGGGATACTCATGAATTACATAGGTTCTGTGGCTGGCTTAACTCAAACTATTATTTCACCTGGTTTTAATCAGCCATAGAACCTGTGAGTGTCCCGGTTTAAAGGGATAGTATGGTAAGGGCACACTGTAGGTTGAAAAGCAGTGCACGCACAGCATGTCATATACCAATGCACAGAGTGAAATATTAACATGCTGATAAATGAGGACTAGAAGACCAGCGTGCCCTGGTGAGTACATGCTAATTATAAGGTCATTTTAACTGCGTGCACTTGGCAATTCATTTATATGTGAGGTGTACCCAACAATCTCTCCACTACTGCATTGAATGAACAAGAATAACATGACCACTGCATTTTGATGCAATCCTCAAACCAAACCATTTCCGCCAATCAGACTTTGGACAGGAAAAATCAGAAAACTGCTGTTTTGGCTGAATTTCCCGTATGTACCAACCCCGGAATGTGATATTTTCCAGAGCCTGAACCCGGTAGACAACACCATCTATAGATGGATGTCCCTAATAGCAGCCAATGGGCTTGTCTTCCCATTTCTTCCTGAGAGGTATCCAATAGGATCCCTCCCAGTGCCCCCGCGGTGCACTTCATATGGCGCAAGCGCAGTAGAACTCCCATGGCATAAACCCAGAATTCCTGTAATTGCAAAGGATAGCTCTTATCAGGAGAAGCCACACCCCCTTACAAATGCACACGCAGTGGGGCCCACAGCCACTGATGTACCCGATAAGTGGTGGGATGTATTGCATCCAAAATGTGATCAGTAGTACATCCCACCCTTTGGCGTTTATGGTAGCTTGCAAAAGACAGAATGAAGCTCTTCGTTGATTGGTTCCATACACAATTTGCACCTTAATACATTTAAGTAAAACAGCCCTAGTAGTAAACTGACGATCCCTCAATGTAGCCCATTGCCTTGGTCTAGTCTTTTCCCACCTGTGCACTATTATGCAGTTCTCCAGTTTTCCTTCCCCCTTTGTAATCACCATATACTATACTACCTTACATCACAATAATAGTATATATAATAATTTCTATAGGTTCTGCTATAGCAAATCTATATCTCAATCGATTGTTTGGGAACTTGACTACAGTACAAGTCCAGAAGCTTCACTACAATTGTTAGTCAAACAACTCATGCTGGGACAGCATCTCTAGTATACAGGCAAAGCACTGTAAAGTTATACTGTATATCCCTCTCCTTATGTGTATGCACATTATAGGCAAATGTGGGAGGTGGAGGAGGGGGGTTCCGGTTGCCCAGAAACCCTCCTCCTCTTTGCAAGTGGCTCAAATCATGGCAACAACAGCAATGGTATATAACACATTTACTAGAGCAGTTAATGGGGCTTTGTATTGGTAGACCGGCGTTTGGGATCCCGGAGGTCACAATACCGAACCCGGGATCCAGGTCTCCAGAATACCGGTGAACAGAGCAGAGCTGTTGCACATGCCCAGTGGAAGCAGCTTCTTCAACCAAGTCTGCTGTATGTGTGGATCTGAGTCCTCAATCAGTGCACTGGACCAGAGAGTAGCTACCAGGAAGAAAGGGGAGAAGGTGGGAGAATGTGTGCTTAGAAAATGCAGCACTGGTTCTATTAGGCTTTTGTATTTATTTATTTATTTATTTATTATGGTATATTTAACCTTTTCATGACCACTTATCTTACTTATATTATTTAAATATGTTTGATACAGCCTATACTAAAGACCATCTACAGTCTAGTGTTAAATATTAATACTGTACTCCATACAGTATCTAGTGAATAGAATGATCAATGTTTAACGTCCAGGCTCTTTACTAGGTTCCTCTACCAGTCCCCCATCTACCGCACTTGCTCCAATGTCCCGCAGAGTGGGAGATTGTGGACTGCATTTGGTAGAAATCCTGTGTTTGCCACTGTACATAACAAAGGTAGTAGCACGAGGGAGAAGAGGAGCATGGATGGAGCCTGCTGTGGAATCAGACGTTCCCTATACTGTGATGCTTCAGGTGGTATTTGCTATTGGGGTCAAGCTCTGAAAAGCCAAGATTTTCGTAGCTTGAGAAATTGGTCCAGCTCACACCCCACACTGAGAATTGTGACGACTGCGACATTCTGCCTTTGTTTCTTCTAATCTCAACACTTGATAAAGATGAAACATCCAGGTCTTGACCTTAAACCTAAAAAAAAAAAAAATGCTCTTTTGTCACTGATGACAAGCGGAGGAAATAACATCCATATTCTAAGTGTCCCTACACTTAGTGTCATCCTCGTTCTTACGATTCAGCCCTTATCTTGTGCAAAAGTGATTTATTTCATTCATCTACTCTATACATTAATGCTCTTCCTCTTATGTGAAACACAAAATGAATATCAAACACTCTCTCCCTAATTCAGGCACCACTACTAAAATCCTCTCCATTCTTTATTCCTTTGTAGGACTCAGCAAAAACTTCTAAGACAGCCTTACAAGATTTTATTTTATTTTAATTTAAAAAAAAGAACATTACAAATATATAAAGTATAAACGAAACATTGTTGTAACATATAAAAGTAACAAAAAGCAGCAAAAAAATTATACAACATTATTGTATGATTGGGCCTTTCAGTCAGGGCCGGATCTAGGGGGGGGGCGAAGGGGGCGACCGCCCCCCCTAACAGTCATAGCCACGCCCACTTTTGAGCAGAAGAGAGCTCTCCTGGGAGAGCCTGAGGCAGAATGATGTGCTGCAGCCTATACCACAGCAGCACAGAGGAGCCAGGAGAGCAAGGGTTACAGAGCATTTGCCCCTCACTTGCTGGTGTGTGGGTACTAGGGCTAATAAATACAATTACCCCATAGCACAGTCATATGTACATAGAACAATCACAAAGCTCTATCTCAGTCTCACTCAAAAAGTTCAGTCAGAATTGAGAGAGGAGGAGTTAGGATTGCAGATGGGAGGAGTTGGGACTGTAGAGGGAGGAGTCAAGATTAAACAGTAAACCGCCCCCCCTAAAGAAAAATCTAGATCCGTCCCTGCTTTCAGTGCGTTCCGATACTCACTGTCTGCAGCCCATTGGAGTCTTCTCATTGACGCCGTGCAAGACGGGGAATGGCTCAGGATGAAGTAAAAAGGTTGACAATAACAATATCGATATTCATAATGTCACCTTCCTAGCTCCAGTTAGCAACAAGCTTTGCTATCCTGGCTCCACACTACAAGTAACCACTGAGTATTCCAGCTTACTACTGTTCTCAGCTGCAGCTACAGTATTGTGTGGACTCCAGCCATTGATCTCGGACTCCAGTTACCTGCTGAGCTCCCTGTGTTTCTTGCCAGCAACTTTTACAGTCTTGTACATGCCTGCGTTCCCGACTGCTGATCCCCACTTCAGGCTAATCATCCACCTAAGAATCCATCTATGCCTTTAGTCTGCAGGATCCTGATTTCTGTGCTTATTTCAGACATTCTAACAAGAGCTGCTACAGGGAATATCTCTATTTGCTACGGAGATCCTGAATGCTGCCGTGCTATTAACCACTGTATGCCCTGTAAGGTTACATATTATTCAGTGAGTACATTCCTCACTTCCAGCCACTGCACCAGCACAGTCGCTATTCCCCAGTATCCAGTGGCTGTTTCTGTTCAAGCTAGGGATGGCCATCGACGATTCAAAATTATCAATGGTTTATGGCCGATGTCGAATGCTTTTGCCATCGATGGAAGAGAACCAGGTGGTTTCCCTCCATCGATGGCATAGCACAAACAAATATATATATTTTTTTTTTTGCAAGATGCCAGGACACAGAGCATAGCTCCACGCCCTGGCACCCTCTAAGCTCCGCCCCCATTTTTAAATTGGTCCGCGGCCTAGCCAGCACCTTTCAGAACTGGCCATCGAGTGGTGCGAACCATCTATGGTTATAATCGATTGTGCCATCGATGGCAACCATCGATGGACAGCCCACCGATGCCATCTCTAGTTCAAGCACAGTTGTATCCAGTCAGCAGTGTTTGCTCCTTGTCCTGATTTAGGGCCTTATTCAGCTTAAGTTGCAAAACTGCGTTTGCACTGCAATGCGATCGCAGGACCAGCAAAGTGCGAATCTGTGCGATGGCATAGTGATTGCCAAGATGTGATCGTTTGTGGGAGGTTACATGGTGTTTGTGGGGTTTTTACCAGAAGCAGTTCTGAGAAAATCTTACTTTCTGTCTCAATAGCGATCCAAGCTGAATGAGGCCTTTAGTCCTGACTCCTGTAAGCTGAACTCCATGTTGTTACACTTAAGTCACCAGTGTGCTGCCATCTGCTGCACTGCCACTTCCAGTTCAGTCCAGTATCCAGTTGGTTCCAGTCTGGTCCAATATCTCCAGTTCAGTTTCAATCTGGCCCAAGTCCGGTTCTAGTCAGTCACTGGTAGCAACCCAGTGACCAGTCTATTCGATAGAGATATTTCAGCAACAGCTCGGGGGTGTCTGATTCTGTGTCCGCTGACTATCCTAACGGATCCGGACAGGGCAGATCCTGACAGCCACGAGTAATGTCAACATTTCATCACTGTCTATAGATGGATGTCTACATGCTCAGCGATGACATTATGACATACTCATGTAGACATGATGAAAGTCGATATTATGACTGTCACCATATCGTACACAACACAGCGGACTCAACCATTAAAAAGAAGCGGGAGACTCTAGAGGGAGGTGTTCTGGCCAAGCAGATGGGGTGCGAGACATGGGACACATATTGGACTGCCTAAAAGCTTATAGCTGGTTGGATGTCAGATGCTAGACATGCCCGTCCCAGTCTGACCACAGACCCTCTTAGGCAGTAGTACGCACAGACAATTCCTCCTCTCTTTTATCTAAGCTATGGGAAGAACATATCCATATAATGTAGGACAATTATAAAGTGCTGCAGAGTGTTCTGTCATTATATAAATAAATGTTATTAATACTAGCAAAGGTAAAGGCATACAATAATTTACATAAGCAAGGGCGTAGCTACCATAGGTGCAGGCCGTGCAGCTGCTATGGGGCCCAGAGCAGAGAGGGGCCCCCTTCCCTGTCACAGTTGCATGTGTTATATACATTTTTCGCCATTGGGTGGTACGTAGGGGTCCTTTCAAACTTTCTCCTTGGGGCCTTCGATATATCTAGGTATGCCCCTGGACCTGCTTATTGTAGTGTGGTATAAAATGAACTGGAGGTCATTTTAATGTTATATAATATGAACCAGGACACTGTAATGAAGCACAATATGAATGGGGAGCACTATATATCATAATGTGAATTGGGGGTACTGTGTGGAATAATGTGTACTGGCAGCTCTGTAATGTGGGGTGGTCTTCTGTTTGCCGGCGGTCGGGCTCCCGGCGCTCAGTATACCGGCGCCGGGAGCCCGACAGCCGGCATACCGACAATTATTTTCCCTCGTGGGGGTCCACGACCCCCATAGAGGGAGAATAAAATAGTGTGGCACGCAAGGGGCTCATTTGCGCTCGCCAAGCTGTCGGTAAGCCGGCGGTCGGGCTCCCGGCGCCGGGATGCTGGTCGCCGGGAGCCCGACCGCCGGCCACCCGTAGTGAACCCGTAATGTGACATACGCTGAACTTAAGCACTACTATGTTTCATAAAAGAAACTAAGGCTCTACTATGGTGGACATAACTTTACATAAGGCTCTACTATGGTTCAGAAAATGATATTATAGGGCATAAATTTAACAACTGCTGCAGAGAAGTGTCTCTCTAGAAGCATTGGGACAGGGGCCCTTTCAAAATGTTGCTGTGGGGCCCACAATGTTCTGGCTACGCCCCTGTACATACAGATGGATTCACATTTAACTTGACCTTTAATAGGATTAACTGTGACTAACCAGTCAGACTTAATCCCCTGGTGTAATGACTTAATCCCCTGTATTGTTCTCTGTATTGTATTGTATTGCAGTTGAGAACAATGGGGGTAATTCCAAATTGATCGCAGCAGGATTTTTGATAGCAATTGGGCAAAACCATGTACATTGCAGGGGAGGCAGATATAACATGTGCAGAAAGAGTTAGATTTGGGTGGGTTATTTTATTTCTGTGCAGGGTAAATACTGGCTGATTTATTTTTACACTGCAAATTAGATTGCAGATTGAACACACCCCACCCAAATCTAACTCTCTCTGCACATGTTATATCTGCCCCCCTCCCCTGCAGTGCACATGGTTTTGCCCAACTGCTAACAAATTTGCTGCTATGATCAACTCTGAATTACCCCCAATGAATGATACTGTTTACTAGATCGCCAGTGACGTCACCCGGCCACATCCAGGAGCATGCAGTCTTGTACAATATCTTTAGATTTCAAGGTAAGGACTAAAGATATTGTACATCGTTAACGAGACGAGAGAGTGCACATCGTTAACGATGTAGTGCATACACACTGGACGATGTGGACAATATATCATCCGATCACTGGATCAGACAATATATCAGCTGCATATCGCCAAGTGTGTACAAAGCCTTATAGGCCCTACACACTGGGCGATAATGCTCAAAGATATGAACAATCTCGTTCATTAATGAACGAGATACCGTTCATATCTTTGAGTGTGGAGGCACCAGCGATGAACGATGCATGCAGGCCAATATGAACGATCTCGTCCATATTTGCCTGCACTTCTATGGAGCCGGGTGACGGGGGGAGTGAAGAAACTTCACTCCCCCCGTCACTGCCCCCCGCCGCCGGGTCGCCCGTCGGGCAGCTCGGCGGCGGATCGCTCAATGTGTAGGGCCCATTAGTTTTATAAAACACTTTATTTAGTAACAGATTTTTACCTAATTAAAGCATTTACTTATTAGGAGATTTTCACAGCAATATAGCTGAGCAATACAAACAGATTGGGATTTGACATTTATATATTTTGTTTTTTTCAGTGGAATCCGTTCTCCTACTTTACATCTGTATCCTACACCTGATTCTGTTAGTCTTTAATAGGGGGCTAAATTATAAAGCTATTAATTACTTCATTTATCCTTCACAGCCGAGTAGGAGAGATTTTCGGGCTGTCAGTCAGGCTATTGTGATGGCTGGCTGCTAGAGAGGCGCAGTTCCGTCAGCCTGTGCATGTACACGGATGATGGAGCGGGCTAGTAATGCTCTTAATGAGCAGCGATCAGACCTTGCTCTCCTGACAAGGAGCAGGGAAGCTATACATCATACCTTTAACTTTACACTGCCAAATTAAGCCTTTAATTGTAAATTTGCTGTTCAACGCATATCACCGAAAGCATATTCGTCCACATACATTGCCTATTCATTCTAGTTATGTCTAATCTTCTCCTTCTCCCTCTTATGGCTAAATGACTACATACAATCGTTATGTACAGCATAATGTCAGGGTTGTAAGAGTTAATATTATGATACGATGCACAATATGGGAATCTGTGAAGAAGGGAAATAATCACTTATCCTAAAATGTCTATAAAAGAACTACAATAATAAAATCCACAATCATATATACATATACATTCCTAAACTGTACCTTTTTAGAACCTGAGAGCTCTGAAATGCTATTATTATTTGCTGTTTAACGCAATGATTGATGTAAACTATTTGTTATGGTAAGTGAGGGTCTTGCTTTGCCATTTTGTCTGGTTACCGGTATGTACTGTACGGTACTTTGCCACAGTGACTTGCAGTCACTCATCTCTCCTGTTATAGGAAGGCACCGTCACCAGGCTTCTCCACTGGCATTTCTTATGGTTCTTGTATATTCGTGATATTGTGTCATATGCGCTATGGGAAGCATACGCAAACGTGATTGTGTAAACAAGGGGTTTTTCGCTTTACAGGAAATATCCCTGGTGGGCTTCCACTGGAAAGGGGGATCGATAGTCTGTTTCTGTCCCTACAAAAAAATTCCAGTGCAAAGATACCGAAAAGGAAGTTTTCGCTGTTTCTCTCTCTCAGAAAAATATTCCAACAGAACCTCCACCAAAAGAAATTTCGATGCTGAAGGGTCTGATAGGAGTCCGAAGTTGGGCACATCGCGATCCACTATTGACAGTGTATCGTACGTAGTACTGGCCAGCGTGGGCAGGAGCGGGTGAAGGCGCTCAGAGAACTTTCACCGTCTGCTTGCATTGTGTGTTTGGTGTTTGTGGCAAAAGACCCACAATGGGAGCCAAGTGCTCAAGTGAGAGACGTTCTGCAGCCAGGGTTCAGGCTGGAGGAGATATAGGGCCAAAAGGGTCCGCGAGGTTTATTATGTGTGGGAAATATGGTCCACACAGAGGCTTTTTGCGTTGAATGGGTACGTATGACTGCTGAAGATAGGGCATCATTCCCTAGGGTGGGTAGTTTTGAATCAGAGGTACTGCATAGCATAAGGATTAGAATATGTCTGATCAAATCTAGAAAACAGAGGATCAGACATACCGACTGTTTAAATCTGTGGCAACAAGAGGGAGATGTGCAAAGGGAACTGGCTCGCACAGCAGGTTCCAAACCTAACAGGAATGTGATTGCAAGCACACCATCACCGACACATGTCGATGGGGAGAAATTGGCTACAACCAATGGTACATCTGTAAATGATAGTAAAATGTAGAATCAATGTGTTAACCCTAACCCTTGCAAGTTGTATCCCGTTTTGAATTCTCTCCAAGGTTATAGGTCAGAGGAAGATGATGGATCCAGCCTAATCTCAGCCCTCATCCAGGCAGTCACCTTGCTGGTAACTCAGGTGGGCACAGCCCAACCAATAAGAGCAGTGACGGTGTCTCCCACTGAAGGGACGGGTGGGATCACATCCACCGGTAAGTGTGAGACTGTTCATTACGCAGAGACAGTAACACCTCACAGTGAGAATGGAAGGGTTGCGTTACATCCTGTTTGGGTAATAGCAACTCCCAATGGGAGAACAGATAGCCAGGGAGTAACCCTCATCAGGAATACTGCAATGTATTGCCCGTGGACCAGATCAGAACTGCGGTCAATCATTTCAGAATTCCCCGATCCCCGGAGACATTTAGCCAGATGTCAGAAGTATATTAAGGATCTGGATAATGCCCATGAACCTACAAAGATTGGCGGACACTTTTGAAAGCGTGCCTACCCCTTAATATTGACATCCCAAAATTCATAACTGATTGTAAACTAGATGTAGAAGTGCCTCTCAATGATGAGTACAGCCAGGAGAATATAAGGCAAATTAACATACAATTAGGATTGTATTTCCCTACTGTTGTTAAGTGGAACAAAATTTTCTCCATAAAACAGAGAGAAAATGAACAGACATCCGAGTATTTCCATAGGGGTTTACAAATAATGGCTAGATACACTTCGGTATCGGCTATACGGAACAATGCGAATTACAGGGAGGTGGCTGTCTCTGTGCTAATGGACAGGCTCAATAAGGCATTGAGGGTCAGGGTGCAGACTTCTTTGCCTATTTGGAGAGGGGTCACAGTAGATACTCTTGGAGAGTGCGCTATTGAGCATCACAAGAGTATCTCCAAACGTAAAGAACAGCAACAGGAGAGGTTGAGGACGGTAAGTATACAGGCTCTTACAGGGATGTCCAATCAGCCAAAACCCCAGACCCCTGATGGTAAGAAACGGTCAATAACATGTTTCTTTTGTAAGAGAGAAGGGCATTTTGCAAGGGATTGTAGAAATAATGGGACACATAGTAAATATAGACCCCCTAGACAAAAGAACACGAGCCACGTTATCAAACACATAGACGGGACCAAGGGACATATAGTAAGGATTCAAAACCACATAGAAAACACAAATTCGGCAAATGGGAAGAACGAGATAAGTGCAACATTACCCTTTGACAAAACCTTCTGAAGTTAAGATGGGGCCTTCATGATGCTGAACTTTTTCTTTTTTCTCCTAGCAACGGTGACCCCTGACTAACTTAAGCAACAGAGACTTTGTTAAATATGATATACATATAGTGTGCTCCCGCTCAGGAAGTACAAAGCATGTTAGACACCCACAAAGACTAATGTTGCATTTCACTGTTCTAGATTCATGTCCATCACAGGTAGAGGAAATTGTCTCACAAAAATACTGGGTTCCCTATGAACTTAGGATGGACAGGACACTGGATTGATGGCTGGGATAGTCCCAATAGCGATACAAGCACAAACTTTAAAGGGGAGTAGACCAAGCAGGGAATCAATTCCCCGTAGTGCCCAATCCAGTTTTAAATTTTTATAAAATCCTCTTTACCTCTGAAAACTTATCTGTTACCAACCTCTATGTGGTTTTTCTTCACAAGTTTCCTCTTCACCTCTTTCGTTTACCTACAGGATGGTACAATACATGGACCCGATTACAGTTCATACACCACATGCCTTATCGGAGATTCAGAGTGCTGCCCGAATCCAGTATATCTCACCAGCACAATGGCACCAGTATTACTGCAGTATGCCTTGTCATGCACAAAGGGTGGAGAATGGGAATACTGGTAAAGGGAGATTGTGTACGGACACTGATATGCATGATGGTGTGACAGCCTGATGGTGAACGCAAACCTGACATTTGTCTTTTTTTTTTAGTCTCTCTTCTCGAGATGTTTTTTTTTACTCCACACGACAAATACACAACAGTTAATTGAAATGCAAAATTTGTGTTCCCTACAGGAAAAGGCGGTCTGGAAGGCGAGGGGATATGGTCAGGAGTCCTCAGGACTTTGGACAGATGGACACGGTAAGCCAGTGGCCCCCAGGGCATATCTCCCAAGCCTAGCTGAGGCGGCACACGGTCTGACTCATCTGGGTAAGGAAGGTATGTGCAAACTGTAAGAGCCTACTGGAGTGCACCAGGATTCTCTTCTCATGCAGGTAGGAAAGCAATGACATGTCTTACTTGCTTGAGGAAGAATATTGGTAAGGCAATACCAACGGAGCCATCCCATATCCCTCCTACAGACAGACCTTTTCAGGTAATACAAATCGACTTCATACAGTTACCGCCCTGCAGGAATTTAAAGTATGTGTTAGTATGTACCGAGGTCTTTTCAAACTGGATAGAAGCATTCCCCGCTGCCACAAATACTGCTGTTTTCACTGCAAAGAAAATCGTGCAGGAATTTGTGTGCAGATATGGTATCCCTAGAATGATTGAAAGTGATAGGGGTACCCATTTTACAGGTGAAGTCTTTCAGGTCATGTGCAAACTGATGGGTATTAATAGTAAGCTGCATACTCCATACCGGCCACAGGCAAGTGCGAAGGTGGAGAGAATGAACAGCACTATTAAGAACAAGCTGAGCAAAGTGATGGCTGAAACTGGATTAATGTGGCCAGAAGCAATGCCACTAGTGTTGTACAGCATCAGAACCACTCCCAGGTCACCGCTTAACTTATCACCCTTCAAAGTTCTTTTTGGACAACAACCCCATGTAATGATAGACCCCCAGGATGAGTTGAAGTGCAATAATGAAATAACTGTGCAATATTTGGTTAGGATGAGCCAGCAACTGAGAAAGCAGCAAAGGAATCTAAAACTGACGATTCCTGACCTACCAAGCAGTAATTGTCATGACATTGAGCCTGGGGATTATGTGATGATTCAAAATTTTTTACGCTCAGGTTGCCTCATAGATAGGTGGGAAGGACCATATCAAGTTTTGTTGACCAGCACGACAGCACTAAAGGTTGCCGAGAGAGTGACCTGGGTCCACTCGTCCCACTGCAAGAAGGTTGCTGACCCGGAGAAAACTCGTGACAAACAGAAAGGTGAAGAGAACCTCGTATCACTAGAGAATTTGTTCCGGGAAAGCTGAGAGGCAGGACTGTTGAACGGCACCTAAGCGCGGAGAACAATAAAATCAAGGACGGTTGTCGTATCATTTTTTTACTTTTTTTTCCCACCTCCCCACTGCATTTTTCTTTTTGTTTCCCTTCTTATTTTTGCTCCTTAACGAAATGGATCTACATCAAGAGACTGTGTTTCGGCTTTTCTTGTGACTCTGTTTTTGATCAGGACAATCTGTTTTTGTGAGGGCCCCAGAGACGTTGAGCAAGGATCTGGAATGGGTTCTGATGGAGAGTACGGATTCGTAAGACCCCAGGAGCAGCATATCACTCTAGTAAAGGCTGGTATCAGTAAGAGATCTGGTAGTCATGGAGCTCGGAGGCAATGTGAAGGGTTATTGTCTGATGAATATTGTATATGTAAACATTGCAAAAACATAGTCGAAGGTGGGTGCATCCAGAGATGTCAGTCAAACAATAATATCGACATTGGCCAACATCCTTTTAGTGATTACCACTCATTAGTGGGTACGCGCTTAAACCAAACAGAATGCTGGGTGTGCTCACAGGTACCTCAAGGACAGAGTAAGTCGGGATTAGTGCCATACCCTTTAACGATAGATGAGGTACTCAAATTACGGGGTGGGAGACCGGTGGACAAGAAATTCAATATATCTAGGCCCCCTAGCTTGAAGCTCCACCAGTACCACGTAGATAGGTCACTGTTGTGCTTTAATGTGTCCAATTTCCGAAAACAGGAAATTGGGAAGTGACATGGAATAACCGGACAATGGCCTTTTCACACAGAGCTGATAAGATACCTATCGACTCCGAACTTGTACGTAAGATAGCCACAAGTGGGAAATACTTTCGGTATAGGTATACACGTGGGATTAAAACCATGTGGGCTAGAAAAGTGTCGCAGGGGTATTGTGCCCACATCATCCAGCCCGATACTTGTACTGAGCAAATGAGAGTACTAGGGACTGGTTTCTTTATCAGAAAGGTATGTGATATGGTTTTGTTGCATTTTGTCCCTTATTTTCTTCCAGATGATGCCTATTTCATATGTGGGAGGAAAGCGTACAAGTGGCTTACTCCGAGCTCTGAAGGGTTGTGTTATATTGGGAGAGTACTATCAGAGGTTATGACCATAGCACACGACAAAATGAAAGACATTCACCGCAACGCTCAGACTCCTTATACTCATACCCATTATGAACACATCATCAAGAGACACCTGATAGATAGGACAGAGCACACAGCCTCCGATTTGATCCATGAATCCACCGGGATTCAGTTCCTTCTCGCATTAGATATCACCCGTACTGCCAGAGGAACTAATTATAAGTACATCCATGCGCTGGCAAACTTGATAGATAATATCACCGAGATGTATGATGACACCTTCAGGTACACGGGCAGGGAGTTACAAGCCTACAAGGAGGAGCTGGTCCAGCACAGGATGGTCCTGAATTATGTCACGGCTGTGACAGGTGGGTACTGTGTTACTCTGGCAACTCAATATGGTGTGAAGTGCTGTACGTATATTACGAATAGCACTGACGACCCCACGGAGATCATCGATCAAAAGATGGACGAGATCTTGCAGTTAAAGTGGGAGTTCAGAAGGAAAGAACCTAAACTTGACAGCTGTGGGTAATGAACTAATTGGCTGGGCCTCATGGTTGAACCCACTCAAATGGTTCTCTGGGTTAGGAGAGTGGGCGCAAAATGTAATTGCAATTGTAGGAAAGTTTCTCCTTTGTATCCTGGGCGTCATCATAATTATTGGTCTATTCAGGTGTGTTCAAATTTTGACGCAGCGCAAACACAGCACAAATTTGATGAGTCTAAGGAGCAAGGGCGTTGTTACAGCAGCAGATTTAATTTATGACCCATCTGTAGAAACAGTGTTATGATAAGGACTGCAAATGAATTTCATGGCCTGTTTCTTTCACCATTTTTCTCTGTTTCCCCCTCTACCCAGAAACATCCAATCGGAAAAGTGGTCAACCATACCCAAAATTTATGCGAATGTATTATTTTTTTTTTATGTGTCTTACCCTCATCTCTGCAACCTTCAGTTAATGGCACACATCGATAAATGTTATCTACATATAGTAGCACACACATACTTTTCCTCTCCATGTATCATCAGATAAATGTGCTCCCCATTTGTTGGTAAAAGAAGCCGAAAAGGTGAGGGTTGAAAGCCCTTGCCCGAAAAGAGCTCGGTAGTGTTTGTTTGCCCATGTACAGACCCTTAATATGGGATGAGAAGGAGTTAATGTATACTTCGCAATACCTCAAAGCTTACTTAGAACATATACGGCACGATGATACATGCCCCTCAGACATTAATTCATACATACATGCTTTTTACAATCCCACTACGCTATACATTTCCCACCTACAACTCTTCCCCGCTCATCCGAACTTTGTATATAATGTATAGATAATATTTTCAGTTTATTAGTTATGTGTGGCAGTTATTATTGTCTGCCAAAGAGTGGACTGTCGAAGTCGAAAATATTATAGCCACACGCATCACGTACAAACACCACACAGATGGCCTCCGTGCGGGTGTTTGTTCCATGCGTGCGCATGCTCGCACGTTATGTATGTTCGCTCACGCGGCCCTGCATATTAGCGCATGGTATGACTAAATATGGTAGCATACGCATTCGCATGGAAAAGCCATAAAGACATATTTCATATTTAATTCACATAGTACATAATTTACACATAGCCTGCATGCACCACACCAGCGAGTTACATTTACTTTGGAAAGGGAACAAGAGAGATATCCAACTTTACAGGATATGAGGGGACAGAATTAGATTAGGAGGTGGTGTTTGGTATCCAGCTGTACAGTATTTCAAGGGCAATATTCCAATGGCAGTTTGCAGAAAGTAGCACGCTCCTGCGCATAGATATGCGCAGGAATATATTATTAATATCACACTGTATGTACTGTACTCTTGATATTCGGAGGGAACCCAGTGGAGGAAATCTGCAAGTGCACCTGGACCAGGCATCGCCCACCTATTCAAACCGACCTATGACCCCTCATGTACTGTAAATGACTAGCCCTTTAACCTATGGATGAAGAGATTACAGTTTCCTTTGTTTCATGCTTTGGACCATTGTATAAAACCAAGCCTCCTGGCTGGCCTCAGCCCTTTCTCTGAAGGTCATCTATTCAGATTGACTGAGGACCGGAACCAGGTTGCGCAGGCGAACAAACGTATGTATCCATTGGTTGTAGCTTCTTCTCTTGTATTATTGTATTTCTGTTGTAACCCCCTTTTAAGTAAATAATTGTTGCTGGGTTGGACCGGCAACATTGCATATACAATTGGTGTCGCATTTCCTTTCCTGTTAGAGGTTAAAGTGTATAGGCCGCATGTGTAGCTATTTTGTAGTTACAGCGTGACGGCGTGCTTACGCAACGTGTACGCATTTCATAAAGGTTTAACTGCACACGATTAGAGGTTGCAGCAGCATGAACATTTGTGTATTTAAGGTATTGCTCTTTTCCTGAAAATTAATCAGACTTAACACAGGCATGTCTTATTCTCATTTACTAGTGAAAAGATGGTACTTTGGGCTCACATTGTGTCCCCACTACCTGCTCGCTGGGACAGGTAAGGGACAATTACAATTCACACTCATGTTCCTTTTTTGACCTAAGCTGGGTATAGGCTGATATAGCTGTCTCCTACAATACTTCTACCAGGGTACAAAAATGCCTTAAATTTATATTATGGAATGTGGAGGAATTGAACTCCACAATCAAGAGGCGGAACGTCTTAACCCATCTCAAGCACCTTAAACCCGACATAGCATTTATTCAAGAAACCCACTGGGATATAAAAGATCCTAATGTCCTCAGGGACAAATGGCTAGGGGAATATAAAGCTGCCTCATTCACGGCTAAACGTAGAAGAGTCCTTATATTGTTTAGAAAGCACTTACAGTTCACTATTAGTGATACGTGGACTGACCCTAAACACCGCTTTTTATTTCTTAAGATATTGTTATGTGTCTCATTATATACTCCTACTGCCCCGAATGATCTTTTCTTCACTGAACTCTTCATGAAATTACAGGGCTGAGTGGAGGGACCACTCATACTGGGTGGGGACTTTAATAATGTACTCTCCTTAGGTTTAGATAGGTCCTCCACCAACAGAGGTGATCGACGTACATCAACACACCCTATACAGCTACTTCTTGATTCTTTACAGCTTTGTAATCCCTGGAGGTGCCAACATCCTACTGCACGCAAATATTCCTTTTATTCCCACCCCCATCATACATCCTCAAGGATAGATTTTTGGTTGATATCCCTTTCTCTATATCAGCGTGTGGGGGACTTGGGTATAGCTGATAAAGCTAGATATTTATCGTATATAAAACCCTTTGTGAGGTCTAAGAACACTGTACGCTATTTACGTATGAAGTACCGTAAGGGTACGCTCGTTGCGTAACAATCGCTTAGCCGTAGTCGAGACGCTCAAGCGTCACGTTCGCTCACGGCCAAGAGATCACAGGCAGGCACGTTATTGGCTGCCGACTAACGTAATGATTCGCTATAGCGTAGCGGACGCTCGGGACCACGAGGAGATCACCAGCGGCGCTGACGCTCACAATGTTAAACCTTTAAATCTAAACCATAAACAGTATAATATGCTGTAAAACCTTTTGTGTAGAAATAGGGTGTAGATGCAACCTAGTGTAACCTTATTAACTTAAAAGCTGTTTGAGCGTTACCGACGCTCTGAGAATACTTAGCACTATAAGAAATACACAGATACCGTGCTTAGGGTCCAACGCCTAATATATATATTATGAATGATATACTTGCAAAAGAATTAACACAATACAAGTCATACACTACAATATAACATAGACTACCTAACCAGATAACTACACAGGAAATACAATACAATACAATTACGTTTTAAGGGAAAATAAGAGAGAAAGAGGAGAAGAGAGAGAGAGAGAGAGAGATTGGCCCACAATAACAGTAAGAACAATATGGCTGTGGAGAAAACTTACGCACAAAGGAAACGATCGCATGCGCCTCTGGACATCCAGCTCCCGATTTTCAGCAATGATAACCGTTGAAGAGTGAGAGCTGGATGTGATCGGCTTGTCTATTTATGCCCCACACACAATACAATTCAATGGTCCCTACAATCTCATTGTTCATTGGACACAGGAATTCCTCCTCGCATTATAACAAAAGGTCATAGGTTGATTCATACAGGTGGGCCGTGACTATTTCCAACAGCTCAGGTGGGAGGGAAACTGGGTTTCCCGCCGCATGGATAAGTGCAAATACAGTAAATGTTCATAAACTTCTTATGTCCATAACTATTCGCACGAGCGATTAATCTGCTTCAAACCAACACCGGAATATTGCTAATTAAATACTCTTCCGATGGGTACTAAACACCACTGTATTACTCCTGTCTGACCCTTCGTATCAAACAAAGAGGGATTTCTCTGTTCATGAACATTCTATATTAACCAAACTTTCAGGATCTATCAAAGGGACCATGATCTACAAAATACATTATATAGTGGAAATATGTAATGATTGAGTCGCACTCTACGATCACATAAACTCTACCGTAAATACGCATACCGTGCGCCTGCGGGTGCCCGCGACTGTGAGTATGCGCACGTACGGGAGAGCGTACGCATGCGCAGCACGGACCTGTGTGAGGTGCAAATATGGTAGTGTGCATAGAGATATTTTTCTGACTTTGACAGTCCACCCTTTGGCAGTCAACAATAACTGCCACCTTCTAAAACATTTCAAAAAGAGAAAAATATATGTCAGGGGTTAATACATTTACATGGTTGGGTAGGGGAGGAGAGGAGAAGGTAGGAAAAAGGGTATGACCTAGTGAGATAGCAGAAGCATGTGTGTATGAATCCGTGCTTGGGGGTCATGTATCATCGTGCCGTACGTGTTTTAAATCAAGCTTCGAGGTATTGCGAAGCATACATTTGAATTCCTTCTTATCCCGTGGTACGGGTCTGTGGATGGGCTGTCAAACTTTACCGAGCTCTTTTCGGCTTTGGTTGTAACAAAATGGGGGAGCACATTTTAGTTGATGATACATGAATGGGGGAGATATGTGATTGCTGATATCTGTGCCTGTATTCCCTATCGACTATGTGTGTCATTACCTGAGGGTTGTAGAAATGAAGAAAAGACATAATTACGGTAAATGCGGTGGTATTCTATGTCAGGTAAATGTACATTCGTCGATTGAGGTCTTGTTTGGTGTCTGTTGGTTGCAGTCTTCTTTGTGCTTTTGCCCATAAGGTGCGAGCAAAAGCTGTCAATGTCCATAGATTTACAAAAGTGTTGGGCTAGCGTAATTTTAAAATTTCTAGGGAAACTGGGGATCCATGGCATAGTTCATCAAAAATCTGTGTATCAGGTTGTCAAAACTTCTTCTTTAATCCATCTGTTGTCTGTATATCGGCTCATCAAATTCCTCGTCCAAGTGGGTCTTTTTACCTTGGAGGAAACGGAAAAACAGGTGAAAGAAACGGACCGTAGAAATCGCATTTTCATCACATCATTGTTTCTACATTTGGGTCATAAATCAAATCCATTGGAATTACAGTTTCCTCACTCCTTAAACTCATCACCCTAGTATGACGATTGCACTTCATTAAAGCCTGACCGCATCTAAATATCAAGCCAATCGTTATGATAACACCTAAGATACATAGGAGAAACTTCCCAACATCCATTATGACTCCTTGAGCCCAGTCTCCTAAACCAGAGAACCAATTTCGCGGGTTCAACCATGACACCCAACCAGTCAGCTCATTACCTACAGCAGCAAGAGTGAGATTGTGTCTCCTGCGAAATTCCCACTTCAGTTGGAGAATATCGTCCATCTTTTGGTCTATGACCTCGACCGGGTCCTCGGTGCTATTCGTAATATATGTGCAACATTTCACGCCGTATTGTGTTGCCAGTGTGACACAATATCTGCCTGTCACTGCTGTGAGGTAATTAAGAACCATTCTATCCTGTACCAGTTCTGTTTTATAAGCCTGAAGTTCTCTTCCAGTATACCTAAACGTGTCATCATACATTTCAGTGATATTATCTAACAAATTTGCAAGTGCGGATATGTATTTATAATTCAACACTCCTCTGGCGGTACGAGTGATGTCTAACGCGATTAGAAACTGAATCCCGGTGGATTCATGGATCATGTCAGAGGCCGGATGCTCTGTTCTTTCTATCAGGTGCCGTTTAACTACGTGCTCGTAATGGGTGTGAGTATAAGGAGTTTGGGCAACACGGTGTATGTCTTTCATTTTGTCATGTGATACAGTCATTACTTCAGGCAGTACTTTTCCAATATAACACAATCCTTCAGAGTTTGGGGCAAGCCACTTATACGCCTTTCTCCCGCATATGAAATATGCATCATCGGGGAGAACATATGGGACGGAGTAGGACATAACCATATTACACACCTTCCATGTGAAATCTCCTAACCCTAATTCTTCCATCTGCTTAGTACACGTATCAGGTTGTACGATATGTGCACAGTATCCTGGTGATACCTCTCCAACTCTCGTAATCCTATTTCCTAAGGTATACCTATATCGGAAAGATTTTCCTCTACTGGCTATGTGGCGTATAAGCTCTGTATCTGTAGGCATTCTATCTGCTCTATGCGAAAAGGTCATGGTTTGATTACTCCATGACACTTCCCAATTTCCCGGCTTTCGGGGATTGGAGATGTTAAAACATAATAGGGACCTATCCACATGGTATTGGTGGAGCTTCAAACTAGGAGGGCTGGAGATATTAAACCTCCTGTCCACCGGTCTCCCACCACTTAACTCAAGTACCTCCCCTAACGTTAAAGGAAATGGTACTAGCCCTGATTTGCTATGACCTTGAGGTACTTGAGAGCATACCCAACAATCTGTTTTATTTAACACACTACCCACTAAGGAGTGATAGTCACTCAATGGATGCCGGTCCATATGGATATTAAAACTGGATTGGCATTTCTTTATGCACCCATCCTCAATGACATTGTTACAGAGCCGACAGATACAGTTTTCTTCAGCTAACAATCCTTCACAATTCCTTCTATGGTCAATGCTATCGGATCGTTTTCTGATACTCGCCTTTACTTGTTGGTTAAGTTGTTCTTGGAAAACTACGCCTCCATCTTTATCATCAGAACCCATTCCAGAACCTCTCTCGACCTCCATGGTACTCTCGCCGGAACAGACTGCTCTGGTCAACATCATGGTCAACAGGAAAATCCGGATCACAGTCTCTTGGGGCAAGTCCATCTTGTAGGAGGAAACGGAGAAGAATGAGAAGGGGGAAAAAATAATTTGAGGGAGAGGGGATGGGAAGTTGGAGAAAATCAATAAAAGGGAACAGGGGATCGACAACTGCTTTTGGTCTTGTGATTTTCAATGCTCAGGTGCCGCCTCAATCCTCCTGGAACAGACACTCCAGTGATACAACCTCTACCGTCTGTTCCTTATCACGGGACCTCTCTGGATCAGCAACCTTCTTACAGTGGGACGAATGAACCCAAGTCTCTCTCTCAGCAACCTTCAATGCTGTAGTGCTAGTCAATAAGACCTGGTATGGTCCTTCCCATCTGTCAATAAGGCAACCTGAGCGTAGAAAATTCCGTATCATTACATAATCCCCAGGTTCAATGTCATGACAATTACTATCTGGTAAATCAGGAATCACTAACTTCAGATTATCATTTTGATTCCTTAACTGTTTACTCATGTTAATCAAGTATTTTACAGTCACTTCATTGTTACACTTTAAATCATCCTGAGGGTTAATCATAACATGCGGTTGTCGACCAAACAAGATTTTAAAGGGAGACAGATTAAGAGGGGACCTGGGGGTGGTTCTGATGCTGTACAGTACAATGGGTAAAGCTTCTGGCCATGTCAATCCTGTCTCTGCCATCACTTTACTCAGTTTATTTTTAATAGTGCTGTTCACTCTTTCCACTTTCGCACTCGCCTGTGGACGGTATGGAGTGTGCAGCTTGCTATCAATTCCCATCAATTTACACATTCCTTGAAAGACATCACCTGTAAAATGGGTACCCCTATCACTTTCGATAATTCTAGGGATACCATATCTACATACAAATTCCTGCACAATTTTCTTAGCAGTAAACATAGCGGTATTTGTGGCCGCCGGAAATGCTTCGACCCAATTTGAGAAAACATCTATACAAACAAGTACATATTTCAAATTTCGACAAGGGGGTAATTGAATAAAGTCAATCTGTATTACCTGGAAAGGGCCGCCGGCAGGTGGGATATGAGATGGTTCTGTAGGTATTGCCTTTCCGATGTTCTTTCTCAAACAGGTAAGGCATGACATTGCTCTTTTACTCGCATGAGATGAAAATCCTGGGGCACACCAATATGCTCTTACCAACTTGCACATCCCTTCCTTGCCCAGATGAGTCAGCCCGTGAGCTGCCTCAGCTAAACATGGAAGGTATGCTCTGGGGGCCACTGGTTTACCGTGTCCATCCGTCCAGAGTCCTGAGGACTCCTGGCCATATCCTTTTGCCTTCCAGACTGCCTTTTCCTGTGTGGAACACAAATTTTGCATTTCACACAACTTCTGTGTGTTGATGGTATTAAATACCATCAATTGTGTGGTGTCTGTCTGTCTGGGGGTAGCAGCTGCTAACTTAGCAGCTTCGTCTGCTCGGCTGTTACCAAGTGATACTGGGTCTTGGCTATATGTGTGTGCTTTACACTTGATAACAGCCACTCTGTCGGGTTCCTGTATCGCTGTTAGAAGCCTTTTTATGTGAGCTGCATGCGCTACCGGTGTACCAGCTGCCGTCATGAAATTTCTGAGGCGCCATAGGGCTCCGAAATCATGGACTACCCCGAATGCGTATCTAGAGTCGGTGTAGATATTGGCTGATTTGCCCTTAGCCAATTCACATGCTCTGGTTAGGGCGACCAGTTCAGCAACCTGGGTTGAGTGAGGTGGGCCTAGCGGTTCCGCTTCTATGGTGCCTTGGTCATCTACGACTGCGTATCCAGTACACAAGTCTCCCGAGTCTAACTGTCTATGACAACTACCGTCCGTGTAGAACGTAAGTTCTACATCTTCCAGTGGGTTGTCACTGATGTCAGGCCTTGCGGTAAAATTTTGGGTCAAATATTCCATACAATCATGTGTGTCTTCCTTTGTATTAAATCCTCCTTCCCCACCACTCTCATCCTCCACCCTTTGTGCCTGTCCAGGCACACCTGGGAGATATGTTGCAGGATTTAATGCACTGCATCTCCTTATGGTGATGTTTACGGGGGCCATTAGTGCCAATTCCCATCTTGTAAACCGCGCTGATGAGACGTGTCTGGTTTGGGCAGAATTTAACAAGGCTGACACTGCATGTGGTGTATGAATTGTGAGGTTGTGACCTAGCACGACGTCTTCGCTTTTCGTTACTAGCAATGTTATCGCAGCAACGCTTCGCAAGCATGTGGGGAGGGATCGCGCTACCGTATCTAGCTGAGCGCTGTAATATGCTACCGGCCTGCTGGCATCACCGTGCTTTTGGGTTAGTACGCCTGCCGCGCAACCAGCACTTTCTGTTCCGTATAGTTCAAAGGGTTTCCCATAGTCTGGCATACCTAATGCTGGTGCCTGCGTTAGGCACTGTTTAAGTCTCTCAAATGCTGTCTCAGACTCGTCTGTATGCGAAATCCGATCAGGTTTGTTTGAGGAGACCATCTCCTGCAAGGGTAACGCTAGAATGGAAAACCCTGGGATCCAATTACGGCAATACCCACACATTCCTAAAAACGTTCTGATCTGTTGCTGGGTTTGTGGCAGAGTCATGTCTCTAATTGCTTGAATTCTATCAGCGGTCAGGTGTCTCAGTCCTTGTGTTAGACAGTGTCCCAAATATTTTACCTTAGTTTGGCATAATTGCAACTTGTCTTTGGAAACCTTGTGTCCTGTGTCTGAAAGATGAAACAGGAGCTGTTTCGTATCCTTCAGGGATGCTTCCAATGAATCAGAACACAGTAGTAGATCATCCACGTACTGTATTAATACTGATCCACTCTCTGGTTGGAAAGACTGTAAACAATCATGCAAAGCCTGGGAAAATATACTTGGACTATCTATGAATCCTTGTGGTAATCGAGTCCATGTGTATTGGACTCCTCTGTATGTAAATGCAAACAAATATTGACTGTCAGGGTGCAGAGGTACCGAAAAGAAAGCGGAGCAGAGGTCAATAACAGTGAAAAATTTCGCAGTGGGAGGGATTTGCATAAGGATGACAGCTGGATTTGGCACTACGGGGAACTGACTCTCAACTATTTTGTTAATCCCCCTTAGATCCTGCACTAGCCGGTAACCCCTCCCCCCACTCTTTTTAACAGGGAAGATGGGACTATTGGCAGTGCTGGACGTTCTTACCAGAATGCCCTGTTGTAGCAAGCGCTCTATTACTGGGTAAACTCCTAATTCCACCTCTGGCTTCAGAGGGTACTGTGGGATTTTTGGAGCTATCCTACCATCTTTTACTTGTACAACTACCGGAGCTACGTTTGCCATTAATCCAGTGTCCTGTCCATCTTTAGTCCAAAGTGACTCTGGTATCTGAGATGTCATTTCTTCTACTTGGGATGGAGTCCTATTTGTCATAATGGTATGTGACATTAGTTTTGATGGGGAGTCTAACATGTCTCGCACTTCCTGAGCGTGATTCTCAGGTATGTCCAAGAATACACCTTCAGGAGTACAATAAATGACGCACCCCATTTTACACAGTAAGTCTCTTCCCAGGAGATTAGTCGGTGCCGATGCAGCCAGCAAAAAGGAATGCTTGGTATGTAAAGGCCCTACTGTAATCTCGGCTGGTTTGCTAACAGGGTAGTGCTGGACTACTCCCGTTACCCCTATGGCTGGAATTGTCTTACCAGTGGTTCTCATGCCCACTGTCGAATTTATCACTGATTTGGCCGCCCCTGTATCTACAAGAAAGTTTAATGATTTACCAGCTACATTGATTGCAATTTCTGGTTCACTCCCAAGACTTGCAATCAATTTTACTGGCTGCAGATTACAGGTATGGCCACACCCCTATTGGGTATGGTGACCTCCCTGAATCCCGCTGGCAGCAACTACTTGTGATGGAGTTAATTGGGAGCTACCAGAGGCTTGCCAGTCTCTGTTCGGGGGATATCTTTTTGTTTCCCCTGCATGTGGCTCATAACTCCGTTTCTGCGTACCCTGATCCCAATGTCGTGTGTCGTGTCGTTGTCTAGGGGGTTGATAAGATTTTTGTATATTTCTCGATCTACAGTCTCGTGCAAAGTGTCCCTGTTTGTGACAAAAATAACATGTTACCACATTTGACTTACCCACAGGGTTTGGTGATATTAACACAGGCTGTTTTGTGGTCAAGGCCTGTATACTTACTGCCATTAACTTATCACCTTGTTGTTCCCTGTGTCTGGTGATGTTCCTATCGTGATCAATAGCAGCCTCTCTCAAAGTAGCCACAGACAGACCTCGCCAACATGGTTGTGTGGTCTGTACCCTAGTCTTTAATGATTCTTTTAAACCATCCATCAGTACCGATACTGCTACTTCTCGATGGTTTATGTTTGTTTTAATGTCCTCTATGCCTGTGTATTTTGCCATCTCTAATAATGCCCTGTGAAAATACTCTGTAGCTGTTTCTGACTCCTTTTGTTTAATGGAGAAAATCTTGTTCCACTTAACTACCGCTGGGAAATACTCTTTTAACTGTAAACTTATTCTTTTTACGTTGTCTTTGTTGTACACATCTGTAAGAGGTACATCCTGATCTAATCCACAGTCAGCTAAAAATTGAGTTGCGTCAACATTGGAGGGTAAACATGCTCTCAGCAATATCTGCCAGTCTTTGTTGTTGGGCTCTACCGTGTTACCTAGGTCTCTGATGTATTTTTGGCTGGCAACTAAGTCTTTTCTAGGGTCAGGGAATTCAGACACTATGGTCCTTAATTCCATTCGGGAAAATGGGCTATACATGGCAATGTTCCTAACAGGAGTGACTCCTGAAGTGTGTTTTCCCATTTGGAACTACTATTACCTTAACAGGATTAACTCTAACAACCTCATTCTGTGTAGATTCTACAGGCTGTGGTGAAATAGTTTCAGCATAGTGTATGGTGCCGTACTTACCCGTTGATACGACCTCACCTATCCCTCCGCTAGGGGCCTTTGTTACTAATCTCGGGGGTGGAGCTGTGCCTACTGTGGTCTCTGCTATGGTGGCTGCTAGAGAGAGCGCTGAAATTGTTGCCGATTCGTCCTCTTGATCACACTCCTGAGGAAAGTTCAAAACAGGGTACAACTTGCACGGGTTAATACTTGCATTGGTTAATTGGTTAACATTATCTTTAACATTTACACAGTTGCTAAGTGTTTGTTTGTTACACCTTAGTGCGTCATTCTCCACAACCAATTTCTCTCCTGATATGTATGGTGGCGGTGGGGCCGTGGCTATCAGTTTCCTGATTGAGCCAGATCCCGCCGCCTGAGCCAATCCTCTCTGTATGTCACCCTCCTGTTGCCACAACTGCAAATAATCATAATGCTTGATTCGTCTCTTTGCTGATTTAATGAGACATATCCTTCTCCTTAAATTCGTTAACACTTCTGTGCTGAAGCTACCTACTCTTGGGAATTTCTCCCCGTCATGTACTGTCATTCTCTCCCATTCATCACATAAAGCTTCTGTGTGACTTCCGTACTTTTCACACATTACGTACCTTGCCGACCCGACTGGTCGGTTTATGGAATCAACCCGAACCGAGGTTGATCGCCCCCTTCCTGAACAACTGGCCCCCATAATTTGCAGGTGTTACGGACCCTTACAAAAAACCAAGATATTCACGATAGGTTGACGGTAAGGTTTACCGAGCACCTTACTCACTCTGCCCACGCCGACCAATACGACCTGATCACACCGATATGGTGCTGGCGTACTCGACCCAGGGCACCTATTTAACCTTTGTTTACTGGAACATGCGAGGGATATCCGCAGAACACTTACTCTTTCCAGTAAAGGTGAGGTTGTTGGATAATTCCTGAGTGACCAGCGAACTTCCCTTTGTAAAAATAAAAAATTACACAAATCACGTCAGAATGTACAAATAGCGTTTATGACCTTCGTACACAAATAGTACCGGTCAGGTTTACTAATGCACACAATTACGTGCGGTACAATCGTTCAGCACATAAGCAACTAATCTTATGTACGGAGCGACCAGCGGAATCGAAAATTGCGGCTGCGAATTCCTTCAGCAAGAGCTTGTATGGCCTATATGGGTGTTGCACCAACCCTTTTTTGGTGTTGTGCCTGTGGACTGTATAGCGGACTTCCTTGTCTGCTGTACCTGAACCTGCTGGTCTGCTATGACCTCCTGGTCTGTTACAGTATGACCTCCTGGTCTGCTATACTCTAATGCTCAAATTTTATGTTTAACCAAGGATGCCTCCCTAGCCACCATGCATGTCACTTACACGTATGTACCTCACGAGAACTCGATGATTTCTTTTGGTTCAACCTCAAAATTGTATGTAAAAACACTCACTCACCACATGTACACTTTTGTTTCTATTTCTATTTCTGCGCAGAAATTTCTCTTTAGACCAGATGTGTTACAAATTAGGAGAAGGATCTGTTAATTTAAATTTCGAATGTTAAAATAAATTTTCGCTATTTATCGCCTGTTGCGTTATTTATCGCGTGTTGTTTGAGTTACGTGGGCGTACCCAGACGCTCCGTTGCGTAATTTACGCTGCGTGCGTCGGCCTTTGCGTACGCGAGTCTCTCCCTTTGTTAGAGACACGTGTACACCAGTCTTTGTCTACCGTAACACAACTAACACGTTTTATCAATGTAGATGATCCTTGATCATCTACCAAGCACCACACCAATCTCTCTTTATACCTTTAGGTAGAGTTGCGTGTGCGCTTTACACTTTATCCCTTTACTTTTACACTTTAACTATGGAATAGCGACAAATCTCTCTTAGTACGTTTATCAATTATACAATGGCAAACAGGAGAGTGATATATGAAAATACACGAATGAAAAGAAATGCAGATATGCGTGCGTGTGTACGCAAGACAGAAATAAACAGTTTTAAAAAGACACTATCGTTTTGTTCTTACCTCCGGTCCCGGATTCCTTCAGCACCCTTTACTAAGCGAAGCAGACGCTTATCCAAACAGCACTACGAGGAATATGATCTCCCGCCCTTTGCTGCTGGATAATGTCTGCTGAAATTACCTAGTGCAGATATGTGAAGGACGGGCGAGCCGCCAATTGATAAAGCTAGATATTTATCGTATATAAAACCCTTTGTGAGGTCTAAGAACACTGTACGCTATTTACGTATGAAGTACCGTAAGGGTACGCTCGTTGCGTAACAATCGCTTAGCCGTAGTCGAGACGCTCAAGCGTCACGTTCGCTCACGGCCAAGAGATCACAGGCAGGCACGTTATTGGCTGCCGACTAACGTAATGATTCGCTATAGCGTAGCGGACGCTCGGGACCACGAGGAGATCACCAGCGGCGCTGACGCTCACAATGTTAAACCTTTAAATCTAAACCATAAACAGTATAATATGCTGTAAAACCTTTTGTGTAGAAATAGGGTGTAGATGCAACCTAGTGTAACCTTATTAACTTAAAAGCTGTTTGAGCGTTACCGACGCTCTGAGAATACTTAGCACTATAAGAAATACACAGATACCCAATAACAGTAAGAACAATATGGCTGCGGAGAAAACTTACGCACAAAGGAAACGATCGCATGCGCCTCTGGACATCCAGCTCCCGATTTTCAGCAATGATAACCGTTGAAGAGTGAGAGCTGGATGTGATCGGCTTGTCTATTTATGCCCCACACACAATACAATTCAATGGTCCCTACAATCTCATTGTTCATTGGACACAGGAATTCCTCCTCGCATTATAACAAAAGGTCATAGGTTGATTCATACAGGTGGGCCGTGACTATTTCCAACAGCTCAGGTGGGAGGGAAACTGAGTTTCCCGCCGCATGGATAAGTAAGTGCAAATACAGTAAATGTTCATAAACTTCTTATGTCCATAACTATTCGCACGAGCGATTAATCTGCTTCAAACCAACACCGGAATATTGCTAATTAAATACTCTTCCGATGGGTACTAAACACCACTGTATTACTCCTGTCTGACCCTTCGTATCAAACAAAGAGGGATTTCTCTGTTCATGAACATTCTATATTAACCAAACTTTCAGGATCTATCAAAGGGACCATGATCTACAAAATACATTATATAGTGGAAATATGTAATGATTGAGTCGCACTCTACGATCACATAAACTCTACCGTAAATACGCATACCGTGCGCCTGCGGGCGCCCGCGACTGTGAGTATGCGCACGTACGGGAGAGCGTACGCATGCGCAGCACGGACCTGTGTGAGGTGCAAATATGGTAGTGTGCATAGAGATATTTTTCTGACTTTGACATAGCGCTTATTGATATTTCTGATCATGCCCCTGTCTGGTTCAACTTATTATTAGAAACGCCCCTTTCGACTTCATACAATTGGAGATTTCCTAGCTATCTTCATAAATCAACTGATTTTCATAACCATATTGAACAAGTTTTTCTCAATTACATGACGGACAATACCACTCATTTAGATGACATTAATTTGTTTTGAGCAGCATCGAAACCAGTGCTCCGTGGCCACATTATGGAATGCGTGTCCAGGAGGCGTAAATTATTGACTACCAAAATTGGATGAGTTGAGTCGCTCTTTGGCAAAAGCTTATGATGCATTGCTGCTTCATGAATCTTTAGATAATCGACAAACTTATCTGACCGCGAAACATGCGTATGATGCCCTTTGTACGGAAAGTTCCCAGTATTCACACAATGCTCAGTGTTACAGATATTTCAGGGGTTTTAATAAACCTGGTCGGTTGCTGGCCATTTTAGTGCACACGTATAATTCTCCTTATATCCTGCAACTCAGTGCGGATTCCCAGGCCCCTATCACAGAAACCTTGCTTATTTCTGAACATTTCTTACGTTATTACCAGGAGCTTTACAAGGCTCCTCCAGATTCTCACACCCTAGGTATGCAATTCCTTGCTGACGCACAACGCCCTATTTTAACTGAAGCGGAGAGGGACTCTTTGGTTGTTCCCGTTACGGAACTCGAACTCCAGTCCTTAATTAAATCTCTTCCTAAAGGCAAGTCCCCAGGCCCTGATGGTTTTGGTGCTGAATATTATCAACTCCTTTCGTCCAATTTAATGCCCCATCTCCTGACTTTATTTAACTCCCTATTAACTGGTCACTCTCCTCCACATGGTTGCACCGATGCTAGGATAATAGCCAGGGAAAGATCCTACCCTAATACAATCATATAGACCAATCTCTCTTCTCAATCAAGATTTGAAATTATTTACCAAATTAATTGCTTCACGTCTCCAGTTGGTATTTCCTAGAATACCTCATCCTGCTCAGACGGGAGGAGGAGATCAGGACTCCCCTACCAGTAGTCAAAGAGAGAAAATTATTTTTTGTTTTTTAAAAACATATATTGGGGCAATAACAGAACAAAAAGACAAAATGATCAGTCATCAGACACAGTTTTGTAAGATGTCAACGAAAGGCCATCAAACAGTTGTAATATATGAGTGTGCTGCAAAGGAGCTAAGGAATCCACCAGGGGACCTCATTTCTTATAAAAGAGGGTTACTTTGGTACCTAAATCTGGCAAGGTGGATTGCCTCTCAAAGTATAATAGTGTTATCAAAGAGGATTTCAAAACTTCCAACCTTGGGGGGGGGGGGGGGGGGGGCGGACGGACGCACAGATCCATTGAGTTAAAATCAGTTTCTTCCCAACCGTAAGAATCACCCATAATAGAGGAATAAAATTTGAGCAAGAGCGAGGTAAGTTCCAGGTCGAAACAATCATGCCCAGAAAGGAATCCGGAGTCAGGGGGATGTTAATACCAAAAGTGTGGCTTATGTACCATTGTACCTTATGCCAAAACTTCATTATCTTGGGGCAATGCCAGAAATTATGCATAAAGGAGGCATCTGGTGCCTTACACTTGGGGCACCTGCCTGAATCCGCAGGAACCATATGTTTCCGCCTTCCCGGCGATATATAGGCTCTGTGTAAAAACTTGTAATGAGTTTCCTGCAGTTGGGAAGAGTGTAACACTTTAAATACATTTGGTACAACTTTAAAAGGTATCTGCCCAAGCTACATCCCGGGAAAAATCAACACTCCACCTCTGTGACCAAAGTAACAACATCTTATTTAACTTATTATATATAGGTAGTAGGTCCCAGTAAATCCATTGGGTCTTAAAACCTTGTTTGTTCATCCTAGTGAGCAAAGCTACCAGGGGATCAGGCCCATCCTCGGACCTCCACACAGGCAGTAAGGACTGGACATAGTGGCGAAGTTGGAGATACATAAAAAAGTCTGAGCAATGAAGTCCAAGCTTCTCCACTAGGTCCTGAAAGGAGTACAGAACACCTCCTGGATCAAAAACATCTCTCACCACCGCTATACCTTTCTGTTTCCAATTTTGAAACCTGATGTTTTCCAAAGCCGGTGTAAAACAAGGGTTGCCCAAAAATGGAATAAATCTAGATTGCCCAGGATGTCTATCTAAGGCAAAATTTATGGTCCCCCAAGCTTGGTAAGTATCCCAAAATAGCATATTGTTCTTGACACTTAAGGGTAACAGATTTTGGGGGGTATGTATCAGTGCACGCAGATCATACGGTGCCACAAGGGCTTGTTCAATATCATAGTTAGCATAGGTGGAAGACTCTAATAGCCAATCTGAAACGTATCTAAAAGAAACTGCCCTGGAGAATGCTGCTAAATTCGGTACCTCTAGACCCCCATTGGGTTTCTTAAGCTTGAGTTTGGATAGGGCTATGCGGGATCGTTTTCCACTCCATAAAAATGTCGTGAATATTCTGTCATAAGCAAGAAGATCAGCCTTGTTAAGTTGAAGAGGTAATAACTGAAGAGCATAAGAAATCTTAGGGAATATGATGCTTTTAAGTACGGCTACTCTACCTAGTAAGGAGATAGGGAGCGTAAACCAAGAAAATAAAGATTGCGATACCTTAGTCAAGATAGGAGAAAAATTAACTGAATAAAGATTTGAAAGAACTATAGGGATAAGGATGCCCAAGTATTTAAGTGTGGAAGTGTTAAATGTAAATTGCGACAGGACAGAAGAGGAGGCCATGTGTAATGGGGAGGGGTTAAGTGGTAAAAGTTCGGATTTAGACATGTTGATTCTATATCCAGCAAAGGAGCCGAACTTGAATAGCAAGGACATTATGGCTGGTATCGATTTGTGGGGGTCTGTAATAAACAATAACATGTCGTCAGCAAAAAGGCTTAATTTCAATTCTTGATGACTGATAGAAATTCCAGAAAACAGCGGGAGTTCTCTCAAAGCTACAGCCAGAGGCTCTATAGCTAGGGCGACCAGAAAGGGGGATAGAGGGCAGCCCTGTCGGGTACCTCTATGCAATTGTACTGGTTCAGAGAGATAGCCATTGCAGAGTATATGTGAGCTCGAGGAGGCATACAGGGTCTGCAGCACACTGGAGAGGCCCAGCGGAAACCCAAAGTGTGATAACGTAGTAAACAGATGATCCCAACTGACTAAATCAAAAGCTTTCTCAGCATCTATAGACAATATAAAGTGTGGGTTCTGGTCCCCACTATGCTCCACCCAGTGCGCCGCAGCCAGAACTTTTCGAATATTGTTAGAGGAGTGCCACCCAGTGATAAATCCAGTCAGGTCTATATGAATGAAAGAGGATAAAAGGGGTTTAAATCCAGTCAGGTCTATATGAATGAAAGAGGATAAAAGGGGTTTTAATCTGTCTACTAAAATTTTTGTAAATAATTTGTAATCTACATTAAGTAGTGAGATGGGCCTATAGCTGCCCGGGAGATTGAGGTCTTTCCCCGGTTTAGGGAGAAGATGAATCATGGCGTCATTAAAGTATCGTGGGATTTTATGGGAACACAAAATAACGTTGAACACGTCCGTCAGGGTTGTCACTATGCGAGAATGTAGGATTTTATAAAATTCCCCTGAAAAACCATCGAGACCTGGAGTCTTAACTGGCTTCAGAGACCTTATTGCTTTCTCAACTTCTGGAAGAGTAATTGGCGCACAGATGCCATTAGCCAGAGAAGAATCAAGAACCAGTAACTGCAGAGACTGCCAAAAAGAAGATTTAGAATCCAAATCAATCTGGGGGGTTGCATATATATCCGAGTAAAAACTGGAAAGCACAGGCGCTATATCTCTAGATTCTGTAGCAAGGGAAGCATCAGGGCGTTTAAGCGCCTGTATAAGCGTGTCTGGAGAAACTCCCTTTAATAAATTTGATAACAGTCGTCCTGTTTTATTTCCAAAACGGTGAAACCTATGATTTTTATGGAAGGCATGTCTATCTCCTAAGGTTTTTAAAGTGGCCTCAAAGTGGGTTTTAGCTGCAAGGTAGAGACGTCTGGAGGATAATGTGGGTTTCGTCTTAAAAGTAGTATAAGTCTCAGTCAATGTCTGTTGGGCTAATTTTAAAGTGGTAGCAAACTGCTTTTTGCGGCGAGATACAAATTCTATTATACCACCTTGAAGAACAGCTTTTGCAGCCTGCCAAAAAAGTTGAGGGTCAGTTAGAGCCATGTCAGCATTTTCCTTTTGAAAGTCCTCCCAAAACACTATCAATTGTTCCCTAAAGGAAACAGAGGAGGCAAAATCAGTAGGAAATCGCCACCTCCTAAAAGCACCCACATCCAGAGAAGTAGAAAATTCCACCCAATCCAAAGAATGATCAGAGATGGCCATAGGTTCTATACTAGTCTGCACCGAACTGGGGATTAAAGAATCAGACAATAGGAGGAAGTCTATACGTGACCATGTATGATGAGCGGCAGAGAGACATGTAAATTCGTTCTCTGTAGGGTGAAAGAATCTTCACACATCAGTAGTCTTCAATTGTTGCATTATATATGGAATACCAAGCTTGGGGGGGGGGGATCTCGAGTGTGTGGAAGAATTAGTATCCAGTATTTTCGAAGATATATTGAAATCCCCGCCTATAATTAACGGCATAGATCAGGCATGTCCAAACTGCGGCCCTCCAGCTGTTGTGAAACTACATATCCCAGCATGCCCTGACACAGTTTTGCTGTCAGAGAATACTAAAGCTGTGTCAGGGCATGCTGGGATGTGTAGTTTCTCAACAGCTGGAGGGCCGCAGTTTGGACATGCCTGGCATAGATGAATACGGGAGAAGTTTTGAAAGGAGTAGGCGGATAAATTGTTTAGAGTACTTATTGGGGGCATAAACGGCACAGAAAACATATTTCATATTATAAACATCAATTTCCAGTACTATAAACCGGCCTTTTGGGTCTGGGACAGATGTTGTTATCTGGATCGGGAGTCGGGATCTGGCTAGAATCATAACACCTCTAGCTATTGTGGAATAGGGGGCATCAGAAAGAACACGCCAGCCTAAAGTACCCAATTTTTGGGCTTCGGGGGAGAGGAGATGTGTTTCCTGCAAGAGTACAAAATCTAGCTTCAATTTATTCAGGTACATAAGGCATTTCTTTCTTTTGATCGGTGAGTGTATACCACCGACGTTCCAGGTCGCTACTTTAAGAGTAGCCATAAATCCGTCTTATATTGAGAAAGACAGACAGACAATATATAAAACAGTGTAATAATAATATCAATTCATGAACAGAAAAGTAAGGAAATACTGGGGGGAACCTGAGGAAGGGGGAGGGGGGGGGGGGACACAAGACAACCAGACATACCCAGCCACACCAAAACAACACATAAACATATTAACAGTAAAACAAGAAACACAGGGGGTCATTCCGAGTTGTTCGCTCGTTGCCGATTTTCGCTATACTGCGATTAGTTGCTTACTGCGCATGCGCTTAGTTATTTTACACAAAAGTTAGGTATTTTACTCACGGCATAACGAGGATTTTTCATCGTTCTGGTGATCGTAGTGTGATTGATAGGAAGTGGGTGTTTCTGGGCGGAAACTGGCCGTTTTCTGGGAGTGTGCGAAAAAACGCTGGCATTTCTGGGAAAAACGCGGGAGTGTCTGAAGAAACGGGGGAGTGTCTGGGCGAACGCTGGGTGTGTTTGTGACGTCAAACCAGGAAAGAAACTGACTGAACTGATCGCAATGTAGGAGTAAGTCTGGAGCTACTCAGAAACTGCTAAGAAATTTCTATTCGCAATTCTGCTAATCTTTCGTTCGCAATTCTGCTAAGCTAAGATACACTCCCAGAGGGCGGCGGCTTAGCGTGTGCAATGCTGCTAAAAGCAGCTAGCGAGCGAACAACTCGGAATGAGGGCCCCAGTTTCAGAGAATTTCTTGCTTGGAATACTTTGAATTCTCTCTTCAAGAGACTTCACTGCAGGCAAGGAAGGCCCTGCACTATGCAGCATGGAGGTACTCACTCCTAGCCACCACCACCTATCATAATCAAAAAAGGGAATACTGGTTACCCAAACATAAATATATGACCACAGGAAAGGAGAGAACAGTACGGAGACTGCCCCTGTCTGAAGACATGTCCAGAGTCAGACAAGGTGTACATGACTGCAAGACCACATCCAAAACATTAGGGAAAAATAAAATGACAAGGGCACTGCAGAAACGAACAGCTATCACATGTAAATTGGAAAATGACACATTATCCATGAAATTCCTGGGTCAACATAGTCAGTCAGCCTTATTCTTGGAACGATTTGCTTCGGAGATATATGCCTCTGCATCATCAGGAACTGTGAAATCTTTAAATAAGGCACCTTCAAATACCCGCAATCTCGCCGGGTATAGCAAGGCGAACTTACGCCCCGCTTGGGCCAATTTAGAACAGGTAGGGGAAAAAGCTTTACGCAGCCTGGTAAGCTCAGGGGAATAGTCTTGGAACACTAAGAGCCGAGATTCTTCCCAAATGAGATCCTTCTTCTTGCGTGATGCAGACCACAGGGCTTCTTTGTGTAAGAAGTTGAGGCATCGAAACAGCACCAGTCTGGGTCTAGCAGAGGCAGACATACGCGCAGGACCCGTCCTGTGGGCCCTTTCCACAGCTAAATCGGAACAAATGTCAGGTATCCCCAATAAATCAGGCAGGGTATTACGCAGAAAGTCATACAACGCGGGTCCTTTGATGGCTTCCGGAAGGCCAATCAGACGGAGGTTGCTACGCATCGATCTGTTCTCGAGATCGTCCAACTTTGCCCTCACCATTGCATCAGAATCATGTAACTTTGTATTTATTTATTTATTTATTAACAGTTTCTTATATAGCGCAGCATATTCCGTTGCGCTTTACAATTAGAACAACAGTAATAGAACAAAACTGGGTAAAAACAGACAGAGGTAGGAAGGCCCTGCTCGCAAGCTTACAATCTATAGGGAAATAGGCATAGATACACAAGGATAGATGCTACCTATTGTATAATGGTCCACCAGATTGCTAGGTTCTTAATGGGTTGTATGATGATACCCCACAAAGTTATCCAAGTGTCAGGAGGGTGTGAGACTAAAGAAAGACAAGATATGTGATGTTATGAATATTCTACAGAGGATGTAATTAGATAGGGAAGCACTGAAGGTTATGTCGGTGGGTCTGGAATTTGATAGGCTTGTCTGAAGAGGTGAGTTTTTAGGGAACATTTGTAACTTGATCACTCCCTCCTTCATATCAGCTATAGCTTGGAAATTTTCCCCAGCAGTGTGTTCAACATGAGAGATACATTTAGCAAGCTGGTTACACTGACTCTTTATATCAGTAACTGCTTGTTGCAAAGCTGCAGCATGTGTGTGTGGTTGTTCCTGGAGCAGGGGCTGCACTGTCTCTCTCACTGCTTTAACTATATCTTGGTAGGACAGAGGGAGGTCAGGGGGCTGCTCAGCGTTGGGAGGCTGTTTACCTGACCTTTTTGAAGCAGGTCCGTCAGCTTGTGGTCCAGAGGCAGGGTCCCAGGCATCAGGCTGAATGGCAGGTGACATTTTGGATGTGGGCCCGCCATCAGGATCGGGCCGCGAACGGGCTGATTTCCCCGGCATCCCGGCCAGGAAGCGATCCATACACAGGGGGGGGGGGCAACCTGAGGCAGGTATGGGGTGCTGTAAGGGGGTGTTTAGACGCCTGGAAATGGCGTGTAGCAGGGTAGATAGGTGGCTGGCACTGGAGCTGGCTCAGGGAGCTGCTACTCCATGCAGCACCAAACAGGAAGTCCCTCTCCATTACTTTTTAATATGGCCCTGGATCCTTTACTCCGTACATTTCTTAGATACACCATATGGAAAGGTATTTCTGTTAGCGCACATGAAGTTAAGGTATCAGCTTTTGCCGATGACCTGCTTCTTTATTTCAGTGACCCACAGACTGCCTTCCCATCGCTGTTATCCACATTGAAATTATTTAATGACGTTTCTGGGTTTTTGATTAATTTTACCAAGACTGAGCTCTAGCTTTATATGACGCTGCGAAATTGGACTGGGGGTCTAGGTTTCCCTTTCGCTGGGCCCGTGACTTTATTGTACATCTGGGTTTACGCATACCGTCTGCACCAACAGATTGGTATTCAGTGAACATGACCTTTTTTATTAATCAAATGCTGGCTGATTTTGAAAAGTGGAAACATCTCCCGCTTTCCTATCTAGGACGGTGTAATTTATATAAGATGGTTTCTTTCCCTCATCTGCTTTATCCAGTCCAGATGCTCCCTTTTACCTTTTTGAAGGTAGATACAAACATTATTAATACTGCTTTATCTAAGTTTATTTGGGTCGGAAAACGTCCCCGAATTTCCTTATTCAAATTACAACAGCCACTATCTTTTGGAGGAATTAATTTGCCTTGCATACAAGATTATGCTGTTGCAGCAAATTACCGAATTGAACTGGACTGGATAGGGAATAACGCTTATACTAATATAACCCTAGATCAAGCATTTAGACCTGACTGTAATTTAGTGTCTTTGTTGCATAGGTCACCCACATCTCTTTCCCACTTAATAAAGACCAACCCCTTACTTCACATTCCTTATTCGGCTTGGCGAGCGTTACGGAAAAGACATGCTCTCTCCCCTTCTCAAACCATATTTCTTCCACAACTCCACAACTATGATTTCCAACATGGTGAGACTGATAAAATAATTGGGCTGTGGCATCTCTAGGGTTTACGTATGTTATAACAATTATTAGACCGTGATTGTTCCTCTATTCTTTCTCTCTCCCTTCTACAAAATTGCTTTCCAGCTTTACATATTCCTATATTTGCATATTTTACTATCCCACTTGACTGTCACCAATACATCCAATGTTTTAGAGGTTGTAACTAGTGATGAGCGAGGTTCGGTTTTACTCGGTTTTCAAAACGGCATCTTATTGGCTATCCAAAACACGTGACATCCGTGAGCCAATAAGATGCCGTTTTGAGAACCGAGTAAAACCGAGTAAAACCGAATCCGCTCATCACTAGTTGTAACACGGAATAATCCGGATTTCCCGGCTACTACTTCCTTTATTTACTCACACACCAGGAAGACTTTAAATATCTCTACTCTCACTACTGGTATGGCCAAATGGTCAATCACGTTTCCAGACATTCCCTTAAAGACTATTATAGCATCTTGCACTACACTGAATAAACAACTGGTATCTACATCGTATGCAGAGATGAACTATAAATTGCTTCACATGGCATATTATACTCCTCGACTTCGCTTTTTAAAAAAAAATCAAATAGATTTTATTGTGAGTGCAAAACAGATACTTCAGCACAATACACCATTACATGAATATAATCAGTGAACAGGTGATTGAGAACGCATTGTGATTACACATACAAAAAAAAATTATCCAAAAAGGTGGGAGAGAAAGAGAAAAATATAACATATTAACGTTTTATCTGGTGATTTGGGAATTAAGTGAGAGGACGGGTTTCGTAGAGCAGGGGAATGTAAAAATCGAGATGAGGAGTGAGCTCGCTGAAAGCCAAGCTGTAAAGGAGATAGCGAGTATTAGGCTAAACACATGTGTAAAGTAGAAGGGAAGGGTAGGGTAGAAAGAAGAGATCAAGAGATGCTAAAGGAAGAAGAAAAAGCAAAGTTTCATCGTGAGTCGGGGGCCTGAGAAGTCAGAAAGGAATAAGGGAAGGCACAGAGGAAGCCGCCGATGCTTGTTAGTAGGCGGGGAAACGCGTCTGTCAGTACACCCGGTTACAAATCACAGACTACAGCGGACGGAAAGATATCAGCTGGTCGGCCGTATTATACCCTTGCAGGAGGGGAGCGCTGGATCATTTATCTGCCCACGGACTCCAGATAAGGCCGAGAATACGAGCACCGGCCGGGAGGGCAAAGCCTGTTTCCGTGGCTAAAGCGCAAGGTTGTATCCACTCTATAAAAGGCTATCTATGAGAAATTAGCCAGGAGGAATATCACCTGCACCGTGATCAAACAGAAGCGCATGTATGGTATACCCACTTTTTATTCACAGATTGCTACAGAACAGTGACTATTACGTATAAATTATCTTTGCATTAATCACTTTAAACTACTAACCAGCTGAGAACAAGGATGCACTTTATATAATATTATCAACACATGTTCCATCAATCAGACTAACGGATATATGGACATAAGTATTATAAAAGCTAACACTCATCCATAAGTTCCAGTATGAGGCTGGGAAGCCTTTGAGCAGCGTATCTTAGTACAATTGATACATTGTTGGACACAAGTTATATACAGAGTATTCGGCTAATTGGAAATACATTTTAAATTCTGGATATCTGAGGAATAAGGAAAAATAATCAAATAAGTGGGACGGTTATACCTACATATGCATGGAATGAATTTGATTATAATCAGTGATTTATTTGTTTTTAGGATTTTATGGCCATATTGATATTTTTAATATATGTTTATGTACTGCCGGCCGGCATTAATTTCAGAGTTATTTGAATTGTAAAAATAAAAATCCACTTTGGATGTGAATAGCGCTCACTCGTTTGTGTTTTCTTAGTTTCGAATTTAGGGACAAAAAACCAATTGCCCCTGAGAGAGCAGCTTACACATCCACGGAATCACAGCGCCAGGAATTGTTTGGTTTGAATAAGGGAAGGGGTAGAAATAGGGAAGAAGAAAAAAAAAAGAGGGGGGGGGGGGGGGAGGGTTAGGCAAAAGGGTAGTGGTTGTAGGATAGTGCCCAGAATTAGTTCAATCCTGGGAGGGGTTGGTCGTGATACCTATACCATGGAAGCCAGGTAGAGTGGAATTTTTTAACTGTGTTGTGTTGTAGACTAGTAATATATTCCATGTTTGCGACAAACCAGATTCGGTTCATTAGCGCCTGACGGCTGGGAGCGTCAGGTTTCTTCCAGTTGCGTGCAATTTGGTATTTGGCTGTGCACGAGATGAAAAGGGTCAGATTTTTCGAGTCTTTAGAGACGTGATCGGGTGGAAATCAGAGAAGAAAGTTAGCGGGCGACAGAGGCACCGGAAAGTCGATTAGATGAGAAAGGAGCGTGCGGGTCATCCTCCAGTACTGAGCTATGACCGAGCAGGTCCACCAGACGTGGTAAAACGTGCCCACTTGACCGCAGTTCCTCCAACACAGGTCGTAGGCATCAGGGTAAATCCTGTGCAGCCGATCAGGTACCAGGTACCATCTCGTGTATATTTTGTATGAGTTTTCACGAATAGCTACGTTGATGGAGCATTGCGAGATCGCGGTGCGAATCGTGTCCCAACCCTCTTCCCCGAGGTGTTTCCCGAGGTCTGCTTCCCATGCCGATTTGTGCGGTTCGAGGGGGGGGCGATACAGGATTGAGGATAGATTTATAGAGATAAGAGATAGTGCCCCTCTCCATGGGATTGTAAATGCAGTATCTTTCCAGCGGTGAAGGTACCGGCAATGGGAATGGTAATTGTAGAGAAGAGAGAAAGTGGCGAATTTGAAGATATTGGTAGAACAGAGAATTAGGTAAGTCGTATGTACTTTTCAAGTCGGCAAAGGATTTAATGGCGTGCTTCCCCGTGAAGTGGTGAATTCTGGTAGCACCAGCAGAGATCCAACGGCGGGCCATTCCCTGGGAGAGCCCCGGGGGAAATGCTGGGTTGTTCCATATGGGAGTCAGAGGGGAGGGTTGGGTAGTCAATTTCAATTTTTTATTCAGGCACCTCCAATGTTTAAGTGTCAGCTCTATTGAGGGTGAGGGACTCCTCGACTTCGCTTTTTGACAGGTGTCTCAGACACCTCCAATTGCTTCAAATGTTCTACACCGGAGGCAGAACTAATACACTGGATGTGATCATGTACCTTAATACAATCCTTATGGAAAGAGGTGGGATCCTATATTAATAATGTATTACATATTCCCTCTACGATTCATATGGCCTGGGCCCTGTGGAACCATTTTCCCTCTATTGTTCCCCTTTCTCTCTCTAAAGGTAATCACCTCCTTTTAGCCAAAGTTGCTGCTACGACAAAAACTATTCTCTCACAGTGGATTGTATCTGAACCTGTCTTTCTCTCTTGTGACTCCTCGTCTTCTATACCTATACCAGGTGGATTGGTCAGAATGTTTTCTAGACATTGAATCTAAATCACATACATTTTTTGATGTATGGCTGATACAACTAAAGAGTCGGTGCGAAGGGCTGTTAGATTTTCCGCTTGGTATAATTTAGAACTCTTGGACAAAGGAATACCTCTCTTCTAACAATAACCAGTGGTTTTGTGATACTAGCCTCCCCTTACTGTATATTGGGGGTAATTCTGAGTTGATTGCAGCAGCAAGTTTGTTAGCAATTGGGCAAAACCATGTGCACTGCAGGGAGGCAGATATAACATTTTCAGAGAGAGTTAGATTTGGGTGGGTTATTTCGTTTCTGTGCAGGGTAAATACTGGCTGCTTTATTTTTATACTGCAATTTAGATTTCAGTTTGAATACACCCCACCCAAATCTAACTCTCTCTGCACATGTTATATCTGCTGCCCCCCCCCCTGCAGTGCACATGGTTTTGCCCATCTGCTAACAGGTCTGAATTAGGCCCATTGTCTCTCTGTTTTTTGTACCTTGATAAATCTTCCTTACCACAGATTGTCATGCCATCTTTATCTTTTGCTATTGTCAATGTCTGTAATCTTGTTTATCTATTTGTTCATCTTGAATAAACACATTTAAAAAAAAAAAGAAAAATAAATCACATGTACATACTGAAAGTATTCACAGCCTTTGCTCAATACTTTGTTGATGCACCTTTGGCAGCAATTACAGCCTCAAGTCTTTTTTAATATGATGCCACAAGCTTGGCACACCTATCTTTTGGGAAATTTCCATTCCTCTTTGCAGCACCTCTCAAGCTCCATCAGGTTCGATGGGAAGCATCGGTGCACAGCCATTTTTAGATCTCTCCAGGGATGTTCAATCGGATTCAAGTCTGGGCTCTGGCTGGATCACTTAAGGACATTCACAGAGTTGTCCTGAGGCCACTTTGATATCTTGGCTGTGTGCTCAGGGTCATTGTCCTGCTGAAAGATGAACCATCTACCCGGTCTGAGGTTAAGAGTGCTCTGGAGCAGGTTTTCTTCTAGGATGTCTCTGTACATTACTGCATTCGTCTTTCCCTCTATCCAGTCTCCCAGTTCCTGCCGCTGAAAACACCCCCACAGCATGATGCCGCCACCACCATGCTTCACTGTAGGGATGGTATTGGCCTGGTGATAAGCAGTGCCTGGTTTTATTCAAACATGACGCCTGGCATTTATGCCAAAGAGTTCAATCTTTGTCTCATCAGACCAGAGAATTTTGTTTCTCATGGTTTGAGAGTCCTTCAGGTGCATTTTGGCAAACTCCAGGTGGGCTGCCATGTGCTTTTTACTGAGTGGTGGCTTCCATCTGGCCACTCTACCATACAGGCCTGATTTGTGGATTGCTGCAGAGATGGTTGTCCTTCTGGAAGGTTCTTCTCTCTCCACAGAGGAATGTTGTAGCTCAAGCAGAGTGACCATCTGGTTCTTGGTCACCTCCCTGACTAGGGCCCTTCTCCCCCGATCGCTCAGTTTAAACAGTCGGCCAGCTCTAGGAAGAGTCCTGGTGGTTCCGAACTTCTTTTATTTATAGATGATGTGCTCACTGGTTCTTCAAAGCAGCAGATATTTTTCTGTACGCTTCCCCAGATTTGTGCCTCAAGACATTCCTGTCTTGGTGGTCTACAGACAATTCCTTTGACTTCATGCTTGGCTTGTGCTCAGACATTCACTGTCAAGTGTGGGGCCTTACATAGACAGGTGTGTGCCTTTCCAAATCATGTCCAATCAACTGAATTTACCACAGGTGGACTCCAATTAAGCTGTAGGAACAGCCCAAGGATGATCAGTGGAAACAGGATGTACCTGAGCTCAATTTTGAGCTTCATGGCAAAGGCTGTGAATACAAATGTACATGTAATTTCTTAGTTTTTTATTTTTAATGAATTTGCAAAAACAAAAAACAAAAAAAAACTTTTTTCACGTTGTCATTATGGGGTATTGTGTGTAGAATTTTGAGGGAAAAAATAAATGTATTCCATTTTGGAATAAGGCTGAAGCAGGCTTACGTGCCTTAAGCATTGTTTGAATTACAGAGGTTGAAAATCCTTTTTGCTCTAAAAATGGACGATTCAAGAGCCACGCCGTCAGAGAAGTTGAAGGGTTTGCCCTACTGAGAGGCTCTGTAGGTTAGGAAACCAGTGCCGTCTGGGCCACGCTGGGGCTATCAGAATAAGCTTTCCTCCTTGTTTGAATTTTCGTATTACCCTTGGTAGAAGGGATATTGGGGGAAATATGTATGGTAAATGAAAGGTCCATTGTACTGCTAGAGCATCCACAAATGCTGCTTGCGCATCCTGTGACCTTGATCCGTATACTGGGACTTTGTGGTTGTGATGTGAGGCCACCAGATCCACGTTTGGCCGGCCCCACCTCTCCACCAGTAGTTGGAACACTTCTGGATGGAGAGCTCATTCGACCTTGTACATATCCTGATGACTGAGGAAGTCTGCTTCCCAGTTGAGGAGGCCTGGTATGTACACTGCTGATATGGCCGGAGGATGACTTTTCAAATCCGAAATGGGTTATGGACCTGGTTCAGTCACTTGTGGAACTGACTGTACTGGTTCTTTAAATAAGAGTCTGGCCGATCCATATTGGTACACACGAAATTAAAATCTCCGCTTTTGTGGATGACCTTTTATTGTACATCAATAACCCTAAAGATAATTAATCTTCCATATTGCACAAAATTGATGTTTATGGCAGCATCTCTGGACTGGTAAATCAATGCATATAAATCAGCGGGCATGCTTTTAGGCCCAGGCTCACACACTCCCTCATGGAGCGGAGTCATTCCTATAAAATGGGCCTCTTCTTCTTTTACTTACTTGGAGATAACCTTAACTAGGAACCCTGTTGATCTTTATAAACACAACATGACTACGGCGATTCAAGGTAATACTGCTGAACTCAAGAGCTGGGAGCATCTAGTCCTATCCTATCTGGGCAGAACAAACTTTATTAAACTGATTACTTTTCCCAGATTACTTTATATGATACAAGTCCTACCTCTTCTGTTGACTCAAAAGGATGCCAAACAAAACACTCAATTCTGCTTTTATTTGGAAGTGGAAAAGAGCTTGTATTAGGTCTTCTCAAGTTGTGCCAAACCAGACAAAATGGAGGTATTAACTTTCCCGATATTGTATGATATAGCCAATGCTGCCCAACTACGCTACCTAGTCAACTGGATCAATGGCACAAATGTATATGCAAACACTGCACTAGAATCTCAATTTCTTGAGAATCTAAGCCTTTCTAGCTTTCTTCATGCCCAGTTCACTTGCCCACCCTCTCGACTCAAGATCTACTGTGATTTCTTAATGTTTCTTCTAAACTCGTCAGCTAATATATATCAGGAACTATTTTATAATGTAATACACAGATCTTACTTAACTCCTAATAGACAGTTTATCATGGGATTAGCCTCTTCAGATACATGTCCCAAATGTCAAACGAGTCTAGCCGACCTATACCAATGTTTGTGGGATTGTCCCATTTTCAGGGGTTTTTGGTTAAAAATTAAACGTGATGCAGAGACGTCGCTAATTAATTATATTCCCTTCTCACCGGAATGGGCTATATTTGAATTTCCCATGAAAACTCAACGCATCACTAAAGGGGGCAAGAAGCTTTTACTAGCTCTAAGCTCCGCAGCTAAAAAAACATCCTACTATACTGGATACAACCTAGCCCGCCATCTTTCTCCCTATATAAAGAAAAACTTCATCACATCTTTCGGATGGACTGGGTGGAGACTGTTTAACACAGAAAAACATGTGGGTAGATTATTTGATGTATGGAAGAGCTACGTTGCACAACTCCCTATTTCAACTCGTAAGACAATTCATAATAGCTTACTGTACATTTGACTAATTGGTACTGCCTGAGAATACTGGATGTGATCCCCCAATCATCTTGTGAACCCCCAGACTTTTTAGAAATTATCAAGACACGAACAGCGAGTGTCATACTGTCTATCTCACATAATACTGTTGTATAACCTACATAGTAAACCTTTATGTTTAACCGTATGTTATATCATTAATGGTTGAAAACAAACAAGACTGTCTGAAACTGATGTTAGTAAATATTCCGCTTTTAAATTTGAAATATGTTACAAAATACGTAATCATCTGTGATCTGCATCGGCTTCATGCTATGGATGTTTTCCGTTGTATTTGTCAGTTCCTTACTCAGAATTGTATCTCTTTCACAATGTAAGTTTTACAATGTTGTACGAATCTATACTGAACATTCTATGATGACATATGCTTCAATAAAACAAAGTAAAAAAAAATAAAAATGAGTCAGGCTGGATGGATTAGAGTCCTTTTCATAGGTTTATTTTAACGAGGGACAAGAGGATTATCCAGCGTAACAGGTAAAGCCCTGGAGTAGGAGCTCGGGTAAGAGGAACTCTGGGAGACCGCTTCCATGATCGGGCTGAGAGGAACAGCCCCCAGAGGGTTTGGTGACTGTAGCGGTAGATGCAGAGGTGCTGGTTCGGCTGTAGTTAACCGACCGCCGTGGTGGATAGGCAAGGAGGACTGGGACTGAAATGCGGGCACCTTCCAAGACACAGGATGGGAAACTGTTTATGCCGGATGCTACATAGGCGCGACTCCAGAGCACGGTAACGAAGTCACACAGTATCTGTGTGAAGTGAGGCATTGCACTGGCAACCTGAAGCTAAAAATCACCAGCTAAATACCTGCTGGTTGACCCTCATTGGCTCAGTGCAGCTCAGAGCTCCAGCACTGCCTGATTGGCTGCTAGTCACATGATTTCCATCCAAGATGGCGGCGCCCACAGGCCGGCGCCGCTGACCTCCTAAAACCAGCCCAGACCTGAATCCGGCACCAGCGACCCCCACCAGCCTACCTGCACACAGCGACTGCCACCAGCAGACCGCCCCAGCAATCGGACTGGTATGTCCACTTTAGTATTTTGGGTGCCTCTTACCTTGCCATTCTAGTGCAAGTGCCGCCTTGATGATTGATATATGCCACTGTTGTGGTGTTGTCGGGTTGAACTTATACAGGCCTGCTTTGGAGAATACTGCATGCCAGTGTCAATGCTTTGTATGCTGCCCTGAGTTTCAGTACACTGATTGATAACCGAGACTCTGCTTGTTTACAGCTCCCCAACCATAAAGGCTGGCGTCTGTAGTGAGAAGCACCCAATTCCGGATCCAGAAGGAGTGACCCCTGTTTAGGTGATTGCTGTGGAGCCACCAAGTTAATGATAGGTGATCCCCTGGAGTCAGAGTTACATAGTTGTTGAGGTTGAAAAAAGACAAATGTCCATCGGGTTCAACCTGCTATTATCTGCCGATCTGATGAGGCTGGCCATTTCACTTGGCCAGAATCAGCCTTTGTAAAGACAGAGTGTGAAATTGGGCAAATTCTACCATGTCCTGACGGTGAAGGAACTGATGTATTTTGTCCCTCAGTTTCAATATTTTGTTCATTGGTAGAAACAGCCTTTGATTTTGGGAGTCTAGCAGGGCTCCCAAATGTGCCATCCTTTGCAACTGTATGAGTGAGGACTTTTTCCAGTTGATAAGCCATCCGTGACTTTGTAGAAAAGCTACAGTTGCCTGTGCAATACCTCCTGTGATTTGACCAGTAGCAGTACATCGTCCAGGTAAGGAAGTATCCTGACTCCCTGACAACGCAGGTGTGCTACCATTATTGCCATGACTTCTGTCAATATTCTGGGCGCAGTAGCCAGGCCAAACGGCAGTGCCTAGAACTGATAGTGTTGGTTTAGGATCGCAAACCTGAGGTATCGTTGATGTGAAAGAAAAATAGGTAAAAGCAGATGTGCATCTTGTATGTCCAACGACACCATGAAATCCCCAGGCTCGAATACTAGAACTGTGGAGCATAGGGTTTCCATGTGAAACCGGGTTGGCTGGTTTAAACCAAATGGTTTTTGTTTTTTTATAAAAAAACACTCTTTTTTTTTATTATGCTGTTAGTACAGGCATGGCACCATGACTTATAAAAAAAAAGCCTATTATACTTATAAAAGTAGTTTTATTCAAAATGTTTAATGCCAGTGACATGCCCGGTGTTTATGCTTAACTCCTCTTTTGTGTGTGTGTGTGTGTGTGTGTGTTTCCCTGAAAAGTACTTTTGCATTTTCCATTTTGTATTACTATTCAGATTTATGTAATTATAATAAGACTAATGCTTAACATTAACTTCTTGTTCTTATTTTCAGTTTCAGCTATGAGTGTACTTTGTATGTATTAATATGGTTAGTCTATCTACATACATTCAGATGTAATAGGAATAATAAGCAGTAAAAAATTGGTTTAATTAAGGTATGTAAAATAAATCAAATACAAACAACATTAAACATGGTTGATAGAGGTTTCTAATACATGATTCGATTTTTTTTCCTTTTAAACATTAATGTAAAAAAAATTGGTTCAAAAAAAACAACAACAAAATGGTTTAAACAAAAAAAAGCGGGTTTTAAAAAAGAAACAACTTTTTTTTCCCCAACCCTGATCGCATCTTGAAAACTTTCACAAATCTGTTGAGAGATTTGAGATCGAGAATAGGCTTGTATGTCCCATTCAGCCCTGGTACAAGGAACAGGTTCGCATAAGAGCCCCTTCCTTTTTGAGTAGAGATTTGGTTACCCAAGGGTACTCAGGCGCTTTGGGTATAAGGTGTTTCACCGAGCTGCTGCCTTAAATTAGGGGGTCACCCCCACAGGGTAGATAAACAAGAGAAAATGGGAGGCTGCGCTAAATGAATATATTGTGACAGCAATAATAATTGGTATGTTAATGGTACAATTTATTATTAAACGATAATATCACTAATTATTATAATCAATATATCATAAAATGCATGCAACATAAATGAAGCTTAATAAAAACATACAATAAGGGTATAAAAAGGGGGTTACCCAATTGGCCAGAGATGAAGGAAATCGGTAAATGGAAGAGTCCGTTCCAAATTGTTCCCCCAGATCGATCTGAGTCCGGTATATGTAAATATTTAGGAGGTAAGCAGTGTCCCATATGATAGCAATTACCGCTAGAGGAATTGATGCTCCTGGATTTTGGATGGTGAGCTCCTCATGCAATGCGGAGTGTAGAGGTTATCGGTCCAATCTGCTATGAGTCCTCCAATTGTATATGACGTCCCGGAATTTGTATGGGGTGGTTCGGTCTTCCAATTAGTAGTATCTGGCTATGGGTCCCTTGTGCACCTGACGCGTTTCGCTGCGTTCAGCTAGCAGCTTTTTCAAATTGTACCATTAACATACCAATTATTATTGCTGTCACAATATATTCATTTAGCGCAGCCTCCCATTTTCCCCTTCCTTTTTGAGCCTGAGGAACGGACACTATAACTTCTGATTGAACCACTTTTTGTAAAAGATGGCATACCCATGAGAGACTACCTCTTGCACCCATATGTCTGAAGTGGTCTTTGGTCCAGACTTGTGCAAAGTGAAGATGTCGGCCTCCCACCCTGAGGTCCCCCAGGCTTTGGGTTTGTCCGGTTTTGCTGGGGGTTGCATTGCTGCCCATGGCTGCTTAATCTTGGGATTAGTAGACTTTGAGGCATTTATTGCCTAGGAAACACTTGTCCTTTTGCTTTTCCTTGTGGACGAAAGGTACGAAAATTAGAGCTCTTTGGCCATGGTGTAGCTGAAGGGAGAAAAGCAGTTTTGGCAGCCGCGAAGGATGACACTATTTTTTTTAGTTCTTCTCCAAACAGAACATCTCCCGTAAAGGGTAGTACTTCCAGAGTTTTCTTGGAATCTTCTTTTCAAGTGTGTAACCAGATAATGCATCTTGCCAGCACTGACGGTTGCCAACGCTTTTGCCGCAAACACACCAGCATCAGATAGCGTTTTACCAATGTAAGAAGTTGCTTTCTTCATATATGCCAAATAGATTCTGCACTCTTCTGATATATCTACAAGCAATTCCTCGTCTATTGCCTGTAACCAAGATTCAATTGCATTTGCTACCCATACGGCTATCACTGTGAAAAGATGCACTTGAGGCAATTTCCAATGCATCCATCTGTGGGTTCCTTTAATAGTAGTGACAGGTAAAGTAGATGTCTTTACCAAACGTGTGATATGAGAATCCTCTGTAGGAGTCTCCCACCTTGCACAATTCATGCAAGGATAGGATAGCGAGATGAAAGTCGCTTAGACAGAGGAGACTTTTTACCAGGGGTGTTCCAAGGTTCCTGTCTACTTTCCATCATATGGTCAGAATGCAGAAATTCTGATTTGATTATTTTCTGGTGTTTAAATACATCAGTTTTCTTAGCGACAGCCGCAGGTTCATCCTCAGCTAGATGAAGGATTTGTTTAATTGCATCTATTACTCCTGGTACATCGACAGTAATAGAAGCCTCCTCCTCTGCTACACATGAATCCGTGACAGATAAGAGTATTCTCTACACATTCCTCCTAAAATGACTCACTTTGGTCTGATATAATAGTGGACTAAGAGGAAGATGCAGTACTTCTAGTTGATCTAGAATGCTGTTTGTGCCCTGGCAGCATCTTTTGTAAAACTATAGATGTCTGTGCCAGACTTTGAACTGAACTCGCCAGAGTTTCCATCCAGGGTGGATTTGTATCTGGGGTTGGTACTGGTATAGTGGGAACCATGGCTTGTTTAAATCTGTCCACCAGAGTACCCAATAATTGTGTAAAGAAAGCCCAGTGAGGTTCCTGTGTAGGTACAGGAGTGTTGACTGACTAGGAGGTGTATAATAATTAAAACATAGCCCATCTTATACAACATCCTGTGCAGATAACCTCACAGAGCACATTTTACATGAAAGTAATAATGGGGTTTCTGTTTGCGACCTTCTGCCTTGTTAGACATAACTGCAAAATGTATGTGTCGCATTCACACACTTTTATGGCAACAGTAACTATATAACCAAGTATAGTATGTGACAAAAGTCAGCAATTTAACTGTTGCTCAGAATAACCCTGAAAGCACAATAATATAACTGCAATGAGCATTTGAATCAACTACTCAGTCTGTTTTTGAAAGAGGGTAGGATATAAGTGTTTGTAAAAACTTGGCTCCTTAGGGGGTGATGGAGCTGTAGTGCTTAAATCTGACAGACTTACAGCACTGACAAGCTCAGAGAAGGAGAAAAAAAGAACTTTTAAATCTGAAAGCATAGGGCTGCTAAAGCAGTCCCTTGTAAAGCTGCAACCAGCTTTCCTATTGGCATCAACAAAAAAACTGACCTGTCTAAGCATTGAGGCTGTGTTACAGGGGAGAGGAGCCGAGCATTCTGGGAAGCCTGAAAGCTTAACTGTTTGGTGCCCGGACTCTCATTCACCACCTTCAACCTCCGATGTTCTCCCTGTGGAACCCTATGAAATCCGAAGAAGAAAACTGTATAACCTTTATATATTTCCTAAGAAGTGGGCCTGTCCACAATTCCCCAAGTAACGGGGCCTGGCACAGATGTTGGGGCCCTTGCTCAAAGAGTAGTATTATAAATCCTTCAGTCCTTATGCTAAAGACCAGAGGGAAAAATAAACTATATTAAAACATATTCCTTAATGGTTAATTGACAAACTGCATTTTTATACATATTGGTGAGACCCACAAAAAGGCTGCGCCTGCTCTGTGTATGAGGCAGAGGAAGTTTGACAAGTATCAATCGTCGTCATAAAACAGCAATAAAAAAATAATAGTGTACAGATTGTTTTATTAGTGAATAACAGACATTACACTTCCTTAATAAGCAGGTCAGATGTGTTATAGCTGGAGGTCTCCATTGATAAACAGTGTTAATAATCATCATTATCAGCACACCCCAAAGACGGGAGTCAGCAGGCTATTTTATAGATGTGACACTGGCAGACCATGATAAGAAATCAAGCTGTTGCATATGTGCCTTTGGTAAAATCCGATGCAGCTTAAATGCCATAATAAATGGGCGCATTGTAACCTTTTCAATTATTGATGTTGGGAAAGGCTACAGTTAAACAAAGTCTTATTCCATTCCTGAGAGATCAGCATTTGGCTTACAGAGTCCACGACAGCCAGCTGACACAGACAAGCTACAGACATCATCTACACAGGGCATAGTACATACACCCCAGCAACATAGTAACTGCTCCATATTTAGTCATTCAAATACACAGTGTAGTAATCCAGTTAGTATTTTACTTTCACTGCTTTCTACGATCTAGATTTATGTTGGGAGTTGACACAAAAATGTATGCAGTTGAGTTATTAGGCGACACAGGGTTTAGGGGCAGAACACGGATGTTGCAGAATTCAGCAGTAACCTAACCTACGCATGGTGCAGAGAGGTATATTATTATTTCATCATATTTCCCCCTCTTCTAATTAATTATTTATTGCTGAATACTGTGGCAAAAGTATCCAGCTACGGTCAATACTGTACCTAGGGGGTAATTCTGAGTTGATCGCAGCAGCAAGTTTGTTAGCAATTGCGCAAAACCATGTGCACTGCAGGGGAGGCAGATATAACATGTGCAGAGAAAGTTAGATTTGGGTGGGTTATTTTGTTTCTGTGCAGGGTAAATACTGGCTGCTTTATCATTGCACTGCAATTTAGATTGCAGATTGAACACACCACACCCAAATCTAACTCTCTCTGCACATGCTATATCTGCCTCCCCTGCAGTGCACATGGTTTTGCCCAACTGCTAACAAAGTTCCTGCTGTGATCAACTCAGAATTAGGCCCCTAGATCAGAGGACCTAAACTTTGCTCTCCACGGCCAATACTGTACCTAGATCAGAGGACCTAAACTTTGCTTCCACCGATTGCACCAATTACTAACATGGATGACTTGGAGCTTCAGTGGGGTGGTACGTGGGTCCTCAGACAAAAGGCAGTGCAGATATACAGTCCCTGCTAAAATATACTTGCCCCACCAGCAAAGTATACATATGGGATATGCTTGGAAAAAAATAAAAATGGTGAAAAAAAAAATTGTAATCACTATACTACTATTAAACAAAATAGGAATTCTCTCTGGGAAACCTTTTCCAAGACGACGTGGATTTTATGCTATTCACTTACAAAATGCAATTAATTGGGAAAGTCTGGCTGCTGTCAACACATCCAGTAATATTGAAAGGACTACACGCAATTCATGTTCTATAATGTGGAGGGAAAACACTAACTGCTTCAGTATGTAAAGGCAGTATTGCATAGTAAGGTTTTTATGTGCGCTGATAGAAACCACAGGCTTAAGAGGCATCAGAATACAGCTGGTGAGGCTAGGTGAAGGTCTGACGGCTAAAGAGGTCAAGTGTGACGGCGCTCAGGAATGCTGGGATGCTGTTCTGGTGATGCAAGTGAAGATCAATGAAGTCATGCAAGGTCTTGGAGAAGTTCGTTTCCAGCAGTTGCAGCTTCCCCCCGGATGGGCTGGTTGACTGAAAAGGCAAGAGATGAGGGAAAGTCTTAAATTTACTTCATCAAAAGCAAAATACTGTAGGTAAGAGTCAACTTTTGCATAGATTATTTGCTATATATATGGTTTTAAATGTTCAAAATATGATTCTCTTACTACTCTTGGGGCCAGCTTCTGGCCACCCCCACCCAATGTTATCAGTATATTTTAGAGGAGTAGAGGCGATAGCAATTTATAGAGATCTAAAGGGGCAGACTAGATGGTTCTTATCTGCCGTCAGATTCTATGTTCTATGTAACTCAATTTAAACCCAATCACTACTGTGTTTGAGAAGTAGAGTTGGGACTTGGCTGTAGACAGAGACAGACTCATGGACTCGGCCTTTAAAAGACGACAGTGCTTTTTTATGCACTTAGCAATCACCAACACAACATAGGATCGTGGAGTCTTTATATACATACAAGGGTGGTTCAATAAACAGAGGCATCACTGGGTCTGGTGTCACACAGTGCGGAATCTATACCTACCACCCTGCATGTCCGAAAAGGGGTGTGGCCTAACAAAGGAGCATGGCATCACGGGGATCCCGATTATATACCTCAGGGGGTATGCCCAGCATCCCTGGAGTTCCTGGGTTGCCACCAGAGACCAGTACCTGTACTGTCGGCTTATCCTCTGTGACAGGAGCCCAGTGCTGCAGGGGAATGTCACACTGCAGCACCCGGCTGCTGTCACTGTGGCTGAGCCGGCATTTTGGTGTCACCCCCTCTGTTGTCACATACATTTCTGCAGTCTCTTTTACAACAAATGGAGTACACAAGACAAAATGTAATAAATAATAGTCAGTGTAGAACCTAACAACACCCTAAAATACATTTTCTGGTTTAGCAGTCGGGTTATTACTTATTTGAGGGGCCACTGGTAATATAAAATGCCAGGTCCCGGTTTGGAAAAGAGGAATGGTTGGTCAATGGACATCGTCTATTGAGGTTTTCTTAAACAACTGCAGATCAGGTAAAACTTGAAGAAAGAAATGTGTCTGTCACAAGCCTACTTACTGTTACATATAAGCCAGATGTAGTATTGCTATTCACAGACTGAAAACAGAACTACTTTCTTTTTTGTTGCAAGGTCGCACGGATGAACACAACAAGAAAATGCGAGGAAGATCTTACAGAAGAGACAAAAGAAACACTGCTATGCAACATATCTGCTGTGTAAAGAAAAAAACAATTAGCATAGAAACAGCAGCTCCTGAAGATCAAAGAGGAGAGCCAATGCTCTGTAACTGTGAATGCAGAATAGAAAGAGAATCAGCGCGGCGGGAATGCAACCTGCCGTTACAATGAGCCTCTTATTTTTAGATCTATCCATCTACACTGATTATTACTATTCTTTCTTCATTACCTTCCATTGGCCAGACTGATGTATGATTATAGGATTACCCCATGTGGTTACTAACATTCTTCCTGTAACCCGTGTCCCAGTGCAGGGTGGTATTTAGTTTGCCGGCTGTTGGGGTCCCGGCGCACAGTATACCGGCGCCGGAATCCCGACACCCGGCATACCGACACCTTTTCTCCCTCTTGGGGGTCCACGATGCCCCTGGAGGGAGAATAGATAGCGTGGCGCGCGTAACGTGCCTCCGTGCCCGCAGCGAGCCTGTAAGGGGCTCATTTGCACTCGCCCAGCTGTTGGTATTCCGGCGGTTGGGAGCTCGGCCGACAGCATACCATACTACACCCCCAGTACTACATCAGCCTCCTCACATATATCCTTTAGCTTCCACTTCCCTGTGTACACCTAAGTCTGCCCCTCATGTTTACTGAATAGTGTCCATCCGAGTCCCATTTCTCAAAACATCCCTCTTCTCTTTTAGTTTCCATATTTTCCTCCTCTACTATGAGATGAATGCATCATTGCCAATGTTGGACAATCATTTGCATGGACAGTTATCTGTCCTACAGATGTTTATAAACTCCTTCATAATGACAACCTACAGACAGATCTAGGCGATGTACCGCAAACAAGGACATAAAACTACTCCATGTGAAAAGCTAGCCTTCACTTGGGAACATTTCCGAAAACAGTCGGAAGAAATAGGAGAAAAAAGGTGAAGTGACCAGACTGTACCACACCTCACACCAGATACCCTGTGGCCACAGACTGTACTAATATAATGGCATGGCTGGGTGGATCTGACGCATGGCCAAGTTTGCCTCGGCCGTTTTCCCTCCAATGTTGAGAGTTACGCTCTAGGGATAGCCCATAGCAGCCATTTAGCTTTTGACATTTTTCTACTACACTTTAGAGAATGAAAGAAAACATTTCATTGATCACTGTGGTTTCTGCCACCATTATTTCCCACTGTTGGCTGTTTTTTTCCCCGTAAATGTCCTAGGCATTTGGGGACAACAGGCAACTATGTATTCCCAGCTGCTAAATCTATTGCAGTACAGACTTCCTCTGATTCATATTGGTCTGACACTGTGCACTTGCACCATAAGACATGATCAGACCGGATGCTCCTTTAAGTCTGAAACTGATGAGCTCCGCTAAAACCATCACTGCAATTAGCATAGCCTGTACTTATAGGCATGTGCAGTGGAATTCTATAAAATAATTAACCCTAACCAAATAGTAAATCTATACTTTTTTTTTTTACCATCTGTCCAGAGCATTGCTGGAAAACAATTACCAGACCACACCTGCAGAACCCTGGGGTAGAATATTTTAAATCATATGTAATGTATTATAGTTAATAGTAGATGGAGACACAAGTAGGGTGTGTCCTCATAACGGTCAGAAAAGAGTACAGGGAAAGCGGAAGAGTGTCATCTACAATGGAGATCTAGTTATATTATAACACCAGATGCTACGTACCAAGGGTCCAGTATAAATACTAAAAAGAAGGTACACCAATGCCTATTCTTTGTTTAAAAAGAGAAGAGATAAGTGTACCACCACCGCAGGCACAAGGGACTTGCCAAATTGGGGAGAGAAGGAAGAAGTGGATTACTGGACCACCGCAGGCACAAGGGACTTGCCAAATTGGGGAGAGAAGGAAGAAGTGGATTACTGGACCACCGCAGGCACAAGGGACTTGCCAAATTGGGGAGAGAAGGAAGAAGTGGATTACTGGACCACCGCAGGCACAAGGGACTTGCCAAAATGGGGAGAGAAGGAAGAAGTGGATTACTGGACCACCGCAGGCACAAGGGACTTGCCAAATTGGGGAGAGAAGGAAGAAGTGGATTACTGGACCACCGCAGGCACAAGGGACTTGCCAAATTGGGGAGAGAAGGAAGAAGTGGATTACTGGACCACCGCAGGCACAAGGGACTTGCCAAATTGGGGAGAGAAGGAAGAAGTGGATTACTGGACCACCGCAGGCACAAGGGACTTGCCAAATTGGGGAGGAAAGGAAGAAGTGGATTACTGGACCACCGCAGGCACAAGGGACTTGCCAAATTGGGGAGAAAAGGAAGAAGTGGATTACTGGCCCACTGCAGGCACCAGGGACATGCCATATTGGAAAGAGAAGTGCAACACTGGATCACTGAATGCACCAGGGATGTGCCCAGTTGGGGAGAGAAGTGTATCAATGGACCACCGCAGGCACCAGGGGCATGCCAAATTGGGGAGAGAAAAGAGAAGTGCACCAGTGGACCACTACCGGCACCAGGGATATGGCAAATTGGGGAGAATACTGTAACCTAGGTAAGGGCTGTTCAGTATTATAGTACAACGACTCAAATGGAATGCTTTATTTAGAACTAGTTACCAGCCCATCAAAATGATGTAACATAACAACTGTATTGTCAGCACTGGTGGCTGTGTGCGACCGAATGAAGTAACACTTGATTTGCTACGTTTGACAACATCCAGAGGCTGCCGGCACGCAAAACACTTGAATTCCCCCCATAGAGGTGAGGAGCAGCGAGTGCCTTTTATTATACAGGATAAGCAAACAAGTAAAATACTTCGGTGGGATGTAATGGAGTCCGAGATTGCTGGAAGTTCTGGATACCGGCCGATCTCGGACGGTTTTTTAAAGGGGCAATCACTTACAAGGCAAAACCGTGCCTTGTAAGTGATTGCCCCTTTAAATAAAGTCTTAGATCGGCCCGCATCCTGCACTTCCGGCCATCTCAGACTCCATTACATCCCGCAGCACATGTACTTTACGAGTAGCAGCAAAAGCTGGGGTTTTTTTTTTATTATGTTAAAACAAATCCGAGAAAGCACAGTACTTAGCCAGGGTTTGGTCACAGTTAAATAAACTGAATTCAACATTAAGTACAAAATGTCATCCAAGTTGGTTTTTTTTTTTTAAACACAATTTCCATTTTGATTAAAATGATACTCCATGTGAGTAACTGAGCCCAGCAAAACAGGAATTTGTCCCTGAGACGGAGACACCGAAAAACTATGGCGAGACTGCAGTCTCTGGAGATGTAAATCAGAATTTATAACCTGAAGTAATTATATGGTGTTGAAAAATGTGGTTTAATTATCTTTGAAATAGCTGCATGAAAGAGGTAGGTCCCGATATTAATGTGCTCTCAAAGCTTAGGACAAACTTGAAAAAGCTAGTTACGTGCAAGTTTCTCTTAGATCACTGCCAAAAAAACAATCTGTAAGACTTTTATTTCCACATGGATAAACATTGCTCGCTTTATGCCTTCAGCTCTGAATGCGCTGTAAAATGATCTGCGAACATAAGCACGTAGCAGCTGCACACAACTATACAACTTGAAATGTAGGAACAATTATTGAATTATTTATGACCGCTTATTACTCCAGTCTCTCTCCAAAGCTTTAACATTTTTAATCACTCCAGAACCTAAAAATGTAAGCGTTTAATCAGCGGTAAGGAACAAGCATAGATTTTCACATAAAGACCACTAAGCTATAACGTATTTTGTTGTAATTACAGGTAAATTAACTATCCCACGCCAATGCGCAGCTGAGGCCACCATGCAGTGGGAAGAACCAATACTCAGGAGAACGCTTGTGCAGCCTGCACAGGACACAATGAACGTCACCCTCTGTGATACCAGAAACAGTTTATACCTCATTAGATTATTTATTATAAGACTACTCCTTCGTATCTTGTGGTGAGGTACAGTATTTTGTGTTAACATGCAATTGCCAAACAGTTATGGCTGGGATCTTAGGAGATTCAACTACTAGCCTGTAGGTTCAGGAATCACTGAGATGCAAAGGTCCTTTTTCTTTCCTGTCAAAACAGTATCACACACGGTGACACAAAACATTGTATGATGGATGGGTGACACAAAACATTGTATGATGGATGGATGAATGAAACGAACTCTCTGCATTATTCTCAGTGGAGACTCCTAGCCAATTTACCAAGCTCCGGAAAAGCTTAGCTCTCAGGTTTGGTCACAATGAGGAGAACATTGCTGCATCCCTCCCAAGCAGCCTCTAAGTTCCTCTCCTCTGTTCTAGCACACTTTACCGCAAACTCTTCGCTAAGACAGGGTCTTAGCGGAGCGGTCACAACAGAGAATTATTGATTACGGGCACAATTTTTTTTTATCTTATTGCTGCGATATACCATGTTTAGAAATAGTAATGTGTGGGTTTCCACTGCTACCAATGATAAATAGACCCCAGAGTTTCCTACTCTAGCAGAATGTCTGAAAGTCTGCTAAATCTGAGGGAGATGGCATGAAGTCTTCAGAGAGCAGCCTCCTGGAGATCGATGCTGACCTACCTGATGTAATCTGTGTCAGCTAAGTGACAAGGGTAGGGTGTGCAACATTACCCTGACCCCAGCTGCATGACTTCCGTTTCAAGAAGTGGGCGGGGCAGGGCTTAATATGCCCTGATCTGGCCCCGCAGTCACATTTGACATCATTAAATTAAGATGAGTGGGCGGGGCTCAGGAAGAAGCAGAGCACCCAGGGTGTCATGTGTATGGATGCCACTGGGCAGCAACAGTGCCGCCCACTACACCCAGCACCCTGGACAGTGGCACTGTTCATACACCCCTAGTTACGGCCCAGTGAGGAGGGAGCGGGTGGGCGCTCTGCTCTTCTGGGTGTCCTGGTGGATTCTGGGAGTGTAGACAAGTATACACCACTAACAACACATTTCTTTAGAGCTGTCCAAACATAGATAAATAAATCTGGAAAAATGCAATGACCTTTTAACTAGACGTTCCCGTTATTTCTGCATTTAGTATTTTTTTTATTCCTGAGAATTTCTAAATGTCATTCTCAACATGCCGAAGTGAAGGGACCGGTAAAGACGAGTCAAAGAAGCAGTAGACGGGAAAAAGGAAGCAGGAAATAATGAGGAGTGAGCTGAAACATTTACATAATGTAAAAGACGTGTTACAAAGGCAGGTGTAACATAATGGCATCTTTCATCAAAGCAAGCATCCACAGCATCACAGTAATCAGGACTCAGAAACCTACAGTAAATATACACGCTGCCAACTTAAGTGCATTGTTCAGAAAAGACGTAATTAGACTAACTCCACATGACAATTTTATACCAAAGAAAATCGAACTTCCACCTGCAAAACACTTCTTATCCGGCACAGAATGAGCAGGTTTTATTCCTCTCTCTCTGTAGAACTAAATGTATCACCTGGCATAGAAACTAGCCGCTCTAAGGTGAAAGGATCATTTTCCTATGTGCCCTTCATACAACTAAAGGGGAAATGCACAAACGTTATTTATTTTGTAATATTCACATGCTCCATCGATTGTGAAATCATTGTTATTACTTTTCCTGCTGCCTTGTGTTAGAAAATGTATTAAATTAAATATTAAACACCTGATAGGAATGAGCCGAGGGGAGGAGGGGTCATGACCTCAGCAGGATAGTGCCACAGGCCAGGGATGTGTCACCGGTACAGTAGGAAGGACTATGCTAGGGAAATAATGATCTGTGGTACCAGTTATGTTTTTACGCCAAAAAACAAAGCCATAATGAAACTTTTGCTAATTAGTACAATAATTAAAACAGTCAATAGAGAAACTCTGCCACAGCGCAAGTACAAGGCTTTGGATAATAATTTATACATTCTATTGCCCTAGTCAGGGGTAAGCACCATGGGATAATGACGTCACCTGACTTGAAGACTATCAACTACCGTTGACCCTGATTTTTATTCTCCATGAAACGCTGTAGGATGTGTTGTGCTGCTGGAAGTGACAGGAAACTGCTATATTTAGCAGCAGTACGGAACAACTTTAGAAGTCTGAGGTTGAGAATTTAAATAATAAATTGTCATCTCTCCATACGCCCGATCAGATAAAATGATCAATTATTTGTGTAACAAAGAAACTGCAGTGTACTTCACATGGCTGGAAATGGTCTCTGGACTCCACTATACTGACTACCATAAATATAATTCAATTTACTTTTGTAGCAGTCTCTTAAAATAACAGACAACTCTGCCAGTGAACCATTATCAAAATTTCTCCAATAAATTAGGCCATTGAAATATTTTTTCTTCCCCGTAATCTTATTAAATAATTCAGCACTTAAAAGAGGCTGCAAATAAGTAAAATTAATGGAACCAGAATACATTTATAGTATAGGCAGAGCTTTCAGGGAACGCTAAAACACAGACACATCAGTAGGTACCAAAGTACATGATGCCATACATGGCTGGCCTACAGTATAATACTCCCACAGATACGGTTACGTATCACCAGCTAAAGCACGCAGTTTGCATATCTTTGCCTTATGGGTTAATCAATAATACATACTAATCGATAGTCAACCAAGGTTGAAATAAAATGACGCTGCCACTGAACCACACCCCAGGGCAGGTTACAGAGGTCAGTCTATTATTAAGCAAGAGAACACAGAACTCTAATTAACTTCTTAGAATCCCCAAGGCAAATGTCTTCTATGTATTTGAATCATTTACTTTTAATTGCGTTGTAGCATAACACATTAGGAGACACCTGCCTATATACACATGGGGCAGTGTATCAAACTCCATTACACATTATATCCACCCTAATCTATTTTTGTAACTCTCTATCATTGACAGAAATGCGTGGGAACGCAGCTTGAACCTCAGCAATCAGGAGATGCACACACTTTGCCTTGAACACTGAATACTCCAGGAAAGTCTTACTGGAGAACCAAATGGAAATACTGGATGGAAATACATTCTGGGAGTCAAAAACACAAGAATGGACGGGATGATGCTGATGGCCAAAGAAGAAGAACTGGGTGAAACATTGGTCCCAAAAGGAGTACTGCCTGAAAGACTCACATTTTGTCAGGACTTGGTAATTGTGGGTGGACATCACTTTTAAAGCAGACAGCAAAACAGGCCTTAGGGGGAGATGTACTAAGCAGTGAAGAGTGGAGAAGTGAGCCAGTGGAGAAGTTGCCCATGGCAACCAATCAGCCGCTCTGTACAATTTTATAGTATGCAAATTATAAATGTTACTTCAATGCTGACTGGTTGCCATGAGCAACTTCTCCACTAGCTCACTTCTTCACTCCTTTCACTGCTTAGTACATCTCCCCCTTATATGGCCACAGTACTTTTTGGTAATTGTCAAATACAAATAATTAACCATATGATTGCATTATATAGTGCCTGCACATGTATGTTTTTGTCTGCATGTAAAAAATACACACAGATCATAGGGGCAGCATGGTAGGTGTAATGGTTAGATTAATTGCCTCATAGCACTGAGGTCTTGGGTTCGATTCATACATGGCCCTATCTGTGTGGAGGTTGTATATTCTCCCCGTGCTTATGTGGGTTTCCACCGGGTACTCCGGTTTCTTCCCACAATCCAAAAATTTAATGGTAAGTTAAATGGTTTCTGGCAAAGATAAACCGTGATATGTGAGTGTGTACGTACATGTAATAGGGAATATAGATTGTATGCTCTACTGGGGCAGGGACTGATGTGAATGGCTGTATATTCTCTGTAAAGCGCTGCGGAATATGTATGTGCCATATAAATAACTGGAAATAAATATATAATAGAGGTGAGAGAGGTCAGTAGTTACGTGAGTACATGAAGGCAAATTTATGAGGCATTGCGCGCTCCACTGCCTTCCCAGGATATGGAACTACCCATAGATTGGACAGTAGAACTAGAAGCAATCCGGTATTGGAAAAGCAGTTTTAGGTTGATGCCTCAACTGAGTGATTTATCCATTTCTTTCTTCTTCTGACACTGCGATTAATTTGCTTTACTTTTCAGCTGTAAAGAGAGAAGATCCCATAAAATTGGCCCAGTTGTGAATTTATTATAAGGCCAATATGTCAAGTCATTCATGCTGAGTGATCTGTCCCAAAGGGCTCTGCATGCTCAGTATAACATATTAATCCAGATTTCTAGATACTGTACCTATGATATATACTGCAGATCTATACGGGACATTTACCGGTAATGCAAAACGTGATGATGTCAAATTATCCAAATGTTGTGAATACCTGTATAATACTGTTTTATCGAAGACGACAGTAGAGCAAAATAGAAGTACCCTGCTAGTAGCCTCCAAGACCAATCCCGTGGCCATGCTGTAGAATCCCTGAAGCGAGTCCTCATCAGCCAGCTGTTACGACTGTCCTACTTACTGGCATTTACAGCTGAGCGCCAGCACCAGATACGCACATGAGAGGGAGGAGACAGGCTTAGCAACATTCTGCTAGTGGAAGAGGAGCTGTGACCCTCATTAGTAGCAAAGGATTGCACAGTTAATTATAAAAGCATTTGTCTTATTTAATGCCTTTTTAATCGACTTGTTTAATGTCAGTTTTAATCAACTTTGAATAAACAAGGGAAATCAGGGCATTATCACATTTTATTCTGATTTCACCTTACCTAGACAAATCCCTATTACTGCAAGGCAGGGCTTCTCAGCCACACTTGTCATGTACCACTAACAGCAGGTCATGTTTTAAGGATTTCTGTCTGTGGAAACAGGTGTGATAATTACTGATCCAACAAAACAGATTAACTCACCTGTTCATGGTTAAAGAAACCCTCAAAACATGACATGTGGGTGGTACTGAGGACTCTCCTAAGAATATCTAAATGCATACATAATAATTTGAGTATGCTTCGCTTAGTCTGAGGATATAACAAGCAGTCTTACAATGTCCAATCAGTAGTGGCAATAAGCACCAGCAGCCGCGTATTCTCACTGTGATCTCCTGAAAAGATGCCTATGGCAGTCGTTACCGAACTCTCTTCAAGGTGCCCCAACAGTCCAGGTTTTAAGGATATCCATGACTAAGCACAGATGGCTAAATCAAACTGACTGAGGTACTAATAATTAAGTCACCTGAACCCAAGCATGGTTATCCTTAAAACCTGGACCCTTGAAGACAAAGTTTGGGAACCTCTGGCCTATGGGATCGTTATGTCAGGCCAGATGGGTTGGAACTATTACACCCGTGGTTCCCAAACTGAGTCCTCGAAGCATCCTAACAGTCCAGGCTTTAAGGATATCCATGGCTGACCACAGATGGTTAAATTAAATTGACTGAGGTATTAAGTAAGTCACCTGTGCCCAAATATGGCTAAACTTAAAACCTGGACTGTTAGTGTGCGTGTATTACACAGTCCAGAATAGCAACAAGTTCACTTCATATGCAAAGTTTCCAGAAAAAGGAGCAAAGGGAGACCAGATAGAAGCACAGGAAGATTACGGATTTTTGCGCAACCCATAAATCCTGGTACACCCCTTCATCCACTTCACCACTCATACTGCAACTCTTTTAAAGTCCTAATTTACTTCCCTGTCCTCCTCCATCCTTAATGCTCCTTTCAGATATTGCTTTTTATATTCTTTTTCCCTTTATGATCTCATGTATCCATTCCAAGCCTTTGCCTGCTGCTCTCCATCCCCCTCCTCTTTCTTCCAAAACCTCGGCTGATCCGGGGCCACTGTGGGAGGGCTTGAGGCTGAAGGAAAGGGAGCTGGATATCCAGCGGTGCCTGGCTGGTGTTACTTAGCATTAAGATGAGGAAGAGGAAGAAGCCGCCACAACAAGAAGAACCGGAGCAGTAGCATCTCTATGAATAAGCTAGCATACAGCCTCCAATGAGTGGGGAGCTGAGATATAAGCAACTGCCCTGGGAAATAATAAAGTGATAACATCGCTTAGATTATGACACCTGCAACGATGACATCAATATATCACTGCTCACGGCATCAATGCAAAATAAAAGTTAATAAAACAATAACACAACATAAACATCAACGTTCTTGATTCATCAATGGTCGATGCCCAATACCTGCAGGATAAAGGACAGGTGCATTTGATGATAAATAATAATTGTAGTTATACGGGAGGATCACAGATCACCTTAACTATTAACGAGTGTAATGATAACGCTGTTATTGCTACAGTATAATTTTATAGTTTGTCCTTGTCAACAGCATCATTTCCCCGCAAGCGAATGGTACACGTGTCTACGCGGCCAGATTTCCCTCTGCAAATGCCACGGTTTCATTCCTTTCATGCCATTCATGTAGTGTAATCTGCGTTGTGATTAATTTTGCCATCAAAAAAACTGTACAACCTCAGACAGCTGCATTTAATTACACAGATGGAGTTTAATAGTGCTATACGACACAAAGCGACACAAGTCTACTCAAGTGTGTCACAGTCGCATTTATACTGCTAGTAAATAGGTGGGACAAATACAGCTCAACACAATGCATTATCTGCCTAAATAAAGAGTTCCGTCAGTATCCAGGTGTATGTATAAATCTATGTTATATATCTGTATTATATATATATATATATATATACATACATACACGGACATACTGTACATACAGGACTGTGCAAATCTTTTAGGCAGGTGTGGAAAAATGCCTCAAAGTAAGAATGCTTTCAAAAAGTGTTAGTTTTTTTTTATCAATTAACAAAATGCAAAGTTAATGAACAGAAGTGCAGTATCATCAGGGAGGCATCTGACTGACTACAAATGTATTCTGCAGTAGGATGACCCCATGCTGTACATACAGCCAATGTCATCTTCAACGTAAAGAAGAACAAGGAGTCCTGGAAGTGTTATTATGGCTCCCACAGAGCTCTGATCTCATCATCATCAAGTCTGTCTAGGGTTACATGAAGAGACAGAAGGAATCGCACAAGCCTACATCCACAAAAGATCTGTGGTTAGTTCTCCAAGATGTTTGGAACAACCACCGCGCCAAATTCCTTCAAAAACTGTGTGCAAGTGTACCTGTGTGAAAGTGATGAACTGATGATGTTCAGAAGGCAAAAGGTGGTCACAACAAATATTGATTTGACACAGATTTCTCTTCTGTCAATTCACTTTGCATTTTAATAATTGATAAAAATGAACTATTAACACTTACATTTTTATAAGCATTTTCACTTTGCAGCATTTTTTTCACACCTGCCTAAAAACTTTTGCACAGTACTGTGTGTGTATATATATATATATATATATATATACCCACTAAGTGCCTGCCGTCATGCAGAGGAGGTCGGGCAGCCAGCACTGGGAAGTGCACCTTTGCCCAGAGGGTCTTGAGGATATTCTGGGCAGGTGCACAGTCTGCTATACCTAGTAAACCAGAAGCAAGTGCTGTGGGGCAAATACAGTGCCGTCCGCAGAACCCCCACACATCCTAGTTACAGCCCCAATATGTATATTATTTATATGTCTAAATATATTATCTATACTATCAATACAATTGTTTGTTTGTATGTATGTTCACGGCAAACTCAAGAACTACTGAACCACTTTTGATCGGGTTTTCACTGAAATGTTCCTTAAGATCCCCCGAGTAACATAGGCTATGAATCATCTCCCTGTCATATTACCTGGCTAATTATCAACACAACAATCAACACAATTGTTTCTGTCGTCATGCCATAGAGCAGGTAATGCGGGGGTGAGAGCCATACATGGGTAATGGGTTGGGGGAAGGGGGGGCGCAATGGTCAGAGGCACACATGAGTAATAGGGCACCGCTGCCATTTAGGAAAATTTTAATCTTACTTTATTCAAGTGCAGAAACATTGTGTGCAAAGGCGCACACGCTGGTATGGGGGAGAGGTGGCAAGGGGGTGCCAGTCAGTGTTATGGGGTGAAGTGTGTTGAGGAAACTAACACTGTTTGCCTGTTGACTGCAGCGCTGCAGACATGGCCCTGCCCCTCCCAGTTCTGGCACATGTCTTTGCACACTGTATTGCTGCACTTGAATAAAATAAAAATATTCCTAAATGACAGGGGGCACGTGCTATAGTGCCCCTCCTGAATACACCTATGCGTGCGTACATTTTTGGCGCGTCACTACCACCACACTTAAGATGAAACATCTGTGCAAGCGAGACAAACTCAAGTCTACGTCTATAGCGCTCCAGGTCACACGGCCACAGTGCGAGCGGGCTCCTTTTGCGTTGGCCTTGTCCATGCGAACTGTAAGAATTTTCATATTATGACATTGTACTTTTGTTAAGAGATCTGTTTTTATTTTTCAACGGTATTTCATTGCTAAGTATTACTCAAATAAATACCTAGAAGATATAAGACAGACAATTGAACTTCAAAATTGGCAAAGACATTTTTTTTTTCATTGAATAACATGAGTACTCACTCGCCAACGATGTGTAGGCACTGCTAATATAGATACACAGTGTCCTGACGAAGGAGGAATAAAAAGCTCCTCTGAAACATTGATTACAACTTGTATTATATGACCTTGGAGTGCCGTTCACCTCTACATGCACAGTTTATGTGTGTGTATATATATATATATATATATATATTTATTCTGAAGAAGTCCTTAGGGATGAAACGCGCCAGGGTTGAGGAGAGCAATACCCTGCTAAAGTACTGAATACTGATGCTGTAAGGGTTTGCCTCTATATCTGTTAAGCATAAAGTATGCTTTTAATAAATTTTTCATGAAGCTAATAGGTCAATTAAGTTGACTGCTGGTGTAATTTTCAACTGATAATTTGAATGCCCTCTGATTAAATTGGTGGTTGTATATATACACACACACACATCTCTCTCTCTCTATATATATATATATATACACACACACACACACACACACACACATCTCTCTCTCTCTATATATATATACACACACACACACCTCTCTCTCTCTCTATATATATATATATGTATACACACACACAAACACACACACATCTCTCTCTATATATATATATATACACACACACACACACACCTCTCTCTCTCTCTATATATATATATATATATACAGTATATATACACACGCACATATATATATATATATATATATATTATATATACACGTCATGATCATTTTCTGATTGGTAAGCTTATAGTGAATGACATTAGCAAATATAATTTGCTTGTTATACTACTTTACTGTTTAATGCCAATATTACATAACCAACCAATACACAACGAAGATAACGTTCCATGTGTTCTACTCTAAACCATGAGTTCATCCGCAAGTTTATATTATTGTGTTACATCTAGTATTCAGCTAGGGTTTTGGGTTTTTGTTTCTCTCTCTCTTTTTTGAACCTTGTACCGAACTTAAAGGTGACCCAAACAAGCGCTTTACAACAGACAAAAGCGGCATGCGAGACGTGGACCACATCTGATGATTAAAGAAGATTAATCCTAGGCACAGGACAGAAGGAACAACGGAGACAGTGGGAGTTAAAGCAAAAAATTAAAGCAAAAAAAAAAAAAAGGTTTGTGGAGGATAAGGCAAAAGACACAGATGCTCTTGAAAGCGAAGACCAGAGTGAACTGTCTGCAGTGCTGTTAGACACCACAAAAGCGAGATAAGAAATAATACAATAGAGAACTGTTGCTTTGTAGCATTACTTCCATTTTCTTTCTTTTTGAGGTCGGCGCTGACACTAGAACAAGACATTTAAAAGATCTAAGTGGAGAACACTGAGCTATGACACTGAAGTTACGTTTTTTTGCGGATTCCTGCATTAAAAGCAGCAAAGAACTTAATTGGTCTCCCATTGTTGCTCTTCATTATTTAGTCTTTGTATCAAGAAGCTGTAGCGTGCCACTGACGTTCATACAGTTTTGCAACGAATATTTGACACACTATAATAGCGGACCAAAATTAGGACACACAGGCCGCTGTCATCTTCCACACATGAAACGCACAATATCATTTCAAGTTAAACCTGTAAAATTAAACTATTCCCTATTAAAGGGGCCTACTTATCTTTTAATATGGGTCACTGTCATAAAACTGGTAGCAGTTGATTTACCGACGGACACAATACCGACAGTCATAATCCCGGCAGCCATTGACCGACAGTCAAAATACTGACACGGTCAAAATACGGACATTCATTATGCAGACATGTTCAAAATGCCGACACAGTCAAAATACAGACATTTGAAATGCCGACATGCTTTTTTAAGAAGGAATTTTTCCCCCAAAACAGATTTGTTCATACTTCACCATCCCAGTGGACCTGGAGGGGTAATATAATGTAGTGTGCCAAGCGCAGTGAGCCATGCAAGGGAACGCGGAACACCTATGTCGACACTGACACAAAACCCCCTCAGAAAAACTCATGTCGGTATTTTGACATGTCGGCATTTAAAATATTGGTATTTTGACTATGTCAGCATTTTGAACATGTTGGCATAATGACTGTCCGTATTTTGACTTTAGGTCAATGGCTGTCGGGACTATGACACTCGGTAGCGTCCATTGGTAATTCATAATGAACACCATTAAACAGCTATTTTTGGGGGTGCATGAAATTATTAAGTACAGTATCCCCCAGAAGTATTATCTCCGATGATCTGCTGTGGTGCCTCCACACTAGCCTTTGGGCTACAAATTTGCACATTTATCCGGAGAGGGAGCCAGAGACCCTGGCGGTCGCGCATGCACATTGGCTACCGGGGTCAGGAACCGGGAAGCAGTGTGACAACGATGCACTGTCACACTGCTTCCAGCTCTTTGTCAGGACAGACTCTTATCGGAGACGCTCGTCTCCTGGTGAGAGGATTTTAGTAAATTTGCCTTAAAATATACATTTTCACACAGTCAATTTGGGCAAAAAATATTTATCACATATAATTAAAAATGCAAATTCTGATAAATATGCTCCTTATTAGTGTGGTAAAACTCTGAGGAAATGACATGAATGTGAGATATTATTTTTATCATCAGTTTTTATAGCACAAAGGATGCCATTTACACAGTGCAATTTGGTTTTATAATCTAGCATAAGTACCCCCGACAGTACAAGGAGGCTTTCCACTTGTCCACTGTCCTTTGAAATGTCTCCTAATAAAAGTAATTGAAAGGCCACATCGGAGAGCTCAGGATCACAGAACACAAGCTTAAAGCTAAAATCCTCTGATTCTGGGGAGAGAGATGCAAATGAATTCCTGTCTATTTTAGACTTTTCTGCAGACACTTCAACAGAGATGAAAAACAAAATGCAAAACCACTTTACAGACCTGTTTTGATCTCATCTGTAAAAGATGTGGGGGGAGATTTACCAAGGCTTGGAGATATCAAGTACCAACCAATCAGCTGCTGTCATTTTTCAAACACAGCCCATAACATGCAGTTATACCCCTTTGATGCATGTAGCTATATCCTAGGTTTTTGAACGGACATCGACCTGGGATTTCTCCGTGGCAGCCACAATCCTCACGTATCACTAACAGGTCATGTTTTGTGGATTTCTGTCTGTGGCTCTCTCTCCGGAACGCAAATCAACCTGGGATTTCGGCATGTGTGAAAGGAAACAACCCGGGACTAAGGGGGACATTTACTAAGCAGTGATAAGAGCGGAGAAGTGAGCCAGTGGAGAAGTTGCCCCATCAAATAATCAGCAGCTCTGTATCATTTTATAGTATGCAAATTAAAGATGTTACTTCAGTGCTGATTGGTTGCCATGGGTAACTTTTCCACTGTCTTACTTCTTCCGCTCTTATCACTGCTTAGTAAATGCCCCCCTAAGTCCCAGGGTCATGGAGCGTAGACCCAGGAATTTACCAGTTTGCTAGAGTCTGCAAATTCCCAGGTCACATGTCTGAAAGCGGCATTGGTTAGTACGTTATCTTTCTCCACTTTATTGCTCTCCAAGCTTTGATAAATCTCCCCTACAGATTGCAGTGTAAAGGCCCATATAGACGGGAGAGATGTGAGCGAACCACTCAGCACACATCTCTCCCGCCGCTCAGCACAGCGCGATGTGTGCTGAGTGATGCGGGGGCGGACGGGGCGCTCATTTCACCCAGCGGGTAAAATGAGCGACGTGCTAGATTCTAGCCAATCTAGCACCGGCGATAGCGATACGCGGGGCCGTGCATCGCTATCGCTGAGGGGGGTACACGACGAGTGATCTGTGCTTAAAATCTAAGCAATCTAGTCAGATTGCTTAGATTTTAAGCATGGATCTCTCCGTGAGTACCCCCTTAAGACACTGTGAAATCTGTGGCTGGGGGCATTCGCTACAGCTCTGTAAGCTACACTAAAAACATATTAACTTAAAGTAATCTGTGTAAAATGATACTTTATGCAGCGATAGAGCATAACAGTACAGGTATACAGTATTATAGATGAAACTAATGCATTTATAATTAATATTAAGTTGCTCATATTCATTTATGAGTTATGAAGAACGAGAATAACCTAAATATTTGTTTCACTTAATATACATCACCCCAATTGATAACATTACCTATAAATTATTATCATTACCTTTTTTATTTTATTTGCAGTGGTGTAAATAAAAGCCATTGAAATGTTCTGTATAAGCTTCTCCGCAATGTTAAAGGGTAAAGTAGTAAAGTGCCAAAGGTGAGGGTACAGTACTTCAGGCTGCCTTCCAGGGTCTGTGGTAGTGACTAGAGAATGGAGGAGGCTGGGATAAAGCCCAGGCTGGGATCGCCAGCCAACAATCAGCATTTAGATATGTGAAAATACATTTCATTATGTATCTCATTTTACCAGATGGCAAACAAATAACAGATAACAATATTTTGCATACAACCTTAATAATGTTAATGGAGGGCGTGTATACAGTACATTTAGATATACAGATATTCCATTTTAAGCATGTCATTTTGTCTACTGTATTCATCACACACATTCAGATGGGTTATTTAAATTGAAGTTAAAAAAAATAGTTTTCTATGTTTACTTTAGTCTCTGTGACAATATTTTTTGTGTGCAATCCAAAGTCACCAGTAATCCAAACATGTGCGGTGGCACAGAACATAAAATAGTATACAAAACATTTATTTAACCCATGACCTCCGTATACACCTCCCCTCCTGGCCTGCCAAGTGTAAGACAGAAACACAGAATTTGCCGGCAGGTAAGAAGAACCACTCTGCCCATGTAAAACACACACACACACACACACACACACACACACACACACACGGGTTGTTGGAAGCAAATTAATCTACCAGTATATTTTTGAGTTTTAGGCACACATAGGGGACCCTAGCACTGACCCAGAGTCTATTGCGCATGTGCAGACCTCCGGGAAAATGGCATGGTGGCCATTTTCCCAGTGATTTCTGCAACGCAGCTGCTGTGCCGCGGGACTCCGCAGGGTATCAAAAATAATGGGTGCAGTGTGTGCACCGCACACCATGCATCCATTATAAATATGCCAGTGGTATAGTTGTTAAGTACAGGTAACATTTAAAGGGTAACACAAAAATACACCATTAGTGAGTTTAACCACTTAACTGACATGGTCACATCAGCCAGGATTCCATTACTTGGCTTAGTGGCATCACATGCGACCAGCTGTCCCCCCAGCGTCTGCAGCCCCTGGCGGTCCCCAGCAGTCCGCAGTCCCTTCAGTGCGCCGGACCCGGCAGTGATGCAAGGGTCTCTGACCACCGATATCACTGCCGGAATCAGCTGCAGCAGGGGGGACAGCTCATCAGCACAAAACACTTGAATTCCCCTCATAGAAGAGGAGTGAGGAATAGAGTTAACCTTTAATTATATAGGATTTCATTGTTAAAATGATCTAAAAAGTGCAGTTAATCTAATTTTACTTCCGTGTTCTTGCGAGATGCTCTTTAAGAATGACAGTTTGGGTTTTTATGTGTGTTTCGCCAAAGGCAAGAAGCAACTATAGTACTTGTCTGATGTGTTTCTGCTCAACCAACAGGCCTAGGCCTGGTGGATTTTGATACGTGACTTTGAAAGTGTTTTCACGAGTAGGCATGCCAACATGACCTATAACAACTTTTGTCATGTGCTTTCCACTTAGCGGTAGTAAACTGTGCTCAACAAGCATTGTGACTTTTTAAAGAAATCATATTTTCTATAATAGCTTTCTCCCTATGTACATGTAAAAATGCAACCCATTCTCATTTGCTCACTCCCAAACCGCCTCTGTGTCCTGAGTGTATCATCATATTATTATGGGAGCTGCGACGTGCTGCGCCACAACGCTCCACAGAACTAGGCAGTGATATGGAACATTTTATGCTGGTTGTCCTGGCGTACGGACAGCATTACTATTCAGAGATTAATAAAATGGAGAAGCCGGCACTCACCATTAAGAAACATTGGGACTGTGTAGTATCCAGTGTAGCTGAATGCAGAAGATACTGTACCGTACATTCCATAGCTCCTACATTTTGCTTTTGGTAAACAGCATGGAGATACATTATGATTATCAGGCGATGATAAAGTTTAATTAATAGGTTACATAATAATAAATCATAATTAAAAACAGAAGAAGCTCGTACTTAGGAGGTTGATGTGGGAAGTGCAGACATGGCACAGGGTAGATAGAGCTTTGCTTGCAGCAGTATAAAAGATAGTTGTGAGTCTTCTTGGTGAAATTAGTGTCTAAGGGCCCGATTCTGAATGACATATAGGTTCCAATGTGGCCATATGCAGCGAGCGATAGTACAGCAGCGAACACACACATCTTTCTGTATCAACAAGCAATTGAGAATAGGACGGATCTTGGCCACTTCTCTCCATCTGTCTCCATTACTTGATATGCTCCTGAGGAAGCTGGATATACCTAACCAGCGAAATGTGTTGAGATTGACGCAACCAGTGCTCAGCCACTAGGACTTTGACTAGTTCCTGGCACTTACTTGGACCACTACCCCCCATCTTGGACAATCACTGCAGCGTGCCTGTGGCATAAATACCCTTTCAGCATTGAAAGGACTTATTTCCAGCTGTCCTTCTATGGGGACTGCCATTCCACAATAGGCCAATACCGGTTCTTTATACAACTTTGGATTTCACCAGAACTACAAGTAACATCCAGTAAAACCTGCTGCTTAATACAGTGACCTGCAATCTTGCATAGGGGGAGAGTCCTAGCCAGATAGAAACTGAATGTCTAGGTGTTCTAGTGGCTATTTATACTGCTATCATACCTATGTGTGATTTTTTATATTTTTTTTTATATACTTTTTTTTTTTTCCATTTCTGAATTTATTACTGTATTTTTTTATAAATGCGCTAATATTAATAAGCAGTTCTACTTATTTAACAACCCTCACAGCCAGCGCTGGGATCCATTTGTTTGTCTCTATTACTTGCCTGTCATGGATGTGTTGCCAGAGTTGACCCATATTCTGAGGTGAGTGTATGCTGATCAGGAGCCTACCTCAGTTGTACCTCTGGCACCTGGCATAGAGTAGGTGTATGTGGTGATGATAGTAGTAATGACTGCGCTAGTGGACAGAGGCCTGGGAGTGGCACAGAGAAGCATGCGACTCAGAGTACGGCTGGATACTCACAATAGGCTAGAGCAAGGCAGAATCAGGCCCGATGTCTCGCTGATGGTATGCACAACTGTCAGGTAAAATATACATCCACTATATACAATGAACAGCTCACAGTATATATAATGAACAGCTATATATATATAGTGAACAGCTCACTGACGTTATGGTGGCCAACAATGGTTCACAATCTTTTTACACGTCACAGCGTACGTTACGTACATCTGAAATTGCTCTTACTTTACGTTTACGTCTTTTAAATGAGAATATATTTACACTAAAAATGGTATATGATCATGTCCCGGTCACACCATGCATATGCTCACCAGTGGACGGGAGCAGCGAGCAGCTCTGCATGCAGATTACCCACCAGTCAGCCTCTCGGTTAATATGTGCGCTCTCTGAGTGGTCAGGCAGGTAGCGCAGAGCAGTCACACAACCGCACAGCGACCCACCGGCTGCAGGCGGCTTGGTCCCCTTGGACGTGTATTGTGGGCAGCTGACTAGCTCTTTGCAGCCTGATCTCTGATATTATCTCAGATCTAGTTCTGACATTGCCTAAATACTAATTATTTTCCATACTACCGCCGGCTATGACCCACAGCCTGCTCTTGGACCATGCAATGGATTCAGTAGAGGATTTACCACTATGCTACTAAAGTGGGCGCTTAGGTTAGTATAGCTCATGTCCGAGTGCTGGGCTAGCTGAGTACTCCCGGCAGGATGTCAGTGATCAGAGTTACCGGTTCAGCATCCAGCGCTCGCCTGTGTTTCATTCAGTGTGCATTACTTGCCTGTCATCATGTCACACGCACAGAGAGACTGAGAGGAGGCAGCCTGGATGCGTCCAGTGAAGAGGGTGAGGAAGTACATGTTTTCGGTGCAATGGCTGCCTGCATGGGTTTTTTTTCCAGTACACAGTACAAGTTGAGTATCCCATATCCGCATACAGTATTCTGGAGTGGGACTGAGACAGTGAAACCTTTGTTTTCTGATTGCTCAATGTACACAAACTTTGTTTAATACACAAAATGATTCAAAATATTGGCATTCAGGCTGTGTGTATAAGGTGTATATGAAACATAAATGCATTCTGTGCTTACACTTGGGTCCCAGCACCATGATATCTCATTATGGTATGCAATTATTCCAAAATACGCAAAAATCCGATATCCAAAAGCATTTTGGATGTGGGATACTCAACCTGTAGTACCATCTTGCCTGTTACAATGGGGGAGGGGGTGGCATATACTGACTGGGGGGGGGGGGGGGGATTTGGCATAAGGCATGCACTCACTGACTGGGGCGGGGGATTTGGCATACTCCGACAGACCGGGGGATGGGGGGGGGGGGGGGGTTGGCATTCACTGAAGGAATGTGCAGGGGGTTATATGAGGAAGGGTTGCCCCAAATCGGTGTCTTGCTTAGGGCCACCTGAGGTCTAAATCTGCCTCTGAATGGATTGCTGAATGCCATGCCCTTATCTATGGATTTACCATTCTCTAGAGATTTTCAGTGACCATTGCAATGCCCAAAAAAATCCACGGATGGGCACAAGCTGTAACGTACTTAGGTTCCAACACCCGTAAATATACATGCAGGTGACCATGAACATTATGCTCTTTTACTTTACTTTATATTCTCTTCTCTCCTCATCCATACAGGTCATTACTGCACACAGGCGCAGAGAAAAGCTATAGACCAGTAACAAACAGTATTAATAACGATAAATTCTGAGTAGTCCACAAGCGCTACCAACAAAAGACTGAGCACATTACAGACAATTTTATATATATATGAGAATCTTTTTGAGGCTCCGAATCCTCAGAGTGTTGAGTGAACTCCTTCTTGCAGTTCGCACCTCTGGACTGACCTCCTCTCAATGGGGGATGTTCATCAAAAGGTTTCTTTTCCGCACCCCTTAGTACGTCTGGTCCCTGTGATCTCACCCCTCCTAAATGAAGGACGCTCACCTCATATATGTGCCCTATGTGCCTTGAGGCGTGGAAGAGAACCCTGAGGACAGACGGAGAAAGAAACCTTTTAAGGCACATAGGGCCTTACTTTAAGGTGAGCACGGTATATATGGGATAGGATCTGCTCCGATGATATATATACAGAGTGTTGTATGAAAAACGAAGTGAAGTAAAGAAACCTTTCAAGGCACATAGGGCACATGTATGAGGTGAGCGTCCTTCATTTAGGAGGGGTGAGATCCCAGGGACCAGACGTACTAAGGGGTGCGGAAAAGAAACCTTTTGATGAACATCCCCCATTGAGAGGAGGTCAGTCCAGAGGTGCGAACTGCAAGAAGGAGTTCACTCAACACTCTGAGGATTCGGAGCCTCAAAAAGATTCTCATATATATATAAAATTGTCTGTAATGTGCTCAGTCTTTTGTTGGTAGCGCTTGTGGACTACTCAGAATTTATAGTTGTGAATGTATAATTGGATGTGGTGTATCCGAGAGTTTTAGTACAAAGCGGCTCCATAGGCGCAAGTTACATCCTTCCTTGTTTGTTTGTTTAGTATTAATAACAAATCTGGTGACAAATCCTCTAAACCTCGGACCGCCCTGGAAATGAGTGGCAGCTGGCAGATCTGCACGTCTGTGGAGCAAAGTCGGCACTTGGAGCATAGTGGTCATGAAAAAGAAACAAACAAAATGCATGTCAGCGCACCCTGCAGACTTAATTTCAATTGTTGATTTATAGAGCTCAGTTATTTAACCCTTTAGGTGCCAGACCTCCCCCTTACGGCAGAGAATGTAGGCCCCGCTAGGCAGCGCACTCATGTGAATATAACTCACCAATGGATCGTGCTTGTTGTCTAGCTGCATTAGCTCCAGGCAGGGAAACCATATTTGGCTCTGCCTCCTCTTGATATTGTAAATGAGCTTTTCCCCTTCTCTGACTGTGATGCTTGTGTTTTGGATTTCTCATGTTGAGAGAGGAAGATAGTAAATGTATGTAGGAGCGTGGGAAGCTGGTGGGTGGACTGCAAGCTCTGAAATAAACAGATTAAAAGAAAGAAAAAATGCCTGCGGGGCAAATCTCAGGGAGAATGATGGTTACTATACAAATTGTACAGACACCAGCCCGTGATTAATTATATCTTTCTATTTTATCTTTGTTAAAAGGTGTTTTCCTTGTACAACGTGTTTACAATAAAATACGGATTTAATGAATTAAAATGTCACCATAGACGTTCTGGGTCAAGACCGGCCTGTGTTTGTGTAGCATTATTCCACTGAATACCGTTTCCGCTAAGCCTGCAAATCTCATTCATCTCACTTAGAAAGTCTTATTTCCTTTACATTTCTAGAAGGTGGAGGATGTAAGGCCAGGCACTCAGAGTAAGAATGACCTACGCAGAACAGCAGAGAGTGTTTTTCTTGCTCCGCTCACCAGGAGACCGCTCAGGACACACAATGGTGCGCTGAATTATTACCTGTGGCCAACTCCACTTTGGGCAACATGTTCCTATCACAAACTGCACTTAATTTCCCCAGTTTCTGTTTAGAATTCTAACTGGGAATCTCTCGCCGCTATGTGTTTAAGAAAACAAACAATTAGAATTATACTTGCTGGGCTCATTAAAGATGGTTAGGATTAAGATATGTCTGGGAGCTTCATTTTACTGTATTCCTAGCGCTAATGGTTTTTAGAATATTAGTGATGTAAACGCTTCTGGCGACAGCATGAGGATTAATTTTATTTATTGCAAATACTTAAAAGTTACTTTAAAGTTTGGAAACTAAGTATTAATTTTATTTGGGAGCGTGATGCTGTTATTTTGCAATCTTAAATATTACAAAAAACAAGTATATTCTAAAGTGCGCAATAAATGTAAAAAAGGGCAGCCGTCACATATAAACAAGGAACACCACGTCTCTTTTTGGTAGAACAGACTATAGAAGAAGGAAATATGTGCATAGGCGCCCTATTAACAAAGATGAAAAAACTGTGTTTAGGATAAAAAACACACTCTTTAATATAACACAATATACATACTGTACAACAAATAACGATTGCACTGATCCCATATATTCAATAAATAAATGATCTGGAAGTTGTTTTATGAACGACTCTCCACTGAATACCCTACACACCTCTAAGGAAACAAGCTCTTAGCGGTGGTGCCGTGTGATTTGGGCCCTATTGCTTTTTCTGATAAAAGCTCTGTGCCCACCGCAAATCCCCTAGAGGGTGAGACATTTATTTATTGAATATATGGGATCAGTGCAATCGTTATTTGTTGTACAGTATGTATATTGTGTTATATTAAAGAGTGTGTTTTTTATCCTAAACACAGTTTTTTCATCTTTGTTAATAGGGCACCTATGCACATATTTCATTCTTCTATAGTCCAATCTTAAATAATAAGAATTTACTCACCGGTAATTCTATTTCTCGTAGTCCGTAGTGGATGCTGGGAACTCCGTAAGGACCATGGGGAATAGCGGGCTCCGAAGGAGGCTGGGCACTCTAGAAAGATTTATGACTACCTGGTGTGCACTGGCTCCTCCCACTATGACCCTCCTCCAAGCCTCAGTTAGGACACTGTGCCCGGACGAGCAGACATAATAAGGAAGGATTTAGAATCCCGGGTAAGACGCTTACCAGCCACACCAATCACACCGTACAACTCGTGATACTATATCCAGTTTGACAGTATGAAAACAACTGAGCCTTCCAACAGATGGCTCAACAATAACCCTTTAGTTACCAATAACTATTTACAAGTATTGCAGACAATCCGCACTTGGGATGGGCGCCCAGCATCCACTACGGACTACGAGAAATAGAATTACCGGTGAGTAAATTCTTATTTTCTCTAACGTCCTAGTGGATGCTGGGAACTCCGTAAGGACCATGGGGATTATACCAAAACTCCCAAACGGGCGGGAGAGTGCGGATGACTCTGTAGCACCGAATGAGAGAACTCCAGGTCCTCCTCAGCCAGGGTATCAAATTTGTAGAATTTTGCAAACGTGTTTGCCCCTGACCAAGTAGCTGCTCGGCAAAGTTGTAAAGCCGAGACCCCTCGGGCAGCCGCCCAAGATGAGCCCACCTTCCTTGTGGAATGGGCATTTACAGATTTTGGCTGTGGTATGCCTGCCACAGAATGTGCAAGCTGAATTGTACTACAAATCCAGCGAGCAATAGACTGCTTAGAAGCAGGAGCACCCAGCTTGTTGGGTGCATACAGGATAAACAGCGAGTCAGAGTTTCTGACTCCAGCCGTCCTGGAAACATATATTTTCAGGGCCCTGACAACGTCTAGCAACTTGGAGTCCTCCAATTCACTAGTAGCCGCCGGCACCACAATAGGCTGGTTCAGGTGAAACGCTGACACCACCTTAGGAAGAAATTGGGAACGAGTCCTCAATTCTGCCCTATCCATATGGAAAATCAGATAAGGGCTTTTACATAATAAAGCCGCCAATTCTGACACTCGCCTGGCTGAAGCCAAGGCCAATAACATGACCACTTTCCACGTGAGATATTTTAGATCCACGGTTTTTAGTGGCTCAAACCAATGTGATTTTAAGAAAACTCAACACCACGTTGAGATCCCCAGGTGCCACAGGGGGCACAAACGGTGGCTGAATATGCAGCACTCCTTTCACAATGTCTGAACTTCAGGTACTGAAGCTAATTCTTTTTGAAAGAAAATCGACAGAGCCGAGATCTGTACTTTAATGGAGCCTAGACTCAGGCCCATATTCACTCCTGCTTGCAGGAAATGTAGAAATCGACCTAGTGGAAATTCCTCTGTTGGGGCCTTTTTGGCCTCGCACCATGCAACATATTTCCGCCACATGCGGTGATAATGCTTTGCCGTAACATCTTTCCTGGCTTTAATAAGCGCAGGAATGACTTCTTCCGGAATACCCTTTTCCTTCAGGATCCGGCGCTCAATCGCCATGCCGTCAAACGCAGGCGCGGTAAGTCTTGGAACAGACAGGGCCCCTGCTGAAGCAGGTCCTGTCTGAGCGGCAGAGGCCATGGGTCCTCTGATATCATTTCCTGAAGTTCCGGGTACCAAGCCCTTCTTGGCCAATCTGGAACCACGAGTATCGTTCTTACTCCTCGCCATCTTATTATTCTCAATACCTTTGGTATGAGAGGCAGAGTAGGGAACACATAAACCGACTGGTACACCCACGGTGTCACTAGAGCGTCCACAGCTATCGCCTGAGGGTCCCTTGACCTGGCGCAATATCTCTTTAGCTTTATGTTGAGGCGGGACGCCATCATGTCCACCTGTGGCCTTTCCCAACGGTTTACCAACAGCAGGAAAACTTCTGGATGAAGTCCCCACTCTCCCGGGTGTAGGTCGTGTCTGCTGAGGAAGTCTGCTTCCCAGTTGTCCACTCCCGGAATGAACACTGCTGACAGTGCTAGTACGTGATTTTCCGCCCATCGGAGAATCCTTGTGGCTTCTGCCATTGCCATCCTGCTTCTTGTGCCGCCCTGTCGGGTCACATGGGCGACTGCCGTGACGTTGTCTGACTGTATCAGTACCGGCTGGTTTTGAAGCAGGGGTCTTGCCTGACTTAGGGCATTGTAAATGGCCCTCAGTTCCAGAATTTATATGTAGGGAAGTCTCCTGACTTGACCATAGGCCCTGGAAGTTTCTTCCCTGTGTGACTGCTCACCAGCCTTGAAGGCTGGCATCCGTGGTCACCAGGACCCAGTCCTGTATGCCGCAACTGCGGCCCTCTAGAAGATGAGCACCCTGCATCCACCACAGTAGAGACACCCTGGTCCTTGGAGACAGGGTTATCATTTGATGCATTTGAAGATGCGATCCCGACCACTTATCTAAGAGGTCTCACTGGAAGGTCCTCGCATGGAACCTGCCGAATGGAATTGCTTCGTATGAAGCCACCATTTTACCCAGGACTCGTGTGCAACGATGCACCGATACCCTTTTTGGTTTTAGGAGGTCTCTGACTAGAGATGACAGCTCCTTGGCTTTCTCCTGCGGGAGAAACACTTTTTTCTGTTCTGTGTCCAAAATCATCCCCAGGAACAGTAAGCGAGTGGAAGGAACCAGCTGTGACTTTGGAATGTTCAGAATCCAGCCATGCTGTTGTAGCACCTCCTGAGATAGTGCTACTCCGACCAGTAACTGCTCCCTGGACCTTGCCTTTATAAGGAGATCGTCCAAGTATGGGATAAATAAAAACTCCCTTTTTTTTTTGAAGGAGTATCATCATTTCTGCCATTACCTTGGTAAACACCCTCGGTGCCGCGGACAGTCCAAACGGTAGTGTCTGGAATTGGTAATGGCAATCCTGTACCACAATCTGAGGTACTCCTGGTGAGGAAGGTAAATAGGGACATGCAGGTAAGCATCCTTGATGTCCAGGGATACCATGTAATCCCCCTCGTCCAGGCTTGCAATAACCGCCCTGAGCGATTCCATCTTGAACTTTGTTATGTAAGTGTTCAAGGATTTCCATTTTAAAATGGGTCTCACCGAACCGGCTGGTTTCGGTACCACAAACAGTGTGGAATAGTAACCCCGTCCTTGTTGAAGCAGGGGCACCTTGACTATCACCTGCTGGGAATACAGCTTGTGAATTGCCTCTAGCACAGCCTCCCTGCCTGAGGGAGTTGTCGGCAAGGCAGATTTGAGTAAACGGCGGGGGGGAGACGCCTCGACTTCCAGCTTGCACCCCTGAGATACTACTTGAAGGATCCAGGGATCCACCTGTGAGCGAGCCCACTGATCGCTGAAATTTTTGAGGCGGCCCCCCACCGTACCTGGCTACGCCTGTGGAGCCCCCGGGTCATGCGGTGGACTCAGAGGAAGCAGGGGAAGAATTTTGATTCTGGGAACTGACTGCTGGTGCAGCTTTTTTCCTCTTCCCTCGTTTGACCCGCCTGCTTTTTTGAAGCCGAAAGGACTGTACCTGATAATACAGTGCGTTTCTTAGGCTGTGAGGAAACCTGAGGTAAAATATTTTCATCCCAGCTGTTGCTGTGGATACGAGGTCCCAGAGACCATCCCCAACCAATTCCTCACCCTTATAAGGCTCTATGTGCCTTTTAAAGTCAGCATCACCTGTCCAGTGTCTGGTCTCCAATACCCTCCTGACAGAATGGACATTGCAATAATTCAGGATGCCAGCCGGCAAAATATTCCTCTGTGCATCCCTCATATATAAGACGACGTCTTATGTTCGCAAAATAGTATCCCTGTTTGAAAGGGGTACAGACCACGCTGCAGCAGTCTGCAGGTCTCAGTCTAGTACCTGAGTGTGTAAATACAGACTTCAGGATAGCCTCCTGCTTTTTATCAGCAGGTACCTTCAAAGTGGCCGTATCCTAAGACGGCAGTGCCACCTTGACAAACGTGTGAGCGCCTTATCCACCCTAGGGGATATCTCCCAGCGTAACTTATCCTTTGGCGGGAAAGGGTACGCCATCAGTAACTTGTTAGAAATTACCAGTTTCTTATCGGGGAAACCCACGCTTTTTCACACTTCATTCACTCATTTGATGGGGGAACAAAACACTGCCTGCTTTTTCTCCCCACACATAAAACCCTTTGTTTTTAGTGGTACTTGGGTTAATGTCAGAAATGTGTAACACATTTTATATTGCCGGGATCATGTAACGGATGTTCCTAGTGGATTGTGTATATGTCTCAACCTTGTCGACACTGGAGTCAGACTCCGTGTCGACATCTGTGTCTGCCATCTGAGGGAGCGTTGATGGCCTTTGAGACGTCTGGGCAGGCGCGGGCTGAGAAGCCGGCTGTCCCATAGCTGTTACGTCATCCAGCCTTTTATGTAAGGAGTTGACACTGTCGGTTAATACCTTCCACCTATCCATCCACTCTGGTGTCGGCCCACAGGGGCGACATCTCATTTATCGGCATCTGCTCCGCCTCCACATAAGTCTCCTCATCAAACATGTCGACACAGCCGTACCGACACACCGCGCACACACAAGGAATGCTCCAATGAGGACAGGACCCACAAAAGCCCTTGGGGGGACAGAGTGAGAGTATGCCAGCACACACCAGAGCGCTATATAATGCAGGGACTAACTGAGTTATGTCCCCTATAGCTGCTTTTATATAATTTATACTGCGCCTAAATTTAGTGCCCCCCCTCTCTGTTTTAACCCTGTTCTGTAGTGTAGACTGCAGGGGAGAGCCAGGGAGCTTCCCTCCAACGGAGCTGTGAGGAAAAAATGGCGCCAGTGTGCTGAGGAGATAGGCTCCGCCCCTTTTTCGCGGACTTTTCTCCCGCATTTTTATGGAATCTGGCAGGGGTTAATATACATCCATATAGCCCTGGGGGTTATATGCAATGTATTTTTGCCAGCCAAGGTGTTTATATTGCTGCTCAGGGCGCCCTCCCCCAGCGCCCTGCACCCTCAGTGACCGGAGTGTGTGGTGTGCATGAGGAGCAATGGCACACAGCTGCAGTGCTGTGCGCTACCTTGGTGAAGACCGATGTCTTCTGCCGCCGTTTTTCCGGACCTCTTCTTGCTTCTTTCTAAGGGCTCAGGAGAGCCCCTAGTGTGCATCCAACCTCGGCCGGGCACAAGATCTAACTGAGGCTTGGAGGAGGGTCATAGTGGGAGGAGCCAGTGCACACCAGGTAGTCATAAATCTTTCTAGAGTGCCCAGCCTCCTTCGGAGCCCGCTATTCCCCATGGTCCTTACGGAGTTCCCAGCATCCACTAGGACGTTAGAGAAATTTAAAATGTGTAAAATGGGTAATCATCTCACATGCAGACAGGAGGTTGGTGCACATCCTTCTGCGTAATAACACACAAATGTAACCGCAGCAGTCAGGGTCAGAATAATAACTAAGCTACAGGAGGAGTGCTATCTGCACCCCTAAAGCCACATTTTATATAGCAGAATCATAGAAAAAGTTATTTTATTGTGTTTTGCTACCACAATATAATTAACGCAATGTCTATATTAAATATTAGTCATCGTTGCCATCTCAGCGGGAATGTCCGGACAGATACCAAATTAATAAGAGAGCAGGTAATTCTCCATCAGGGGAGATACACATCTGGAAAGTGGGTGGAAAAATACCATGATGACACAGATTGTGTCATTAAGTACTGCCCACCTAACGGGCAGAGGCATAATGACACAACAACATTAGCACACACTATATCTCACCCACCTTATATCCAGGATGAGAGGTATGAAAGTAGAAAAGCAGCAGCTCCCATAACTAGGTTTACTGATGGATCACTGACTATCCTTATCTAGCAAGTAGGCATGGTGTGATGTAATCAGTGTTGGACTGGTGCATTATGGGCCCACCGGGGAAAGGGTATGGGTCGTTGGGTCGACTCAACTTAGGTCGACACTCCTTAGGTTGACCACTGAAGGTCGACATGCTTTAGGTCGACTTGGGCTTAGGTCGACAGGTCAACGTGAGGTTTTTGACTGTTTTTGGTGTCGTTTTCTCCGTAAAGTGACGGGGAACCCAAATTAGTCCACCGTGTCCCCTCGCATGTCGACCTAATTCATGTCGACTTAATGGCAATGTCAACCTTCAGTGTTCAACCTAATGAGTGTTGACCTAAGTTGGGTCGACCTAACGACCGTATCTCCTGCCTGAATAGAGGGTGTGGCCTCATGGCAATATTGCGACCACCTGTCTATTCTCCGGCGCTGCTCCGCTAAGAAGGGGAAAGCTCATTGGACAGGTACTACAGCGATAAATGTAGTCTCATTATGACAATAACTGAGCAATAGCATATTCTAAAACAGGTGGAAAAAAAGGACATTTTAATGCATTTTTTTTTAAAACTGTGATATATTTTTACGCTTTTTTTTGCAACCAATTTTTATTAAGTATCATATAATAGTACAAAACACTTGCAATCAAAACATGGCATATGAAAAGTGAGTCACGTGTAATAAGATGCAGGGTACGACAAAGGTTAGACCAAATGTAGGTGAAAACATGTAGCATGCAACAGGATGAAGCCAGCGCAAAGTAACAGAAACAAGCACTGACATTGTAGATTAATAAACCAATAGCCATATTAAAAAATAAATAAAGTAAAATAGAAGAATAAAAGAAACACGGAACAAATTAAAAAAAAGAAAGGAGAAAATAAAGGAAAGAGGAAGTACAAAAGGTATGATGTAGGGACAGACCATCTTAGATCATGTTCTTTTTTGTTTATTAATTACAAGTGGAACTGCTGCCCACGCACACATCTGAAACACTGGACCACTGAAGCAGTCAATTAACCTATTAGTGTTCGTATTCAGTAATGGTACTTAGCTGCCCTTGAAATACAATTCGCTCTTAAAATGCATTATACTTCAGAAATATTAGTGCGAGTAAACAGCAATAAATCAAAGCTCTTTTGAGGGTTAAGTAAGGGGGCACGTGCTGTAGACCACCTGGGCAGGAAACCCACAATCAGACTTAAAGTAATGGAGAATGGATTAGAGATGTGAACTAAAGGATCTGCAATCTCAGACCCCTAATTTCCCAGGTGAAAAAAAAGTCACTTGCTTTATAGTGGGAATCTCCTCATGAATATTAATTGTTTTGACTAAGGTCCCTTTTGGTGATCTACAAAGTCCGTTTTAATTGTTGCGTATTGTGAGGAAAAGCAAATCAAACTTTGGTGTAGATTCAATTAGCTGCAGCTTGAGTTGCCAGGTCTGTTCTCCAGGGTAATGTGCTCAGAGCTATTCAATTACAGACTACGATGAACCTGCAAGTAGCTCTGATGCAGCAGTTAACATTTTTTTCTGCTTTTACCTCCAGAGGTTGTGTATAGAAATAAGCATTAACTTCAGCCTCAGGGGCTGCTCACGCGTCTGTAATTGAATAGCTTTGGGCACTTGACCTTGAGGTACAGACCGTGTGACTCCACCTGTGACTAACTGAATCTGTTCTGAATAGCGGGCTCCGCAGGAGACAGGGCACATCTAAAAAGCTTTTTAGGTCACATGGTGTGTACTGGCTCCTCCCCCTATGACCCTCCTCCAAGCCTCAGTTAGGTACTGTGCCCGGACGAGCGTACACAATAAGGAAGGATCTTGAATCCCGGGTAAGACTCATACCAGCCACACCAATCACACCGTACAACTTGTGATCTGAACCCAGTTAACAGTATGATAACAAAACGAAGTAGCCTCTGAAAAAATGGCTCACAACAATAGTAATAACCCGATTTTTGTAACAATAACTATGTACAAGCATTGCAGACAATCCGCACTTGGGATGGGCGCCCAGCATCCACTACGGACTACGAGAAATAGAATTATCGGTAAGTAAATTCTTATTTTCTCTAACGTCCTAGTGGATGCTGGGGACTCCGTCAGGACCATGGGGAATAGCGGGCTCCGCAGGAGACAGGGCACATCTAAAAAGCTTTTTAGGTCACATGGTGTGTACTGGCTCCTCCCCCCATGACCCTCCTCCAAGCCTCAGTTAGGTTTTTGTGCCCGTCCGAGAAGGGTGCAAACTGGATGGCTCTCTTAAGGAGCTGTTTAGTAAAGTTTTTTTTTAGGTTTCTAATCAGTGATTCCTGCTGGCGACAGGATCACTGCAACGAGGGACTTAGGGGAGAGACTTGCAACTCACCTGCGTGCAGGAGGATTGAAGTTTTAGGCTACTGGACACTGAGCTCCAGAGGGAGTCGGAACACAGGTCAGCCTGGGGTTCGTCCCGGAGCCGCGCCGCCGATCCCCCTTACAGACGCTGAAGAAAGACGGCGGAACGGAGGTCCGGAAACAGGCGGCAGAAGACTTCACAGTCTTCAGAGAGGTAGCGCACAGCACTGCAGCTGTGCGCCATTGTTGCTACACGGCTCACTGACACGGTCACGGAGGGTGCAGGGCGCTGCTGGGGGCGCCCTGGGCAGCAATATAAATACCTATTTGGCAAATAAATACATCACATATAGCCATTAAGGCTATATGTATGTATTTAACCCAGGCCAGTTTTCCTAATAACCGGGAGAAAAGCCCGCCGTGAAAGGGGCGGAGCTTATTCTCCTCAGCACTCAGCGCCATTTTCCTGACCAGCTCCGCTGGTGAGGAAGGCTCCCACTCTCCCCTGCACTACAGAAACAGGGTTAAAGAGAAGGGGGGCATAAATTGGCGATATAATTATATATTAAGAGCCCATATATAGAAACAACACCTTCTAGGGTTGTTATATACATTATGGCGCTTTTGGTGTGTGCTGGCAAACTCTCCCTCTGTCTCCCCAAAGGGCTAGTGGGTCCTGTCCTCTATCAGAGCATTCCCTGTATGTGTGTGCTGTAGGTCGGTACGTGTGTGTCGACATGTATGAGGAAAATGTTGGTGAGGAGACGGAGAAAATTGCCTGTAATGGTGATGTCACTCTCTAGGGAGTCGACACCAGAATGGATGGCTTACTTATGGAATTACGTGATAATGTCAACACGCTGCAAGCCGGTTGACGACATGAGACAGCCGGCGGACAAATTAGTATCGGTCCAGGCGTCTCAGACACCGTCAGGGGCTTGTAAAAACGCCCATTTACCTCAGTCGGTCGACAGACACTGACACGGACACTGACCCCAGTGTCGACGGTGAAGAAACAAACGTATTTTTCCTTTAGGGCCACAAGTTACATGTTAAGGGCAATGAAGGAGGTGTTACGTATTTCTGATACCACAAGTACCACAAATAAGGGTATTTTGTAGGGTGGGAATAAACTACTTGTAGTTTTGCCTGAATCAGATAAATTAAATGAAGTGTGTGATGATACGTGGGGTTCCTCCGACAGAAAGTTATGGGCGGTATACCCTTTTTCCCGCCAGTAGTAAGGGCGAGTTGGAAAACACACCTTAGGGTGGACAAGGCGCTCACACGCTTATAAAAAACATGGCGTTACCGTTTCCAGATACGGCCGCCCTCAAGGAGCCAGCTGATAGGAAGCTGGAAAATATCATAACAGTATATACACACATACTGGTGTTATACTACGACCAGCAATCGCCTCAGCCTGGATGTGCAGCGCTGAGGGGGCTTGGTCGGATTTCCTGACTGAAAATTTTGATACCCTTGACAGGGACAGGATTTTATTGTCTATAGAGCATTTTAAGGATGCATTTCTATATATGTGTGATGCGCAGAGGCATATTTGCATTCTGGCATCAAGAGTAAATGTGATGTACATATCTGCCAGACGAAGACACGACAGTGGTCAGGTGAGGCAGATTCCAGACGGCATATGGAAGTATTGCCGTATAAAGGGGCGGTCCATTGGACCTGGTGGCCATGGCAACAGCTGAAAAATCCACCTTTTGTTACCCCGAGTCACATATTGGCAGAAAAGGACACAGTCTTTTCAGTCTCAGTCCTTTCGTCCCCATACGGGCAGGCGGGCGAAGGCCAGTCATATCTGCCCAGGGGGAGAGGAAAGGGAAGAAGACTGCAGCAAGCAGCTCATTCCCAGGAACAGAAGCTCCTCACGGCTTCTGCCAAGTCCGCAGCATAACGCTGGGGCCGTACAAGCGGACTCAGGTGCGGTAGGGGGTCATCTCAAGAGTTTCAGCAACACTCGCAAGGGAACTCCGGGATCCTACATGTAATATCCCAGGTGTACATTGGAAATTCGAGACGTCTCCCCCTCACACAATTCACAGGCTGTATTCCCAGCAGGTGATAATCAAAGTACCCTTCTTACAACAAGGAAGGGGGTAGTATTCCACACTATATTGTGGTACTGAAGCCAACCGGCTCGGTGAGATCTGAAATATTTGAACACTTACATACAAGCGTTCAAATCAAGATGGAGTCACTCGGAGCAGTGATAGCGAACCAGGAAGAAGTGGACGATATGATGTCACTGGATATCAGGGACGTTTACCTACAGGTCCAAATTTGCCCTTCTCACCAAGGGTACTTCAGGTTCCTGGTACAGAACTGTCACTATCAGTTCAGACGCTGCCGTTTGGATTGTCCACGGCGCCCCGGGTCTTTACCAAGGTAATGGCCGGAATGAGGATTTTTCTTAAAAGAAACATGGACGCTTTCCTGATAAGGGCAAGGTCCAGAGAACAGTTGGAGGTCGGAGTAGCACTATCTTAAGTAGTTCTACGACAGCACGAGTGGATTCTAAATATTCCAAAATCGCAGCTTTTTCCGACGACACGTCTACTGTTCCTAGGGAAGATTCTGGACACAGTCCAGAAAAACGTGTTTCTCCCAGTGGAGAAAACCAGGGAGTTATCCGAGCTAATCGGGATCCTCCTAAAACCAGGAAAAGTGTCAGTGCATCATTGCACAAGAGTCCTGGTAAAAATGGTGGCTTATTACGAAGCAATTCCATTCGGCAGATTTCCCGCAAGAACTCTTCAGTGGGATCTGCTGGACAAATGGTCCGGATCGCATCCTCAGATGCATCAGCGGATAACCCTATATCCAAGGAAAAGGGTGTCTCTCCTGTGGTGATTACAGAGTGCTCATCTTCTAGAGGGCCGCAGATTCGGCATTCAGGATTGGATGCCGGTGACCACGGAGGCCAGCCTGAGAGGCTGGGGAACAGTCACACAGGGAAAAAATTTCCAGGGAAGTGTGATTAAGTCTGGAGAATTCTCTCCGCATAAATAAGCTTAGAGCAAATTTATAATGCTCTAACCTTAGCTAGACCTCTGCTTCAAGGTCAGCCGGTATTGATCCAGTGGGATAACATCACGGCAGTCGCCCACGAAAACAGAAGGGCGGCACAAGAAGCAGGAGGGCAGTGAAAACTGCAAGGATTTTTCGCTAGGCGGAAAATCATGTGATAGCACTGTCAGCAGTGTTCTTTCCGGGAGTGGACGACTGGGAAGCAGACTTCCTCAGCAGGCATGAACTCCACCCGGGAGAGTGGAAACTTCATAGGGAAGTTTTTCAACATGATTGTGGACCGTTGGCAAAGACCAAAGGTGGACATGATGGCGTCCCGCCCGAACAAAAAACGGGACAGGTATTCCGCCAGGTCATGAGACCTTCAGGCGATAGCTGTGGATGTTCTGGTAACACCGTGGGTGTACCAGTCTGTGTATGTGTTCCCTCCTCTGTTTCTCATAACCAGGGTATTGAGAATTATAAGACATAGAGGAGTATGAACTATACTAGTGGCTCCGGATTGGCCAAGAGGGACTTGGTACCCGGAACTTCAAGAAATGCTCACAGAGGACTAAGGGCCTGGGGAGCTAAGAAGGGACTTGATTCAGCAAGTACCATGTCTATTCCAAGACTTACCGCGGCTGCGTTTGACGGCATGGCGGTTGAATGCCGGATCCTGAGGGGAAAAGGCATTCCATAAGAGGTCATACCTACCTTGGTCAAAGCCAGGAAGGAGGTGACCGCACAACGTCATCACCACATGTGGTGAAAATATGTTGCGTGGGTGAGGCCAGGAAGGCTCCACGACGGAAATTCAACTAGGTCGATTTCTACACTTCCTGAAAACAGGAGTGTTTTGGACCTCAAATTGGGGTTCATTAACATTTAAATTTCGGCCCTGTAGATTTTCTTCCAGAAAGAATTGACTTCAGTTCCTGAAGTCCAGATTGTAAAGGATGTATTGCATATACAGCTTTTTTGTGCCCCTAGGGGCACTGTGAGATCTCAACATAGTGTTGGGATTTCTTAAAATCATATTGGTTTGAACCGCTCAAATCTGTGGATTTAAAATATCTCACATGGAAAGTGACCATGCTGTTGACAAATATCTCACATGGGAAGTGACCATGTTGTTAGCCCTGGCCTCGGCCAGGCGATTGTCAGAATGGGCGGCTTTGTCTTACAAAAGCCCATATTAAAATTTTCCATTTGAACAGGACAGAACTGGGACTCGTCTCCAGTTTCTTCATAAAGGGGTGTCAGCGTTTTCACCTGAAACAACCTCTTGTGGTGCCTGCGGCTACTAGGGACTTGGAGGACTCCAAGTTACTAGACGTGGTCAGGGCCCTAAAAATATATATATATATATATATAGTTAGGACGGCTGGAGTCAGAAAGTCTGACTTGCTGTTTATACTGTATACACCCAACAAGCTGGGTGCTCATGCTTCTAAGCAGTCTATTGCACGCTGGATTTGTAGTACAATTCAGCTTGCACATTCTGTGGCAGGCCTGCCACAGACGAAATATGTAGATGCCCATTCCACAAGGAAGGTGGGCTCATCCTGGGCGGCTGCCCGAGGAGTCTCGGCATTACAACTTTGCCGAGCAGCTACGTGGTCAGGGGAGAACACGTTTGCAAAATTTTACAAATTTTGATACTCTGGCTAAGGAGGACCTGGAGTTCTCTCATTCGGTGCTGCAGAGTCATCCGCACTCTCCCGCCCGTTTGGGAGCTTTGGTATAATCCCCATGGTCCTGACGGAGTCCCCAGCATCCACTAGGACGTTAGAGAAAATAAGAATTTACTTACCGATAATTCTATTTCTCGTAGTCCGTAGTGGATGCTGGGCGCCCATCCCAAGTGCGGATTGTCTGCAATGCTTGTACATAGTTATTGTTACAAAAATCGGGTTATTACTATTGTTGTGAGCCATCTTTTCGGAGGCTACTTCGTTTTGTTATCATACTGTTAACTGGGTTCAGATCACAAGTTGTACGGTGTGATTGGTGTGGCTGGTATGAGTCTTACCCGGGATTCAAGATCCTTCCTTATTGTGTACGCTCGTCCGGGCACAGTACCTAACTGAGGCTTGGAGGAGGGTCATAGGGGGAGGAGCCAGTACACACCATGTGACCTAAAAAGCTTTTTAGATGTGCCCTGTCTCCTGCGGAGCCCGCTATTCCCCATGGTCCTGACGGAGTCCCCAGCATCCACTACGGACTACGAGAAATAGAATTATCGGTAAGTAAATTCTTATTTTCTCTAACGTCCTAGTGGATGCTGGGGACTCCGTCAGGACCATGGGGATTATACCAAAGCTCCCAAACGGGCGGGAGAGTGCGGATGACTCTGCAGCACCGAATGAGAGAACTCCAGGTCCTCTTTAGCCAGAGTATCAAATTTGTAAAATTTTACAAACGTGTTCTCCCCTGACCACGTAGCTGCTCGGCAAAGTTATAATGCCGAGACTCCCCGGGCAGCCGCCCAGGATGAGGCCACCTTCCTTGTGGAATGGGCATCTACATATTTCGGCTGTGGCAGGCCTGCCACAGAATGTGCAAGCTGAATTGTACTACAAATCTAGCGTGCAATAGACTGCTTAGAAGCAGGAGCACCCAGCTTGTTGGGTGCATACAATATAAACAGCAAGTCAGACTTTCTGACTCCAGCCGTCCTAACTATATATATATATATATATATATATATATATTTTTAGGGCCCTGACAACGTCTAGTAACTTGGAGTCCTCCAAGTCCCCAGTAGCCGCAGGCACCACAATAGGTTGTTTCAGGTGACAACGCTGACACCCCTTTAGGAAGAAACTGGAGACGAGTCCCAGTTCTGCCCTGTTCAAATGGAAAATTCTAATATGGGCTTTTGTAAAACAAAACCGCCCATTCTTTTTGACAATCGCCTGGCCGAGGCCAGGACTAACAACATGGTCACTTTCCATGTGAGATATTGGTCAACAGCATGGTCACTTTCCATGTGAGATATTTCAAATCCACAGATTTGAGCGGTTCAAACCAATATGATTTTAAGGAATCCCAACACTATGTTGAGATCTCACGGTGCCCCTAGAGGCACAAAAGAACTGTATATGGAATACACCCTTTACAATCTGGACTTCAGGAACTGAAGTCAATTTTTTCTGGAAGAAAATCTACAGGGCCGAAATTTAAATCTTAATGAACCCCAATTTGAGACTCAAAACACTCCTGTTTTCAGGAAGTGCAGAATCGACCTAGTTGAATTTCCTTAGTGGAGCCTTCCTGGCCTTACCCACGCAACATATTTTCACCACATGTGGTGATGACGTTGTGCGGTCACCTCCTTCCTGGCTTTGACCAAGGTAGGTATGACCTCTTATGGAATGCCTTTTTCCCTTCAGAATCCGGTATTCAACCGCCATGCCGTCAAACGCAGCCGCGGTAATTCTTGGAAAAGACATGGTACTTGCTGAAGCAAGTCCCTTCTTAGCTCCCCAGGCCCTTAGTCCTCTGTGAGCATCTCTTGAAGCTCCGGGTACCAAATCCCTCTTGGCCCATCCGGAGCCACTAGTATAGTTCATACTCCTCTATGTCTTATAATTCTCAATACCTTGGTTATGAGAAACGGAGGAGGGAACCCATACACTGACTGGTACACCCACGGTGTTACCAGAACATCCACAGCTATCGCCTGAAGGTCTCATGACCTGGCGGAATACCTGTCCCGTTTTTCGGGCGGGACGCTATCATGTCCACCTTTGGTCTTTGCCAACGGTCCACAATCATGCTGAAAAACTTCCCTATGAAGTTTCCACTCTCCCGGGTGGAGGTCATGCCTGCTGAGGAAGTCTGCTTCCCAGTCGTCCACTCCCGGAAAGAACACTGCTGACAGTGCTATCACATGATTTTCCGCCTAGCGAAAAATCCTTGCAGTTTTGTCACTGCCCTCCTGCTTCTTGTGCCGCCCTTTCTGTTTACATGGGCGACTGCCGTGATGTTATCCCACTGGATCAATACCGGCTGACCTTGAAGCAGAGGTCTTGCTAAGTTTAGAGCCTTATAAATTTGCTCTAAGCTTATTTATGCAGAGAGAATTCTCCAGACTTAATCACACTTCCCTGGAAATTTTTTCCCTGTGTGACTGTTCTCCAGCCTCTCAGGCTGGCCTCCGTGGTCACCGGCATCCAATCCTGAATGCCAAATCTGCGGCCCTCTAGAAGATGAGCACTCTGTAATCACCACAGGAGAGACACCCTTGTCCTTGGATATAGGGTTATCCGCTGATGCATCTGAGGATGCGATCCGGACCATTTGTCCAGCAGATCCCACCGAAGAGTTCTTGCGGGAAATCTGCCGAATGGAATTGCTTCGTAATAAGCCACCATTTTTACCAGGACTCTTGTGCAATGATGCACTGACACTTTTCCTGGTTTTAGGAGGATCCCGATTAGCTCGGATAACTCCCTGGCTTTCTCCACTGGGAGAAACACGTTTTTCTGGACTGTGTCCAGAATCATCCCTATGAACAGTAGACGTGTCATCGGAAAAAGCTGCGATTTTGGAATATTTAGAATCCACTCGTGCTGACGTAGAACTACTTAAGATAGTGCTACTCCGACCTCCAACTGTTCTCTGGACCTTGCCCTTATCAGGAAAGCGTCCATGTTTCCTTTTAAGAAAAATCATCATTCCGGCCATTACCTTGGTAAAGACCCGGGGCGCCGTGGACAACCCAAACGGCAGCGTCTGAACTGATAGTGACAGTTCTGTACCAGGAACCTGAAGTACCCTTGGTGAGAAGGGCAAATTTGGACCTGTAGGTAAGCGTCCCTGATATCCAGTGACACCATATCGTCCCCTTCTTCCTGGTTCGCTATCACTGCTCTGAGTGACTCCATCTTGATTTGAACGCTTGTATGTAAGTGTTCAAATATTTCAGATCTCACCGAGCCGGTTGGCTTCAGTACCACAATATAGTGTGGAATACTACCCCCTTCCATGTTGTAAGAGGGGTACTTTGATTATCACCTGCTGGGAATACAGCCTGTGAATTGTGTGAGGGGGAGATGTCTCGAATTTCCAATGTACACCTGGGATACTACATGTAGGATCCCGGAGTTCCCTTGCGAGTGAGCCCCCTGCGTACTGAAACTCTTGAGATGACCCCCTACCGCACCTGAGTCCGCTTGTACGGCCCCAGCGTTATGCTGCGGACTTGGCAGAAGCTGTGAGGGGCTTCTGTTCCTGGGAATGGGCTGCTTGCTGCAGTCTTCTTCCCTTTCCTCTACCCCTGGGCAGATATGACTGGCCTTTGCCCGCCTGCCCCTATGGGGACGAAAGGACTGAGACTGAAAAGACTGTGTCCTTTTTTGCCGATATGTGATTCGGGGTAACAAAAAGTGGATTTTTCAGCTGTTGCCATGGCCACCAGGTCCGATGGACCGCCCCTTTATACGGCAATACTTCCACATGCCGTCTGGAATCTGCCTCACCTGACCACTGTCGTGTCTTCGTCTGGCAGATATGTAAATCACATTTACTCTTGATGCCAGAATGCAAATATCCCTCTGCGCATCACGCATATATAGAAATGCATCCTTAAAATGCTCTATAGTCAATAAAATCTTGTCCCTGTCAAGGGTATCAAAATTTTCAGTCAGGAAATCCGACCAAGCCCCCTCAGCGCTGCACATCCAGGCTGAGGCGATTGCTGGTCGTAGTATAACACCAGTATGTGTGTATATACTGTCATGATATTTTTCAGCTTCCTATCAGCTGGCTTCTTGAGGGCGGCCGTATCTAGAGACGGTAACGCCATGTTTTTATAAGCGTGTGAGCGCCTTATCCACCCTAAGGTGTGTTTCCCAACTCGCCCTTACTTCTGGCGGGAAAGGGTATACCGCCCATAACTTTCTATCGGAGGAACCCCACGTATCATCACACACTTCATTTAATTTATCTGATTCAGGCAAAACTACAAGTAGTTTATTCACACCCTACAAAATACCCTTATTTGTGGTACTTGTAGTATCAGAAATATGTAACAGCTCCTTCATTGCCCTTAACATGTAACTCGTGGCCCTAAAGGAAAATTACGTATGTTTCTTCACCGTCGACACTGGGGTCAGTGTCCATGTCTGTGTCTGTCGACCGACTGAGGTAAATGGGCGTTTTTACAAGCCCCTGACGGTGTCTGAGACGCCTGGACCGGTACTAATTTGTCCGCCGGCCATCTCATGTCGTCAACCGTCTTGCAGCGTGTTGACATTATCACGTAATTCCATAAGTAGACCATCCATTCCGGTGTCGACTCCCTAGAGAGTGACATCAACATTACAGGCAATTTGCTCCGCCTCCTCACCAACATTTTCCTCATACATGTCGACACACACGTACCGACATACAGCACACACACAGGGAATGCTCTGATAGAGGACAGGACCCACTAGCCCTTTGGGGAGACAGAGGGAGAGTTTGCCAGCACACACCAAAAGCGCTATAATGTATATAACAACCCTAGAAGGTGTTGTTTCTATATATGCGCTCTTAATATATCATTATATCGCCAATTTATGCCCCCCTTCTCTTTTAACCCTGTTTCTGTAGTGCAGTGCAGGGGAGAGTGGGAGCCTTCCTCACCAGCGGAGCTGATCAGGAAAATGGCGCTGAGTGCTGAGGAGAATAAGATCCGCCCCCTTTTCGGCGGGCTTTTCCTCCCGGTTTTTTAATAACTGGCCTGGGTTAAAATACATACATATAGCCTTAATGGCTATATGTGATGTATTTATTTGCCAAATAGGTATTTATATTGCTGCCCAGGGCGCCCCCAGCAGCGCCCTGCACCCTCCGTGACCGTGTCAGTGAGCCGTGTGACAACAATGGCGCACAGCTGCAGTGCTGTGCGCTACCTCTCTGAAGACTGTGAAGTCTTCTGCCGCCTGTTTCCGGACCTCCGTTCCGCCGTCTTTCTTCAGCGTCTGTAAGGGGGATCGGCGGCGCGGCTCCGGGACGAACCCCAGGCTGACCTGTGTTCCGACTCCCTCTGGAGCTCAGTGTCCAGTAGCCTAAGACTTCAATCCTCCTGCACGCAGGTGAGTTGCCAGTCTCTCCCCTAAGTCCCTCGTTGCAGTGATCCTGTCGCCAGCAGGAATCACTGATTAGAAACCTAAAAAAAAAAACTTTACTAAATAGCTCCTTAAGAGAGCCATCCAGTTTGCACCCTTCTCGGACGGGCACAAAAACCTAACTGAGGCTTGGAGGAGGGTCATAGGGGGAGGAGCCAGTACACACCATGTGACCTAAAAAGCTTTTTAGATGTGCCCTGTCTCCTGCGGAGCCCGCTATTCCCCATGGTCCTGACGGAGTCCCCAGCATCCACTAGGACGTTAGAGAAATATATATATATATATATATATATATATATATGAATTTCTCCCCCGGTTCGCATCATCTGCTATTACCACCCTGAGATAGTGGTAGTGAAAGTAGGGCTGCCACAACACTTGCTAAAGATACCGTCATCAGTTCTGCATTAGGACATTTTTGCTGAGAGAAACTATGCAAAATTCTTAGTCTTTAGTAACCCCTTAAAATATAAGGAAAAGCCCACTCTCCAGCAAAACACAAGCTTTTACCAGAGAAACAGGTTTTCTCCCTTTAGTGAATATCATCCATGCAAAGCTAGCCTTAACACTTACATAGTCAAAGCAATAAATCTAAAGTAACCGCAAGATTTAAAATTAGAACCCCAATATAACCTATGGCTATAGCTCTGGACCGTGTGCTACTTCTTGGAGGATCATACAGTATAATCATATAACAATTAACATACTGTAGTTATGCTACGGAAGAATTGGGTATCAGCTCAAATACCAGATAAAGAATAGCAGTGCAGGGAGTAAGCACTATTTATGGTGCTGAATGGACAGCTCTTCTTGTTGTGCAATACAAACTGAACTGTACCATTTCTACCGTCCTTCCCTTACCCCTGCTGTGATGGTAAAGACAGGGATCTCGAAAAGAGAAAACATTGGAAAATAAGATAAATAAAACAAGTTTTTCCTCTCACCGGAGGAAGGAGTTACACTTTAGGTTACGCTGACTACATGTCAGTCTTTTGACAAGAATAGAAGAAACTAAATTCTTTTACAGCATGTTATTCTGACATCTTCTCTTCCTGTGTGTGTCATGTTTCCCTGCTGACTGTCTGCTTCCTGAAGCTTTCAGCTTCTGCCCGAGGTACAGCAGGGAGAAAATCTGCGCAGACACCATCTCCACAATTATGAATACAGAGGAGGAAAAACCCAGATATCATAGAAATTGATTCATTTCGCCAGTAGGCCCTTGTGTACAGTCCTATAACAGCTGTCAAACACCAACCTCACAAACAATCTCGGTGCTTCCAATAAGATACATCAAATTGCCCTTTCTTCCTTATCACTGTCTGCACCTATCATTTCTCCATACACAGTCTGGCCCTTAACAAAAATATACCAGTAATAACTGGATTAGAATATAAGTAGTTATTACTGCGGGCAACAGAATGCTAATTAGGACTGATCTCAGATCAACTCCTGAGGCCTTAACAGGTGTCCCCAGACAGATTATTAAAACTTGCCCTGACTTGCGGGTCTTTACCAGAGGCCAGGGTCATATATCTTACAGAGAGTGATTTGCAGGCACCAGCCATAAACCTCATCGTGTGACATACAATCTCCTGTCCGAGTTAGTGAAACGGAATAAGATGGACAGGCCTGTCACAGTTACACAAAAACTGGGCAAATTATTGGAAATATCAGGACACTGGAAGACGGACAGGACATTTTATATCCTAATTAAATAAATAGTAAAAATACAAATCTGTAAGGCAGTTATAGGACATTCATAATATATTTAGGGTGAACCATGTGAGTAGCGTAGGTGCAAGAGGAGTAAACAAATTCAGAAACAGCTTTTCAGAGCACCTAATGATCCAAGGGCATCTGACTGACTGAGGAAGGATTTCCATAAGAGGGTAGCGGCAAAGGAAAAGCCTTGTAGGCGGGAATGAGAGGTGGTTATCTCAGATGGAGTTATCTCGTGAATGCATGGACCTCGGAAAAGGGTCACTCCATGTCCTACTAACTGTGCAAATGGGCCCAGGAGACTGAAAAATTATTTGGATGGTGTTGTACTTTGCACTTTACTTGTTTGCGTATATAGGAGTATATTCAATTTGTGACAGATTTTACGACAGTCGGAATAACGGCACTTTTAGACAGTTTTAGGTCGAATTTGCATTCGACCTATTCAATGAAAGTGCAATTTTTTTCGACTGTCGAATAAAAAGGAACTTGACGGAAAACACTCACCGATCCACGTGTTTCTGTCGAAAACGCGTCTGTTTTCCACAGTTTGCCGCTGATGCAGACTCGACATGTAATCAAGTCAAATCTGCATTTGTTTAAATGCTGGTCATTTCCGGCCAGCATTGAATAGTGACGTGTCGGATCCTCTCCGTCGGAGAGGGTCCGACATCATTTGAATATACATAGTAGCGCTGGCTTGAGTTTCCATTTATAGAAAAATGGCTAAAATAAATGTCATTTAATGACTATCACCATTGTGTTCTTTCACTATTTTAGATGTTTGATGTTTAATGTACATCCTAAATGGCCACACTGCCACCACTGCTGATATAACGATGTGCTGCTTCGATAAAATTGGACATATTAGCTGTGGGTCAATGGATCATCTCCTGTGGAAGGCAGAAAGAAGATGAAGCAGGGCTATTTATCTTCTTTCCTTTTTATTTCCATTCTGGGACCAGAATATTTATTTACTTGTTTTGATCATGCTGCCTGTTCTCTGTGCTGACATACTGCTGCCGATATTTTGTGCGCGAGACCTGGTGTGAATCAATATTTTTCTTGAGTCGATTATAATGATGGTTGTTTTCAAAGCTACACTGCTTGCAATTAAGCCTACTAAAAGCCAGTATCATGGAAATAGAGAAACCAGCAGAAAAAAATCTATTTTTAGTGATGACCTAGTAGAGGGAGGATATATAAATGAGGAAGGCTGGCAATCACAGAAATAGGACATTAATATGTTTTACACTTGGTCTATAAAGTGCAAAGGTTCCAGAAAGATGTGTAATTAGTTCTTTGATTACAATCCAAGCTATCACAGTGGGTAGAGAAACATATCAATCTCCCAGTCTCATAAATAAGAAGACTTGAAGCAACATCATTTGGACTCAAACACATAGGAGTGGATCGCCTAAAAATAGCAATTGTATGGCTGGCTGACGGGTACAATGTGGAGAAGAGAAGAACGGAAAGGAAAGTTTAACAAGAAAAGTTTTTTTATTTACACTAAAGTAATTACAAAAGTCCTTGTAAAGTGCATTTTTAAAAATGACTGAAAAGGATTTTGCGTCTCATATTAGGACGTTAAACCCGTTTTGAATTTTTTATTTCATTTTAGAGCAGAGATAGCGCAAACGTAAGTATTTATGACTTGATAAAAAAAATACAGTAATAGGCAAAGAGAAGCACAAACTTATACAATTAGGGGGGCATCCAAATACCTGTGGTAACTTACAGCGGTAATTGCATCGCTGGGGGCTATCCAATTAGCCTCAGGCAGGTGAAACAAAATCCCCAAAAGCAGCCCCGTTTTTGGGGATGCGACTGTGAAAACACACAGGTTTCACTGAACCTGTGTGTTTAAGTGAGAAAACATATTTTTTTGCAGGCAATCTAATTAGATAGCCTGTAAAAAATTATTGGTGAAACATGGGGAAAAAAGTCACAAAAAACCCCCAGACGTTTTCCACACCCAATGTTTTATATTACCTAATTAGATACCCCCTTAACCTCTGTACACATTATACAATTATTGGGCCAATCAGATGACAATTGTATGATCGGCCCGATAATTGTGTAATGTGTATGCAGAAGCGTTAGCCGATAAACAGCTCAAAACATTTATTGCATTGGTCAGATCAGGAGGTTGGGATTAGTGGTTCTGCTGGACAATCTCAGATCTTCCATTTCCATTGAAGACATCATAGATGGAGCTAAAAATTGCTGTGTGTACGGGAGCACACCGATCTGATAATTGGCGTGTCGGGTCAGAGTGTTTATTAGATGTGCAGAACTTATCTGAAGGTGTGTACCTAAGGCATGCATAATCATTCCCTAACAACTTGCTCACATACACAAATCATACATAAGATGAAAAGAGGAAACTATAAATGGGGTGAGTGAGGTAGTATTGGTGGGTAGAACTCTGAGCCACTGGTTGGATTAGGAGGTCTTGATTTGGGGTCCTGCTGGAAAATCTCAGGCTTTCCGATCCCGCTGAAGACATCACACACTGAACTACAATTTGCTGTGTGTACGGGAGCACATCGAACATGAACATAGAAATTAAGTGTGTCAGGTAGTATTGGTGGGTAGAACCCCAATTTAAAGAGATCTAGGGGCCACACTAACTCTATAAGATGCCCAGATAAATGAGACACTATGAAAAACACGCAGTCTGTAGACATGGGAAAGCTCATGACTCCAAAACCACATGTCTGCAACACCACAATCCAAATTTCAGAAGTCACAGGTGTCACACAAATACATATTTAGAATGTTCACCTTGTATCTTGGGTTGTACCTTAAAAATAGAAGAAAATATATTTGAGATGAACTACTCCTCCAAACTGAATATCTGTGATAATAAGAGTTTAGTTCTGGACACTACCTTAGGAAAGCATTGGAACACTCTGACTGGTCAGAGCAAGAGAACAGCCATGGTACAGTATGACCAATCAGAGCATTCAAACGCATTCCTATGAGAGTGACCAGCAGTAAATTCTCATCATCGATACTCAGTTAGGAGTAGCTGTTTATCTCATACTGTATATATTTTTTCCTTATTAAGATTATGTGGATGCCTACATAGACTGAAGATGACCCTTCCCCAAGCAATTAAGGGCACTATTTACTAAGCCTTGGATGGAGATAAAGTGGATGGAGATAAAGTGGATGGAGAAAAAGTACCAGCCAATCAGCGTCTAACTACCATGTCACAGGCTGGGTTTGAAAAATGACAGGAACTGGTTGGCTGGTACTTTATCTCCAGCCAAGGCTTAGTAAATAGACCTCTAATTGAGTAATAAATATCAGCGAAGGGCTATTTTTTCAAGAGTAGGGCATCCACATTTTGTTTGTGAACCATACTTCCCAACTAGCTCTTTACTGAGTGGCCTAGGGCTGGTTGGAACCATGGTGCACGCAGCAGACACACACAATTCTCCCAGCTATAGTTCTGGTAAGTGAAAAATCGGAGGGACCCCACTCTCTTTGTCCTCCAATGCAGTGCTTTTAAACCACGGCAGGTTCGCAGCAGAATAGGGGTCTGTAAATCAATCAATCAATTAGGATCACTAGCGACTTCTATTAGAAGGTCAAAACAACCTTCAGTTTGCGGTATTTTTGCCTAAGAACCCACCGTCAATCCTTCCATCCTTAACAGATACCTTAGATATACAAACCCCTGCAAAACATGTAAATTCAGCCCACAGCGTGGTCCAGCTGTTTGTGAGGTGGGCACTGGGGAATGGTTTTGCTATTTGGAGGCACATGAACATATGTGAACAACCTCTGTAAACGAATAACACATACTTTTTTTTTTTAATGTGTCTTTTGAACAAACGGATTCACATTCTGGAGCTACCCATTTACTGACCATCCAAGTTTATGGTTACACCTTGTCTGAAAGAACACATAAATATTTTATAACAGCAATATTGTTGGAGTAGACAAGTAACAACATTTACTGCTGTTCTGATGAACTGGTGCCTTTACTATTGAATGAGAAACAGTTAATTCCAGGAATACACTGACTCTAGAGATGAGATTGAAATTCAATTGTTTGGGTTAAGAATGTAAGATAGATTCAGGACACCGTATGAGAATAGAAGCAGTTCTCCTAAGAGGAAACATTATAGATTAAACAGATCACTTAGGTTTCCCCAGCTAAATCTAATATGCAAACTAGAACGATATTTAGTTTTGAATTCAGCACAATCACTTGTAAAATGATTTGATATTGAGACAAAACCTAAAAAGATAATCTAATTTACCATTGTTAATTCATGATGACAGGTCTACTTAGATCAGCAAAAGGTGTGAACATTTTAGTAATTCTTGATGCAAAACATGGCTTACAGTATTAGTTTTGTAGAGTGTTTTCCTATTTAGCAGAAAAGTTTTTCCTACTGTATACAAAAACGAATTCATTCTCAAAAGAGGATTATTGCCAACATCAATAAATACATGGATGAAGTAAAATACCAGTAATATGTATATGTGATTAAAACACCCAATGGCTTACCATTCGGTCATTATGAAGTCTACTGCAGGTATTACTTACCCATGATGCTCATTAGCTGGGGTGCCCAGAGGGGCATCAGTGAATCATGGTTAATAATGGATAAAAAAATGTTTAACATTCAGATGATATATTGACATGTACCTTTCTCAGACTGTGTATTTCAACCATGTCATCATAGCATCAGGCTTGTTTCTTTGATATTGTACACAGTTGGTCTTTAGTGTAGAGCTGTGTTGCATTTCAGGGCAGCAAAAATAAACAACTCTGCCTAATTATATAAAAAATATTGAAAAGGCAGAAGATAGTAGATATCTTACTGTCCTCTGGGCTTTCTATTATTCTGTGAGCTATACTGGTGCGACTCCAGCTATTTTCATAACTCTCACACTATTGCACACAGGGACTGAAAACGGTGGGATCAAGATTCTGTGATTCTCTAAAAATTACAACCTATTACATTTCCACATAGTGTATGTCTCACTCCCACTCCAAAGCAAGGTACAAATGGGCAGTAAGAAATAAATCGGATGGCAGTTTAAAAAATTTACTTTATTGTGCCCTTATTCAGAGGCTCTCAAACGCAACTCTCAAGGCATCCCAACGCTCCAGGTTTTAAGTTTATCCATGCTTAGCCACAGGTAACTTAATTAGTACTACAGTCAATTTGATTTAATCATCTGTGCTGAGCCATGGATATGCCTAAAACCTGGACCATTGGGGTGCCTTGAGGACCGTGTTTGAGAACCTCTGCTATTATTAAAACTTTTTTTTTTTATGGTTTATGTGACAGGACGGTACCGTACGGAAGCACTCGCCGCTTGCCGCGTCCCGTCGACTGCGCACAGACTGGAAGGTCAAGCCGCACGAGGCCTGACCACATAGGGGATTCCCGCTTACCGTCAGTAACCGCTTGTTACTGACTCCACCCACTGCGCTGTGGGCGGGTTCTCGCTGCCACCACCAAACTCCTAACCTGCCGTGGCGTTTGGAACCACGGTTCTGCTCTGTATGTGCCGACGCACTGCTTTACCACACCTGTGTGGTGTCGACGAATCCCCACTAGCCACTTGCTAGGCCTCTACCGGTAGCTGGCGGAAGGCGGAGCTTGGAGACGTCAGGTGCTTCCCTGGACAGCCGGAGAACGGGGCTAGGTTTGGCCTAACCCTGTAGGTCACAAGATGAAGCAGTCTTGAGGCAAAGATGTTTATTGCTCAAATAACCTTTAAAAAGGCTCCTCCCTATTGCTAGGGGCAACAGCATACAATCAAGATGTTTTCAGCAGAAGATGATGTTACAACTACTCTGGAGGCACGCAGGTCTCCTTTTTATGTCAGTTTTCCACACAGTATCACAGGGGGGGTAAGCCCTCCCTGTCTTCTCCAACCAATCAGGTTATTTTACAAAATACCAATAAATTACATTTTACAAGGATATAAGTGCAATAAAACAATATCCTCCTTCCTGTCACCCAGACAACGTTTGGTATCAGATTAACATTCACTATTGATAAATTTATCACATATCTTCAAAATACAAATGTGTCTGGTCATTCCCATCTGCAGGCAATCCCAGTGTTTAAGATTACAACAGGAATAGCTACAATACAAACAAACGGTCTTCCTTCCTTTATCTGCCATTCGGATCGTATATCACTTACATCCCCTACATGAAACAGATTCCAAGCCCATAGACCCAGTGATTAGTATCTCTCTCTAAGGAACTCACACATCAAAAGGTATTGTCCTTCACACCTCTCTGCTAGCACAGAGCCCTTAGCATGCCCCTTCCTATTTCCAGAGGATAAGAGATGCCTTTTCAGACATCTAAAGTAACTGCATTTTTTCCTTTAAATACATTTCATTTAAACACGTGTTTCCCTTTAAATATACACTGAGCCTGTCTTGCATATAAAATAAATACATTTAAACATGCATTCCTGCAATGGTGCACAGCGCACTACATATGACATGTTAAAACACATCATTCAACAAACTTTTAAACAGTCAGCAACATGGCGCTGGGCACGAGGGTTAACCCCTTCAGTGCCGCAGACGCCATTACACGTGTGGCTGGCTTGTCTCTCCGGCCACAGTTTACAATTTGTGTTAAGAAAGGCTGTGGACAAGGATTGGACTGCAGAATACCTTAACTGTATGACTTACTGAGCATTTACTAAGGAACAAACAATTAAAAGGGTATAGAATATATTTCTTTGTATTATAAGGGAAAAAAGTCAAGTCAAAATGTTTTCCTATAAAAACAGTGAATGAAATAAAATTATTTAAAAAATTCATTCAAATATAATGACAAACAGTAACGTTTAGTAAATCCGACTTGCATAGGAGTTCCCATATAAACCTCTTGGAGCTGCTTTTACAGTCACAATGCAAGGACCACATCTAGGGGATACTTAGATTGGATCCCCTGTAAATGTCTGTTTTCGGGGGATTTCCAGCAAAACAGCTTTAATAGATATGTTCCATGGTAATGGACATCTCCAGAAAACCTGCAACCAAAGCCGTGGCAACAGTCCCACACTAGAACAATGTTGAAAGAAAGTCAATGTTTGGGGAGCAGAAGCTGATGGACAAAGAGAGGTCCATTTTTTTTTTTAACCACTGATAATGTTTATTAAACCCTAGTTAAGAAATGATCTATTCAAAATTACCAATAACAAAATGCAGGGGGAAAAAAGAAGTATTCCTTAATTAATTAGTCGAAGGGGGTTAATAATGTCACTGTTCAGCATGTTTGGGATAGACGCATCATGCTGATTTAATTTCTTGGGCTTGGTGGCTGTCACACAGATGTTGTGCATTCAGAGGGCGCAGCTTCAGTAGAACACAAGCATGTTATCCTCTACCGGCAACTACCTGCAAAGCTGAGAAGTCTGACTGCCCGGGGTTTATTTTGTTCTGTATAAATGAAACAAGATGAGGCAGTTCTGAGACGGTGTTTTGTCAGCACGTGTCACCGCAGCCTACTGCTGCTGGAACACAGTGAAGCAACCACCTGAGGCTCCACACATCAGCCTCTGGAAACCTTGCGTTGCCGCGATAGCATCTGTCCCTAGGTGTGAAAATTTCCGATCACATAATCAGGCTGTGGACTTCCTTCAGCTTCTGTGTTACCGAGCATTTGTACTTGGTGTCGGCTTCTTAGGTTATGTAAAAGACGCTGTCCTTTTCTCAAGGACACTTAATTCCTACTTGTGAGGAGCCACTCAAGCAGAGTCTCAAAAAATCACCAGCTGATGTTGGACTTATTTTTCTGGTTTGTAGCATTTATATTAAAATGTATTACTGCAGGAATGAACAAGACATAAAATTAAAGAAATTGTAACTTTTATCTGTAGCAGGGTTTTTCTTTTTTTATAAATCAAAAACTATATTGCCCAAGGCCAAACTAAGAGTTTAGGTCAGGAAACCGTGTTTAATTTATTAAATTCCATTTTCTGTTGTCTTCTTATCAGACTGTTTGAAGCAAGCGAGGGAACATGAGAAACATGACTGGATGCACACACCTTCAGATGGGATCAAACTTGCATGTACGGCCTTCTAGATGAAACACAGCTGTGGGAGCAACACTCACAGTTCACTTAAGTTGAGAGTACAAACAAAGATGTATTGGTATCTCTCCATCCGTTGTCTCCTGCAAGGTTTGTCAGGGATATAACAATCAGAAGGAACAAACTTATGTCTGGCGTAGTGACAGCAGAGCATTCAATTTGATGTTCACCAATCACAGGTAGTTATGGCGTGTCCTATCTTTCTATGGTGAATGTTGTGAAGAGAAGGGATACGCATCACCAAAATAATAGCCTGGCTGGTCTTATAACAAGAACTGGTGGAAAGACTCTCTGGCCTCTAGGGTAGAATCGGAGCTTTGGGCATCTACTGTAAAAATCAACAACTTGAAAATTCAAAAGTGAGCCGGCGGCACCATGCTGGTTGCTGGAGGGAGGTGCCTGAAAGTTCTCTGTACACCTGCATTCCGCTACTGCGCTCTGTTGTCAGTGTTGCTAGGAAACCCTTGTATAGTTATAGTTACTAAAGCATAAACAGTGGTCCATCGAGTTTGACCTTCTATAAAATCTATTTGTGTTGAAAAAAAATAAACAAAACGAACCCCAGAGTGACCGTAACTATTTTACCCTCAAAAGGGAAAAAAAAAAATCCTTTATGTCCTAAAAACTGGCAGTCAGATATATCCTTAATCACCCCACCATCCCCTTTATTAACTGTAGCTATAAGATTTGATGGAAACAAGGCATGCAAATCTGTCCTATTATTATATTCTAACCCATGTGGTAAGGTGAGGAGACCCTATGCTCACAAAGCAACCTCCTATCTCCCATTCACAAATGATGATCACTGTATAATCCTCAGATCAAAAAAATTATAATAAAATATTTCTATTGGCATCAGATTTATTCATGTATACATCTCTAAACTGTATCCACCCCCATCCCCCTAAACCAACACATGTTGATTTATTTATTTTCCCCCCTCCCTTTACACTCTGCTTCCAGCTCTTTGGCTCCGATAAGAGTCCATTCCGGCTATGGTGGCCAAAAATTGCCCAGGAATTGATCCCAGGATTAGAGCTTCCAATCCCAGGGATTTGGCTATTGGAAGCTCCCTTTGTTTTTTCAATGCCGGGCAGCGTTGAGCCTCCTCAGGAGGATCAGACGCTGCCCGGATCCCCCTGCCCAGCTCACCTTTTCTCCGGGATTGAAAATATGGCCACCCTAATTTCGGCTTAAAGTCAGCCACAAAGGGTTATTAAATTTGCGTGAAAATTCTCATTTCCATGCTGTGAATTTAGGTGATATATAACCCATCTGCGTCATACGTGATATGATAAATTGGTTCCTATAAGTGTTATTTTCTGATAACTTAGAACACAAGTTGAGTAAAGTTTTTAGTGATTTGTTCTCACCCATTTGGTCCCCTGTAATATACTATTTCCCTTCAGTCAGAAAACCGGAACCCACACAACACAACATAGTACGTAGCCCAGCATAGCTCTAACTCTAGCTGAAACTTCTACCACCTGTGAAATGTATGCCCTTATTAATCAATGAGTGATAAATTTCACTGTGAGTGATAAATTGCACCAGCCAATCAGCTCCTAACTTCCACGTCACAGGCTGGGTTTCAAAAATGACAATTAGGAGCAGATTGGCTGGTGCAATTTATCACTCATAGTGAAATTTATCACTCATTGATAAATAAGGGCATTAGTATTTTAACATGAATAAAAACGGTCACCCACAGTCACTAGATTCAATGTGTAGGTTATATCTAGATACAGTGGTTGAAATTACCAATGAGAAGGACCATATTGGTCTATTCTGTCTTTTCATCTATAACACCAACTATGGGGGTCATTCCGAGTTGATCACTCGCTAGCTGTTTTTAGCAGCCGTGCAAACGCTAAGCCGCCACCCTCTGGGAGTGTATCTTAGCTTAGCAGAAGTGCGAACGAAAGGATCGCAGAGCGGCTACAAAAAAAATTGTGCAGTTTTAGAGTAGCTCCAGACCTACTCAGCGCTTGCGATCACTTCAGACCATTCAGTTCCGGATTTGACGTCACAAACACGCCCTGCGTTCTCCCAGCCACGCCTGCGTTTTTCCTGGCACGCCTGCGGTTTTTGGAACACTCCCAGAAAACGATTAGTTGACACCCAGAAACGCCCCTTTCTTGTCAATCACTCTGCGGTTGCCATTGCCACTGAAAAGCGTCGCTAGACCTTGTGTAAAAATACATCGCCCTTTGTGACAGTACATCGCACGCGCGCAGTGCGCCGCATGCGCAGAAGTGCAGCTTTTTCACTTAATCGCTGCAAACATTTTTCACTAGCGATCAACTCTGAATGACCCCCTATATTTCATATAGTTTGCTTTGTAATTTGTTACAAACCCGACCTGTCTTTTTCTCTCTGTACTGTAAATAACTCAACACTGTCTGAGTTGTCACAGATAGCCTCCTGCAGTGCAGGCCTTTGATACGTGTTTACACACAAACCTCTCACTCACTAATCTCCTTCCTATGCATTCACTGCCATGCCACGGCTTTCATTCCTTCGTGTCATTACTTCCTCTTAATCTTAATTCATACTTGCCTACGGAGTTGGAAATATTTGGGAACGATTCAAATTTTGATCTGGGACAGTACATTACCCACCAGCATCCAACATCCACCTACTTCTGAAATGAAGTGGGCAGGTGATGGTGCAATTCACGATGCTACACCACCCACAGGATCCCCACAGAATCGCTACCTCCAGAATTTCCTGGAAGGGAATCCCACAAAGTCAATTAACATTTCAAAATTATATCACTGCTTCCCCCCAGTTAAAATCTGCCACTTCTCGTCACCACAGTAATACCCCACCCCCCACCCCCCTGTGTGAGATTGTGAGTACTTACTATAGCAGGACAGCACAGCAGGGAGCAAGAGACAGTCACAGTCCTGTTACCTGTGTACAGTGACCTGCAGGGTAATTCCAACAGAAAAGCCCACCACGCCACCCACCTCAATAGATGATGTAGGAGGTGCTAGTGTCACTGATGAGATGCAGCCACCACCCCCTTCCTCAGATCCTCTTCCACATGCGGCCTGCCCTTCCTGGTACTCACACATGCTGTGTCTGTCGGATGGCATTTATGCCCCCTTTAAGTCTCAGCAGCTTCTTTTTCCAGCACAGCATATGTGATGTCATGCTGTCACCACCGCTGAAGTGAAGAAGAGCCATATAGAGTAGCAGGATCTGTGCAGGTTGAAGACCAAATGAGAGGGGGGTGGAGGGACACAGAGGCAGGGAAGCTGCTGGAGGGACACAGGCAGTGAGCTACTGGAGTGACAGAACGGCACTACTGAGGGCATTATATGTAAGAGGCACAACTACTGT